>NW_026061113.1:0-600000 GCF_929443795.1 Astur gentilis | reverse complement strand
TTCCTCCTCTGGGCAAGCCCGGGTCCCAGATCCTGTTGTGCCTGTGAATAGGCTGCAGGGGGACGGTGAAGACCAGCAACAGCTTTCAGGGCTGCTACCTTCCGTGTGGGACAAGGAGCCGGACGTGTGCCTTTTTCGGAATCAGGCTCTGCCGAGGACGAGAGCCATGAGATGTTCCTCCTCTGGGCATGCCCGGGTCCTGAATCCTGTTGTGCCTGTGAATAGGCTGCAGGGGGACGGTGAAGACCAGCAACATCTTTCAGGGCTGCCACCTTCCGTGTGGGACAAGGAGCCGGACGTGTGCCTTTTCGGAATCAGGCTCTGCCGAGGACGAGAGCCATGAGATGTTCCTCCTCTGGGCAAGCCCAGGTCCCAGATCCTGTTGTGCCTGTGAATAGGCTGCAGGGGGACGGTGAAGACCAGCAACAACTTTCAGGGCTGCCACCTTCCGTGTGGTACAAGGAGCCGGACGTGTGCCTTTTCGGAATCAGGCTCTACCGAGGACGAGAGCCATGAGATGTTCCTCCTCTCAGCAAGCCCGGGTCCCAGATCCTGTTGTACCTGTGAATAGGCTGCAGGGGGACGGTGAAGACCAGCAACAGCTTTCAGGGCTGCCACCTTCCGTGTGGGACAAGGAGCCGGACGTGTGCCTTTTCGGAATCAGGCTCTGCCGAGGACGAGAGCCATGAGATGTTCCTCCTCTGGGCATGCCCGGGTCCTGAATCCTGTTGTGCCTCTGAATAGGCTGCAGGGGGATGGTGAAGACCAGCAACAGCTTTCAGGGCTGCCACCTTCCGTGTGGGACAAGGAGCCGGACGTGTGCCTTTTCGGAATCAGGCTCTGCCGAGGACGAGAGCCATGAGATGTTCCTCCTCTGGGCATGCCCGGTTAACAGATCCTGTTGTACCTGTGAATAGGCTGCAGGGGGATGGTGAAGACCAGCAACAGCTTTCAGGGCTGCCACCTTCCGTGTGGGACAAGGAGCCGGACGTGTGCCTTTTCGGAATCAGGCTCTGCCGAGGAAGAGATCCATGAGATGTTCCTCCTCTGGGCATGCCCGGGTCCTGAATCCTGTTGTGCCTGTGAATAGGCTGCAGGGGGACGGTGAAGACCAGCAACAGCTTTCAGGGCTGCCACCTTCCGTGTGGGACAAGGAGCCGGACGTGTGCCTTTTCGGAATCAGGCTCTGCCGAGGACGAGAGCCATGAGATGTTCCTCCTCTGGGCATGCCCGGGTCCCAGATCCTGTTGTGCCTGTGAATAGGCTGCAGGGGGACGGTGAAGACCAGCAACAGCTTTCAGGGCTGCCACCTTCCGTGTGGGACAAGGAGCCGGACGTGTGCCTTTTCGGAATCAGGCTCTGCCGAGGATGACAGCCATGAGATGTTCCTCCTCTCAGCAAGCCCGGGTCCCAGATCCTGTTGTACCTGTGAATAGGCTGCAGGGGGACGGTGAAGACCAGCAACAGCTTTCAGGGCTGCCACCTTCCGTGTGGGACAAGGAGCCGGACGTGTGCCTTTTCGGAATGAGGCTCTGCCGAGGACGAGAGCCATGAGATGTTCCTCCTCTGGGCAAGCCCGGGTCCCAGATCCTGTTGTGCCTGTGAATAGGCTGCAGGGGGACGGTGAAGACCAGCAACAGCTTTCAGGGCTGCCACCTTCCGTGTGGGACAAGGAGCCGGACGTGTGCCTTTTCGGAATCAGGCTCTGCCGAGGACGAGAGCCATGAGATGTTCCTCCTCTGGGCATGCCCGGGTCCCAGATCCTGTTGTGCCTGTGAATAGGCTGCAGGGGGACGGTGAAGACCAGCAACAGCTTTCAGGGCTGCCACCTTCCGTGTGGGACAAGGAGCCGGACGTGTGCCTTTTCGGAATCAGGCTCTGCCGAGGAAGAGATCCATGAGATGTTCCTCCTCTGGGCATGCCCGGGTCCTGAATCGTGTTGTGCCTGTGAATAGGCTGCAGGGGGACGGTGAAGTCCAGCAACAGCTTTCAGGGCTGCCACCTTCCGTGTGGGACAAGGAGCCGGACGTGTGCCTTTTCGGAATGAGGCTCTGCCGAGGACGAGAGCCATGAGATGTTCCTCCTCTGGGCATGCCCGGGTCCCAGATCCTGTTGTGCCTGTGAATAGGCTGCAGGGGGACGGTAAAGACCAGCAACAGCTTTCAGGGCTGCCACCTTCCGTGTGGGACAAGGAGCCGGACGTGTGCCTTTTCGGAATCAGGCTCTGCCGAGGATGACAGCCATGAGATGTTCCTCCTCTCAGCAAGCCCGGGTCCCAGATCCTGTTGTACCTGTGAATAGGCTGCAGGGGGACGGTGAAGACCAGCAACAGCTTTCAGGGCTGCCACCTTCCGTGTGGGACAAGGAGCCGGACGTGTGCCTTTTCGGAATGAGGCTCTGCCGAGGACGAGAGCCATGAGATGTTCCTCCTCTGGGCAAGCCCGGGTCCCAGATCCTGTTGTGCCTGTGAATAGGCTGCAGGGGGACGGTAAAGACCAGCAACAGCTTTCAGGGCTGCCACCTTCCGTGTGGGACAAGGAGCCGGACGTGTGCCTTTTCGGAATCAGGCTCTGCCGAGGAAGAGATCCATGAGATGTTCCTCCTCTGGGCATGCCCGGGTCCTGAATCCTGTTGTGCCTGTGAATAGGCTGCAGGGGGACGGTGAAGACCAGCAACAGCTTTCAGGGCTGCCACCTTCCGTGTGGGACAAGGAGCCGGACGTGTGCCTTTTCGGAATCAGGCTCTGCCGAGGACGAGAGCCATGAGATGTTCCTCCTCTGGGCAAGCCCGGGTCCCAGATCCTGTTGTGCCTGTGAATAGGCTGCAGGGGGACGGTAAAGACCAGCAACAGCTTTCAGGGCTGCCACCTTCCGTGTGGGACAAGGAGCCGGACGTGTGCCTTTTCGGAATCAGGCTCTGCCGAGGACGAGAGCCATGAGATGTTCCTCCTCTGGGCATGCCCGGGTCCTGAATCCTGTTGTGCCTGTGAATAGGCTGCAGGGGGACGGTGAAGACCAGCAACAGCTTTCAGGGCTGCCACCTTCCGTGTGGGACAAGGAGCCGGACGTGTGCCTTTTCGGAATCAGGCTCTGCCGAGGACGAGAGCCATGAGATGTTCCTCCTCTGGGCAAGCCCGGGTCCCAGATCCTGTTGTGCCTGTGAATAGGCTGCAGGGGGACGGTGAAGACCAGCAACAGCTTTCAGGGCTGCCACCTTCCGTGTGGGACAAGGAGCCGGACGTGTGCCTTTTCGGAATCAGGCTCTGCCGAGGACGAGAGCCATGAGATGTTCCTCCTCTGGGCAAGCCCAGGACCCAGATCCTGTTGTGCCTGTGAATAGGCTGCAGGGGGACGGTGAAGACCAGCAACAGCTTTCAGGGCTGCCACCTTCCGTGTGGGACAAGGAGCCGGACGTGTGCCTTTTTGGAATCAGGCTCTGCCGAGGAAGAGATCCATTAGATGTTCCTCCTCTGGGCATGCCCAGGTCCCGAATCCTGTTGTGCCTGTGAATAGGCTGCAGGGGGACGGTGAAGACCAGCAACAGCTTTCAGGGTTGCCACCTTCCATGTGGGACAAGGAGCCGGACGTGTGCCTTTTCGGAATCAGGCTCTGCCGAGGACGAGAGCCATGAGATGTTCCTCCTCTGGGCATGCCCGGTTCCCAGATCCTGTTGTACCTGTGAATAGGCTGCAGGGGGATGGTGAAGACCAGCAACAGCTTTCAGGGCTGCCACCTTCCGTGTGGGACAAGGAGCCGGACGTGTGCCTTTTCGGAATCAGGCTCTGCCGAGGACGAGAGCCATGAGATGTTCCTCCTCTCAGCAAGCCCAGGTCCCAGATCCTGTTGTGCCTGTGAATAGGCTGCAGGGGGACGGTAAAGACCAGCAACAGCTTTCAGGGCTGCCACCTTCCGTGTGGGACAAGGAGCCGGACGTGTGCCTTTTCGGAATGAGGCTCTGCCGAGGAAGAGATCCATGAGATGTTCCTCCTCTGGGCATGCCCGGGTCCTGAATCCTGTTGTGCCTGTGAATAGGCTTCAGGGGGACGGTGAAGACCAGCAACAGCTTTCAGGGCTGCCACCTTCCGTGTGGGACAAGGAGCCGGACGTGTGCCTTTTCGGAATCAGGCTCTGCCGAGGACGAGAGCCATGAGATGTTCCTCCTCTGGGCATGCCCGGGTCCCAGATCCTGTTGTGCCTGTGAATAGGCTGCAGGGGGACGGTGAAGACCAGCAACAGCTTTCAGGGCTGCCACCTTCCGTGTGGGACAAGGAGCCGGACGTGTGCCTTTTCGGAATCAGGCTCTGCCGAGGATGACAGCCATGAGATGTTCCTCCTCTCAGCAAGCCCGGGTCCCAGATCCTGTTGTACCTGTGAATAGGCTGCAGGGGGACGGTGAAGACCAGCAACAGCTTTCAGGGCTGCCTGAAGACCAGCAACAGCTTTCAGGGCTGCCACCTTCCGTGTGGGACAAGGAGCCGGACGTGTGCCTTTTCGGAATCAGGCTCTGCCGAGGACGAGAGCCATGAGATGTTCCTCCTCTGGGCAAGCCCGGGTCCCAGATCCTGTTGTACCTGTGAATAGGCTTCAGGGGGACGGTGAAGACCAGCAACAGCTTTCAGGACTGCCACCTTCCGTGTGGGACAAGGAGCCGGACGTGTGCCTTTTCGGAATCAGGCTCTGCCGAGGACGAGAGCCATGAGATGTTCCTTCTCTGGGCATGCCCGGTTCCTGAATCCTGTTGTGCCTGTGAATAGGCTGCAGGGGGACGGTGAAGACCAGCAACAGCTTTCAGGGCTGCCACCTTCCGTGTGGGACAAGGAGCCGGACGTGTGTCTTTTCGGAATCAGGCTCTGCCGAGGACGAGAGCCATGAGATATTCCTCCTCTGGGCAAGCCCGGGTCCCAGATCCTGTTGTGCCTGTGAATAGGCTGCAGGGGGACGGTGAAGACCAGCAACAGCTTTCAGGGCTGCCACCTTCCGTGTGGTACAAGGAGCCGGACGTGTGCCTTTTTGGAATCAGGCTCTGCCGAGGAAGAGATCCATTAGATGTTCCTCCTCTGGGCATGCCCAGGTCCCGAATCCTGTTGTGCCTGTGAATAGGCTGCAGGGGGACGGTGAAGACCAGCAACAGCTTTCAGGGTTGCCACCTTCCGTGTGGGACAAGGAGCCGGACGTGTGCCTTTTCGGAATGAGGCTCTGCCGAGGACGAGAGCCATGAGATGTTCCTCCTCTGGGCAAGCCCGGGTCCCAGATCCTGTTGTGCCTGTGAATAGGCTGCAGGGGGACGGTGAAGACCAGCAACAGCTTTCAGGGCTGCCACCTTCCGTGTGGGACAAGGAGCCGGACGTGTGCCTTTTCGGAATCAGGCTCTGCCGAGGACGAGAGCCATGAGATGTTCCTCCTCTGGGCATGCCCGGGTCCCAGATCCTGTTGTACCTGTGAATAGGCTGCAGGGGGACGGTGAAGACCAGCAACAGCTTTCAGGGCTGCCACCTTCCGTGTGGGACAAGGAGCCGGACGTGTGCCTTTTCGGAATCAGGCTCTGCCGAGGACGAGAGCCATGAGATGTTCCTCCTCTGGGCAAGCCCGGGTCCCAGATCCTGTTGTGCCTGTGAATAGGCTGCAGGGGGACGGTGAAGACCAGCAACAGCTTTCAGGGCTGCCACCTTCCGTGTGGGACAAGGAGCCGGACGTGTGCCTTTTCGGAATCAGGCTCTGCCGAGGACGAGAGCCATGAGATGTTCCTCCTCTGGGCATGCCCGGGTCCTGAATCCTGTTGTGCCTCTGAATAGGCTGCAGGGGGACGGTGAAGACCAGCAACATCTTTCAGGGCTGCCACCTTCCGTGTGGGACAAGGAGCCGGACGTGTGCCTTTTCGGAATCAGGCTCTGCCGAGGACGAGAGCCATGAGATGTTCCTCCTCTGGGCAAGCCCAGGTCCCAGATCCTGTTGTGCCTGTGAATAGGCTGCAGGGGGACGGTGAAGACCAGCAACAACTTTCAGGGCTGCCACCTTCCGTGTGGGACAAGGAGCCGGACGTGTGCCTTTTCGGAATCAGGCTCTACCGAGGACGAGAGCCATGAGATGTTCCTCCTCTGGGCAAGCCCGGGTCCCAGATCCTGTTGTACCTGTGAATAGGCTGCAGGGGGACGGTGAAGACCAGCAACAGCTTTCAGGGCTGCCACCTTCCGTGTGGGACAAGGAGCCGGACGTGTGCCTTTTCGGAATCAGGCTCTGCCGAGGACGAGAGCCATGAGATGTTCCTCCTCTGGGCATGCCCGGGTCCTGAATCCTGTTGTGCCTCTGAATAGGCTGCAGGGGGATGGTGAAGACCAGCAACAGCTTTCAGGGCTGCCACCTTCCGTGTGGGACAAGGAGCCGGACGTGTGCCTTTTCGGAATCAGGCTCTGCCGAGGACGAGAGCCATGAGATGTTCCTCCTCTGGGCATGCCCGGTTAACAGATCCTGTTTTACCTGTGAATAGGCTGCAGGGGGATGGTGAAGACCAGCAACAGCTTTCAGGGCTGCCACCTTCCGTGTGGGACAAGGAGCCGGACGTGTGCCTTTTCGGAATCAGGCTCTGCCGAGGACGAGAGCCATGAGATGTTCCTCCTCTGGGCAAGCCCGGGTCCCAGATCCTGTTGTGCCTGTGAATAGGCTGCAGGGGGACGGTGAAGACCAGCAACAGCTTTCAGGGCTGCCACCTTCCGTGTGGGACAAGGAGCCGGACGTGTGCCTTTTCGGAATCAGGCTCTGCCGAGGACGAGAGCCATGAGATGTTCCTCCTCTGGGCAAGCCCGGGTCCCAGATCCTGTTGTGCCTGTGAATAGGCTGCAGGGGGACGGTGAAGACCAGCAACAGCTTTCAGGGCTGCCACCTTCCGTGTGGGACAAGGAGCCGGACGTGTGCCTTTTCGGAATCAGGCTCTGCCGAGGACGAGAGCCATGAGATGTTCCTCCTCTGGGCATGCCCGGGTCCTGAATCCTGTTGTGCCTGTGAATAGGCTGCAGGGGGACGGTGAAGACCAGCAACAGCTTTCAGGGCTGCCACCTTCCGTGTGGGACAAGGAGCCGGACGTGTGCCTTTTCGGAATCAGGCTCTGCCGAGGACGAGAGCCATGAGATGTTCCTCCTCTGGGCAAGCCCGGGTCCCAGATCCTGTTGTGCCTGTGAATAGGCTGCAGGGGGACGGTGAAGACCAGCAACAGCTTTCAGGGCTGCCACCTTCCGTGTGGGACAAGGAGCCGGACGTGTGCCTTTTCGGAATCAGGCTCTGCCGAGGACGAGAGCCATGAGATGTTCCTCCTCTGGGCAAGCCCAGGACCCAGATCCTGTTGTGCCTGTGAATAGGCTGCAGGGGGACGGTGAAGACCAGCAACAGCTTTCAGGGCTGCCACCTTCCGTGTGGGACAAGGAGCCGGACGTGTGCCTTTTTGGAATCAGGCTCTGCCGAGGAAGAGATCCATTAGATGTTCCTCCTCTGGGCATGCCCAGGTCCCGAATCCTGTTGTGCCTGTGAATAGGCTGCAGGGGGACGGTGAAGACCAGCAACAGCTTTCAGGGTTGCCACCTTCCGTGTGGGACAAGGAGCCGGACGTGTGCCTTTTCGGAATCAGGCTCTGCCGAGGACGAGAGCCATGAGATGTTCCTCCTCTGGGCATGCCCGGTTCCCAGATCCTGTTGTACCTGTGAATAGGCTGCAGGGGGATGGTGAAGACCAGCAACAGCTTTCAGGGCTGCCACCTTCCGTGTGGGACAAGGAGCCGGACGTGTGCCTTTTCGGAATCAGGCTCTGCCGAGGACGAGAGCCATGAGATGTTCCTCCTCTCAGCAAGCCCAGGTCCCAGATCCTGTTGTGCCTGTGAATAGGCTGCAGGGGGACGGTAAAGACCAGCAACAGCTTTCAGGGCTGCCACCTTCCGTGTGGGACAAGGAGCCGGACGTGTGCCTTTTCGGAATGAGGCTCTGCCGAGGAAGAGATCCATGAGATGTTCCTCCTCTGGGCATGCCCGGGTCCTGAATCCTGTTGTGCCTGTGAATAGGCTTCAGGGGGACGGTGAAGACCAGCAACAGCTTTCAGGGCTGCCACCTTCCGTGTGGGACAAGGAGCCAGACGTGTGCCTTTTCGGAATCAGGCTCTGCCGAGGACGAGAGCCATGAGATGTTCCTCCTCTGGGCATGCCCGGGTCCCAGATCCTGTTGTGCCTGTGAATAGGCTGCAGGGGGACGGTGAAGACCAGCAACAGCTTTCAGGGCTGCCACCTTCCGTGTGGGACAAGGAGCCGGACGTGTGCCTTTTCGGAATCAGGCTCTGCCGAGGATGACAGCCATGAGATGTTCCTCCTCTCAGCAAGCCCGGGTCCCAGATCCTGTTGTACCTGTGAATAGGCTGCAGGGGGACGGTGAAGACCAGCAACAGCTTTCAGGGCTGCCTGAAGACCAGCAACAGCTTTCAGGGCTGCCACCTTCCGTGTGGGACAAGGAGCCGGACGTGTGCCTTTTCGGAATCAGGCTCTGCCGAGGACGAGAGCCATGAGATGTTCCTTCTCTGGGCATGCCCGGTTCCTGAATCCTGTTGTGCCTGTGAATAGGCTGCAGGGGGACGGTGAAGACCAGCAACAGCTTTCAGGGCTGCCACCTTCCGTGTGGGACAAGGAGCTGGACGTGTGCCTTTTCGGAATCAGGCTCTGCCGAGGACGAGAGCCATGAGATATTCCTCCTCTGGGCAAGCCCGGGTCCCAGATCCTGTTGTGCCTGTGAATAGGCTGCAGGGGGACGGTGAAGACCAGCAACAGCTTTCAGGGCTGCCACCTTCCGTGTGGTACAAGGAGCCGGACGTGTGCCTTTTTGGAATCAGGCTCTGCCGAGGAAGAGATCCATTAGATGTTCCTCCTCTGGGCATGCCCAGGTCCCGAATCCTGTTGTGCCTGTGAATAGGCTGCAGGGGGACGGTGAAGACCAGCAACAGCTTTCAGGGTTGCCACCTTCCGTGTGGGACAAGGAGCCGGACGTGTGCCTTTTCGGAATGAGGCTCTGCCGAGGACGAGAGCCATGAGATGTTCCTCCTCTGGGCAAGCCCGGGTCCCAGATCCTGTTGTGCCTGTGAATAGGCTGCAGGGGGACGGTGAAGACCAGCAACAGCTTTCAGGGCTGCCACCTTCCGTGTGGGACAAGGAGCCGGACGTGTGCCTTTTTGGAATCAGGCTCTGCCGAGGAAGAGATCCATTAGATGTTCCTCCTCTGGGCATGCCCAGGTCCCGAATCCTGTTGTGCCTGTGAATAGGCTGCAGGGGGACGGTGAAGACCAGCAACAGCTTTCAGGGTTGCCACCTTCCGTGTGGGACAAGGAGCCGGACGTGTGCCTTTTCGGAATCAGGCTCTGCCGAGGACGAGAGCCATGAGATGTTCCTCCTCTGGGCATGCCCGGTTCCCAGATCCTGTTGTACCTGTGAATAGGCTGCAGGGGGATGGTGAAGACCAGCAACAGCTTTCAGGGCTGCCACCTTCCGTGTGGGACAAGGAGCCGGACGTGTGCCTTTTCGGAATCAGGCTCTGCCGAGGACGAGAGCCATGAGATGTTCCTCCTCTCAGCAAGCCCAGGTCCCAGATCCTGTTGTGCCTGTGAATAGGCTGCAGGGGGACGGTAAAGACCAGCAACAGCTTTCAGGGCTGCCACCTTCCGTGTGGGACAAGGAGCCGGACGTGTGCCTTTTCGGAATGAGGCTCTGCCGAGGAAGAGATCCATGAGATGTTCCTCCTCTGGGCATGCCCGGGTCCTGAATCCTGTTGTGCCTGTGAATAGGCTTCAGGGGGACGGTGAAGACCAGCAACAGCTTTCAGGGCTGCCACCTTCCGTGTGGGACAAGGAGCCAGACGTGTGCCTTTTCGGAATCAGGCTCTGCCGAGGACGAGAGCCATGAGATGTTCCTCCTCTGGGCATGCCCGGGTCCCAGATCCTGTTGTGCCTGTGAATAGGCTGCAGGGGGACGGTGAAGACCAGCAACAGCTTTCAGGGCTGCCACCTTCCGTGTGGGACAAGGAGCCGGACGTGTGCCTTTTCGGAATCAGGCTCTGCCGAGGATGACAGCCATGAGATGTTCCTCCTCTCAGCAAGCCCGGGTCCCAGATCCTGTTGTACCTGTGAATAGGCTGCAGGGGGACGGTGAAGACCAGCAACAGCTTTCAGGGCTGCCTGAAGACCAGCAACAGCTTTCAGGGCTGCCACCTTCCGTGTGGGACAAGGAGCCGGACGTGTGCCTTTTCGGAATCAGGCTCTGCCGAGGACGAGAGCCATGAGATGTTCCTTCTCTGGGCATGCCCGGTTCCTGAATCCTGTTGTGCCTGTGAATAGGCTGCAGGGGGACGGTGAAGACCAGCAACAGCTTTCAGGGCTGCCACCTTCCGTGTGGGACAAGGAGCTGGACGTGTGCCTTTTCGGAATCAGGCTCTGCCGAGGACGAGAGCCATGAGATATTCCTCCTCTGGGCAAGCCCGGGTCCCAGATCCTGTTGTGCCTGTGAATAGGCTGCAGGGGGACGGTGAAGACCAGCAACAGCTTTCAGGGCTGCCACCTTCCGTGTGGTACAAGGAGCCGGACGTGTGCCTTTTTGGAATCAGGCTCTGCCGAGGAAGAGATCCATTAGATGTTCCTCCTCTGGGCATGCCCAGGTCCCGAATCCTGTTGTGCCTGTGAATAGGCTGCAGGGGGACGGTGAAGACCAGCAACAGCTTTCAGGGTTGCCACCTTCCGTGTGGGACAAGGAGCCGGACGTGTGCCTTTTCGGAATGAGGCTCTGCCGAGGACGAGAGCCATGAGATGTTCCTCCTCTGGGCAAGCCCGGGTCCCTGATCCTGTTGTGCCTGTGAATAGGCTGCAGGGGGACGGTGAAGACCAGCAACAGCTTTCAGGGCTGCCACCTTCCGTGTGGGACAAGGAGCCGGACGTGTGCCTTTTCGGAATCAGGCTCTGCCGAGGACGAGAGCCATGAGATGTTCCTTCTCTGGGCATGCCCGGTTCCTGAATCCTGTTGTGCCTGTGAATAGGCTGCAGGGGGACGGTGAAGACCAGCAACAGCTTTCAGGGCTGCCACCTTCCGTGTGGGACAAGGAGCCGGACGTGTGCCTTTTCGGAATCAGGCTCTGCCGAGGACGAGAGCCATGAGATATTCCTCCTCTGGGCAAGCCCGGGTCCCAGATCCTGTTGTGCCTGTGAATAGGCTGCAGGGGGACGGTGAAGACCAGCAACATCTTTCAGGGCTGCCACCTTCCGTGTGGGACAAGGAGCCGGACGTGTGCCTTTTCGGAATCAGGCTCTGCCGAGGACGAGAGCCATGAGATGTTCCTCCTCTGGGCATGCCCGGGTCCCAGATCCTGTTGTACCTGTGAATAGGCTGCAGGGGGACGGTGAAGACCAGCAACATCTTTCAGGGCTGCCACCTTCCGTGTGGGACAAGGAGCCGGACGTGTGCCTTTTCGGAATCAGGCTCTGCCGAGGACGAGAGCCATGAGATGTTCCTCCTCTGGGCAAGCCCGGGTCCCAGATCCTGTTGTGCCTGTGAATAGGCTGCAGGGGGACGGTGAAGACCAGCAACAGCTTTCAGGGCTGCCACCTTCCGTGTGGGACAAGGAGCCGGACGTGTGCCTTTTCGGAATCAGGCTCTGCCGAGGACGAGAGCCATGAGATGTTCCTCCTCTGGGCATGCCCGGGTCCTGAATCCTGTTGTGCCTCTGAATAGGCTGCAGGGGGACGGTGAAGACCAGCAACATCTTTCAGGGCTGCCACCTTCCGTGTGGGACAAGGAGCCGGACGTGTGCCTTTTCGGAATCAGGCTCTGCCGAGGACGAGAGCCATGAGATGTTCCTCCTCTGGGCATGCCCTGGTCCTGAATCCTGTTGTGCCTCTGAATAGGCTGCAGGGGGACGGTGAAGACCAGCAACAGCTTTCAGGGCTGCCACCTTCCGTGTGGGACAAGGAGCCGGACGTGTGCGTTTTCGGAATCAGGCTCTGCCGAGGACGAGAGCCATGAGATGTTCCTCCTCTGGGCATGCCCGGTTCCCAGATCCTGTTGTACCTGTGAATAGGCTGCAGGGGGACGGTGAAGACCAGCAACAGCTTTCAGGGCTGCCACCTTCCGTGTGGGACAAGGAGCCGGACGTGTGCCTTTTCGGAATCAGGCTCTGCCGAGGACGAGAGCCATGAGATGTTCCTCCTCTGGGCAAGCCCGGGTCCCAGATCCTGTTGTGCCTGTGAATAGGCTGCAGGGGGACGGTGAAGACCAGCAACAGCTTTCAGGGCTGCTACCTTCCGTGTGGGACAAGGAGCCGGACGTGTGCCTTTTTCGGAATCAGGCTCTGCCGAGGACGAGAGCCATGAGATGTTCCTCCTCTGGGCATGCCCGGGTCCTGAATCCTGTTGTGCCTGTGAATAGGCTGCAGGGGGACGGTGAAGACCAGCAACATCTTTCAGGGCTGCCACCTTCCGTGTGGGACAAGGAGCCGGACGTGTGCCTTTTCGGAATCAGGCTCTGCCGAGGACGAGAGCCATGAGATGTTCCTCCTCTGGGCAAGCCCAGGTCCCAGATCCTGTTGTGCCTGTGAATAGGCTGCAGGGGGACGGTGAAGACCAGCAACAACTTTCAGGGCTGCCACCTTCCGTGTGGGACAAGGAGCCGGACGTGTGCCTTTTCGGAATCAGGCTCTACCGAGGACGAGAGCCATGAGATGTTCCTCCTCTCAGCAAGCCCGGGTCCCAGATCCTGTTGTACCTGTGAATAGGCTGCAGGGGGACGGTGAAGACCAGCAACAGCTTTCAGGGCTGCCACCTTCCGTGTGGGACAAGGAGCCGGACGTGTGCCTTTTCGGAATCAGGCTCTGCCGAGGACGAGAGCCATGAGATGTTCCTCCTCTGGGCATGCCCGGGTCCTGAATCCTGTTGTGCCTCTGAATAGGCTGCAGGGGGATGGTGAAGACCAGCAACAGCTTTCAGGGCTGCCACCTTCCGTGTGGGACAAGGAGCCGGACGTGTTCCTTTTCGGAATCAGGCTCTGCCGAGGACGAGAGCCATGAGATGTTCCTCCTCTGGGCATGCCCGGTTAACAGATCCTGTTGTACCTGTGAATAGGCTGCAGGGGGATGGTGAAGACCAGCAACAGCTTTCAGGGCTGCCACCTTCCGTGTGGGACAAGGAGCCGGACGTGTGCCTTTTCGGAATCAGGCTCTGCCGAGGAAGAGATCCATGAGATGTTCCTCCTCTGGGCATGCCCGGGTCCTGAATCCTGTTGTGCCTGTGAATAGGCTGCAGGGGGACGGTGAAGACCAGCAACAGCTTTCAGGGCTGCCACCTTCCGTGTGGGACAAGGAGCCGGACGTGTGCCTTTTCGGAATCAGGCTCTGCCGAGGACGAGAGCCATGAGATGTTCCTCCTCTGGGCATGCCCGGGTCCCAGATCCTGTTGTGCCTGTGAATAGGCTGCAGGGGGACGGTGAAGACCAGCAACAGCTTTCAGGGCTGCCACCTTCCGTGTGGGACAAGGAGCCGGACGTGTGCCTTTTCGGAATCAGGCTCTGCCGAGAATGACAGCCATGAGATGTTCCTCCTCTCAGCAAGCCCGGGTCCCAGATCCTGTTGTACCTGTGAATAGGCTGCAGGGGGACGGTGAAGACCAGCAACAGCTTTCAGGGCTGCCACCTTCCGTGTGGGACAAGGAGCCGGACGTGTGCCTTTTCGGAATGAGGCTCTGCCGAGGACGAGAGCCATGAGATGTTCCTCCTCTGGGCAAGCCCGGGTCCCAGATCCTGTTGTGCCTGTGAATAGGCTGCAGGGGGACGGTGAAGACCAGCAACAGCTTTCAGGGCTGCCACCTTCCGTGTGGGACAAGGAGCCGGACGTGTGCCTTTTCGGAATCAGGCTCTGCCGAGGACGAGAGCCATGAGATGTTCCTCCTCTGGGCATGCCCGGGTCCCAGATCCTGTTGTGCCTGTGAATAGGCTGCAGGGGGACGGTGAAGACCAGCAACAGCTTTCAGGGCTGCCACCTTCCGTGTGGGACAAGGAGCCGGACGTGTGCCTTTTCGGAATCAGGCTCTGCCGAGGAAGAGATCCATGAGATGTTCCTCCTCTGGGCATGCCCGGGTCCTGAATCGTGTTGTGCCTGTGAATAGGCTGCAGGGGGACGGTGAAGACCAGCAACAGCTTTCAGGGCTGCCACCTTCCGTGTGGGACAAGGAGCCGGACGTGTGCCTTTTCGGAATGAGGCTCTGCCGAGGACGAGAGCCATGAGATGTTCCTCCTCTGGGCATGCCCGGGTCCCAGATCCTGTTGTGCCTGTGAATAGGCTGCAGGGGGACGGTAAAGACCAGCAACAGCTTTCAGGGCTGCCACCTTCCGTGTGGGACAAGGAGCCGGACGTGTGCCTTTTCGGAATCAGGCTCTGCCGAGGATGACAGCCATGAGATGTTCCTCCTCTCAGCAAGCCCGGGTCCCAGATCCTGTTGTACCTGTGAATAGGCTGCAGGGGGACGGTGAAGACCAGCAACAGCTTTCAGGGCTGCCACCTTCCGTGTGGGACAAGGAGCCGGACGTGTGCCTTTTCGGAATCAGGCTCTGCCGAGGATGACAGCCATGAGATGTTCCTCCTCTCAGCAAGCCCGGGTCCCAGATCCTGTTGTACCTGTGAATAGGCTGCAGGGGGACGGTGAAGACCAGCAACAGCTTTCAGGGCTGCCACCTTCCGTGTGGGACAAGGAGCCGGACGTGTGCCTTTTCGGAATGAGGCTCTGCCGAGGACGAGAGCCATGAGATGTTCCTCCTCTGGGCAAGCCCGGGTCCCAGATCCTGTTGTACCTGTGAATAGGCTTCAGGGGGACGGTGAAGACCAGCAACAGCTTTCAGGACTGCCACCTTCCGTGTGGGACAAGGAGCCGGACGTGTGCCTTTTCGGAATCAGGCTCTGCCGAGGACGAGAGCCATGAGATGTTCCTCCTCTGGGCATGCCCGGGTCCTGAATCCTGTTGTGCCTGTGAATAGGCTGCAGGGGGACGGTGAAGACCAGCAACAGCTTTCAGGGCTGCCACCTTCCGTGTGGGACAAGGAGCCGGACGTGTGCCTTTTCGGAATCAGGCTCTGCCGAGGACGAGAGCCATGAGATGTTCCTCCTCTGGGCATGCCCGGGTCCCAGATCCTGTTGTGCCTGTGAATAGGCTGCAGGGGGACGGTGAAGACCAGCAACAGCTTTCAGGGCTGCCACCTTCCGTGTGGGACAAGGAGCCGGACGTGTGCCTTTTCGGAATCAGGCTCTGCCGAGGACGAGAGCCATGAGATGTTCCTCCTCTGGGCAAGCCCAGGACCCAGATCCTGTTGTGCCTGTGAATAGGCTGCAGGGGGACGGTGAAGACCAGCAACAGCTTTCAGGGCTGCCACCTTCCGTGTGGGACAAGGAGCCGGACGTGTGCCTTTTTGGAATCAGGCTCTGCCGAGGAAGAGATCCATTAGATGTTCCTCCTCTGGGCATGCCCAGGTCCCGAATCCTGTTGTGCCTGTGAATAGGCTGCAGGGGGACGGTGAAGACCAGCAACAGCTTTCAGGGTTGCCACCTTCCGTGTGGGACAAGGAGCCGGACGTGTGCCTTTTCGGAATCAGGCTCTGCCGAGGACGAGAGCCATGAGATGTTCCTCCTCTGGGCATGCCCGGTTCCCAGATCCTGTTGTACCTGTGAATAGGCTGCAGGGGGATGGTGAAGACCAGCAACAGCTTTCAGGGCTGCCACCTTCCGTGTGGGACAAGGATCCGGACGTGTGCCTTTTCGGAATGAGGCTCTGCCGAGGACGAGAGCCATGAGATGTTCCTCCTCTCAGCAAGCCCAGGTCCCAGATCCTGTTGTGCCTGTGAATAGGCTGCAGGGGGACGGTAAAGACCAGCAACAGCTTTCAGGGCTGCCACCTTCCGTGTGGGACAAGGAGCCGGACGTGTGCCTTTTCGGAATGAGGCTCTGCCGAGGAAGAGATCCATGAGATGTTCCTCCTCTGGGCATGCCCGGGTCCTGAATCCTGTTGTGCCTGTGAATAGGCTTCAGGGGGACGGTGAAGACCAGCAACAGCTTTCAGGGCTGCCACCTTCCGTGTGGGACAAGGAGCCAGACGTGTGCCTTTTCGGAATCAGGCTCTGCCGAGGACGAGAGCCATGAGATGTTCCTCCTCTGGGCATGCCCGGGTCCCAGATCCTGTTGTGCCTGTGAATAGGCTGCAGGGGGACGGTGAAGACCAGCAACAGCTTTCAGGGCTGCCACCTTCCGTGTGGGACAAGGAGCCGGACGTGTGCCTTTTCGGAATCAGGCTCTGCCGAGGATGACAGCCATGAGATGTTCCTCCTCTCAGCAAGCCCGGGTCCCAGATCCTGTTGTACCTGTGAATAGGCTGCAGGGGGACGGTGAAGACCAGCAACAGCTTTCAGGGCTGCCTGAAGACCAGCAACAGCTTTCAGGGCTGCCACCTTCCGTGTGGGACAAGGAGCCGGACGTGTGCCTTTTCGGAATCAGGCTCTGCCGAGGACGAGAGCCATGAGATGTTCCTTCTCTGGGCATGCCCGGTTCCTGAATCCTGTTGTGCCTGTGAATAGGCTGCAGGGGGACGGTGAAGACCAGCAACAGCTTTCAGGGCTGCCACCTTCCGTGTGGGACAAGGAGCCGGACGTGTGCCTTTTCGGAATCAGGCTCTGCCGAGGACGAGAGCCATGAGATATTCCTCCTCTGGGCAAGCCCGGGTCCCAGATCCTGTTGTGCCTGTGAATAGGCTGCAGGGGGACGGTGAAGACCAGCAACAGCTTTCAGGGCTGCCACCTTCCGTGTGGGACAAGGAGCCGGACGTGTGCCTTTTTGGAATCAGGCTCTGCCGAGGAAGAGATCCATTAGATGTTCCTCCTCTGGGCATGCCCAGGTCCCGAATCCTGTTGTGCCTGTGAATAGGCTGCAGGGGGACGGTGAAGACCAGCAACAGCTTTCAGGGTTGCCACCTTCCGTGTGGGACAAGGAGCCGGACGTGTGCCTTTTCGGAATGAGGCTCTGCCGAGGACGAGAGCCATGAGATGTTCCTCCTCTGGGCAAGCCCGGGTCCCAGATCCTGTTGTGCCTGTGAATAGGCTGCAGGGGGACGGTGAAGACCAGCAACAGCTTTCAGGGCTGCCACCTTCCGTGTGGGACAAGGAGCCGGACGTGTGCCTTTTCGGAATCAGGCTCTGCCGAGGACGAGAGCCATGAGATGTTCCTTCTCTGGGCATGCCCGGTTCCTGAATCCTGTTGTGCCTGTGAATAGGCTGCAGGGGGACGGTGAAGACCAGCAACAGCTTTCAGGGCTGCCACCTTCCGTGTGGGACAAGGAGCCGGACGTGTGCCTTTTCGGAATCAGGCTCTGCCGAGGACGAGAGCCATGAGATATTCCTCCTCTGGGCAAGCCCGGGTCCCAGATCCTGTTGTGCCTGTGAATAGGCTGCAGGGGGACGGTGAAGACCAGCAACAGCTTTCAGGGCTGCCACCTTCCGTGTGGTACAAGGAGCCGGACATGTGCCTTTTTGGAATCAGGCTCTGCCGAGGACGAGATCCATGAGATGTTCCTCCTCTGGGCATGCCCAGGTCCCGAATCCTGTTGTGCCTGTGAATAGGCTGCAGGGGGACGGTGAAGACCAGCAACAGCTTTCAGGGCTGCCACCTTCCGTGTGGGACAAGGAGCCGGACGTGTGCCTTTTTGGAATCAGGCTCTGCCGAGGAAGAGATCCATTAGATGTTCCTCCTCTGGGCATGCCCAGGTCCCGAATCCTGTTGTGCCTGTGAATAGGCTGCAGGGGGACGGTGAAGACCAGCAACAGCTTTCAGGGTTGCCACCTTCCGTGTGGGACAAGGAGCCGGACGTGTGCCTTTTCGGAATCAGGCTCTGCCGAGGACGAGAGCCATGAGATGTTCCTCCTCTGGGCATGCCCGGTTCCCAGATCCTGTTGTACCTGTGAATAGGCTGCAGGGGGATGGTGAAGACCAGCAACAGCTTTCAGGGCTGCCACCTTCCGTGTGGGACAAGGAGCCGGACGTGTGCCTTTTCGGAATCAGGCTCTGCCGAGGACGAGAGCCATGAGATGTTCCTCCTCTCAGCAAGCCCAGGTCCCAGATCCTGTTGTGCCTGTGAATAGGCTGCAGGGGGACGGTAAAGACCAGCAACAGCTTTCAGGGCTGCCACCTTCCGTGTGGGACAAGGAGCCGGACGTGTGCCTTTTCGGAATGAGGCTCTGCCGAGGAAGAGATCCATGAGATGTTCCTCCTCTGGGCATGCCCGGGTCCTGAATCCTGTTGTGCCTGTGAATAGGCTTCAGGGGGACGGTGAAGACCAGCAACAGCTTTCAGGGCTGCCACCTTCCGTGTGGGACAAGGAGCCAGACGTGTGCCTTTTCGGAATCAGGCTCTGCCGAGGACGAGAGCCATGAGATGTTCCTCCTCTGGGCATGCCCGGGTCCCAGATCCTGTTGTGCCTGTGAATAGGCTGCAGGGGGACGGTGAAGACCAGCAACAGCTTTCAGGGCTGCCACCTTCCGTGTGGGACAAGGAGCCGGACGTGTGCCTTTTCGGAATCAGGCTCTGCCGAGGATGACAGCCATGAGATGTTCCTCCTCTCAGCAAGCCCGGGTCCCAGATCCTGTTGTACCTGTGAATAGGCTGCAGGGGGACGGTGAAGACCAGCAACAGCTTTCAGGGCTGCCTGAAGACCAGCAACAGCTTTCAGGGCTGCCACCTTCCGTGTGGGACAAGGAGCCGGACGTGTGCCTTTTCGGAATCAGGCTCTGCCGAGGACGAGAGCCATGAGATGTTCCTTCTCTGGGCATGCCCGGTTCCTGAATCCTGTTGTGCCTGTGAATAGGCTGCAGGGGGACGGTGAAGACCAGCAACAGCTTTCAGGGCTGCCACCTTCCGTGTGGGACAAGGAGCCGGACGTGTGCCTTTTCGGAATCAGGCTCTGCCGAGGACGAGAGCCATGAGATATTCCTCCTCTGGGCAAGCCCGGGTCCCAGATCCTGTTGTGCCTGTGAATAGGCTGCAGGGGGACGGTGAAGACCAGCAACAGCTTTCAGGGCTGCCACCTTCCGTGTGGTACAAGGAGCCGGACGTGTGCCTTTTTGGAATCAGGCTCTGCCGAGGAAGAGATCCATTAGATGTTCCTCCTCTGGGCATCTCCAGGTCCCGAATCCTGTTGTGCCTGTGAATAGGCTGCAGGGGGACGGTGAAGACCAGCAACAGCTTTCAGGGTTGCCACCTTCCGTGTGGGACAAGGAGCCGGACGTGTGCCTTTTCGGAATGAGGCTCTGCCGAGGACGAGAGCCATGAGATGTTCCTCCTCTGGGCAAGCCCGGGTCCCAGATCCTGTTGTGCCTGTGAATAGGCTGCAGGGGGACGGTGAAGACCAGCAACAGCTTTCAGGGCTGCCACCTTCCGTGTGGGACAAGGAGCCGGACGTGTGCCTTTTCGGAATCAGGCTCTGCCGAGGACGAGAGCCATGAGATGTTCCTCCTCTGGGCATGCCCGGGTCCCAGATCCTGTTGTACCTGTGAATAGGCTGCAGGGGGACGGTGAAGACCAGCAACATCTTTCAGGGCTGCCACCTTCCGTGTGGGACAAGGAGCCGGACGTGTGCCTTTTCGGAATCAGGCTCTGCCGAGGACGAGAGCCATGAGATGTTCCTCCTCTGGGCAAGCCCGGGTCCCAGATCCTGTTGTGCCTGTGAATAGGCTGCAGGGGGACGGTGAAGACCAGCAACAGCTTTCAGGGCTGCCACCTTCCGTGTGGGACAAGGAGCCGGACGTGTGCCTTTTCGGAATCAGGCTCTGCCGAGGACGAGAGCCATGAGATGTTCCTCCTCTGGGCATGCCCGGGTCCTGAATCCTGTTGTGCCTCTGAATAGGCTGCAGGGGGACGGTGAAGACCAGCAACATCTTTCAGGGCTGCCACCTTCCGTGTGGGACAAGGAGCCGGACGTGTGCCTTTTCGGAATCAGGCTCTGCCGAGGACGAGAGCCATGAGATGTTCCTCCTCTGGGCATGCCCTGGTCCTGAATCCTGTTGTGCCTCTGAATAGGCTGCAGGGGGACGGTGAAGACCAGCAACAGCTTTCAGGGCTGCCACCTTCCGTGTGGGACAAGGAGCCGGACGTGTGAGTTTTCGGAATCAGGCTCTGCCGAGGACGAGAGCCATGAGATGTTCCTCCTCTGGGCATGCCCGGTTCCCAGATCCTGTTGTACCTGTGAATAGGCTGCAGGGGGACGGTGAAGACCAGCAACAGCTTTCAGGGCTGCCACCTTCCGTGTGGGACAAGGAGCCGGACGTGTGCCTTTTCGGAATCAGGCTCTGCCGAGGACGAGAGCCATGAGATGTTCCTCCTCTGGGCAAGCCCGGGTCCCAGATCCTGTTGTGCCTGTGAATAGGCTGCAGGGGGACGGTGAAGACCAGCAACAGCTTTCAGGGCTGCTACCTTCCGTGTGGGACAAGGAGCCGGACGTGTGCCTTTTTCGGAATCAGGCTCTGCCGAGGACGAGAGCCATGAGATGTTCCTCCTCTGGGCATGCCCGGGTCCTGAATCCTGTTGTGCCTGTGAATAGGCTGCAGGGGGACGGTGAAGACCAGCAACATCTTTCAGGGCTGCCACCTTCCGTGTGGGACAAGGAGCCGGACGTGTGCCTTTTCGGAATCAGGCTCTGCCGAGGACGAGAGCCATGAGATGTTCCTCCTCTGGGCAAGCCCAGGTCCCAGATCCTGTTGTGCCTGTGAATAGGCTGCAGGGGGACGGTGAAGACCAGCAACAACTTTCAGGGCTGCCACCTTCCGTGTGGGACAAGGAGCCGGACGTGTGCCTTTTCGGAATCAGGCTCTACCGAGGACGAGAGCCATGAGATGTTCCTCCTCTCAGCAAGCCCGGGTCCCAGATCCTGTTGTACCTGTGAATAGGCTGCAGGGGGACGGTGAAGACCAGCAACAGCTTTCAGGGCTGCCACCTTCCGTGTGGGACAAGGAGCCGGACGTGTGCCTTTTCGGAATCAGGCTCTGCCGAGGACGAGAGCCATGAGATGTTCCTCCTCTGGGCATGCCCGGGTCCTGAATCCTGTTGTGCCTGTGAATAGGCTGCAGGGGGACGGTGAAGACCAGCAACAGCTTTCAGGGCTGCCACCTTCCGTGTGGGACAAGGAGCCGGACGTGTGCCTTTTCGGAATCAGGCTCTGCCGAGGACGAGAGCCATGAGATGTTCCTCCTCTGGGCATGCCCGGTTAACAGATCCTGTTGTGCCTGTGAATAGGCTGCAGGGGGACGGTGAAGACCAGCAACAGCTTTCAGGGCTGCCACCTTCCGTGTGGGACAAGGAGCCGGACGTGTGCCTTTTCGGAATCAGGCTCTGCCGAGGATGACAGCCATGAGATGTTCCTCCTCTCAGCAAGCCCGGGTCCCAGATCCTGTTGTACCTGTGAATAGGCTGCAGGGGGACGGTGAAGACCAGCAACAGCTTTCAGGGCTGCCACCTTCCGTGTGGGACAAGGAGCCGGACGTGTGCCTTTTCGGAATGAGGCTCTGCCGAGGACGAGAGCCATGAGATGTTCCTCCTCTGGGCAAGCCCGGGTCCCAGATCCTGTTGTGCCTGTGAATAGGCTGCAGGGGGACGGTGAAGACCAGCAACAGCTTTCAGGGCTGCCACCTTCCGTGTGGGACAAGGAGCCGGACGTGTGCCTTTTCGGAATCAGGCTCTGCCGAGGACGAGAGCCATGAGATGTTCCTCCTCTGGGCATGCCCGGGTCCCAGATCCTGTTGTGCCTGTGAATAGGCTGCAGGGGGACGGTGAAGACCAGCAACAGCTTTCAGGGCTGCCACCTTCCGTGTGGGACAAGGAGCCGGACGTGTGCCTTTTCGGAATCAGGCTCTGCCGAGGAAGAGATCCATGAGATGTTCCTCCTCTGGGCATGCCCGGGTCCTGAATCGTGTTGTGCCTGTGAATAGGCTGCAGGGGGACGGTGAAGACCAGCAACAGCTTTCAGGGCTGCCACCTTCCGTGTGGGACAAGGAGCCGGACGTGTGCCTTTTCGGAATGAGGCTCTGCCGAGGACGAGAGCCATGAGATGTTCCTCCTCTGGGCATGCCCGGGTCCCAGATCCTGTTGTGCCTGTGAATAGGCTGCAGGGGGACGGTAAAGACCAGCAACAGCTTTCAGGGCTGCCACCTTCCGTGTGGGACAAGGAGCCGGACGTGTGCCTTTTCGGAATCAGGCTCTGCCGAGGATGACAGCCATGAGATGTTCCTCCTCTCAGCAAGCCCGGGTCCCAGATCCTGTTGTACCTGTGAATAGGCTGCAGGGGGACGGTGAAGACCAGCAACAGCTTTCAGGGCTGCCACCTTCCGTGTGGGACAAGGAGCCGGACGTGTGCCTTTTCGGAATCAGGCTCTGCCGAGGATGACAGCCATGAGATGTTCCTCCTCTCAGCAAGCCCGGGTCCCAGATCCTGTTGTACCTGTGAATAGGCTGCAGGGGGACGGTGAAGACCAGCAACAGCTTTCAGGGCTGCCACCTTCCGTGTGGGACAAGGAGCCGGACGTGTGCCTTTTCGGAATGAGGCTCTGCCGAGGACGAGAGCCATGAGATGTTCCTCCTCTGGGCAAGCCCGGGTCCCAGATCCTGTTGTACCTGTGAATAGGCTTCAGGGGGACGGTGAAGACCAGCAACAGCTTTCAGGACTGCCACCTTCCGTGTGGGACAAGGAGCCGGACGTGTGCCTTTTCGGAATCAGGCTCTGCCGAGGACGAGAGCCATGAGATGTTCCTCCTCTGGGCATGCCCGGGTCCTGAATCCTGTTGTGCCTGTGAATAGGCTGCAGGGGGACGGTGAAGACCAGCAACAGCTTTCAGGGCTGCCACCTTCCGTGTGGGACAAGGAGCCGGACGTGTGCCTTTTCGGAATCAGGCTCTGCCGAGGACGAGAGCCATGAGATGTTCCTCCTCTGGGCAAGCCCGGGTCCCAGATCCTGTTGTGCCTGTGAATAGGCTGCAGGGGGACGGTGAAGACCAGCAACAGCTTTCAGGGCTGCCACCTTCCGTGTGGGACAAGGAGCCGGACGTGTGCCTTTTCGGAATCAGGCTCTGCCGAGGACGAGAGCCATGAGATGTTCCTCCTCTGGGCAAGCCCAGGACCCAGATCCTGTTGTGCCTGTGAATAGGCTGCAGGGGGACGGTGAAGACCAGCAACAGCTTTCAGGGCTGCCACCTTCCGTGTGGACAAGGAGCCGGACGTGTGCCTTTTTGGAATCAGGCTCTGCCGAGGAAGAGATCCATTAGATGTTCCTCCTCTGGGCATGCCCAGGTCCCGAATCCTGTTGTGCCTGTGAATAGGCTGCAGGGGGACGGTGAAGACCAGCAACAGCTTTCAGGGTTGCCACCTTCCGTGTGGGACAAGGAGCCGGACGTGTGCCTTTTCGGAATCAGGCTCTGCCGAGGACGAGAGCCATGAGATGTTCCTCCTCTGGGCATGCCCGGTTCCCAGATCCTGTTGTACCTGTGAATAGGCTGCAGGGGGATGGTGAAGACCAGCAACAGCTTTCAGGGCTGCCACCTTCCGTGTGGGACAAGGAGCCGGACGTGTGCCTTTTCGGAATCAGGCTCTGCCGAGGACGAGAGCCATGAGATGTTCCTCCTCTCAGCAAGCCCAGGTCCCAGATCCTGTTGTGCCTGTGAATAGGCTGCAGGGGGACGGTAAAGACCAGCAACAGCTTTCAGGGCTGCCACCTTCCGTGTGGGACAAGGAGCCGGACGTGTGCCTTTTCGGAATGAGGCTCTGCCGAGGAAGAGATCCATGAGATGTTCCTCCTCTGGGCATGCCCGGGTCCTGAATCCTGTTGTGCCTGTGAATAGGCTTCAGGGGGACGGTGAAGACCAGCAACAGCTTTCAGGGCTGCCACCTTCCGTGTGGGACAAGGAGCCAGACGTGTGCCTTTTCGGAATCAGGCTCTGCCGAGGACGAGAGCCATGAGATGTTCCTCCTCTGGGCATGCCCGGGTCCCAGATCCTGTTGTGCCTGTGAATAGGCTGCAGGGGGACGGTGAAGACCAGCAACAGCTTTCAGGGCTGCCACCTTCCGTGTGGGACAAGGAGCCGGACGTGTGCCTTTTCGGAATCAGGCTCTGCCGAGGATGACAGCCATGAGATGTTCCTCCTCTCAGCAAGCCCGGGTCCCAGATCCTGTTGTACCTGTGAATAGGCTGCAGGGGGACGGTGAAGACCAGCAACAGCTTTCAGGGCTGCCTGAAGACCAGCAACAGCTTTCAGGGCTGCCACCTTCCGTGTGGGACAAGGAGCCGGTCGTGTGCCTTTTCGGAATCAGGCTCTGCCGAGGACGAGAGCCATGAGATGTTCCTTCTCTGGGCATGCCCGGTTCCTGAATCCTGTTGTGCCTGTGAATAGGCTGCAGGGGGACGGTGAAGACCAGCAACAGCTTTCAGGGCTGCCACCTTCCGTGTGGGACAAGGAGCCGGACGTGTGCCTTTTCGGAATCAGGCTCTGCCGAGGACGAGAGCCATGAGATATTCCTCCTCTGGGCAAGCCCGGGTCCCAGATCCTGTTGTGCCTGTGAATAGGCTGCAGGGGGACGGTGAAGACCAGCAACAGCTTTCAGGGCTGCCACCTTCCGTGTGGTACAAGGAGCCGGACGTGTGCCTTTTTGGAATCAGGCTCTGCCGAGGAAGAGATCCATTAGATGTTCCTCCTCTGGGCATGCCCAGGTCCCGAATCCTGTTGTGCCTGTGAATAGGCTGCAGGGGGACGGTGAAGACCAGCAACAGCTTTCAGGGTTGCCACCTTCCGTGTGGGACAAGGAGCCGGACGTGTGCCTTTTCGGAATGAGGCTCTGCCGAGGACGAGAGCCATGAGATGTTCCTCCTCTGGGCAAGCCCGGGTCCCAGATCCTGTTGTGCCTGTGAATAGGCTGCAGGGGGACGGTGAAGACCAGCAACAGCTTTCAGGGCTGCCACCTTCCGTGTGGGACAAGGAGCCGGACGTGTGCCTTTTCGGAATCAGGCTCTGCCGAGGACGAGAGCCATGAGATGTTCCTTCTCTGGGCATGCCCGGTTCCTGAATCCTGTTGTGCCTGTGAATAGGCTGCAGGGGGACGGTGAAGACCAGCAACAGCTTTCAGGGCTGCCACCTTCCGTGTGGGACAAGGAGCCGGACGTGTGCCTTTTCGGAATCAGGCTCTGCCGAGGACGAGAGCCATGAGATATTCCTCCTCTGGGCAAGCCCGGGTCCCAGATCCTGTTGTGCCTGTGAATAGGCTGCAGGGGGACGGTGAAGACCAGCAACAGCTTTCAGGGCTGCCACCTTCCGTGTGGTACAAGGAGCCGGACGTGTGCCTTTTTGGAATCAGGCTCTGCCGAGGAAGAGATCCATTAGATGTTCCTCCTCTGGGCATGCCCAGGTCCCTTATCCTGTTGTGCCTGTGAATAGGCTGCAGGGGGACGGTGAAGACCAGCAACAGCTTTCAGGGCTGCCACCTTCCGTGTGGGACAAGGAGCCGGACGTGTGCCTTTTCGGAATGAGGCTCTGCCGAGGACGAGAGCCATGAGATGTTCCTCCTCTGGGCAAGCCCGGGTCCCAGATCCTGTTGTGCCTGTGAATAGGCTGCAGGGGGATGGTGAAGACCAGCAACAGCTTTCAGGGCTGCCACCTTCCGTGTGGGACAAGGAGCCGGACGTGTGCCTTTTCGGAATCAGGCTCTGCCGAGGACGAGAGCCATGAGATGTTCCTCCTCTGGGCATGCCCGGGTCCCAGATCCTGTTGTACCTGTGAATAGGCTGCAGGGGGACGGTGAAGACCAGCAACATCTTTCAGGGCTGCCACCTTCCGTGTGGGACAAGGAGCCGGACGTGTGCCTTTTCGGAATCAGGCTCTGCCGAGGACGAGAGCCATGAGATGTTCCTCCTCTGGGCAAGCCCGGGTCCCAGATCCTGTTGTGCCTGTGAATAGGCTGCAGGGGGACGGTGAAGACCAGCAACAGCTTTCAGGGCTGCCACCTTCCGTGTGGGACAAGGAGCCGGACGTGTGCCTTTTCGGAATCAGGCTCTGCCGAGGACGAGAGCCATGAGATGTTCCTCCTCTGGGCATGCCCGGGTCCTGAATCCTGTTGTGCCTCTGAATAGGCTGCAGGGGGACGGTGAAGACCAGCAACATCTTTCAGGGCTGCCACCTTCCGTGTGGGACAAGGAGCCGGACGTGTGCCTTTTCGGAATCAGGCTCTGCCGAGGACGAGAGCCATGAGATGTTCCTCCTCTGGGCATGCCCGGGTCCCAGATCCTGTTGTGCCTCTGAATAGGCTGCAGGGGGACGGTGAAGACCAGCAACAGCTTTCAGGGCTGCCACCTTCCGTGTGGGACAAGGAGCCGGACGTGTGCGTTTTCGGAATCAGGCTCTGCCGAGGACGAGAGCCATGAGATGTTCCTCCTCTGGGCATGCCCGGTTCCCAGATCCTGTTGTACCTGTGAATAGGCTGCAGGGGGACGGTGAAGACCAGCAACAGCTTTCAGGGCTGCCACCTTCCGTGTGGGACAAGGAGCCGGACGTTTGCCTTTTCGGAATCAGGCTCTGCCGAGGACGAGAGCCATGAGATGTTCCTCCTCTGGGCAAGCCCGGGTCCCAGATCCTGTTGTGCCTGTGAATAGGCTGCAGGGGGACGGTGAAGACCAGCAACAGCTTTCAGGGCTGCTACCTTCCGTGTGGGTCTAGGAGCCGGACGTGTGCCTTTTTCGGAATCAGGCTCTGCCGAGGACGAGAGCCATGAGATGTTCCTCCTCTGGGCATGCCCGGGTCCTGAATCCTGTTGTGCCTGTGAATAGGCTGCAGGGGGACGGTGAAGACCAGCAACATCTTTCAGGGCTGCCACCTTCCGTGTGGGACAAGGAGCCGGACGTGTGCCTTTTCGGAATCAGGCTCTGCCGAGGACGAGAGCCATGAGATGTTCCTCCTCTGGGCAAGCCCAGGTCCCAGATCCTGTTGTGCCTGTGAATAGGCTGCAGGGGGACGGTGAAGACCAGCAACAACTTTCAGGGCTGCCACCTTCCGTGTGGGACAAGGAGCCGGACGTGTGCCTTTTCGGAATCAGGCTCTACCGAGGACGAGAGCCATGAGATGTTCCTCCTCTCAGCAAGCCCGGGTCCCAGATCCTGTTGTACCTGTGAATAGGCTGCAGGGGGACGGTGAAGACCAGCAACAGCTTTCAGGGCTGCCACCTTCCGTGTGGGACAAGGAGCCGGACGTGTGCCTTTTCGGAATCAGGCTCTGCCGAGGACGAGAGCCATGAGATGTTCCTCCTCTGGGCATGCCCGGGTCCTGAATCCTGTTGTGCCTCTGAATAGGCTGCAGGGGGATGGTGAAGACCAGCAACAGCTTTCAGGGCTGCCACCTTCCGTGTGGGACAAGGAGCCGGACGTGTGCCTTTTCGGAATCAGGCTCTGCCGAGGACGAGAGCCATGAGATGTTCCTCCTCTGGGCATGCCCGGTTAACAGATCCTGTTGTACCTGTGAATAGGCTGCAGGGGGATGGTGAAGACCAGCAACAGCTTTCAGGGCTGCCACCTTCCGTGTGGGACAAGGAGCCGGACGTGTGCCTTTTCGGAATCAGGCTCTGCCGAGGAAGAGATCCATGAGATGTTCCTCCTCTGGGCATGCCCGGGTCCTGAATCCTGTTGTGCCTGTGAATAGGCTGCAGGGGGACGGTGAAGACCAGCAACAGCTTTCAGGGCTGCCACCTTCCGTGTGGGACAAGGAGCCGGACGTGTGCCTTTTCGGAATCAGGCTCTGCCGAGGACGAGAGCCATGAGATGTTCCTCCTCTGGGCATGCCCGGGTCCCAGATCCTGTTGTGCCTGTGAATAGGCTGCAGGGGGACGGTGAAGACCAGCAACAGCTTTCAGGGCTGCCACCTTCCGTGTGGGACAAGGAGCCGGACGTGTGCCTTTTCGGAATCAGGCTCTGCCGAGGATGACAGCCATGAGATGTTCCTCCTCTCAGCAAGCCCGGGTCCCAGATCCTGTTGTACCTGTGAATAGGCTGCAGGGGGACGGTGAAGACCAGCAACAGCTTTCAGGGCTGCCACCTTCCGTGTGGGACAAGGAGCCGGACGTGTGCCTTTTCGGAATGAGGCTCTGCCGAGGACGAGAGCCATGAGATGTTCCTCCTCTGGGCAAGCCCGGGTCCCAGATCCTGTTGTGCCTGTGAATAGGCTGCAGGGGGACGGTGAAGACCAGCAACAGCTTTCAGGGCTGCCACCTTCCGTGTGGGACAAGGAGCCGGACGTGTGCCTTTTCGGAATCAGGCTCTGCCGAGGACGAGAGCCATGAGATGTTCCTCCTCTGGGCATGCCCGGGTCCCAGATCCTGTTGTGCCTGTGAATAGGCTGCAGGGGGACGGTGAAGACCAGCAACAGCTTTCAGGGCTGCCACCTTCCGTGTGGGACAAGGAGCCGGACGTGTGCCTTTTCGGAATCAGGCTCTGCCGAGGAAGAGATCCATGAGATGTTCCTCCTCTGGGCATGCCCGGGTCCTGAATCGTGTTGTGCCTGTGAATAGGCTGCAGGGGGACGGTGAAGACCAGCAACAGCTTTCAGGGCTGCCACCTTCCGTGTGGGACAAGGAGCCGGACGTGTGCCTTTTCGGAATGAGGCTCTGCCGAGGACGAGAGCCATGAGATGTTCCTCCTCTGGGCATGCCCGGGTCCCAGATCCTGTTGTGCCTGTGAATAGGCTGCAGGGGGACGGTAAAGACCAGCAACAGCTTTCAGGGCTGCCACCTTCCGTGTGGGACAAGGAGCCGGACGTGTGCCTTTTCGGAATCAGGCTCTGCCGAGGACGAGAGCCATGAGATGTTCCTCCTCTGGGCATGCCCGTTTCCCAGATCCTGTTGTACCTGTGAATAGGCTGCAGGGGGACGGTGAAGACCAGCAACAGCTTTCAGGGCTGCCACCTTCCGTGTGGGACAAGGAGCCGGACGTGTGCCTTTTCGGAATGAGGCTCTGCCGAGGACGAGAGCCATGAGATGTTCCTCCTCTGGGCAAGCCCGGGTCCCAGATCCTGTTGTGCCTGTGAATAGGCTGCAGGGGGACGGTAAAGACCAGCAACAGCTTTCAGGGCTGCCACCTTCCGTGTGGGACAAGGAGCCGGACGTGTGCCTTTTCGGAATGAGGCTCTGCCGAGGAAGAGATCCATGAGATGTTCCTCCTCTGGGCATGCCCGGGTCCTGAATCCTGTTGTGCCTGTGAATAGGCTTCAGGGGGACGGTGAAGACCAGCAACAGCTTTCAGGGCTGCCACCTTCCGTGTGGGACAAGGAGCCAGACGTGTGCCTTTTCGGAATCAGGCTCTGCCGAGGACGAGAGCCATGAGATGTTCCTCCTCTGGGCATGCCCGGGTCCCAGATCCTGTTGTGCCTGTGAATAGGCTGCAGGGGGACGGTGAAGACCAGCAACAGCTTTCAGGGCTGCCACCTTCCGTGTGGGACAAGGAGCCGGACGTGTGCCTTTTCGGAATCAGGCTCTGCCGAGGATGACAGCCATGAGATGTTCCTCCTCTCAGCAAGCCCGGGTCCCAGATCCTGTTGTACCTGTGAATAGGCTGCAGGGGGACGGTGAAGACCAGCAACAGCTTTCTGGGCTGCCTGAAGACCAGCAACAGCTTTCAGGGCTGCCAACTTCCGTGTGGGACAAGGAGCCGGACGTGTGCCTTTTCGGAATCAGGCTCTGCCGAGGACGAGAGCCATGAGATGTTCCTTCTCTGGGCATGTCCGGTTCCTGAATCCTGTTGTGCCTGTGAATAGGCTGCAGGGGGACGGTGAAGACCAGCAACAGCTTTCAGGGCTGCCACCTTCCGTGTGGGACAAGGAGCCGGACGTGTGCCTTTTCGGAATCAGGCTCTGCCGAGGACGAGAGCCATGAGATATTCCTCCTCTGGGCAAGCCCGGGTCCCAGATCCTGTTGTGCCTGTGAATAGGCTGCAGGGGGACGGTGAAGACCAGCAACAGCTTTCAGGGCTGCCACCTTCCGTGTGGTACAAGGAGCCGGACGTGTGCCTTTTAGGAATCAGGCTCTGCCGAGGAAGAGATCCATTAGATGTTCCTCCTCTGGGCATGCCCAGGTCCCGAATCCTGTTGTGCCTGTGAATAGGCTGCAGGGGGACGGTGAAGACCAGCAACAGCTTTCAGGGTTGCCACCTTCCGTGTGGGACAAGGAGCCGGACGTGTGCCTTTTCGGAATGAGGCTCTGCCGAGGACGAGAGCCATGAGATGTTCCTCCTCTGGGCAAGCCCGGGTCCCAGATCCTGTTGTGCCTGTGAATAGGCTGCAGGGGGACGGTGAAGACCAGCAACAGCTTTCAGGGCTGCCACCTTCCGTGTGGGACAAGGAGCCGGACGTGTGCCTTTTCGGAATCAGGCTCTGCCGAGGACGAGAGCCATGAGATGTTCCTTCTCTGGGCATGCCCGGTTCCTGAATCCTGTTGTGCCTGTGAATAGGCTGCAGGGGGACGGTGAAGACCAGCAACAGCTTTCAGGGCTGCCACCTTCCGTGTGGGACAAGGAGCCGGACGTGTGCCTTTTCGGAATCAGGCTCTGCCGAGGACGAGAGCCATGAGATATTCCTCCTCTGGGCAAGCCCGGGTCCCAGATCCTGTTGTGCCTGTGAATAGGCTGCAGGGGGACGGTGAAGACCAGCAACAGCTTTCAGGGCTGCCACCTTCCGTGTGGTACAAGGAGCCGGACGTGTGCCTTTTTGGAATCAGGCTCTGCCGAGGAAGAGATCCATTAGATGTTCCTCCTCTGGGCATGCCCAGGTCCCGAATCCTGTTGTGCCTGTGAATAGGCTGCAGGGGGACGGTGAAGACCAGCAACAGCTTTCAGGGTTGCCACCTTCCGTGTGGGACAAGGAGCCGGACGTGTGCCTTTTCGGAATGAGGCTCTGCCGAGGACGAGAGCCATGAGATGTTCCTCCTCTGGGCAAGCCCGGGTCCCAGATCCTGTTGTGCCTGTGAATAGGCTGCAGGGGGATGGTGAAGACCAGCAACAGCTTTCAGGGCTGCCACCTTCCGTGTGGGACAAGGAGCCGGAAGTGTGCCTTTTCGGAATCAGGCTCTGCCGAGGACGAGAGCCATGAGATGTTCCTCCTCTGGGCATGCCCGGGTCCCAGATCCTGTTGTACCTGTGAATAGGCTGCAGGGGGACGGTGAAGACCAGCAACATCTTTCAGGGCTGCCACCTTCCGTGTGGGACAAGGAGCCGGACGTGTGCCTTTTCGGAATCAGGCTCTGCCGAGGACGAGAGCCATGAGATGTTCCTCCTCTGGGCAAGCCCGGGTCCCAGATCCTGTTGTGCCTGTGAATAGGCTGCAGGGGGACGGTGAAGACCAGCAACAGCTTTCAGGGCTGCCACCTTCCGTGTGGGACAAGGAGCCGGACGTGTGCCTTTTCGGAATCAGGCTCTGCCGAGGACGAGAGCCATGAGATGTTCCTCCTCTGGGCATGCCCGGGTCCTGAATCCTGTTGTGCCTCTGAATAGGCTGCAGGGGGACGGTGAAGACCAGCAACATCTTTCAGGGCTGCCACCTTCCGTGTGGGACAAGGAGCCGGACGTGTGCCTTTTCGGAATCAGGCTCTGCCGAGGACGAGAGCCATGAGATGTTCCTCCTCTGGGCATGCCCTGGTCCTGAATCCTGTTGTGCCTCTGAATAGGCTGCAGGGGGACGGTGAAGACCAGCAACAGCTTTCAGGGCTGCCACCTTCCGTGTGGGACAAGGAGCCGGACGTGTGCGTTTTCGGAATCAGGCTCTGCCGAGGACGAGAGCCATGAGATGTTCCTCCTCTGGGCATGCCCGGTTCCCAGATCCTGTTGTACCTGTGAATAGGCTGCAGGGGGACGGTGAAGACCAGCAACAGCTTTCAGGGCTGCCACCTTCCGTGTGGGACAAGGAGCCGGACGTTTGCCTTTTCGGAATCAGGCTCTGCCGAGGACGAGAGCCATGAGATGTTCCTCCTCTGGGCAAGCCCGGGTCCCAGATCCTGTTGTGCCTGTGAATAGGCTGCAGGGGGACGGTGAAGACCAGCAACAGCTTTCAGGGCTGCTACCTTCCGTGTGGGACAAGGAGCCGGACGTGTGCCTTTTTCGGAATCAGGCTCTGCCGAGGACGAGAGCCATGAGATGTTCCTCCTCTGGGCATGCCCGGGTCCTGAATCCTGTTGTGCCTGTGAATAGGCTGCAGGGGGACGGTGAAGACCAGCAACATCTTTCAGGGCTGCCACCTTCCGTGTGGGACAAGGAGCCGGACGTGTGCCTTTTCGGAATCAGGCTCTGCCGAGGACGAGAGCCATGAGATGTTCCTCCTCTGGGCAAGCCCAGGTCCCAGATCCTGTTGTGCCTGTGAATAGGCTGCAGGGGGACGGTGAAGACCAGCAACAACTTTCAGGGCTGCCACCTTCCGTGTGGGACAAGGAGCCGGACGTGTGCCTTTTCGGAATCAGGCTCTACCGAGGACGAGAGCCATGAGATGTTCCTCCTCTCAGCAAGCCCGGGTCCCAGATCCTGTTGTACCTGTGAATAGGCTGCAGGGGGACGGTGAAGACCAGCAACAGCTTTCAGGGCTGCCACCTTCCGTGTGGGACAAGGAGCCGGACGTGTGCCTTTTCGGAATCAGGCTCTGCCGAGGACGAGAGCCATGAGATGTTCCTCCTCTGGGCATGCCCGGGTCCTGAATCCTGTTGTGCCTCTGAATAGGCTGCAGGGGGATGGTGAAGACCAGCAACAGCTTTCAGGGCTGCCACCTTCCGTGTGGGACAAGGAGCCGGACGTGTGCCTTTTCGGAATCAGGCTCTGCCGAGGACGAGAGCCATGAGATGTTCCTCCTCTGGGCATGCCCGGTTAACAGATCCTGTTGTACCTGTGAATAGGCTGCAGGGGGATGGTGAAGACCAGCAACAGCTTTCAGGGCTGCCACCTTCCGTGTGGGACAAGGAGCCGGACGTGTGCCTTTTCGGAATCAGGCTCTGCCGAGGAAGAGATCCATGAGATGTTCCTCCTCTGGGCATGCCCGGGTCCTGAATCCTGTTGTGCCTGTGAATAGGCTGCAGGGGGACGGTGAAGACCAGCAACAGCTTTCAGGGCTGCCACCTTCCGTGTGGGACAAGGAGCCGGACGTGTGCCTTTTCGGAATCAGGCTCTGCCGAGGACGAGAGCCATGAGATGTTCCTCCTCTGGGCATGCCCGGGTCCCAGATCCTGTTGTGCCTGTGAATAGGCTGCAGGGGGACGGTGAAGACCAGCAACAGCTTTCAGGGCTGCCACCTTCCGTGTGGGACAAGGAGCCGGACGTGTGCCTTTTCGGAATCAGGCTCTGCCGAGGATGACAGCCATGAGATGTTCCTCCTCTCAGCAAGCCCGGGTCCCAGATCCTGTTGTACCTGTGAATAGGCTGCAGGGGGACGGTGAAGACCAGCAACAGCTTTCAGGGCTGCCACCTTCCGTGTGGGACAAGGAGCCGGACGTGTGCCTTTTCGGAATGAGGCTCTGCCGAGGACGAGAGCCATGAGATGTTCCTCCTCTGGGCAAGCCCGGGTCCCAGATCCTGTTGTGCCTGTGAATAGGCTGCAGGGGGACGGTGAAGACCAGCAACAGCTTTCAGGGCTGCCACCTTCCGTGTGGGACAAGGAGCCGGACGTGTGCCTTTTCGGAATCAGGCTCTGCCGAGGACGAGAGCCATGAGATGTTCCTCCTCTGGGCATGCCCGGGTCCCAGATCCTGTTGTGCCTGTGAATAGGCTGCAGGGGGACGGTGAAGACCAGCAACAGCTTTCAGGGCTGCCACCTTCCGTGTGGGACAAGGAGCCGGACGTGTGCCTTTTCGGAATCAGGCTCTGCCGAGGAAGAGATCCATGAGATGTTCCTCCTCTGGGCATGCCCGGGTCCTGAATCGTGTTGTGCCTGTGAATAGGCTGCAGGGGGACGGTGAAGACCAGCAACAGCTTTCAGGGCTGCCACCTTCCGTGTGGGACAAGGAGCCGGACGTGTGCCTTTTCGGAATGAGGCTCTGCCGAGGACGAGAGCCATGAGATGTTCCTCCTCTGGGCATGCCCGGGTCCCAGATCCTGTTGTGCCTGTGAATAGGCTGCAGGGGGACGGTAAAGACCAGCAACAGCTTTCAGGGCTGCCACCTTCCGTGTGGGACAAGGAGCCGGACGTGTGCCTTTTCGGAATCAGGCTCTGCCGAGGATGACAGCCATGAGATGTTCCTCCTCTCAGCAAGCCCGGGTCCCAGATCCTGTTGTACCTGTGAATAGGCTGCAGGGGGACGGTGAAGACCAGCAACAGCTTTCAGGGCTGCCACCTTCCGTGTGGGACAAGGAGCCGGACGTGTGCCTTTTCGGAATGAGGCTCTGCCGAGGACGAGAGCCATGAGATGTTCCTCCTCTGGGCAAGCCCGGGTCCCAGATCCTGTTGTGCCTGTGAATAGGCTGCAGGGGGACGGTAAAGACCAGCAACAGCTTTCAGGGCTGCCACCTTCCGTGTGGGACAAGGAGCCGGACGTGTGCCTTTTCGGAATCAGGCTCTGCCGAGGAAGAGATCCATGAGATGTTCCTCCTCTGGGCATGCCCGGGTCCTGAATCCTGTTGTGCCTGTGAATAGGCTGCAGGGGGACGGTGAAGACCAGCAACAGCTTTCAGGGCTGCCACCTTCCGTGTGGGACAAGGAGCCGGACGTGTGCCTTTTCGGAATCAGGCTCTGCCGAGGACGAGAGCCATGAGATGTTCCTCCTCTGGGCAAGCCCGGGTCCCAGATCCTGTTGTGCCTGTGAATAGGCTGCAGGGGGACGGTAAAGACCAGCAACAGCTTTCAGGGCTGCCACCTTCCGTGTGGGACAAGGAGCCGGACGTGTGCCTTTTCGGAATCAGGCTCTGCCGAGGACGAGAGCCATGAGATGTTCCTCCTCTGGGCATGCCCGGGTCCTGAATCCTGTTGTGCCTGTGAATAGGCTGCAGGGGGACGGTGAAGACCAGCAACAGCTTTCAGGGCTGCCACCTTCCGTGTGGGACAAGGAGCCGGACGTGTGCCTTTTCGGAATCAGGCTCTGCCGAGGACGAGAGCCATGAGATGTTCCTCCTCTGGGCAAGCCCGGGTCCCAGATCCTGTTGTGCCTGTGAATAGGCTGCAGGGGGACGGTGAAGACCAGCAACAGCTTTCAGGGCTGCCACCTTCCGTGTGGGACAAGGAGCCGGACGTGTGCCTTTTCGGAATCAGGCTCTGCCGAGGACGAGAGCCATGAGATGTTCCTCCTCTGGGCAAGCCCAGGACCCAGATCCTGTTGTGCCTGTGAATAGGCTGCAGGGGGACGGTGAAGACCAGCAACAGCTTTCAGGGCTGCCACCTTCCGTGTGGGACAAGGAGCCGGACGTGTGCCTTTTTGGAATCAGGCTCTGCCGAGGAAGAGATCCATTAGATGTTCCTCCTCTGGGCATGCCCAGGTCCCGAATCCTGTTGTGCCTGTGAATAGGCTGCAGGGGGACGGTGAAGACCAGCAACAGCTTTCAGGGTTGCCACCTTCCGTGTGGGACAAGGAGCCGGACGTGTGCCTTTTCGGAATCAGGCTCTGCCGAGGACGAGAGCCATGAGATGTTCCTCCTCTGGGCATGCCCGGTTCCCAGATCCTGTTGTACCTGTGAATAGGCTGCAGGGGGATGGTGAAGACCAGCAACAGCTTTCAGGGCTGCCACCTTCCGTGTGGGACAAGGAGCCGGACGTGTGCCTTTTCGGAATCAGGCTCTGCCGAGGACGAGAGCCATGAGATGTTCCTCCTCTCAGCAAGCCCGGGTCCCAGATCCTGTTGTGCCTGTGAATAGGCTGCAGGGGGACGGTAAAGACCAGCAACAGCTTTCAGGGCTGCCACCTTCCGTGTGGGACAAGGAGCCGGACGTGTGCCTTTTCGGAATGAGGCTCTGCCGAGGAAGAGATCCATGAGATGTTCCTCCTCTGGGCATGCCCGGGTCCTGAATCCTGTTGTGCCTGTGAATAGGCTTCAGGGGGACGGTGAAGACCAGCAACAGCTTTCAGGGCTGCCACCTTCCGTGTGGGACAAGGAGCCAGACGTGTGCCTTTTCGGAATCAGGCTCTGCCGAGGACGAGAGCCATGAGATGTTCCTCCTCTGGGCATGCCCGGGTCCCAGATCCTGTTGTGCCTGTGAATAGGCTGCAGGGGGACGGTGAAGACCAGCAACAGCTTTCAGGGCTGCCACCTTCCGTGTGGGACAAGGAGCCGGACGTGTGCCTTTTCGGAATCAGGCTCTGCCGAGGATGACAGCCATGAGATGTTCCTCCTCTCAGCAAGCCCGGGTCCCAGATCCTGTTGTACCTGTGAATAGGCTGCAGGGGGACGGTGAAGACCAGCAACAGCTTTCAGGGCTGCCTGAAGACCAGCAACAGCTTTCAGGGCTGCCACCTTCCGTGTGGGACAAGGAGCCGGACGTGTGCCTTTTCGGAATCAGGCTCTGCCGAGGACGAGAGCCATGAGATGTTCCTCCTCTGGGCAAGCCCGGGTCCCAGATCCTGTTGTACCTGTGAATAGGCTTCAGGGGGACGGTGAAGACCAGCAACAGCTTTCAGGACTGCCACCTTCCGTGTGGGACAAGGAGCCGCACGTGTGCCTTTTCGGAATCAGGCTCTGCCGAGGACGAGAGCCATGAGATGTTCCTTCTCTGGGCATGCCCGGTTCCTGAATCCTGTTGTGCCTGTGAATAGGCTGCAGGGGGACGGTGAAGACCAGCAACAGCTTTCAGGGCTGCCACCTTCCGTGTGGGACAAGGAGCCGGACGTGTGCCTTTTCGGAATCAGGCTCTGCCGAGGACGAGAGCCATGAGATATTCCTCCTCTGGGCAAGCCCGGGTCCCAGATCCTGTTGTGCCTGTGAATAGGCTGCAGGGGGACGGTGAAGACCAGCAACAGCTTTCAGGGCTGCCACCTTCCGTGTGGTACAAGGAGCCGGACGTGTGCCTTTTTGGAATCAGGCTCTGCCGAGGAAGAGATCCATTAGATGTTCCTCCTCTGGGCATGCCCAGGTCCCGAATCCTGTTGTGCCTGTGAATAGGCTGCAGGGGGACGGTGAAGACCAGCAACAGCTTTCAGGGTTGCCACCTTCCGTGTGGGACAAGGAGCCGGACGTGTGCCTTTTCGGAATGAGGCTCTGCCGAGGACGAGAGCCATGAGATGTTCCTCCTCTGGGCAAGCCCGGGTCCCAGATCCTGTTGTGCCTGTGAATAGGCTGCAGGGGGACGGTGAAGACCAGCAACAGCTTTCAGGGCTGCCACCTTCCGTGTGGGACAAGGAGCCGGACGTGTGCCTTTTCGGAATCAGGCTCTGCCGAGGACGAGAGCCATGAGATGTTCCTCCTCTGGGCATGCCCGGGTCCCAGATCCTGTTGTACCTGTGAATAGGCTGCAGGGGGACGGTGAAGACCAGCAACATCTTTCAGGGCTGCCACCTTCCGTGTGGGACAAGGAGCCGGACGTGTGCCTTTTCGGAATCAGGCTCTGCCGAGGACGAGAGCCATGAGATGTTCCTCCTCTGGGCAAGCCCGGGTCCCAGATCCTGTTGTGCCTGTGAATAGGCTGCAGGGGGACGGTGAAGACCAGCAACAGCTTTCAGGGCTGCCACCTTCCGTGTGGGACAAGGAGCCGGACGTGTGCCTTTTCGGAATCAGGCTCTGCCGAGGACGAGAGCCATGAGATGTTCCTCCTCTCAGCAAGCCCGGGTCCTGAATCCTGTTGTGCCTCTGAATAGGCTGCAGGGGGACGGTGAAGACCAGCAACATCTTTCAGGGCTGCCACCTTCCGTGTGGGACAAGGAGCCGGACGTGTGCCTTTTCGGAATCAGGCTCTGCCGAGGACGAGAGCCATGAGATGTTCCTCCTCTGGGCAAGCCCAGGTCCCAGATCCTGTTGTGCCTGTGAATAGGCTGCAGGGGGACGGTGAAGACCAGCAACAACTTTCAGGGCTGCCACCTTCCGTGTGGGACAAGGAGCCGGACGTGTGCCTTTTCGGAATCAGGCTCTACCGAGGACGAGAGCCATGAGATGTTCCTCCTCTGGGCAAGCCCGGGTCCCAGATCCTGTTGTACCTGTGAATAGGCTGCAGGGGGACGGTGAAGACCAGCAACAGCTTTCAGGGCTGCCACCTTCCGTGTGGGACAAGGAGCCGGACGTGTGCCTTTTCGGAATCAGGCTCTGCCGAGGACGAGAGCCATGAGATGTTCCTCCTCTGGGCATGCCCGGGTCCTGAATCCTGTTGTGCCTCTGAATAGGCTGCAGGGGGATGGTGAAGACCAGCAACAGCTTTCAGGGCTGCCACCTTCCGTGTGGGACAAGGAGCCGGACGTGTGCCTTTTCGGAATCAGGCTCTGCCGAGGACGAGAGCCATGAGATGTTCCTCCTCTGGGCATGCCCGGTTAACAGATCCTGTTTTACCTGTGAATAGGCTGCAGGGGGATGGTGAAGACCAGCAACAGCTTTCAGGGCTGCCACCTTCCGTGTGGGACAAGGAGCCGGACGTGTGCCTTTTCGGAATCAGGCTCTGCCGAGGACGAGAGCCATGAGATGTTCCTCCTCTGGGCAAGCCCGGGTCCCAGATCCTGTTGTGCCTGTGAATAGGCTGCAGGGGGACGGTGAAGACCAGCAACAGCTTTCAGGGCTGCCACCTTCCGTGTGGGACAAGGAGCCGGACGTGTGCCTTTTCGGAATCAGGCTCTGCCGAGGACGAGAGCCATGAGATGTTCCTCCTCTGGGCAAGCCCGGGTCCCAGATCCTGTTGTGCCTGTGAATAGGCTGCAGGGGGACGGTAAAGACCAGCAACAGCTTTCAGGGCTGCCACCTTCCGTGTGGGACAAGGAGCCGGACGTGTGCCTTTTCGGAATCAGGCTCTGCCGAGGACGAGAGCCATGAGATGTTCCTCCTCTGGGCATGCCCGGGTCCTGAATCCTGTTGTGCCTGTGAATAGGCTGCAGGGGGACGGTGAAGACCAGCAACAGCTTTCAGGGCTGCCACCTTCCGTGTGGGACAAGGAGCCGGACGTGTGCCTTTTCGGAATCAGGCTCTGCCGAGGACGAGAGCCATGAGATGTTCCTCCTCTGGGCAAGCCCGGGTCCCAGATCCTGTTGTGCCTGTGAATAGGCTGCAGGGGGACGGTGAAGACCAGCAACAGCTTTCAGGGCTGCCACCTTCCGTGTGGGACAAGGAGCCGGACGTGTGCCTTTTCGGAATCAGGCTCTGCCGAGGACGAGAGCCATGAGATGTTCCTCCTCTGGGCAAGCCCAGGACCCAGATCCTGTTGTGCCTGTGAATAGGCTGCAGGGGGACGGTGAAGACCAGCAACAGCTTTCAGGGCTGCCACCTTCCGTGTGGGACAAGGAGCCGGACGTGTGCCTTTTTGGAATCAGGCTCTGCCGAGGAAGAGATCCATTAGATGTTCCTCCTCTGGGCATGCCCAGGTCCCGAATCCTGTTGTGCCTGTGAATAGGCTGCAGGGGGACGGTGAAGACCAGCAACAGCTTTCAGGGTTGCCACCTTCCGTGTGGGACAAGGAGCCGGACGTGTGCCTTTTCGGAATCAGGCTCTGCCGAGGACGAGAGCCATGAGATGTTCCTCCTCTGGGCATGCCCGGTTCCCAGATCCTGTTGTACCTGTGAATAGGCTGCAGGGGGATGGTGAAGACCAGCAACAGCTTTCAGGGCTGCCACCTTCCGTGTGGGACAAGGAGCCGGACGTGTGCCTTTTCGGAATCAGGCTCTGCCGAGGACGAGAGCCATGAGATGTTCCTCCTCTCAGCAAGCCCGGGTCCCAGATCCTGTTGTGCCTGTGAATAGGCTGCAGGGGGACGGTAAAGACCAGCAACAGCTTTCAGGGCTGCCACCTTCCGTGTGGGACAAGGAGCCGGACGTGTGCCTTTTCGGAATGAGGCTCTGCCGAGGAAGAGATCCATGAGATGTTCCTCCTCTGGGCATGCCCGGGTCCTGAATCCTGTTGTGCCTGTGAATAGGCTTCAGGGGGACGGTGAAGACCAGCAACAGCTTTCAGGGCTGCCACCTTCCGTGTGGGACAAGGAGCCAGACGTGTGCCTTTTCGGAATCAGGCTCTGCCGAGGACGAGAGCCATGAGATGTTCCTCCTCTGGGCATGCCCGGGTCCCAGATCCTGTTGTGCCTGTGAATAGGCTGCAGGGGGACGGTGAAGACCAGCAACAGCTTTCAGGGCTGCCACCTTCCGTGTGGGACAAGGAGCCGGACGTGTGCCTTTTCGGAATCAGGCTCTGCCGAGGATGACAGCCATGAGATGTTCCTCCTCTCAGCAAGCCCGGGTCCCAGATCCTGTTGTACCTGTGAATAGGCTGCAGGGGGACGGTGAAGACCAGCAACAGCTTTCAGGGCTGCCTGAAGACCAGCAACAGCTTTCAGGGCTGCCACCTTCCGTGTGGGACAAGGAGCCGGACGTGTGCCTTTTCGGAATCAGGCTCTGCCGAGGACGAGAGCCATGAGATGTTCCTCCTCTGGGCAAGCCCGGGTCCCAGATCCTGTTGTACCTGTGAATAGGCTTCAGGGGGACGGTGAAGACCAGCAACAGCTTTCAGGACTGCCACCTTCCGTGTGGGACAAGGAGCCGGACGTGTGCCTTTTCGGAATCAGGCTCTGCCGAGGACGAGAGCCATGAGATGTTCCTTCTCTGGGCATGCCCGGTTCCTGAATCCTGTTGTGCCTGTGAATAGGCTGCAGGGGGACGGTGAAGACCAGCAACAGCTTTCAGGGCTGCCACCTTCCGTGTGGGACAAGGAGCCGGACGTGTGCCTTTTCGGAATCAGGCTCTGCCGAGGACGAGAGCCATGAGATATTCCTCCTCTGGGCAAGCCCGGGTCCCAGATCCTGTTGTGCCTGTGAATAGGCTGCAGGGGGACGGTGAAGACCAGCAACAGCTTTCAGGGCTGCCACCTTCCGTGTGGTACAAGGATCCGGACGTGTGCCTTTTTGGAATCAGGCTCTGCCGAGGAAGAGATCCATTAGATGTTCCTCCTCTGGGCATGCCCAGGTCCCGAATCCTGTTGTGCCTGTGAATAGGCTGCAGGGGGACGGTGAAGACCAGCAACAGCTTTCAGGGTTGCCACCTTCCGTGTGGGACAAGGAGCCGGACGTGTGCCTTTTCGGAATGAGGCTCTGCCGAGGACGAGAGCCATGAGATGTTCCTCCTCTGGGCAAGCCCGGGTCCCAGATCCTGTTGTGCCTGTGAATAGGCTGCAGGGGGACGGTGAAGACCAGCAACAGCTTTCAGGGCTGCCACCTTCCGTGTGGGACAAGGAGCCGGACGTGTGCCTTTTCGGAATCAGGCTCTGCCGAGGACGAGAGCCATGAGATGTTCCTCCTCTGGGCATGCCCGGGTCCCAGATCCTGTTGTACCTGTGAATAGGCTGCAGGGGGACGGTGAAGACCAGCAACATCTTTCAGGGCTGCCACCTTCCGTGTGGGACAAGGAGCCGGACGTGTGCCTTTTCGGAATCAGGCTCTGCCGAGGACGAGAGCCATGAGATGTTCCTCCTCTGGGCAAGCCCGGGTCCCAGATCCTGTTGTGCCTGTGAATAGGCTGCAGGGGGACGGTGAAGACCAGCAACAGCTTTCAGGGCTGCCACCTTCCGTGTGGGACAAGGAGCCGGACGTGTGCCTTTTCGGAATCAGGCTCTGCCGAGGACGAGAGCCATGAGATGTTCCTCCTCTCAGCAAGCCCGGGTCCTGAATCCTGTTGTGCCTCTGAATAGGCTGCAGGGGGACGGTGAAGACCAGCAACATCTTTCAGGGCTGCCACCTTCCGTGTGGGACAAGGAGCCGGACGTGTGCCTTTTCGGAATCAGGCTCTGCCGAGGACGAGAGCCATGAGATGTTCCTCCTCTGGGCAAGCCCAGGTCCCAGATCCTGTTGTGCCTGTGAATAGGCTGCAGGGGGACGGTGAAGACCAGCAACAACTTTCAGGGCTGCCACCTTCCGTGTGGGACAAGGAGCCGGACGTGTGCCTTTTCGGAATCAGGCTCTACCGAGGACGAGAGCCATGAGATGTTCCTCCTCTGGGCAAGCCCGGGTCCCAGATCCTGTTGTACCTGTGAATAGGCTGCAGGGGGACGGTGAAGACCAGCAACAGCTTTCAGGGCTGCCACCTTCCGTGTGGGACAAGGAGCCGGACGTGTGCCTTTTCGGAATCAGGCTCTGCCGAGGACGAGAGCCATGAGATGTTCCTCCTCTGGGCATGCCCGGGTCCTGAATCCTGTTGTGCCTCTGAATAGGCTGCAGGGGGATGGTGAAGACCAGCAACAGCTTTCAGGGCTGCCACCTTCCGTGTGGGACAAGGAGCCGGACGTGTGCCTTTTCGGAATCAGGCTCTGCCGAGGACGAGAGCCATGAGATGTTCCTCCTCTGGGCATGCCCGGTTAACAGATCCTGTTTTACCTGTGAATAGGCTGCAGGGGGATGGTGAAGACCAGCAACAGCTTTCAGGGCTGCCACCTTCCGTGTGGGACAAGGAGCCGGACGTGTGCCTTTTCGGAATCAGGCTCTGCCGAGGACGAGAGCCATGAGATGTTCCTCCTCTGGGCAAGCCCGGGTCCCAGATCCTGTTGTGCCTGTGAATAGGCTGCAGGGGGACGGTGAAGACCAGCAACAGCTTTCAGGGCTGCCACCTTCCGTGTGGGACAAGGAGCCGGACGTGTGCCTTTTCGGAATCAGGCTCTGCCGAGGACGAGAGCCATGAGATGTTCCTCCTCTGGGCAAGCCCGGGTCCCAGATCCTGTTGTGCCTGTGAATAGGCTGCAGGGGGACGGTAAAGACCAGCAACAGCTTTCAGGGCTGCCACCTTCCGTGTGGGACAAGGAGCCGGACGTGTGCCTTTTCGGAATCAGGCTCTGCCGAGGACGAGAGCCATGAGATGTTCCTCCTCTGGGCATGCCCGGGTCCTGAATCCTGTTGTGCCTGTGAATAGGCTGCAGGGGGACGGTGAAGACCAGCAACAGCTTTCAGGGCTGCCACCTTCCGTGTGGGACAAGGAGCCGGACGTGTGCCTTTTCGGAATCAGGCTCTGCCGAGGACGAGAGCCATGAGATGTTCCTCCTCTGGGCAAGCCCGGGTCCCAGATCCTGTTGTGCCTGTGAATAGGCTGCAGGGGGACGGTGAAGACCAGCAACAGCTTTCAGGGCTGCCACCTTCCGTGTGGGACAAGGAGCCGGACGTGTGCCTTTTCGGAATCAGGCTCTGCCGAGGACGAGAGCCATGAGATGTTCCTCATCTGGGCAATCCCAGGACCCAGATCCTGTTGTGCCTGTGAATAGGCTGCAGGGGGACGGTGAAGACCAGCAACAGCTTTCAGGGCTGCCACCTTCCGTGTGGGACAAGGAGCCGGACGTGTGCCTTTTTGGAATCAGGCTCTGCCGAGGAAGAGATCCATTAGATGTTCCTCCTCTGGGCATGCCCAGGTCCCGAATCCTGTTGTGCCTGTGAATAGGCTGCAGGGGGACGGTGAAGACCAGCAACAGCTTTCAGGGTTGCCACCTTCCGTGTGGGACAAGGAGCCGGACGTGTGCCTTTTCGGAATCAGGCTCTGCCGAGGACGAGAGCCATGAGATGTTCCTCCTCTGGGCATGCCCGGTTCCCAGATCCTGTTGTACCTGTGAATAGGCTGCAGGGGGATGGTGAAGACCAGCAACAGCTTTCAGGGCTGCCACCTTCCGTGTGGGACAAGGAGCCGGACGTGTGCCTTTTCGGAATCAGGCTCTGCCGAGGACGAGAGCCATGAGATGTTCCTCCTCTGGGCAAGCCCAGGACCCAGATCCTGTTGTGCCTGTGAATAGGCTGCAGGGGGACGGTGAAGACCAGCAACAGCTTTCAGGGCTGCCACCTTCCGTGTGGGACAAGGAGCCGGACGTGTGCCTTTTTGGAATCAGGCTCTGCCGAGGAAGAGATCCATTAGATGTTCCTCCTCTGGGCATGCCCAGGTCCCGAATCCTGTTGTGCCTGTGAATAGGCTGCAGGGGGACGGTGAAGACCAGCAACAGCTTTCAGGGTTGCCACCTTCCGTGTGGGACAAGGAGCCGGACGTGTGCCTTTTCGGAATCAGGCTCTGCCGAGGACGAGAGCCATGAGATGTTCCTCCGCTGGGCATGCCCGGTTCCCAGATCCTGTTGTACCTGTGAATAGGCTGCAGGGGGATGGTGAAGACCAGCAACAGCTTTCAGGGCTGCCACCTTCCGTGTGGGACAAGGAGCCGGACGTGTGCCTTTTCGGAATCAGGCTCTGCCGAGGACGAGAGCCATGAGATGTTCCTCCTCTCAGCAAGCCCAGGTCCCAGATCCTGTTGTGCCTGTGAATAGGCTGCAGGGGGACGGTAAAGACCAGCAACAGCTTTCAGGGCTGCCACCTTCCGTGTGGGACAAGGAGCCGGACGTGTGCCTTTTCGGAATGAGGCTCTGCCGAGGAAGAGATCCATGAGATGTTCCTCCTCTGGGCATGCCCGGGTCCTGAATCCTGTTGTGCCTGTGAATAGGCTTCAGGGGGACGGTGAAGACCAGCAACAGCTTTCAGGGCTGCCACCTTCCGTGTGGGACAAGGAGCCAGACGTGTGCCTTTTCGGAATCAGGCTCTGCCGAGGACGAGAGCCATGAGATGTTCCTCCTCTGGGCATGCCCGGGTCCCAGATCCTGTTGTGCCTGTGAATAGGCTGCAGGGGGACGGTGAAGACCAGCAACAGCTTTCAGGGCTGCCACCTTCCGTGTGGGACAAGGAGCCGGACGTGTGCCTTTTCGGAATCAGGCTCTGCCGAGGATGACAGCCATGAGATGTTCCTCCTCTCAGCAAGCCCGGGTCCCAGATCCTGTTGTACCTGTGAATAGGCTGCAGGGGGACGGTGAAGACCAGCAACAGCTTTCAGGGCTGCCTGAAGACCAGCAACAGCTTTCAGGGCTGCCACCTTCCGTGTGGGACAAGGAGCCGGACGTGTGCCTTTTCGGAATCAGGCTCTGCCGAGGACGAGAGCCATGAGATGTTCCTCCTCTGGGCAAGCCCGGGTCCCAGATCCTGTTGTGCCTGTGAATAGGCTGCAGGGGGACGGTGAAGACCAGCAACAGCTTTCAGGGCTGCCACCTTCCGTGTGGTACAAGGAGCCGGACGTGTGCCTTTTTGGAATCAGGCTCTGCCGAGGAAGAGATCCATTAGATGTTCCTCCTCTGGGCATGCCCAGGTCCCGAATCCTGTTGTGCCTGTGAATAGGCTGCAGGGGGACGGTGAAGACCAGCAACAGCTTTCAGGGTTGCCACCTTCCGTGTGGGACAAGGAGCCGGACGTGTGCCTTTTCGGAATGAGGCTCTGCCGAGGACGAGAGCCATGAGATGTTCCTCCTCTGGGCAAGCCCGGGTCCCAGATCCTGTTGTGCCTGTGAATAGGCTGCAGGGGGACGGTGAAGACCAGCAACAGCTTTCAGGGCTGCCACCTTCCGTGTGGGACAAGGAGCCGGACGTGTGCCTTTTCGGAATCAGGCTCTGCCGAGGACGAGAGCCATGAGATGTTCCTCCTCTGGGCATGCCCGGGTCCCAGATCCTGTTGTACCTGTGAATAGGCTGCAGGGGGACGGTGAAGACCAGCAACATCTTTCAGGGCTGCCACCTTCCGTGTGGGACAAGGAGCCGGACGTGTGCCTTTTCGGAATCAGGCTCTGCCGAGGACGAGAGCCATGAGATGTTCCTCCTCTGGGCAAGCCCGGGTCCCAGATCCTGTTGTGCCTGTGAATAGGCTGCAGGGGGACGGTGAAGACCAGCAACAGCTTTCAGGGCTGCCACCTTCCGTGTGGGACAAGGAGCCGGACGTGTGCCTTTTCGGAATCAGGCTCTGCCGAGGACGAGAGCCATGAGATGTTCCTCCTCTGGGCATGCCCGGGTCCTGAATCCTGTTGTGCCTCTGAATAGGCTGCAGGGGGACGGTGAAGACCAGCAACATCTTTCAGGGCTGCCACCTTCCGTGTGGGACAAGGAGCCGGACGTGTGCCTTTTCGGAATCAGGCTCTGCCGAGGACGAGAGCCATGAGATGTTCCTCCTCTGGGCAAGCCCAGGTCCCAGATCCTGTTGTGCCTGTGAATAGGCTGCAGGGGGACGGTGAAGACCAGCAACAACTTTCAGGGCTGCCACCTTCCGTGTGGGACAAGGAGCCGGACGTGTGCCTTTTCGGAATCAGGCTCTACCGAGGACGAGAGCCATGAGATGTTCCTCCTCTGGGCAAGCCCGGGTCCCAGATCCTGTTGTACCTGTGAATAGGCTGCAGGGGGACGGTGAAGACCAGCAACAGCTTTCAGGGCTGCCACCTTCCGTGTGGGACAAGGAGCCGGACGTGTGCCTTTTCGGAATCAGGCTCTGCCGAGGACGAGAGCCATGAGATGTTCCTCCTCTGGGCATGCCCGGGTCCTGAATCCTGTTGTGCCTCTGAATAGGCTGCAGGGGGATGGTGAAGACCAGCAACAGCTTTCAGGGCTGCCACCTTCCGTGTGGGACAAGGAGCCGGACGTGTGCCTTTTCGGAATCAGGCTCTGCCGAGGACGAGAGCCATGAGATGTTCCTCCTCTGGGCATGCCCGGTTAACAGATCCTGTTTTACCTGTGAATAGGCTGCAGGGGGATGGTGAAGACCAGCAACAGCTTTCAGGGCTGCCACCTTCCGTGTGGGACAAGGAGCCGGACATGTGCCTTTTCGGAATCAGGCTCTGCCGAGGACGAGAGCCATGAGATGTTCCTCCTCTGGGCAAGCCCGGGTCCCAGATCCTGTTGTGCCTGTGAATAGGCTGCAGGGGGACGGTGAAGACCAGCAACAGCTTTCAGGGCTGCCACCTTCCGTGTGGGACAAGGAGCCGGACGTGTGCCTTTTCGGAATCAGGCTCTGCCGAGGACGAGAGCCATGAGATGTTCCTCCTCTGGGCAAGCCCGGGTCCCAGATCCTGTTGTGCCTGTGAATAGGCTGCAGGGGGACGGTGAAGACCAGCAACAGCTTTCAGGGCTGCCACCTTCCGTGTGGGACAAGGAGCCGGACGTGTGCCTTTTCGGAATCAGGCTCTGCCGAGGACGAGAGCCATGAGATGTTCCTCCTCTGGGCATGCCCGGGTCCTGAATCCTGTTGTGCCTGTGAATAGGCTGCAGGGGGACGGTGAAGACCAGCAACAGCTTTCAGGGCTGCCACCTTCCGTGTGGGACAAGGAGCCGGACGTGTGCCTTTTCGGAATCAGGCTCTGCCGAGGACGAGAGCCATGAGATGTTCCTCCTCTGGGCAAGCCCGGGTCCCAGATCCTGTTGTGCCTGTGAATAGGCTGCAGGGGGACGGTGAAGACCAGCAACAGCTTTCAGGGCTGCCACCTTCCGTGTGGGACAAGGAGCCGGACGTGTGCCTTTTCGGAATCAGGCTCTGCCGAGGACGAGAGCCATGAGATGTTCCTCCTCTGGGCAAGCCCAGGACCCAGATCCTGTTGTGCCTGTGAATAGGCTGCAGGGGGACGGTGAAGACCAGCAACAGCTTTCAGGGCTGCCACCTTCCGTGTGGGACAAGGAGCCGGACGTGTGCCTTTTTGGAATCAGGCTCTGCCGAGGAAGAGATCCATTAGATGTTCCTCCTCTGGGCATGCCCAGGTCCCGAATCCTGTTGTGCCTGTGAATAGGCTGCAGGGGGACGGTGAAGACCAGCAACAGCTTTCAGGGTTGCCACCTTCCGTGTGGGACAAGGAGCCGGACGTGTGCCTTTTCGGAATCAGGCTCTGCCGAGGACGAGAGCCATGAGATGTTCCTCCTCTGGGCAAGCCCGGGTCCCAGATCCTGTTGTGCCTGTGAATAGGCTGCAGGGGGACGGTGAAGACCAGCAACAGCTTTCAGGGCTGCCACCTTCCGTGTGGGACAAGGAGCCGGACGTGTGCCTTTTCGGAATCAGGCTCTGCCGAGGACGAGAGCCATGAGATGTTCCTCCTCTGGGCATGCCCGGGTCCCAGATCCTGTTGTACCTGTGAATAGGCTGCAGGGGGACGGTGAAGACCAGCAACAGCTTTCAGGGCTGCCACCTTCCGTGTGGGACAAGGAGCCAGACGTGTGCCTTTTCGGAATCAGGCTCTGCCGAGGACGAGAGCCATGAGATGTTCCTCCTCTGGGCATGCCCGGGTCCCAGATCCTGTTGTGCCTGTGAATAGGCTGCAGGGGGACGGTGAAGACCAGCAACAGCTTTCAGGGCTGCCACCTTCCGTGTGGGACAAGGAGCCGGACGTGTGCCTTTTCGGAATCAGGCTCTGCCGAGGATGACAGCCATGAGATGTTCCTCCTCTCAGCAAGCCCGGGTCCCAGATCCTGTTGTACCTGTGAATAGGCTGCAGGGGGACGGTGAAGACCAGCAACAGCTTTCAGGGCTGCCTGAAGACCAGCAACAGCTTTCAGGGCTGCCACCTTCCGTGTGGGACAAGGAGCCGGACGTGTGCCTTTTCGGAATCAGGCTCTGCCGAGGACGAGAGCCATGAGATGTTCCTCCTCTGGGCAAGCCCGGGTCCCAGATCCTGTTGTGCCTGTGAATAGGCTGCAGGGGGACGGTGAAGACCAGCAACAGCTTTCAGGGCTGCCACCTTCCGTGTGGTACAAGGAGCCGGACGTGTGCCTTTTTGGAATCAGGCTCTGCCGAGGAAGAGATCCATTAGATGTTCCTCCTCTGGGCATGCCCAGGTCCCGAATCCTGTTGTGCCTGTGAATAGGCTGCAGGGGGACGGTGAAGACCAGCAACAGCTTTCAGGGTTGCCACCTTCCGTGTGGGACAAGGAGCCGGACGTGTGCCTTTTCGGAATGAGGCTCTGCCGAGGACGAGAGCCATGAGATGTTCCTCCTCTGGGCAAGCCCGGGTCCCAGATCCTGTTGTGCCTGTGAATAGGCTGCAGGGGGACGGTGAAGACCAGCAACAGCTTTCAGGGCTGCCACCTTCCGTGTGGGACAAGGAGCCGGACGTGTGCCTTTTCGGAATCAGGCTCTGCCGAGGACGAGAGCCATGAGATGTTCCTCCTCTGGGCATGCCCGGGTCCCAGATCCTGTTGTACCTGTGAATAGGCTGCAGGGGGACGGTGAAGACCAGCAACATCTTTCAGGGCTGCCACCTTCCGTGTGGGACAAGGAGCCGGACGTGTGCCTTTTCGGAATCAGGCTCTGCCGAGGACGAGAGCCATGAGATGTTCCTCCTCTGGGCAAGCCCGGGTCCCAGATCCTGTTGTGCCTGTGAATAGGCTGCAGGGGGACGGTGAAGACCAGCAACAGCTTTCAGGGCTGCCACCTTCCGTGTGGGACAAGGAGCCGGACGTGTGCCTTTTCGGAATCAGGCTCTGCCGAGGACGAGAGCCATGAGATGTTCCTCCTCTGGGCATGCCCGGGTCCTGAATCCTGTTGTGCCTCTGAATAGGCTGCAGGGGGACGGTGAAGACCAGCAACATCTTTCAGGGCTGCCACCTTCCGTGTGGGACAAGGAGCCGGACGTGTGCCTTTTCGGAATCAGGCTCTGCCGAGGACGAGAGCCATGAGATGTTCCTCCTCTGGGCAAGCCCAGGTCCCAGATCCTGTTGTGCCTGTGAATAGGCTGCAGGGGGACGGTGAAGACCAGCAACAACTTTCAGGGCTGCCACCTTCCGTGTGGGACAAGGAGCCGGACGTGTGCCTTTTCGGAATCAGGCTCTACCGAGGACGAGAGCCATGAGATGTTCCTCCTCTGGGCAAGCCCGGGTCCCAGATCCTGTTGTACCTGTGAATAGGCTGCAGGGGGACGGTGAAGACCAGCAACAGCTTTCAGGGCTGCCACCTTCCGTGTGGGACAAGGAGCCGGACGTGTGCCTTTTCGGAATCAGGCTCTGCCGAGGACGAGAGCCATGAGATGTTCCTCCTCTGGGCATGCCCGGGTCCTGAATCCTGTTGTGCCTCTGAATAGGCTGCAGGGGGATGGTGAAGACCAGCAACAGCTTTCAGGGCTGCCACCTTCCGTGTGGGACAAGGAGCCGGACGTGTGCCTTTTCGGAATCAGGCTCTGCCGAGGACGAGAGCCATGAGATGTTCCTCCTCTGGGCATGCCCGGTTAACAGATCCTGTTTTACCTGTGAATAGGCTGCAGGGGGATGGTGAAGACCAGCAACAGCTTTCAGGGCTGCCACCTTCCGTGTGGGACAAGGAGCCGGACATGTGCCTTTTCGGAATCAGGCTCTGCCGAGGACGAGAGCCATGAGATGTTCCTCCTCTGGGCAAGCCCGGGTCCCAGATCCTGTTGTGCCTGTGAATAGGCTGCAGGGGGACGGTGAAGACCAGCAACAGCTTTCAGGGCTGCCACCTTCCGTGTGGGACAAGGAGCCGGACGTGTGCCTTTTCGGAATCAGGCTCTGCCGAGGACGAGAGCCATGAGATGTTCCTCCTCTGGGCAAGCCCGGGTCCCAGATCCTGTTGTGCCTGTGAATAGGCTGCAGGGGGACGGTGAAGACCAGCAACAGCTTTCAGGGCTGCCACCTTCCGTGTGGGACAAGGAGCCGGACGTGTGCCTTTTCGGAATCAGGCTCTGCCGAGGACGAGAGCCATGAGATGTTCCTCCTCTGGGCATGCCCGGGTCCTGAATCCTGTTGTGCCTGTGAATAGGCTGCAGGGGGACGGTGAAGACCAGCAACAGCTTTCAGGGCTGCCACCTTCCGTGTGGGACAAGGAGCCGGACGTGTGCCTTTTCGGAATCAGGCTCTGCCGAGGACGAGAGCCATGAGATGTTCCTCCTCTGGGCAAGCCCGGGTCCCAGATCCTGTTGTGCCTGTGAATAGGCTGCAGGGGGACGGTGAAGACCAGCAACAGCTTTCAGGGCTGCCACCTTCCGTGTGGGACAAGGAGCCGGACGTGTGCCTTTTCGGAATCAGGCTCTGCCGAGGACGAGAGCCATGAGATGTTCCTCCTCTGGGCAAGCCCAGGACCCAGATCCTGTTGTGCCTGTGAATAGGCTGCAGGGGGACGGTGAAGACCAGCAACAGCTTTCAGGGCTGCCACCTTCCGTGTGGGACAAGGAGCCGGACGTGTGCCTTTTTGGAATCAGGCTCTGCCGAGGAAGAGATCCATTAGATGTTCCTCCTCTGGGCATGCCCAGGTCCCGAATCCTGTTGTGCCTGTGAATAGGCTGCAGGGGGACGGTGAAGACCAGCAACAGCTTTCAGGGTTGCCACCTTCCGTGTGGGACAAGGAGCCGGACGTGTGCCTTTTCGGAATCAGGCTCTGCCGAGGACGAGAGCCATGAGATGTTCCTCCTCTGGGCAAGCCCGGGTCCCAGATCCTGTTGTGCCTGTGAATAGGCTGCAGGGGGACGGTGAAGACCAGCAACAGCTTTCAGGGCTGCCACCTTCCGTGTGGGACAAGGAGCCGGACGTGTGCCTTTTCGGAATCAGGCTCTGCCGAGGACGAGAGCCATGAGATGTTCCTCCTCTGGGCATGCCCGGGTCCCAGATCCTGTTGTACCTGTGAATAGGCTGCAGGGGGACGGTGAAGACCAGCAACAGCTTTCAGGGCTGCCACCTTCCGTGTGGGACAAGGAGCCGGACGTGTGCCTTTTCGGAATCAGGCTCTGCCGAGGACGAGAGCCATGAGATGTTCCTCCTCTGGGCATGCCCGGGTCCTGAATCCTGTTGTGCCTCTGAATAGGCTGCAGGGGGACGGTGAAGACCAGCAACATCTTTCAGGGCTGCCACCTTCCGTGTGGGACAAGGAGCCGGACGTGTGCCTTTTCGGAATCAGGCTCTGCCGAGGACGAGAGCCATGAGATGTTCCTCCTCTGGGCAAGCCCAGGTCCCAGATCCTGTTGTGCCTGTGAATAGGCTGCAGGGGGACGGTGAAGACCAGCAACATCTTTCAGGGCTGCCACCTTCCGTGTGGGACAAGGAGCCGGACGTGTGCCTTTTCGGAATCAGGCTCTACCGAGGACGAGAGCCATGAGATTTCCTCCTCTGGGCAAGCCCGGGTCCCAGATCCTGTTGTACCTGTGAATAGGCTGCAGGGGGACGGTGAAGACCAGCAACAGCTTTCAGGGCTGCCACCTTCCGTGTGGGACAAGGAGCCGGACGTGTGCCTTTTCGGAATCAGGCTCTGCCGAGGACGAGAGCCATGAGATGTTCCTCCTCTGGGCATGCCCGGGTCCTGAATCCTGTTGTGCCTCTGAATAGGCTGCAGGGGGATGGTGAAGACCAGCAACAGCTTTCAGGGCTGCCACCTTCCGTGTGGGACAAGGAGCCGGACGTGTGCCTTTTCGGAATCAGGCTCTGCCGAGGACGAGAGCCATGAGATGTTCCTCCTCTGGGCATGCCCGGTTAACAGATCCTGTTTTACCTGTGAATAGGCTGCAGGGGGATGGTGAAGACCAGCAACAGCTTTCAGGGCTGCCACCTTCCGTGTGGGACAAGGAGCCGGACGTGTGCCTTTTCGGAATCAGGCTCTGCCGAGGACGAGAGCCATGAGATGTTCCTCCTCTGGGCAAGCCCGGGTCCCAGATCCTGTTGTGCCTGTGAATAGGCTGCAGGGGGACGGTGAAGACCAGCAACAGCTTTCAGGGCTGCCACCTTCCGTGTGGGACAAGGAGCCGGACGTGTGCCTTTTCGGAATCAGGCTCTGCCGAGGACGAGAGCCATGAGATGTTCCTCCTCTGGGCAAGCCCAGGACCCAGATCCTGTTGTGCCTGTGAATAGGCTGCAGGGGGACGGTGAAGACCAGCAACAGCTTTCAGGGCTGCCACCTTCCGTGTGGGACAAGGAGCCGGACGTGTGCCTTTTTGGAATCAGGCTCTGCCGAGGAAGAGATCCATTAGATGTTCCTCCTCTGGGCATGCCCAGGTCCCGAATCCTGTTGTGCCTGTGAATAGGCTGCAGGGGGACGGTGAAGACCAGCAACAGCTTTCAGGGTTGCCACCTTCCGTGTGGGACAAGGAGCCGGACGTGTGCCTTTTCGGAATCAGGCTCTGCCGAGGACGAGAGCCATGAGATGTTCCTCCTCTGGGCAAGCCCGGGTCCCAGATCCTGTTGTGCCTGTGAATAGGCTGCAGGGGGATGGTGAAGACCAGCAACAGCTTTCAGGGCTGCCACCTTCCGTGTGGGACAAGGAGCCGGACGTGTGCCTTTTCGGAATCAGGCTCTGCCGAGGACGAGAGCCATGAGATGTTCCTCCTCTGGGCATGCCCGGGTCCCAGATCCTGTTGTACCTGTGAATAGGCTGCAGGGGGACGGTGAAGACCAGCAACAGCTTTCAGGGCTGCCACCTTCCGTGTGGGACAAGGAGCCGGACGTGTGCCTTTTCGGAATCAGGCTCTGCCGAGGACGAGAGCCATGAGATGTTCCTCCTCTGGGCATGCCCGGGTCCTGAATCCTGTTGTGCCTCTGAATAGGCTGCAGGGGGACGGTGAAGACCAGCAACATCTTTCAGGGCTGCCACCTTCCGTGTGGGACAAGGAGCCGGACGTGTGCCTTTTCGGAATCAGGCTCTGCCGAGGACGAGAGCCATGAGATGTTCCTCCTCTGGGCAAGCCCAGGTCCCAGATCCTGTTGTGCCTGTGAATAGGCTGCAGGGGGACGGTGAAGACCAGCAACAACTTTCAGGGCTGCCACCTTCCGTGTGGGACAAGGAGCCGGACGTGTGCCTTTTCGGAATCAGGCTCTACCGAGGACGAGAGCCATGAGATGTTCCTCCTCTGGGCAAGCCCGGGTCCCAGATCCTGTTGTACCTGTGAATAGGCTGCAGGGGGACGGTGAAGACCAGCAACAGCTTTCAGGGCTGCCACCTTCCGTGTGGGACAAGGAGCCGGACGTGTGCCTTTTCGGAATCAGGCTCTGCCGAGGACGAGAGCCATGAGATGTTCCTCCTCTGGGCATGCCCGGGTCCTGAATCCTGTTGTGCCTCTGAATAGGCTGCAGGGGGATGGTGAAGACCAGCAACAGCTTTCAGGGCTGCCACCTTCCGTGTGGGACAAGGAGCCGGACGTGTGCCTTTTCGGAATCAGGCTCTGCCGAGGACGAGAGCCATGAGATGTTCCTCCTCTGGGCATGCCCGGTTAACAGATCCTGTTTTACCTGTGAATAGGCTGCAGGGGGATGGTGAAGACCAGCAACAGCTTTCAGGGCTGCCACCTTCCGTGTGGGACAAGGAGCCGGACGTGTGCCTTTTCGGAATCAGGCTCTGCCGAGGACGAGAGCCATGAGATGTTCCTCCTCTGGGCAAGCCCGGGTCCCAGATCCTGTTGTGCCTGTGAATAGGCTGCAGGGGGACGGTGAAGACCAGCAACAGCTTTCAGGGCTGCCACCTTCCGTGTGGGACAAGGAGCCGGACGTGTGCCTTTTCGGAATCAGGCTCTGCCGAGGACGAGAGCCATGAGATGTTCCTCCTCTGGGCATGCCCGGGTCCCAGATCCTGTTGTGCCTCTGAATAGGCTGCAGGGGGACGGTGAAGACCAGCAACAGCTTTCAGGGCTGCCACCTTCCGTGTGGGACAAGGAGCCGGACGTGTGCCTTTTCGGAATGAGGCTCTGCCGAGGACGAGAGCCATGAGATGTTCCTCCTCTGGGCAAGCCCGGGTCCCAGATCCTGTTGTGCCTGTGAATAGGCTGCAGGGGGACGGTAAAGACCAGCAACAGCTTTCAGGGCTGCCACCTTCCGTGTGGGACAAGGAGCCGGACGTGTGCCTTTTTGGAATCAGGCTCTGCCGAGGAAGAGATCCATTAGATGTTCCTCCTCTGGGCATGCCCAGGTCCCGAATCCTGTTGTGCCTGTGAATAGGCTGCAGGGGGACGGTGAAGACCAGCAACAGCTTTCAGGGTTGCCACCTTCCGTGTGGGACAAGGAGCCGGACGTGTGCCTTTTCGGAATCAGGCTCTGCCGAGGACGAGAGCCATGAGATGTTCCTCCTCTGGGCATGCCCGGTTCCCAGATCCTGTTGTACCTGTGAATAGGCTGCAGGGGGATGGTGAAGACCAGCAACAGCTTTCAGGGCTGCCACCTTCCGTGTGGGACAAGGAGCCGGACGTGTGCCTTTTCGGAATCAGGCTCTGCCGAGGATGACAGCCATGAGATGTTCCTCCTCTCAGCAAGCCCGGGTCCCAGATCCTGTTGTACCTGTGAATAGGCTGCAGGGGGACGGTGAAGACCAGCAACAGCTTTCAGGGCTGCCACCTTCCGTGTGGGACAAGGAGCCGGACGTGTGCCTTTTCGGAATCAGGCTCTGCCGAGGACGAGAGCCATGAGATGTTCCTCCTCTGGGCAAGCCCGGGTCCCAGATCCTGTTGTACCTGTGAATAGGCTTCAGGGGGACGGTGAAGACCAGCAACAGCTTTCAGGACTGCCACCTTCCGTGTGGGACAAGGAGCCGGACGTGTGCCTTTTCGGAATCAGGCTCTGCCGAGGACGAGAGCCATGAGATGTTCCTTCTCTGGGCATGCCCGGTTCCTGAATCCTGTTGTGCCTGTGAATAGGCTGCAGGGGGACGGTGAAGACCAGCAACAGCTTTCAGGGCTGCCACCTTCCGTGTGGGACAAGGAGCCGGACGTGTGCCTTTTCGGAATCAGGCTCTGCCGAGGACGAGAGCCATGAGATATTCCTCCTCTGGGCAAGCCCGGGTCCCAGATCCTGTTGTGCCTGTGAATAGGCTGCAGGGGGACGGTGAAGACCAGCAACAGCTTTCAGGGCTGCCACCTTCCGTGTGGGACAAGGAGCCGGACGTGTGCCTTTCCGGAATCAGGCTCTGCCGAGGACGAGAGCCATGAGATGTTCCTCCTCTGGGCAAGCCCAGGTCCCAGATCCTGTTGTGCCTGTGAATAGGCTGCAGGGGGACGGTGAAGACCAGCAACAGCTTTCAGGGCTGCCACCTTCCGTGTGGTACAAGGAGCCGGACGTGTGCCTTTTTGGAATCAGGCTCTGCCGAGGAAGAGATCCATTAGATGTTCCTCCTCTGGGCATGCCCAGGTCCCGAATCCTGTTGTGCCTGTGAATAGGCTGCAGGGGGACGGTGAAGACCAGCAACAGCTTTCAGGGTTGCCACCTTCCGTGTGGGACAAGGAGCCGGACGTGTGCCTTTTCGGAATGAGGCTCTGCCGAGGACGAGAGCCATGAGATGTTCCTCCTCTGGGCAAGCCCGGGTCCCAGATCCTGTTGTGCCTGTGAATAGGCTGCAGGGGGACGGTAAAGACCAGCAACAGCTTTCAGGGCTGCCACCTTCCGTGTGGGACAAGGAGCCGGACGTGTGCCTTTTCGGAATCAGGCTCTGCCGAGGACGAGAACCATGAGATGTTCCTCCTCTGGGCATGCCCTCGTCCTGAATCCTGTTGTGCCTCTGAATAGGCTGCAGGGGGACGGTGAAGACCAGCAACAGCTTTCAGGGCTGCCACCTTCCGTGTGGGACAAGGAGCCGGACGTGTGCCTTTTCGGAATCAGGCTCTGCCGAGGACGAGAGCCATGAGATGTTCCTCCTCTGGGCATGCCCGGTTCCCAGATCCTGTTGTACCTGTGAATAGGCTGCAGGGGGACGGTGAAGACCAGCAACATCTTTCAGGGCTGCCACATTCCGTGTGGGACAAGGAGCCGGACGTGTGCCTTTTCGGAATCAGGCTCTGCCGAGGACGAGAGCCATGAGATGTTCCTCCTCTGGGCATGCCCTGGTCCTGAATCCTGTTGTGCCTCTGAATAGGCTGCAGGGGGACGGTGAAGACCAGCAACAGCTTTCAGGGCTGCCACCTTCCGTGTGGGACAAGGAGCCGGACGTGTGCCTTTTCGGAATCAGGCTCTGCCGAGGACGAGAGCCATGAGATGTTCCTCCTCTGGGCAAGCCCGGGTCCCAGATCCTGTTGTGCCTGTGAATAGGCTGCAGGGGGACGGTGAAGACCAGCAACAGCTTTCAGGGCTGCCACCTTCCGTGTGGGACAAGGAGCCGGACGTGTGCCTTTTCGGAATCAGGCTCTGCCGAGGACGAGAACCATGAGATGTTCCTCCTCTGGGCATGCCCTCGTCCTGAATCCTGTTGTGCCTCTGAATAGGCTGCAGGGGGACGGTGAAGACCAGCAACAGCTTTCAGGGCTGCCACCTTCCGTGTGGGACAAGGAGCCGGACGTGTGCCTTTTCGGAATCAGGCTCTGCCGAGGACGAGAGCCATGAGATGTTCCTCCTCTGGGCATGCCCGGTTCCCAGATCCTGTTGTACCTGTGAATAGGCTGCAGGGGGACGGTGAAGACCAGCAACATCTTTCAGGGCTGCCACCTTCCGTGTGGGACAAGGAGCCGGACGTGTGCCTTTTCGGAATCAGGCTCTGCCGAGGACGAGAGCCATGAGATGTTCCTCCTCTGGGCATGCCCTGGTCCTGAATCCTGTTGTGCCTCTGAATAGGCTGCAGGGGGACGGTGAAGACCAGCAACAGCTTTCAGGGCTGCCACCTTCCGTGTGGGACAAGGAGCCGGACGTGTGCCTTTTCGGAATCAGGCTCTGCCGAGGAAGAGATCCATGAGATGTTCCTCCTCTGGGCATGCCCGGTTAACAGATCCTGTTTTACCTGTGAATAGGCTGCAGGGGGATGGTGAAGACCAGCAACAGCTTTCAGGGCTGCCACCTTCCGTGTGGGACAATGAGCCGGACGTGTGCCTTTTCGGAATCAGGCTCTGCCGAGGACGAGAGCCATGAGATGTTCCTCCTCTGGGCAAGCCCGGGTCCCAGATCCTGTTGTGCCTGTGAATAGGCTGCAGGGGGACGGTGAAGACCAGCAACAGCTTTCAGGGCTGCCACCTTCCGTGTGGGACAAGGAGCCGGACGTGTGCCTTTTCGGAATCAGGCTCTGCCGAGGACGAGAGCCATGAGATGTTCCTCCTCTGGGCATGCCCGGGTCCCAGATCCTGTTGTGCCTGTGAATAGGCTGCAGGGGGACGGTGAAGACCAGCAACAGCTTTCAGGGCTGCCACCTTCCGTGTGGGACAAGGAGCCGGACGTGTGCCTTTTCGGAATGAGGCTCTGCCGAGGACGAGAGCCATGAGATGTTCCTCCTCTGGGCAAGCCCGGGTCCCAGATCCTGTTGTGCCTGTGAATAGGCTGCAGGGGGACGGTAAAGACCAGCAACAGCTTTCAGGGCTGCCACCTTCCGTGTGGGACAAGGAGCCGGACGTGTGCCTTTTTGGAATCAGGCTCTGCCGAGGAAGAGATCCATTAGATGTTCCTCCTCTGGGCATGCCCAGGTCCCGAATCCTGTTGTGCCTGTGAATAGGCTGCAGGGGGACGGTGAAGACCAGCAACAGCTTTCAGGGTTGCCACCTTCCGTGTGGGACAAGGAGCCGGACGTGTGCCTTTTCGGATCAGGCTCTGCCGAGGACGAGAGCCATGAGATGTTCCTCCTCTGGGCATGCCCGGTTAACAGATCCTGTTTTACCTGTGAATAGGCTGCAGGGGGATGGTGAAGACCAGCAACAGCTTTCAGGGCTGCCACCTTCCGTGTGGGACAAGGAGCCGGACGTGTGCCTTTTCGGAATCAGGCTCTGCCGAGGACGAGAGCCATGAGATGTTCCTCCTCTGGGCAAGCCCGGGTCCCAGATCCTGTTGTGCCTGTGAATAGGCTGCAGGGGGACGGTGAAGACCAGCAACAGCTTTCAGGGCTGCCACCTTCCGTGTGGGACAAGGAGCCGGACGTGTGCCTTTTCGGAATCAGGCTCTGCCGAGGACGAGAGCCATGAGATGTTCCTCCTCTGGGCATGCCCGGGTCCCAGATCCTGTTGTGCCTCTGAATAGGCTGCAGGGGGACGGTGAAGACCAGCAACAGCTTTCAGGGCTGCCACCTTCCGTGTGGGACAAGGAGCCGGACGTGTGCCTTTTCGGAATGAGGCTCTGCCGAGGACGAGAGCCATGAGATGTTCCTCCTCTGGGCAAGCCCGGGTCCCAGATCCTGTTGTGCCTGTGAATAGGCTGCAGGGGGACGGTAAAGACCAGCAACAGCTTTCAGGGCTGCCACCTTCCGTGTGGGACAAGGAGCCGGACGTGTGCCTTTTTGGAATCAGGCTCTGCCGAGGAAGAGATCCATTAGATGTTCCTCCTCTGGGCATGCCCAGGTCCCGAATCCTGTTGTGCCTGTGAATAGGCTGCAGGGGGACGGTGAAGACCAGCAACAGCTTTCAGGGTTGCCACCTTCCGTGTGGGACAAGGAGCCGGACGTGTGCCTTTTCGGAATCAGGCTCTGCCGAGGACGAGAGCCATGAGATGTTCCTCCTCTGGGCATGCCCGGTTCCCAGATCCTGTTGTACCTGTGAATAGGCTGCAGGGGGATGGTGAAGACCAGCAACAGCTTTCAGGGCTGCCACCTTCCGTGTGGGACAAGGAGCCGGACGTGTGCCTTTTCGGAATCAGGCTCTGCCGAGGATGACAGCCATGAGATGTTCCTCCTCTCAGCAAGCCCGGGTCCCAGATCCTGTTGTACCTGTGAATAGGCTGCAGGGGGACGGTGAAGACCAGCAACAGCTTTCAGGGCTGCCACCTTCCGTGTGGGACAAGGAGCCGGACGTGTGCCTTTTCGGAATCAGGCTCTGCCGAGGACGAGAGCCATGAGATGTTCCTCCTCTGGGCAAGCCCGGGTCCCAGATCCTGTTGTACCTGTGAATAGGCTTCAGGGGGACGGTGAAGACCAGCAACAGCTTTCAGGACTGCCACCTTCCGTGTGGGACAAGGAGCCGGACGTGTGCCTTTTCGGAATCAGGCTCTGCCGAGGACGAGAGCCATGAGATGTTCCTTCTCTGGGCATGCCCGGTTCCTGAATCCTGTTGTGCCTGTGAATAGGCTGCAGGGGGACGGTGAAGACCAGCAACAGCTTTCAGGGCTGCCACCTTCCGTGTGGGACAAGGAGCCGGACGTGTGCCTTTTCGGAATCAGGCTCTGCCGAGGACGAGAGCCATGAGATATTCCTCCTCTGGGCAAGCTCGGGTCCCAGATCCTGTTGTGCCTGTGAATAGGCTGCAGGGGGACGGTGAAGACCAGCAACAGCTTTCAGGGCTGCCACCTTCCGTGTGGGACAAGGAGCCGGACGTGTGCCTTTCCGGAATCAGGCTCTGCCGAGGACGAGAGCCATGAGATGTTCCTCCTCTGGGCAAGCCCAGGTCCCAGATCCTGTTGTGCCTGTGAATAGGCTGCAGGGGGACGGTGAAGACCAGCAACAGCTTTCAGGGCTGCCACCTTCCGTGTGGTACAAGGAGCCGGACGTGTGCCTTTTTGGAATCAGGCTCTGCCGAGGAAGAGATCCATTAGATGTTCCTCCTCTGGGCATGCCCAGGTCCCGAATCCTGTTGTGCCTGTGAATAGGCTGCAGGGGGACGGTGAAGACCAGCAACAGCTTTCAGGGTTGCCACCTTCCGTGTGGGACAAGGAGCCGGACGTGTGCCTTTTCGGAATGAGGCTCTGCCGAGGACGAGAGCCATGAGATGTTCCTCCTCTGGGCAAGCCCGGGTCCCAGATCCTGTTGTGCCTGTGAATAGGCTGCAGGGGGACGGTGAAGACCAGCAACAGCTTTCAGGGCTGCCACCTTCCGTGTGGGACAAGGAGCCGGACGTGTGCCTTTTCGGAATCAGGCTCTGCCGAGGACGAGAACCATGAGATGTTCCTCCTCTGGGCATGCCCTCGTCCTGAATCCTGTTGTGCCTCTGAATAGGCTGCAGGGGGACGGTGAAGACCAGCAACAGCTTTCAGGGCTGCCACCTTCCGTGTGGGACAAGGAGCCGGACGTGTGCCTTTTCGGAATCAGGCTCTGCCGAGGACGAGAGCCATGAGATGTTCCTCCTCTGGGCATGCCCGGTTCCCAGATCCTGTTGTACCTGTGAATAGGCTGCAGGGGGACGGTGAAGACCAGCAACATCTTTCAGGGCTCCCACCTTCCGTGTGGGACAAGGAGCCGGACGTGTGCCTTTTCGGAATCAGGCTCTGCCGAGGACGAGAGCCATGAGATGTTCCTCCTCTGGGCATGCCCTGGTCCTGAATCCTGTTGTGCCTCTGAATAGGCTGCAGGGGGACGGTGAAGACCAGCAACAGCTTTCAGGGCTGCCACCTTCCGTGTGGGACAAGGAGCCGGACGTGTGCCTTTTCGGAATCAGGCTCTGCCGAGGACGAGAGCCATGAGATGTTCCTCCTCTGGGCATGCCCGGTTCCCAGATCCTGTTGTACCTGTGAATAGGCTGCAGGGGGACGGTGAAGACCAGCAACAGCTTTCAGGGCTGCCACCTTCTGTGTGGGACAAGGAGCCGGACGTGTGCCTTTTCGGAATCAGGCTCTGCCGAGGACGAGAGCCATGAGATGTTCCTCCTCTGGGCAAGCCCGGGTCCCAGATCCTGTTGTGCCTGTGAATAGGCTGCAGGGGGACGGTGAAGACCAGCAACAGCTTTCAGGGCTGCTACCTTCCGTGTGGGACAAGGAGCCGGACGTGTGCCTTTTTCGGAATCAGGCTCTGCCGAGGACGAGAGCCATGAGATGTTCCTCCTCTGGGCATGCCCGGGTCCTGAATCCTGTTGTGCCTGTGAATAGGCTGCAGGGGGACGGTGAAGACCAGCAACAGCTTTCAGGGCTGCCACCTTCCGTGTGGGACAAGGAGCCGGACGTGTGCCTTTTCGGAATCAGGCTCTGCCGAGGACGAGAGCCATGAGATGTTCCTCCTCTGGGCATGCCCGGGTCCCAGATCCTGTTGTGCCTGTGAATAGGCTGCAGGGGGACGGTGAAGACCAGCAACAGCTTTCAGGGCTGCCACCTTCCGTGTGGGACAAGGAGCCGGACGTGTGCCTTTTCGGAATCAGGCTCTGCCGAGGAAGAGATCCATGAGATGTTCCTCCTCTGGGCATGCCCGGGTCCTGAATCCTGTTGTGCCTGTGAATAGGCTGCAGGGGGACGGTGAAGACCAGCAACAGCTTTCAGGGCTGCCACCTTCCGTGTGGGACAAGGAGCCGGACGTGTGCCTTTTCGGAATGAGGCTCTGCCGAGGTCGAGAGCCATGAGATGTTCCTCCTCTGGGCATGCCCGGGTCCCAGATCCTGTTGTGCCTGTGAATAGGCTGCAGGGGGACGGTAAAGACCAGCAACAGCTTTCAGGGCTGCCACCTTCCGTGTGGGACAAGGAGCCGGACGTGTGCCTTTTCGGAATCAGGCTCTGCCGAGGACGAGAGCCATGAGATGTTCCTCCTCTGGGCATGCCCTCGTCCTGAATCCTGTTGTGCCTGTGAATAGGCTGCAGGGGGACGGTGAAGACCAGCAACAGCTTTCAGGGCTGCCACCTTCCGTGTGGGACAAGGAGCCGGACGTGTGCCTTTTCGGAATGAGGCTCTGCCGAGGACGAGAGCCATGAGATGTTCCTCCTCTGGGCAAGCCCGGGTCCCAGATCCTGTTGTGCCTGTGAATAGGCTGCAGGGGGACGGTGAAGACCAGCAACAACTTTCAGGGCTGCCACCTTCCGTGTGGGACAAGGAGCCGGACGTGTGCCTTTTCGGAATCAGGCTCTACCGAGGACGAGAGCCATGAGATTTCCTCCTCTGGGCAAGCCCGGGTCCCAGATCCTGTTGTACCTGTGAATAGGCTGCAGGGGGACGGTGAAGACCAGCAACAGCTTTCAGGGCTGCCACCTTCCGTGTGGGACAAGGAGCCGGACGTGTGCCTTTTCGGAATCAGGCTCTGCCGAGGACGAGAGCCATGAGATGTTCCTCCTCTGGGCATGCCCGGGTCCTGAATCCTGTTGTGCCTCTGAATAGGCTGCAGGGGGATGGTGAAGACCAGCAACAGCTTTCAGGGCTGCCACCTTCCGTGTGGGACAAGGAGCCGGACGTGTGCCTTTTCGGAATCAGGCTCTGCCGAGGACGAGAGCCATGAGATGTTCCTCCTCTGGGCATGCCCGGTTAACAGATCCTGTTTTACCTGTGAATAGGCTGCAGGGGGATGGTGAAGACCAGCAACAGCTTTCAGGGCTGCCACCTTCCGTGTGGGACAAGGAGCCGGACGTGTGCCTTTTCGGAATCAGGCTCTGCCGAGGACGAGAGCCATGAGATGTTCCTCCTCTGGGCAAGCCCGGGTCCCAGATCCTGTTGTGCCTGTGAATAGGCTGCAGGGGGACGGTGAAGACCAGCAACAGCTTTCAGGGCTGCCACCTTCCGTGTGGGACAAGGAGCCGGACGTGTGCCTTTTCGGAATCAGGCTCTGCCGAGGACGAGAGCCATGAGATGTTCCTCCTCTGGGCAAGCCCAGGACCCAGATCCTGTTGTGCCTGTGAATAGGCTGCAGGGGGACGGTGAAGACCAGCAACAGCTTTCAGGGCTGCCACCTTCCGTGTGGGACAAGGAGCCGGACGTGTGCCTTTTTGGAATCAGGCTCTGCCGAGGAAGAGATCCATTAGATGTTCCTCCTCTGGGCATGCCCAGGTCCCGAATCCTGTTGTGCCTGTGAATAGGCTGCAGGGGGACGGTGAAGACCAGCAACAGCTTTCAGGGTTGCCACCTTCCGTGTGGGACAAGGAGCCGGACGTGTGCCTTTTCGGAATCAGGCTCTGCCGAGGACGAGAGCCATGAGATGTTCCTCCTCTGGGCAAGCCCGGGTCCCAGATCCTGTTGTGCCTGTGAATAGGCTGCAGGGGGATGGTGAAGACCAGCAACAGCTTTCAGGGCTGCCACCTTCCGTGTGGGACAAGGAGCCGGACGTGTGCCTTTTCGGAATCAGGCTCTGCCGAGGACGAGAGCCATGAGATGTTCCTCCTCTGGGCATGCCCGGGTCCCAGATCCTGTTGTACCTGTGAATAGGCTGCAGGGGGACGGTGAAGACCAGCAACAGCTTTCAGGGCTGCCACCTTCCGTGTGGGACAAGGAGCCGGACGTGTGCCTTTTCGGAATCAGGCTCTGCCGAGGACGAGAGCCATGAGATGTTCCTCCTCTGGGCATGCCCGGGTCCTGAATCCTGTTGTGCCTCTGAATAGGCTGCAGGGGGACGGTGAAGACCAGCAACATCTTTCAGGGCTGCCACCTTCCGTGTGGGACAAGGAGCCGGACGTGTGCCTTTTCGGAATCAGGCTCTGCCGAGGACGAGAGCCATGAGATGTTCCTCCTCTGGGCAAGCCCAGGTCCCAGATCCTGTTGTGCCTGTGAATAGGCTGCAGGGGGACGGTGAAGACCAGCAACAACTTTCAGGGCTGCCACCTTCCGTGTGGGACAAGGAGCCGGACGTGTGCCTTTTCGGAATCAGGCTCTACCGAGGACGAGAGCCATGAGATGTTCCTCCTCTGGGCAAGCCCGGGTCCCAGATCCTGTTGTACCTGTGAATAGGCTGCAGGGGGACGGTGAAGACCAGCAACAGCTTTCAGGGCTGCCACCTTCCGTGTGGGACAAGGAGCCGGACGTGTGCCTTTTCGGAATCAGGCTCTGCCGAGGACGAGAGCCATGAGATGTTCCTCCTCTGGGCATGCCCGGGTCCTGAATCCTGTTGTGCCTCTGAATAGGCTGCAGGGGGATGGTGAAGACCAGCAACAGCTTTCAGGGCTGCCACCTTCCGTGTGGGACAAGGAGCCGGACGTGTGCCTTTTCGGAATCAGGCTCTGCCGAGGACGAGAGCCATGAGATGTTCCTCCTCTGGGCATGCCCGGTTAACAGATCCTGTTTTACCTGTGAATAGGCTGCAGGGGGATGGTGAAGACCAGCAACAGCTTTCAGGGCTGCCACCTTCCGTGTGGGACAAGGAGCCGGACGTGTGCCTTTTCGGAATCAGGCTCTGCCGAGGACGAGAGCCATGAGATGTTCCTCCTCTGGGCAAGCCCGGGTCCCAGATCCTGTTGTGCCTGTGAATAGGCTGCAGGGGGACGGTGAAGACCAGCAACAGCTTTCAGGGCTGCCACCTTCCGTGTGGGACAAGGAGCCGGACGTGTGCCTTTTCGGAATCAGGCTCTGCCGAGGACGAGAGCCATGAGATGTTCCTCCTCTGGGCATGCCCGGGTCCCAGATCCTGTTGTGCCTCTGAATAGGCTGCAGGGGGACGGTGAAGACCAGCAACAGCTTTCAGGGCTGCCACCTTCCGTGTGGGACAAGGAGCCGGACGTGTGCCTTTTCGGAATGAGGCTCTGCCGAGGACGAGAGCCATGAGATGTTCCTCCTCTGGGCAAGCCCGGGTCCCAGATCCTGTTGTGCCTGTGAATAGGCTGCAGGGGGACGGTAAAGACCAGCAACAGCTTTCAGGGCTGCCACCTTCCGTGTGGGACAAGGAGCCGGACGTGTGCCTTTTTGGAATCAGGCTCTGCCGAGGAAGAGATCCATTAGATGTTCCTCCTCTGGGCATGCCCAGGTCCCGAATCCTGTTGTGCCTGTGAATAGGCTGCAGGGGGACGGTGAAGACCAGCAACAGCTTTCAGGGTTGCCACCTTCCGTGTGGGACAAGGAGCCGGACGTGTGCCTTTTCGGAATCAGGCTCTGCCGAGGACGAGAGCCATGAGATGTTCCTCCTCTGGGCATGCCCGGTTCCCAGATCCTGTTGTACCTGTGAATAGGCTGCAGGGGGATGGTGAAGACCAGCAACAGCTTTCAGGGCTGCCACCTTCCGTGTGGGACAAGGAGCCGGACGTGTGCCTTTTCGGAATCAGGCTCTGCCGAGGATGACAGCCATGAGATGTTCCTCCTCTCAGCAAGCCCGGGTCCCAGATCCTGTTGTACCTGTGAATAGGCTGCAGGGGGACGGTGAAGACCAGCAACAGCTTTCAGGGCTGCCACCTTCCGTGTGGGACAAGGAGCCGGACGTGTGCCTTTTCGGAATCAGGCTCTGCCGAGGACGAGAGCCATGAGATGTTCCTCCTCTGGGCAAGCCCGGGTCCCAGATCCTGTTGTACCTGTGAATAGGCTTCAGGGGGACGGTGAAGACCAGCAACAGCTTTCAGGACTGCCACCTTCCGTGTGGGACAAGGAGCCGGACGTGTGCCTTTTCGGAATCAGGCTCTGCCGAGGACGAGAGCCATGAGATGTTCCTTCTCTGGGCATGCCCGGTTCCTGAATCCTGTTGTGCCTGTGAATAGGCTGCAGGGGGACGGTGAAGACCAGCAACAGCTTTCAGGGCTGCCACCTTCCGTGTGGGACAAGGAGCCGGACGTGTGCCTTTTCGGAATCAGGCTCTGCCGAGGACGAGAGCCATGAGATATTCCTCCTCTGGGCAAGCCCGGGTCCCAGATCCTGTTGTGCCTGTGAATAGGCTGCAGGGGGACGGTGAAGACCAGCAACAGCTTTCAGGGCTGCCACCTTCCGTGTGGGACAAGGAGCCGGACGTGTGCCTTTCCGGAATCAGGCTCTGCCGAGGACGAGAGCCATGAGATGTTCCTCCTCTGGGCAAGCCCAGGTCCCAGATCCTGTTGTGCCTGTGAATAGGCTGCAGGGGGACGGTGAAGACCAGCAACAGCTTTCAGGGCTGCCACCTTCCGTGTGGTACAAGGAGCCGGACGTGTGCCTTTTTGGAATCAGGCTCTGCCGAGGAAGAGATCCATTAGATGTTCCTCCTCTGGGCATGCCCAGGTCCCGAATCCTGTTGTGCCTGTGAATAGGCTGCAGGGGGACGGTGAAGACCAGCAACAGCTTTCAGGGTTGCCACCTTCCGTGTGGGACAAGGAGCCGGACGTGTGCCTTTTCGGAATGAGGCTCTGCCGAGGACGAGAGCCATGAGATGTTCCTCCTCTGGGCAAGCCCGGGTCCCAGATCCTGTTGTGCCTGTGAATAGGCTGCAGGGGGACGGTGAAGACCAGCAACAGCTTTCAGGGCTGCCACCTTCCGTGTGGGACAAGGAGCCGGACGTGTGCCTTTTCGGAATCAGGCTCTGCCGAGGACGAGAACCATGAGATGTTCCTCCTCTGGGCATGCCCTCGTCCTGAATCCTGTTGTGCCTCTGAATAGGCTGCAGGGGGACGGTGAAGACCAGCAACAGCTTTCAGGGCTGCCACCTTCCGTGTGGGACAAGGAGCCGGACGTGTGCCTTTTCGGAATCAGGCTCTGCCGAGGACGAGAGCCATGAGATGTTCCTCCTCTGGGCATGCCCGGTTCCCAGATCCTGTTGTACCTGTGAATAGGCTGCAGGGGGACGGTGAAGACCAGCAACATCTTTCAGGGCTGCCACATTCCGTGTGGGACAAGGAGCCGGACGTGTGCCTTTTCGGAATCAGGCTCTGCCGAGGACGAGAGCCATGAGATGTTCCTCCTCTGGGCATGCCCTGGTCCTGAATCCTGTTGTGCCTCTGAATAGGCTGCAGGGGGACGGTGAAGACCAGCAACAGCTTTCAGGGCTGCCACCTTCCGTGTGGGACAAGGAGCCGGACGTGTGCCTTTTCGGAATCAGGCTCTGCCGAGGACGAGAGCCATGAGATGTTCCTCCTCTGGGCAAGCCCGGGTCCCAGATCCTGTTGTGCCTGTGAATAGGCTGCAGGGGGACGGTGAAGACCAGCAACAGCTTTCAGGGCTGCCACCTTCCGTGTGGGACAAGGAGCCGGACGTGTGCCTTTTCGGAATCAGGCTCTGCCGAGGACGAGAACCATGAGATGTTCCTCCTCTGGGCATGCCCTCGTCCTGAATCCTGTTGTGCCTCTGAATAGGCTGCAGGGGGACGGTGAAGACCAGCAACAGCTTTCAGGGCTGCCACCTTCCGTGTGGGACAAGGAGCCGGACGTGTGCCTTTTCGGAATCAGGCTCTGCCGAGGACGAGAGCCATGAGATGTTCCTCCTCTGGGCATGCCCGGTTCCCAGATCCTGTTGTACCTGTGAATAGGCTGCAGGGGGACGGTGAAGACCAGCAACATCTTTCAGGGCTGCCACCTTCCGTGTGGGACAAGGAGCCGGACGTGTGCCTTTTCGGAATCAGGCTCTGCCGAGGACGAGAGCCATGAGATGTTCCTCCTCTGGGCATGCCCTGGTCCTGAATCCTGTTGTGCCTCTGAATAGGCTGCAGGGGGACGGTGAAGACCAGCAACAGCTTTCAGGGCTGCCACCTTCCGTGTGGGACAAGGAGCCGGACGTGTGCCTTTTCGGAATCAGGCTCTGCCGAGGAAGAGATCCATGAGATGTTCCTCCTCTGGGCATGCCCGGTTAACAGATCCTGTTTTACCTGTGAATAGGCTGCAGGGGGATGGTGAAGACCAGCAACAGCTTTCAGGGCTGCCACCTTCCGTGTGGGACAATGAGCCGGACGTGTGCCTTTTCGGAATCAGGCTCTGCCGAGGACGAGAGCCATGAGATGTTCCTCCTCTGGGCAAGCCCGGGTCCCAGATCCTGTTGTGCCTGTGAATAGGCTGCAGGGGGACGGTGAAGACCAGCAACAGCTTTCAGGGCTGCCACCTTCCGTGTGGGACAAGGAGCCGGACGTGTGCCTTTTCGGAATCAGGCTCTGCCGAGGACGAGAGCCATGAGATGTTCCTCCTCTGGGCATGCCCGGGTCCCAGATCCTGTTGTGCCTCTGAATAGGCTGCAGGGGGACGGTGAAGACCAGCAACAGCTTTCAGGGCTGCCACCTTCCGTGTGGGACAAGGAGCCGGACGTGTGCCTTTTCGGAATGAGGCTCTGCCGAGGACGAGAGCCATGAGATGTTCCTCCTCTGGGCAAGCCCGGGTCCCAGATCCTGTTGTGCCTGTGAATAGGCTGCAGGGGGACGGTAAAGACCAGCAACAGCTTTCAGGGCTGCCACCTTCCGTGTGGGACAAGGAGCCGGACGTGTGCCTTTTTGGAATCAGGCTCTGCCGAGGACGAGATCCATTAGATGTTCCTCCTCTGGGCATGCCCAGGTCCCGAATCCTGTTGTGCCTGTGAATAGGCTGCAGGGGGACGGTGAAGACCAGCAACAGCTTTCAGGGTTGCCACCTTCCGTGTGGGACAAGGAGCCGGACGTGTGCCTTTTCGGAATCAGGCTCTGCCGAGGACGAGAGCCATGAGATGTTCCTCCTCTGGGCATGCCCGGTTAACAGATCCTGTTTTACCTGTGAATAGGCTGCAGGGGGATGGTGAAGACCAGCAACAGCTTTCAGGGCTGCCACCTTCCGTGTGGGACAAGGAGCCGGACGTGTGCCTTTTCGGAATCAGGCTCTGCCGAGGACGAGAGCCATGAGATGTTCCTCCTCTGGGCAAGCCCGGGTCCCAGATCCTGTTGTGCCTGTGAATAGGCTGCAGGGGGACGGTGAAGACCAGCAACAGCTTTCAGGGCTGCCACCTTCCGTGTGGGACAAGGAGCCGGACGTGTGCCTTTTCGGAATCAGGCTCTGCCGAGGACGAGAGCCATGAGATGTTCCTCCTCTGGGCATGCCCGGGTCCCAGATCCTGTTGTGCCTCTGAATAGGCTGCAGGGGGACGGTGAAGACCAGCAACAGCTTTCAGGGCTGCCACCTTCCGTGTGGGACAAGGAGCCGGACGTGTGCCTTTTCGGAATGAGGCTCTGCCGAGGACGAGAGCCATGAGATGTTCCTCCTCTGGGCAAGCCCGGGTCCCAGATCCTGTTGTGCCTGTGAATAGGCTGCAGGGGGACGGTAAAGACCAGCAACAGCTTTCAGGGCTGCCACCTTCCGTGTGGGACAAGGAGCCGGACGTGTGCCTTTTTGGAATCAGGCTCTGCCGAGGAAGAGATCCATTAGATGTTCCTCCTCTGGGCATGCCCAGGTCCCGAATCCTGTTGTGCCTGTGAATAGGCTGCAGGGGGACGGTGAAGACCAGCAACAGCTTTCAGGGTTGCCACCTTCCGTGTGGGACAAGGAGCCGGACGTGTGCCTTTTCGGAATCAGGCTCTGCCGAGGACGAGAGCCATGAGATGTTCCTCCTCTGGGCATGCCCGGTTCCCAGATCCTGTTGTACCTGTGAATAGGCTGCAGGGGGATGGTGAAGACCAGCAACAGCTTTCAGGGCTGCCACCTTCCGTGTGGGACAAGGAGCCGGACGTGTGCCTTTTCGGAATCAGGCTCTGCCGAGGATGACAGCCATGAGATGTTCCTCCTCTCAGCAAGCCCGGGTCCCAGATCCTGTTGTACCTGTGAATAGGCTGCAGGGGGACGGTGAAGACCAGCAACAGCTTTCAGGGCTGCCACCTTCCGTGTGGGACAAGGAGCCGGACGTGTGCCTTTTCGGAATCAGGCTCTGCCGAGGACGAGAGCCATGAGATGTTCCTCCTCTGGGCAAGCCCGGGTCCCAGATCCTGTTGTACCTGTGAATAGGCTTCAGGGGGACGGTGAAGACCAGCAACAGCTTTCAGGACTGCCACCTTCCGTGTGGGACAAGGAGCCGGACGTGTGCCTTTTCGGAATCAGGCTCTGCCGAGGACGAGAGCCATGAGATGTTCCTTCTCTGGGCATGCCCGGTTCCTGAATCCTGTTGTGCCTGTGAATAGGCTGCAGGGGGACGGTGAAGACCAGCAACAGCTTTCAGGGCTGCCACCTTCCGTGTGGGACAAGGAGCCGGACGTGTGCCTTTTCGGAATCAGGCTCTGCCGAGGACGAGAGCCATGAGATATTCCTCCTCTGGGCAAGCTCGGGTCCCAGATCCTGTTGTGCCTGTGAATAGGCTGCAGGGGGACGGTGAAGACCAGCAACAGCTTTCAGGGCTGCCACCTTCCGTGTGGGACAAGGAGCCGGACGTGTGCCTTTCCGGAATCAGGCTCTGCCGAGGACGAGAGCCATGAGATGTTCCTCCTCTGGGCAAGCCCAGGTCCCAGATCCTGTTGTGCCTGTGAATAGGCTGCAGGGGGACGGTGAAGACCAGCAACAGCTTTCAGGGCTGCCACCTTCCGTGTGGTACAAGGAGCCGGACGTGTGCCTTTTTGGAATCAGGCTCTGCCGAGGAAGAGATCCATTAGATGTTCCTCCTCTGGGCATGCCCAGGTCCCGAATCCTGTTGTGCCTGTGAATAGGCTGCAGGGGGACGGTGAAGACCAGCAACAGCTTTCAGGGTTGCCACCTTCCGTGTGGGACAAGGAGCCGGACGTGTGCCTTTTCGGAATGAGGCTCTGCCGAGGACGAGAGCCATGAGATGTTCCTCCTCTGGGCAAGCCCATGTCCCAGATCCTGTTGTGCCTGTGAATAGGCTGCAGGGGGACGGTGAAGACCAGCAACAGCTTTCAGGGCTGCCACCTTCCGTGTGGGACAAGGAGCCGGACGTGTGCCTTTTCGGAATCAGGCTCTGCCGAGGACGAGAACCATGAGATGTTCCTCCTCTGGGCATGCCCTCGTCCTGAATCCTGTTGTGCCTCTGAATAGGCTGCAGGGGGACGGTGAAGACCAGCAACAGCTTTCAGGGCTGCCACCTTCCGTGTGGGACAAGGAGCCGGACGTGTGCCTTTTCGGAATCAGGCTCTGCCGAGGACGAGAGCCATGAGATGTTCCTCCTCTGGGCATGCCCGGTTCCCAGATCCTGTTGTACCTGTGAATAGGCTGCAGGGGGACGGTGAAGACCAGCAACATCTTTCAGGGCTCCCACCTTCCGTGTGGGACAAGGAGCCGGACGTGTGCCTTTTCGGAATCAGGCTCTGCCGAGGACGAGAGCCATGAGATGTTCCTCCTCTGGGCATGCCCGGGTCCTGAATCCTGTTGTGCCTCTGAATAGGCTGCAGGGGGACGGTGAAGACCAGCAACAGCTTTCAGGGCTGCCACCTTCCGTGTGGGACAAGGAGCCGGACGTGTGCCTTTTCGGAATCAGGCTCTGCCGAGGACGAGAGCCATGAGATGTTCCTCCTCTGGGCATGCCCGGTTCCCAGATCCTGTTGTACCTGTGAATAGGCTGCAGGGGGACGGTGAAGACCAGCAACAGCTTTCAGGGCTGCCACCTTCTGTGTGGGACAAGGAGCCGGACGTGTGCCTTTTCGGAATCAGGCTCTGCCGAGGACGAGAGCCATGAGATGTTCCTCCTCTGGGCAAGCCCGGGTCCCAGATCCTGTTGTGCCTGTGAATAGGCTGCAGGGGGACGGTGAAGACCAGCAACAGCTTTCAGGGCTGCTACCTTCCGTGTGGGACAAGGAGCCGGACGTGTGCCTTTTTCGGAATCAGGCTCTGCCGAGGACGAGAGCCATGAGATGTTCCTCCTCTGGGCATGCCCGGGTCCTGAATCCTGTTGTGCCTGTGAATAGGCTGCAGGGGGACGGTGAAGACCAGCAACAGCTTTCAGGGCTGCCACCTTCCGTGTGGGACAAGGAGCCGGACGTGTGCCTTTTCGGAATCAGGCTCTGCCGAGGACGAGAGCCATGAGATGTTCCTCCTCTGGGCATGCCCGGGTCCCAGATCCTGTTGTGCCTGTGAATAGGCTGCAGGGGGACGGTGAAGACCAGCAACAGCTTTCAGGGCTGCCACCTTCCGTGTGGGACAAGGAGCCGGACGTGTGCCTTTTCGGAATCAGGCTCTGCCGAGGAAGAGATCCATGAGATGTTCCTCCTCTGGGCATGCCCGGGTCCTGAATCCTGTTGTGCCTGTGAATAGGCTGCAGGGGGACGGTGAAGACCAGCAACAGCTTTCAGGGCTGCCACCTTCCGTGTGGGACAAGGAGCCGGACGTGTGCCTTTTCGGAATGAGGCTCTGCCGAGGTCGAGAGCCATGAGATGTTCCTCCTCTGGGCATGCCCGGGTCCCAGATCCTGTTGTGCCTGTGAATAGGCTGCAGGGGGACGGTAAAGACCAGCAACAGCTTTCAGGGCTGCCACCTTCCGTGTGGGACAAGGAGCCGGACGTGTGCCTTTTCGGAATCAGGCTCTGCCGAGGACGAGAGCCATGAGATGTTCCTCCTCTGGGCATGCCCTCGTCCTGAATCCTGTTGTGCCTGTGAATAGGCTGCAGGGGGACGGTGAAGACCAGCAACAGCTTTCAGGGCTGCCACCTTCCGTGTGGGACAAGGAGCCGGACGTGTGCCTTTTCGGAATGAGGCTCTGCCGAGGACGAGAGCCATGAGATGTTCCTCCTCTGGGCAAGCCCGGGTCCCAGATCCTGTTGTGCCTGTGAATAGGCTGCAGGGGGACGGTAAAGACCAGCAACAGCTTTCAGGGCTGCCACCTTCCGTGTGGGACAAGGAGCCGGACGTGTGCCTTTTCGGAATGAGGCTCTGCCGAGAACGAGAGCCATGAGATGTTCCTCCTCTGGGCAAGCCCGGGTCCCAGATCCTGTTGTGCCTGTGAATAGGCTGCAGGGGGACGGTGAAGACCAGCAACAGCTTTCAGGGCTGCCACCTTCCGTGTGGGACAAGGAGCCGGACGTGTGCCTTTTCGGAATCAGGCTCTGCCGAGGACGAGAGCCATGAGATGTTCCTCCTCTGGGCATGCCCGGGTCCCAGATCCTGTTGTGCCTGTGAATAGGCTGCAGGGGGACGGTGAAGACCAGCAACAGCTTTCAGGGCTGCCACCTTCCGTGTGGGACAAGGAGCCGGACGTGTGCCTTTTCGGAATGAGGCTCTGCCGAGGACGAGAGCCATGAGATGTTCCTCCTCTGGGCAAGCCCGGGTCCCAGATCCTGTTGTGCCTGTGAATAGGCTGCAGGGGGACGGTAAAGACCAGCAACAGCTTTCAGGGCTGCCACCTTCCGTGTGGGACAAGGAGCCGGACGTGTGCCTTTTTGGAATCAGGCTCTGCCGAGGAAGAGATCCAGTAGATGTTCCTCCTCTGGGCATGCCCAGGTCCCGAATCCTGTTGTGCCTGTGAATAGGCTGCAGGGGGACGGTGAAGACCAGCAACAGCTTTCAGGGTTGCCACCTTCCGTGTGGGACAAGGAGCCGGACGTGTGCCTTTTCGGAATCAGGCTCTGCCGAGGACGAGAGCCATGAGATGTTCCTCCTCTGGGCATGCCCGGTTCCCAGATCCTGTTGTACCTGTGAATAGGCTGCAGGGGGATGGTGAAGACCAGCAACAGCTTTCAGGGCTGCCACCTTCCGTGTGGGACAAGGAGCCGGACGTGTGCCTTTTCGGAATCAGGCTCTGCCGAGGATGACAGCCATGAGATGTTCCTCCTCTCAGCAAGCCCAGGTCCCAGATACTGTTGTGCCTGTGAATAGGCTGCAGGGGGACGGTAAAGACCAGCAACAGCTTTCAGGGCTGCCACCTTCCGTGTGGGACAAGGAGCCGGACGTGTGCCTTTTCGGAATCAGGCTCTGCCGAGGTCGAGATCCATGAGATGTTCCTCCTCTGGGCATGCCCGGGTCCTGAATCCTGTTGTGCCTGTGAATAGGCTGCAGGGGGACGGTGAAGACCAGCAACAGCTTTCAGGGCTGCCACCTTCCGTGTGGGACAAGGAGCCAGACGTGTGCCTTTTCGGAATCAGGCTCTGCCGAGGACGAGAGCCATGAGATGTTCCTCCTCTGGGCATGCCCGGGTCCCAGATCCTGTTGTACCTGTGAATAGGCTGCAGGGGGACGGTGAAGACCAGCAACAGCTTTCAGGGCTGCCACCTTCCGTGTGGGACAAGGAGCCGGACGTGTGCCTTTTCGGAATCAGGCTCTGCCGAGGATGACAGCCATGAGATGTTCCTCCTCTCAGCAAGCCCGGGTCCCAGATCCTGTTGTACCTGTGAATAGGCTGCAGGGGGACGGTGAAGACCAGCAACAGCTTTCAGGGCTGCCACCTTCCGTGTGGGACAAGGAGCCGGACGTGTGCCTTTTCGGAATCAGGCTCTGCCGAGGACGAGAGCCATGAGATGTTCCTCCTATGGGCAAGCCCGGGTCCCAGATCCTGTTGTACCTGTGAATAGGCTTCAGGGGGACGGTGAAGACCAGCAACAGCTTTCAGGGCTGCCACCTTCCGTGTGGGACAAGGAGCCGGACGTGTGCCTTTTCGGAATCAGGCTCTGCCGAGGACGAGAGCCATGAGATGTTCCTTCTCTGGGCATGCCCGGTTCCTGAATCCTGTTGTGCCTGTGAATAGGCTGCAGGGGGACGGTAAAGACCAGCAACAGCTTTCAGGGCTGCCACCTTCCGTGTGGGACAAGGAGCCGGACGTGTGCCTTTTCGGAATCAGGCTCTGCCGAGGACGAGAGCCATGAGATATTCCTCCTCTGGGCAAGCCCGGGTCCCAGATCCTGTTGTGCCTGTGAATAGGCTGCAGGGGGACGGTGAAGACCAGCAACAGCTTTCAGGGCTGCCATCTTCCGTGTGGGACAAGGAGCCGGACGTGTGCCTTTCCGGAATCAGGCTGTGCCGAGGACGAGAGCCATGAGATGTTCCTCCTCTGGGCAAGCCCAGGTCCCAGATCCTGTTGTGCCTGTGAATAGGCTGCAGGGGGACGGTGAAGACCAGCAACAGCTTTCAGGGCTGCCACCTTCCGTGTGGTACAAGGAGCCGGACGTGTGCCTTTTTGGAATCAGGCTCTGCCGAGGAAGAGATCCATGAGATGTTCCTCCTCTGGGCATGCCCAGGTCCCGAATCTTTTGTGCCTGTGAATAGGCTGCAGGGGGACGGTGAAGACCAGCAACAGCTTTCAGGGTTGCCACCTTCCGTGTGGGACAAGGAGCCGGACGTGTGCCTTTTCGGAATGAGGCTCTGCCGAGGACGAGAGCCATGAGATGTTCCTCCTCTGGGCAAGCCCGGGTCCCAGATCCTGTTGTGCCTGTGAATAGGCTGCAGGGGGACGGTGAAGACCAGCAACAGCTTTCAGGGCTGCCACCTTCCGTGTGGGACAAGGAGCCGGACGTGTGCCTTTTCGGAATCAGGCTCTGCCGAGGACGAGAACCATGAGATGTTCCTCCTCTGGGCATGCCCTCGTCCTGAATCCTGTTGTGCCTCTGAATAGGCTGCAGGGGGACGGTGAAGACCAGCAACAGCTTTCAGGGCTGCCACCTTCCGTGTGGGACAAGGAGCCGGACGTGTGCCTTTTCGGAATGAGGCTCTGCCGAGGACGAGAGCCATGAGATGTTCCTCCTCTGGGCATGCCCGGTTCCCAGATCCTGTTGTACCTGTGAATAGGCTGCAGGGGGACGGTGAAGACCAGCAACAGCTTTCAGGGCTGCCACCTTCCGTGTGGGACAAGGAGCCGGACGTGTGCCTTTTCGGAATCAGGCTCTGCCGAGGACGAGAGCCATGAGATGTTCCTCCTCTGGGCATGCCCTGGTCCTGAATCCTGTTGTGCCTCTGAATAGGCTGCAGGGGGACGGTGAAGACCAGCAACAGCTTTCAGGGCTGCCACCTTCCGTGTGGGACAAGGAGCCGGACGTGTGCCTTTTCGGAATCAGGCTCTGCCGAGGACGAGAGCCATGAGATGTTCCTCCTCTGGGCATGCCCGGGTCCCAGATCCTGTTGTACCTGTGAATAGGCTGCAGGGGGACGGTGAAGACCAGCAACAGCTTTCAGGGCTGCCACCTTCTGTGTGGGACAAGGAGCCGGACGTGTGCCTTTTCGGAATCAGGCTCTGCCGAGGACGAGAGCCATGAGATGTTCCTCCTCTGGGCAAGCCCGGGTCCCAGATCCTGTTGTGCCTGTGAATAGGCTGCAGGGGGACGGTGAAGACCAGCAACAGCTTTCAGGGCTGCTACCTTCCGTGTGGGACAAGGAGCCGGACGTGTGCCTTTTTCGGAATCAGGCTCTGCCGAGGACGAGAGCCATGAGATGTTCCTCCTCTGGGCATGCCCGGGTCCTGAATCCTGTTGTGCCTGTGAATAGGCTGCAGGGGGACGGTGAAGACCAGCAACATCTTTCAGGGCTGCCACCTTCCGTGTGGGACAAGGAGCCGGACGTGTGCCTTTTCGGAATCAGGCTCTGCCGAGGACGAGAGCCATGAGATGTTCCTCCTCTGGGCAAGCCCAGGTCCCAGATCCTGTTGTGCCTGTGAATAGGCTGCAGGGGGACGGTGAAGACCAGCAACAACTTTCAGGGCTGCCACCTTCCGTGTGGGACAAGGAGCCGGACGTGTGCCTTTTCGGAATCAGGCTCTGCCGAGGATGAGAGCCATGAGATGTTCCTCCTCTCAGCATGCCCGGGTCCCAGATCCTGTTGTACCTGTGAATAGGCTGCAGGGGGACGGTGAAGACCAGCAACAGCTTTCAGGGCTGCCACCTTCCGTGTGGGACAAGGAGCCGGACGTGTGCCTTTTCGGAATCAGGCTCTGCCGAGGACGAGAGCCATGAGATGTTCCTCCTCTGGGCATGCCCGGGTCCTGAATCCTGTTGTGCCTCTGAATAGGATGCAGGGGGATGGTGAAGACCAGCAACAGCTTTCAGGGCTGCCACCTTCCGTGTGGGACAAGGAGCCGGACGTGTGCCTTTTCGGAATCAGGCTCTGCCGAGGACGAGAGCCATGAGATGTTCCTCCTCTGGGCATGCCCGGTTAACAGATCCTGTTGTACCTGTGAATAGGCTGCAGGGGGATGGTGAAGACCAGCAACAGCTTTCAGGGCTGCCACCTTCCGTGTGGGACAAGGAGCCGGACGTGTGCCTTTTCGGAATCAGGCTCTGCCGAGGATGACAGCCATGAGATGTTCCTCCTCTCAGCAAGCCCGGGTCCCAGATCCTGTTGTACCTGTGAATAGGCTGCAGGGGGACGGTGAAGACCAGCAACAGCTTTCAGGGCTGCCACCTTCCGTGTGGGACAAGGAGCCGGACGTGTGCCTTTTCGGAATGAGGCTCTGCCGAGGACGAGAGCCATGAGATGTTCCTCCTCTGGGCAAGCCCGGGTCCCAGATCCTGTTGTGCCTGTGAATAGGCTGCAGGGGGACGGTGAAGACCAGCAACAGCTTTCAGGGCTGCCACCTTCCGTGTGGGACAAGGAGCCGGACGTGTGCCTTTTCGGAATCAGGCTCTGCCGAGGACGAGAGCCATGAGATGTTCCTCCTCTGGGCATGCCCGGGTCCCAGATCCTGTTGTGCCTGTGAATAGGCTGCAGGGGGACGGTGAAGACCAGCAACAGCTTTCAGGGCTGCCACCTTCCGTGTGGGACAAGGAGCCGGACGTGTGCCTTTTCGGAATCAGGCTCTGCCGAGGAAGAGATCCATGAGATGTTCCTCCTCTGGGCATGCCCGGGTCCTGAATCCTGTTGTGCCTGTGAATAGGCTGCAGGGGGACGGTGAAGACCAGCAACAGCTTTCAGGGCTGCCACCTTCCGTGTGGGACAAGGAGCCGGACGTGTGCCTTTTCGGAATCAGGCTCTGCCGAGGACGAGAGCCATGAGATGTTCCTCCTCTGGGCATGCCCGGGTCCCAGATCCTGTTGTGCCTGTGAATAGGCTGCAGGGGGACGGTAAAGACCAGCAACAGCTTTCAGGGCTGCCACCTTCCGTGTGGGACAAGGAGCCGGACGTGTGCCTTTTCGGAATGAGGCTCTGCCGAGGATGAGAGCCATGAGATGTTCCTCCTCTGGGCAAGCCCGGGTCCCAGATCCTGTTGTGCCTGTGAATAGGCTGCAGGGGGACGGTAAAGACCAGCAACAGCTTTCAGGGCTGCCACCTTCCGTGTGGGACAAGGAGCCGGACGTGTGCCTTTTCGGAATCAGGCTCTGCCGAGGACGAGATCCATGAGATGTTCCTCCTCTGGGCATGCCCGGGTCCTGAATCCTGTTGTGCCTGTGAATAGGCTGCAGGGGGACGGTGAAGACCAGCAACAGCTTTCAGGGCTGCCACCTTCCGTGTGGGACAAGGAGCCGGACGTGTGCCTTTTCGGAATCAGGCTCTGCCGAGGACGAGAGCCATGAGATGTTCCTCCTCTGGGCATGCCCGGGTCCCAGATCCTGTTGTGCCTGTGAATAGGCTGCAGGGGGACGGTGAAGACCAGCAACAGCTTTCAGGGCTGCCACCTTCCGTGTGGGACAAGGAGCCGGACGTGTGCCTTTTCGGAATGAGGCTCTGCCGAGGAAGAGAGCCATGAGATGTTCCTCCTCTGGGCAAGCCCGGGTCCCAGATCCTGTTGTGCCTGTGAATAGGCTGCAGGGGGACGGTAAAGACCAGCAACAGCTTTCAGGGCTGCCACCTTCCGTGTGGGACAAGGAGCCGGACGTGTGCCTTTTCGGAATCAGGCTCTGCCGAGGAAGAGATCCATGAGATGTTCCTCCTCTGGGCATGCCCGGGTCCTGAATCCTGTTGTGCCTGTGAATAGGCTGCAGGGGGACGGTGAAGACCAGCAACAGCTTTCAGGGCTGCCACCTTCTGTGTGGGACAAGGAGCCGGACGTGTGCCTTTTCGGAATCAGGCTCTGCCGAGGAAGAGATCCATGAGATGTTCCTCCTCTGGGCATGCCCGGGTCCTGAATCCTGTTGTGCCTGTGAATAGGCTGCAGGGGGACGGTGAAGACCAGCAACAGCTTTCAGGGCTGCCACCTTCCGTGTGGGACAAGGAGCCGGACGTGTGCCTTTTCGGAATCAGGCTCTGCCGAGGACGAGAGCCATGAGATGTTCCTCCTCTGGGCATGCCCGGGTCCCAGATCCTGTTGTGCCTGTGAATAGGCTGCAGGGGGACGGTGAAGACCAGCAACAGCTTTCAGGGCTGCCACCTTCCGTGTGGGACAAGGAGCCGGACGTGTGCCTTTTCGGAATCAGGCTCTGCCGAGGATGACAGCCATGAGATGTTCCTCCTCTCAGCAAGCCCGGGTCCCAGATCCTGTTGTACCTGTGAATAGGCTGCAGGGGGATGGTGAAGACCAGCAACAGCTTTCAGGGCTGCCACCTTCCGTGTGGGACAAGGAGCCGGACGTGTGCCTTTTCGGAATGAGGCTCTGCCGAGGACGAGAGCCATGAGATGTTCCTCCTCTGGGAATGCCCGGGTCCCAGATCCTGTTGTGCCTGTGAATAGGCTGCAGGGGGACGGTGAAGACCAGCAACAGCTTTCAGGGCTGCCACCTTCCGTGTGGGACAAGGAGCCGGACGTGTGCCTTTTCGGAATCAGGCTCTGCCGAGGACGAGAGCCATGAGATGTTCCTCCTCTGGGCATGCCCGGGTCCCAGATCCTGTTGTGCCTGTGAATAGGCTGCAGGGGGACGGTGAAGACCAGCAACAGCTTTCAGGGCTGCCACCTTCCGTGTGGGACAAGGAGCCGGACGTGTGCCTTTTCGGAATCAGGCTCTGCCGAGGACGAGAGCCATGAGATGTTCCTCCTCTGGGCATGCCCGGGTCCCAGATCCTGTTGTGCCTGTGAATAGGCTGCAGGGGGACGGTGAAGACCAGCAACAGCTTTCAGGGCTGCCACCTTCCGTGTGGGACAAGGAGCCGGACGTGTGCCTTTTCGGAATCAGGCTCTGCCGAGGACGAGATCCATGTGATGTTCCTCCTCTCAGCAAGCCCAGGTCCCAGATCCTGTTGTGCCTGTGAATAGGCTGCAGGGGGACGGTGAAGACCAGCAACAGCTTTCAGGGCTGCCACCTTCCGTGTGGGACAAGGAGCCGGACGTGTGCCTTTTCGGAATCAGGCTCTGCCGAGGAAGAGATCCATGAGATGTTCCTCCTCTGGGCATGCCCGGGTCCTGAATCCTGTTGTGCCTGTGAATAGGCTGCAGGGGGACGGTGAAGACCAGCAACAGCTTTCAGGGCTGCCACCTTCCGTGCGGGACAAGGAGCCGGACGTGTGCCTTTTCGGAATGAGGCTCTGCCGAGGACGAGAGCCATGAGATGTTCCTCCTCTGGGCATGCCCGGGTCCCAGATCCTGTTGTGCCTGTGAATAGGCTGCAGGGGGACGGTGAAGACCAGCAACAGCTTTCAGGGCTGCCACCTTCCGTGTGGGACAAGGAGCCGGACGTGTGCCTTTTCGGAATCAGGCTCTGCCGAGGATGACAGCCATGAGATGTTCCTCCTCTCAGCAAGCCCGGGTCCCAGATCCTGTTGTACCTGTGAATAGGCTGCAGGGGGACGGTGAAGACCAGCAACAGCTTTCAGGGCTGCCACCTTCCGTGTGGGACAAGGAGCCGGACGTGTGCCTTTTCGGAATGAGGCTCTGCCGAGGACGAGAGCCATGAGATGTTCCTCCTCTGGGCAAGCCCGGGTCCCAGATCCTGTTGTGCCTGTGAATAGGCTGCAGGGGGACGGTGAAGACCAGCAACAGCTTTCAGGGCTGCCACCTTCCGTGTGGGACAAGGAGCCGGACGTGTGCCTTTTCGGAATGAGGCTCTGCCGAGGACGAGAGCCATGAGATGTTCCTCCTCTGGGCATGCCCGGGTCCCAGATCCTGTTGTACCTGTGAATAGGCTGCAGGGGGACGGTGAAGACCAGCAACAGCTTTCAGGGCTGCCACCTTCCGTGTGGGACAAGGAGCCGGACGTGTGCCTTTTCGGAATCAGGCTCTGCCGAGGAAGAGATCCATGAGATGTTCCTCCTCTGGGCATGCCCGGGTCCTGAATCCTGTTGTGCCTGTGAATAGGCTGCAGGGGGACGGTGAAGACCAGCAACAGCTTTCAGGGCTGCCACCTTCCGTGTGGGACAAGGAGCCGGACGTGTGCCTTTTCGGAATCAGGCTCTGCCGAGGACGAGAGCCATGAGATGTTCCTCCTCTGGGCATGCCCGGGTCCCAGATCCTGTTGTGCCTGTGAATAGGCTGCAGGGGGACGGTGAAGACCAGCAACAGCTTTCAGGGCTGCCACCTTCCGTGTGGGACAAGGAGCCGGACGTGTGCCTTTTCGGAATCAGGCTCTGCCGAGGATGACAGCCATGAGATGTTCCTCCTCTCAGCAAGCCCGGGTCCCAGATCCTGTTGTGCCTGTGAATAGGCTGCAGGGGGACGGTGAAGACCAGCAACAGCTTTCAGGGCTGCCACCTTCCGTGTGGGACAAGGAGCCGGACGTGTGCCTTTTCGGAATCAGGCTCTGCCGAGGACGAGAGCCATGAGATGTTCCTCCTCTGGGCATGCCCGGGTCCTGAATCCTGTTGTGCCTGTGAATAGGCTGCAGGGGGACGGTGAAGACCAGCAACAGCTTTCAGGGCTGCCACCTTCCGTGTGGGACAAGGAGCCGGACGTGTGCCTTTTCGGAATCAGGCTCTGCCGAGGACGAGAGCCATGAGATGTTCCTCCTCTGGGCATGCCCGTGTCCCAGATCCTGTTGTGCCTGTGAATAGGCTGCAGGGGGACGGTGAAGACCAGCAACAGCTTTCAGGGCTGCCACCTTCCGTGTGGGACAAGGAGCCGGACGTGTGCCTTTTCGGAATCAGGCTCTGCCGAGGACGAGAGCCATGAGATGTTCCTCCTCTCAGCAAGCCCAGGTCCCAGATCCTGTTGTGCCTGTGAATAGGCTGCAGGGGGACGGTAAAGACCAGCAACAGCTTTCAGGGCTGCCACCTTCCGTGTGGGACAAGGAGCCGGACGTGTGCCTTTTCGGAATCAGGCTCTGCCGAGGAAGAGATCCATGAGATGTTCCTCCTCTGGGCATGCCCGGGTCCTGAATCCTGTTGTGCCTGTGAATAGGCTGCAGGGGGACGGTGAAGACCAGCAACAGCTTTCAGGGCTGCCACCTTCCGTGTGGGACAAGGAGCCGGACGTGTGCCTTTTCGGAATCAGGCTCTGCCGAGGACGAGAGCCATGAGATGTTCCTCCTCTGGGCATGCCCGGGTCCCAGATCCTGTTGTGCCTGTGAATAGGCTGCAGGGGGACGGTGAAGACCAGCAACAGCTTTCAGGGCTGCCACCTTCCGTGTGGGACAAGGAGCCGGACGTGTGCCTTTTCGGAATCAGGCTCTGCCGAGGATGACAGCCATGAGATGTTCCTCCTCTCAGCAAGCCCGGGTCCCAGATCCTGTTGTACCTGTGAATAGGCTGCAGGGGGACGGTGAAGACCAGCAACAGCTTTCAGGGCTGCCACCTTCCGTGTGGGACAAGGAGCCGGACGTGTGCCTTTTCGGAATCAGGCTCTGCCGAGGACGAGAGCCATGAGATGTTCCTCCTCTGGGCAAGCCCGGGTCCCAGATCCTGTTGTGCCTGTGAATAGGCTGCAGGGGGACGGTGAAGACCAGCAACAGCTTTCAGGGCTGCCACCTTCCGTGTGGGACAAGGAGCCGGACGTGTGCCTTTTCGGAATCAGGCTCTGCCGAGGAAGAGAGCCATGAGATGTTCCTCCTCTGGGCATGCCCGGGTCCCAGATCCTGTTGTGCCTGTGAATAGGCTGCAGGGGGACGGTGAAGACCAGCAACAGCTTTCAGGGCTGCCACCTTCCGTGTGGGACAAGGAGCCGGACGTGTGCCTTTTCGGAATCAGGCTCTGCCGAGGACGAGAGCCATGAGATGTTCCTCCTCTCAGCAAGCCCAGGTCCCAGATCCTGTTGTGCCTGTGAATAGGCTGCAGGGGGACGGTGAAGACCAGCAACAGCTTTCAGGGCTGCCACCTTCCGTGTGGGACAAGGAGCCGGACGTGTGCCTTTTCGGAATCAGGCTCTGCCGAGGATGACAGCCATGAGATGTTCCTCCTCTCAGCAAGCCCGGGTCCCAGATCCTGTTGTGCCTGTGAATAGGCTGCAGGGGGACGGTGAAGACCAGCAACAGCTTTCAGGGCTGCCACCTTCCGTGTGGGACAAGGAGCCGGACGTGTGCCTTTTCGGAATCAGGCTCTGCCGAGGACGAGAGCCATGAGATGTTCCTCCTCTGGGCATGCCCGAGTCCTGAATCCTGTTGTGCCTGTGAATAGGCTGCAGGGGGACGGTGAAGACCAGCAACAGCTTTCAGGGCTGCCACCTTCCGTGTGGGACAAGGAGCCGGACGTGTGCCTTTTCGGAATCAGGCTCTGCCGAGGACGAGAGCCATGAGATGTTCCTCCTCTGGGCATGCCCGGGTCCCAGATCCTGTTGTACCTGTGAATAGGCTGCAGGGGGACGGTGAAGACCAGCAACAGCTTTCAGGGCTGCCACCTTCCGTGTGGGACAAGGAGCCGGACGTGTGCCTTTTCGGAATGAGGCTCTGCCGAGGACGAGAGCCATGAGATGTTCCTCCTCTGGGCAAGCCCGGGTCCCAGATCCTGTTATGCCTGTGAATAGGCTGCAGGGGGACGGTAAAGACCAGCAACAGCTTTCAGGGCTGCCACCTTCCGTGTGGGACAAGGAGCCGGACGTGTGCCTTTTCGGAATCAGGCTCTGCCGAGGAAGAGATCCATGAGATGTTCCTCCTCTGGGCATGCCCGGGTCCTGAATCCTGTTGTGCCTGTGAATAGGCTGCAGGGGGACGGTGAAGACCAGCAACAGCTTTCAGGGCTGCCACCTTCCGTGTGGGACAAGGAGCCGGACGTGTGCCTTTTCGGAATCAGGCTCTGCCGAGGACGAGAGCCATGAGATGTTCCTCCTCTGGGCATGCCCGGGTCCCAGATCCTGTTGTGCCTGTGAATAGGCTGCAGGGGGACGGTGAAGACCAGCAACAGCTTTCAGGGCTGCCACCTTCCGTGTGGGACAAGGAGCCGGACGTGTGCCTTTTCGGAATCAGGCTCTGCCGAGGATGACAGCCATGAGATGTTCCTCCTCTCAGCAAGCCCGGGTCCCAGATCCTGTTGTGCCTGTGAATAGGCTGCAGGGGGACGGTGAAGACCAGCAACAGCTTTCAGGGCTGCCACCTTCCGTGTGGGACAAGGAGCCGGACGTGTGCCTTTTCGGAATCAGGCTCTGCCGAGGACGAGAGCCATGAGATGTTCCTCCTCTGGGCAAGCCCGGGTCCCAGATCCTGTTATGCCTGTGAATAGGCTGCAGGGGGACGGTAAAGACCAGCAACAGCTTTCAGGGCTGCCACCTTCCGTGTGGGACAAGGAGCCGGACGTGTGCCTTTTCGGAATCAGGCTCTGCCGAGGAAGAGATCCATGAGATGTTCCTCCTCTGGGCATGCCCGGGTCCTGAATCCTGTTGTGCCTGTGAATAGGCTGCAGGGGGACGGTGAAGACCAGCAACAGCTTTCAGGGCTGCCACCTTCCGTGTGGGACAAGGAGCCGGACGTGTGCCTTTTCGGAATCAGGCTCTGCCGAGGACGAGAGCCATGAGATGTTCCTCCTCTGGGCATGCCCGGGTCCCAGATCCTGTTGTGCCTGTGAATAGGCTGCAGGGGGACGGTGAAGACCAGCAACAGCTTTCAGGGCTGCCACCTTCCGTGTGGGACAAGGAGCCGGACGTGTGCCTTTTCGGAATCAGGCTCTGCCGAGGATAACAGCCATGAGATGTTCCTCCTCTCAGCAAGCCCGGGTCCCAGATCCTGTTGTGCCTGTGAATAGGCTGCAGGGGGACGGTGAAGACCAGCAACAGCTTTCAGGGCTGCCACCTTCCGTGTGGGACAAGGAGCCGGACGTGTGCCTTTTCGGAATCAGGCTCTGCCGAGGACGAGAGCCATGAGATGTTCCTCCTCTGGGCATGCCCGGGTCCTGAATCCTGTTGTGCCTGTGAATAGGCTGCAGGGGGACGGTGAAGACCAGCAACAGCTTTCAGGGCTGCCACCTTCCGTGTGGGACAAGGAGCCGGACGTGTGCCTTTTCGGAATCAGGCTCTGCCGAGGACGAGAGCCATGAGATGTTCCTCCTCTGGGCATGCCCGGGTCCCAGATCCTGTTGTGCCTGTGAATAGGCTGCAGGGGGACGGTGAAGACCAGCAACAGCTTTCAGGGCTGCCACCTTCCGTGTGGGACAAGGAGCAGGACGTGTGCCTTTTCGGAATCAGGCTCTGCCGAGGACGAGAGCCATGAGATGTTCCTCCTCTCAGCAAGCCCAGGTCCCAGATCCTGTTGTGCCTGTGAATAGGCTGCAGGGGGACGGTAAAGACCAGCAACAGCTTTCAGGGCTGCCACCTTCCGTGTGGGACAAGGAGCCGGACGTGTGCCTTTTCGGAATCAGGCTCTGCCGAGGAAGAGATCCATGAGATGTTCCTCCTCTGGGCATGCCCGGGTCCTGAATCCTGTTGTGCCTGTGAATAGGCTGCAGGGGGACGGTGAAGACCAGCAACAGCTTTCAGGGCTGCCACCTTCCGTGTGGGACAAGGAGCCGGACGTGTGCCTTTTCGGAATCAGGCTCTGCCGAGGACGAGAGCCATGAGATGTTCCTCCTCTGGGCATGCCCGGGTCCCAGATCCTGTTGTGCCTGTGAATAGGCTGCAGGGGGACGGTGAAGACCAGCAACAGCTTTCAGGGCTGCCACCTTCCGTGTGGGACAAGGAGCCGGACGTGTGCCTTTTCGGAATCAGGCTCTGCCGAGGATGACAGCCATGAGATGTTCCTCCTCTCAGCAAGCCCGGGTCCCAGATCCTGTTGTACCTGTGAATAGGCTGCAGGGGGACGGTGAAGACCAGCAACAGCTTTCAGGGCTGCCACCTTCCGTGTGGGACAAGGAGCCGGACGTGTGCCTTTTCGGAATGAGGCTCTGCCGAGGACGAGAGCCATGAGATGTTCCTCCTCTGGGCAAGCCCGGGTCCCAGATCCTGTTGTGCCTGTGAATAGGCTGCAGGGGGACGGTGAAGACCAGCAACAGCTTTCAGGGCTGCCACCTTCTGTGTGGGACAAGGAGCCGGACGTGTGCCTTTTCGGAATCAGGCTCTGCCGAGGACGAGAGCCATGAGATGTTCCTCCTCTGGGCATGCCCGGGTCCCAGATCCTGTTGTGCCTGTGAATAGGCTGCAGGGGGACGGTGAAGACCAGCAACAGCTTTCAGGGCTGCCACCTTCCGTGTGGGACAAGGAGCCAGACGTGTGCCTTTTCGGAATCAGGCTCTGCCGAGGAAGAGAGCCATGAGATGTTCCTCCTCTGGGCATGCCCGTGTCCCAGATCCTGTTGTGCCTGTGAATAGGCTGCAGGGGGACGGTGAAGACCAGCAACAGCTTTCAGGGCTGCCACCTTCCGTGTGGGACAAGGAGCCGGACGTGTGCCTTTTCGGAATCAGGCTCTGCCGAGGACGAGAGCCATGAGATGTTCCTCCTCTGGGCATGCCCGGGTCCCAGATCCTGTTGTGCCTGTGAATAGGCTGCAGGGGGACGGTGAAGACCAGCAACAGCTTTCAGGGCTGCCACCTTCCGTGTGGGACAAGGAGCCGGACGTGTGCCTTTTCGGAATCAGGCTCTGCCGAGGATGACAGCCATGAGATGTTCCTCCTCTCAGCAAGCCCGGGTCCCAGATCCTGTTGTGCCTGTGAATAGGCTGCAGGGGGACGGTGAAGACCAGCAACAGCTTTCAGGGCTGCCACCTTCCGTGTGGGACAAGGAGCCGGACGTGTGCCTTTTCGGAATCAGGCTCTGCCGAGGACGAGAGCCATGAGATGTTCCTCCTCTGGGCATGCCCGGGTCCTGAATCCTGTTGTGCCTGTGAATAGGCTGCAGGGGGACGGTGAAGACCAGCAACAGCTTTCAGGGCTGCCACCTTCCGTGTGGGACAAGGAGCCGGACGTGTGCCTTTTCGGAATCAGGCTCTGCCGAGGACGAGAGCCATGAGATGTTCCTCCTCTGGGCATGCCCGGGTCCCAGATCCTGTTGTGCCTGTGAATAGGCTGCAGGGGGACGGTGAAGACCAGCAACAGCTTTCAGGGCTGCCACCTTCCGTGTGGGACAAGGAGCCGGACGTGTGCCTTTTCGGAATCAGGCTCTGCCGAGGACGAGAGCCATGAGATGTTCCTCCTCTCAGCAAGCCCAGGTCCCAGATCCTGTTGTGCCTGTGAATAGGCTGCAGGGGGACGGTAAAGACCAGCAACAGCTTTCAGGGCTGCCACCTTCCGTGTGGGACAAGGAGCCGGACGTGTGCCTTTTCGGAATCAGGCTCTGCCGAGGACGAGAGCCATGAGATGTTCCTCCTCTGGGCAAGCCCGGGTCCCAGATCCTGTTATGCCTGTGAATAGGCTGCAGGGGGACGGTAAAGACCAGCAACAGCTTTCAGGGCTGCCACCTTCCGTGTGGGACAAGGAGCCGGACGTGTGCCTTTTCGGAATCAGGCTCTGCCGAGGAAGAGATCCATGAGATGTTCCTCCTCTGGGCATGCCCGGGTCCTGAATCCTGTTGTGCCTGTGAATAGGCTGCAGGGGGACGGTGAAGACCAGCAACAGCTTTCAGGGCTGCCACCTTCCGTGTGGGACAAGGAGCCGGACGTGTGCCTTTTCGGAATCAGGCTCTGCCGAGGACGAGAGCCATGAGATGTTCCTCCTCTGGGCATGCCCGGGTCCCAGATCCTGTTGTGCCTGTGAATAGGCTGCAGGGGGACGGTGAAGACCAGCAACAGCTTTCAGGGCTGCCACCTTCCGTGTGGGACAAGGAGCCGGACGTGTGCCTTTTCGGAATCAGGCTCTGCCGAGGACGAGAGCCATGAGATGTTCCTCCTCTGGGCAAGCCCGGGTCCCAGATCCTGTTATGCCTGTGAATAGGCTGCAGGGGGACGGTAAAGACCAGCAACAGCTTTCAGGGCTGCCACCTTCCATGTGGGACAAGGAGCCGGACGTGTGCCTTTTCGGAATCAGGCTCTGCCGAGGAAGAGATCCATGAGATGTTCCTCCTCTGGGCATGCCCGGGTCCTGAATCCTGTTGTGCCTCTGAATAGGCTGCAGGGGGACGGTGAAGACCAGCAACAGCTTTCAGGGCTGCCACCTTCCGTGTGGGACAAGGAGCCGGACGTGTGCCTTTTCGGAATCAGGCTCTGCCGAGGACGAGAGCCATGAGATGTTCCTCCTCTGGGCATGCCCGGGTCCCAGATCCTGTTGTGCCTGTGAATAGGCTGCAGGGGGACGGTGAAGACCAGCAACAGCTTTCAGGGCTGCCACCTTCCGTGTGGGACAAGGAGCCGGACGTGTGCCTTTTCGGAATCAGGCTCTGCCGAGGATGACAGCCATGAGATGTTCCTCCTCTCAGCAAGCCCGGGTCCCAGATCCTGTTGTGCCTGTGAATAGGCTGCAGGGGGACGGTGAAGACCAGCAACAGCTTTCAGGGCTGCCACCTTCCGTGTGGGACAAGGAGCCGGACGTGTGCCTTTTCGGAATCAGGCTCTGCCGAGGACGAGAGCCATGAGATGTTCCTCCTCTGGGCATGCCCGGGTCCTGAATCCTGTTGTGCCTGTGAATAGGCTGCAGGGGGACGGTGAAGACCAGCAACAGCTTTCAGGGCTGCCACCTTCCGTGTGGGACAAGGAGCCGGACGTGTGCCTTTTCGGAATCAGGCTCTGCCGAGGACGAGAGCCATGAGATGTTCCTCCTCTGGGCATGCCCGGGTCCCAGATCCTGTTGTGCCTGTGAATAGGCTGCAGGGGGACGGTGAAGACCAGCAACAGCTTTCAGGGCTGCCACCTTCCGTGTGGGACAAGGAGCCGGACGTGTGCCTTTTCGGAATCAGGCTCTGCCGAGGACGAGAGCCATGAGATGTTCCTCCTCTCAGCAAGCCCAGGTCCCAGATCCTGTTGTGCCTGTGAATAGGCTGCAGGGGGACGGTAAAGACCAGCAACAGCTTTCAGGGCTGCCACCTTCCGTGTGGGACAAGGAGCCGGACGTGTGCCTTTTCGGAATCAGGCTCTGCCGAGGAAGAGATCCATGAGATGTTCCTCCTCTGGGCATGCCCGGGTCCTGAATCCTGTTGTGCCTGTGAATAGGCTGCAGGGGGACGGTGAAGACCAGCAACAGCTTTCAGGGCTGCCACCTTCCGTGTGGGACAAGGAGCCGGACGTGTGCCTTTTCGGAATCAGGCTCTGCCGAGGACGAGAGCCATGAGATGTTCCTCCTCTGGGCATGCCCGGGTCCCAGATCCTGTTGTGCCTGTGAATAGGCTGCAGGGGGACGGTGAAGACCAGCAACAGCTTTCAGGGCTGCCACCTTCCGTGTGGGACAAGGAGCCGGACGTGTGCCTTTTCGGAATCAGGCTCTGCCGAGGACGAGAGCCATGAGATGTTCCTCCTCTGGGCAAGCCCGGGTCCCAGATCCTGTTATGCCTGTGAATAGGCTGCAGGGGGACGGTAAAGACCAGCAACAGCTTTCAGGGCTGCCACCTTCCGTGTGGGACAAGGAGCCGGACGTGTGCCTTTTCGGAATCAGGCTCTGCCGAGGAAGAGATCCATGAGATGTTCCTCCTCTGGGCATGCCCGGGTCCTGAATCCTGTTGTGCCTGTGAATAGGCTGCAGGGGGACGGTGAAGACCAGCAACAGCTTTCAGGGCTGCCACCTTCCGTGTGGGACAAGGAGCCGGACGTGTGCCTTTTCGGAATCAGGCTCTGCCGAGGACGAGAGCCATGAGATGTTCCTCCTCTGGGCATGCCCGGGTCCCAGATCCTGTTGTGCCTGTGAATAGGCTGCAGGGGGACGGTGAAGACCAGCAACAGCTTTCAGGGCTGCCACCTTCCGTGTGGGACAAGGAGCCGGACGTGTGCCTTTTCGGAATCAGGCTCTGCCGAGGATGACAGCCATGAGATGTTCCTCCTCTCAGCAAGCCCGGGTCCCAGATCCTGTTGTGCCTGTGAATAGGCTGCAGGGGGACGGTGAAGACCAGCAACAGCTTTCAGGGCTGCCACCTTCCGTGTGGGACAAGGAGCCGGACGTGTGCCTTTTCGGAATGAGGCTCTGCCGAGGACGAGAGCCATGAGATGTTCCTCCTCTGGGCATGCCCGGGTCCTGAATCCTGTTGTGCCTGTGAATAGGCTGCAGGGGGACGGTGAAGACCAGCAACAGCTTTCAGGGCTGCCACCTTCCGTGTGGGACAAGGAGCCGGACGTGTGCCTTTTCGGAATCAGGCTCTGCCGAGGACGAGAGCCATGAGATGTTCCTCCTCTGGGCATGCCCGGGTCCCAGATCCTGTTGTGCCTGTGAATAGGCTGCAGGGGGACGGTGAAGACCAGCAACAGCTTTCAGGGCTGCCACCTTCCGTGTGGGACAAGGAGCCGGACGTGTGCCTTTTCGGAATCAGGCTCTGCCGAGGACGAGAGCCATGAGATGTTCCTCCTCTCAGCAAGCCCAGGTCCCAGATCCTGTTGTGCCTGTGAATAGGCTGCAGGGGGACGGTAAAGACCAGCAACAGCTTTCAGGGCTGCCACCTTCCGTGTGGGACAAGGAGCCGGACGTGTGCCTTTTCGGAATCAGGCTCTGCCGAGGAAGAGATCCATGAGATGTTCCTCCTCTGGGCATGCCCGGGTCCTGAATCCTGTTGTGCCTGTGAATAGGCTGCAGGGGGACGGTGAAGACCAGCAACAGCTTTCAGGGCTGCCACCTTCCGTGTGGGACAAGGAGCCGGACGTGTGCCTTTTCGGAATCAGGCTCTGCCGAGGACGAGAGCCATGAGATGTTCCTCCTCTGGGCATGCCCGGGTCCCAGATCCTGTTGTGCCTGTGAATAGGCTGCAGGGGGACGGTGAAGACCAGCAACAGCTTTCAGGGCTGCCACCTTCCGTGTGGGACAAGGAGCCGGACGTGTGCCTTTTCGGAATCAGGCTCTGCCGAGGATGACAGCCATGAGATGTTCCTCCTCTCAGCAAGCCCGGGTCCCAGATCCTGTTGTACCTGTGAATAGGCTGCAGGGGGACGGTGAAGACCAGCAACAGCTTTCAGGGCTGCCACCTTCCGTGTGGGACAAGGAGCCGGACGTGTGCCTTTTCGGAATGAGGCTCTGCCGAGGACGAGAGCCATGAGATGTTCCTCCTCTGGGCAAGCCCGGGTCCCAGATCCTGTTGTGCCTGTGAATAGGCTGCAGGGGGACGGTGAAGACCAGCAACAGCTTTCAGGGCTGCCACCTTCTGTGTGGGACAAGGAGCCGGACGTGTGCCTTTTCGGAATCAGGCTCTGCCGAGGACGAGAGCCATGAGATGTTCCTCCTCTGGGCATGCCCGGGTCCCAGATCCTGTTGTGCCTGTGAATAGGCTGCAGGGGGACGGTGAAGACCAGCAACAGCTTTCAGGGCTGCCACCTTCCGTGTGGGACAAGGAGCCAGACGTGTGCCTTTTCGGAATCAGGCTCTGCCGAGGAAGACAGCCATGAGATGTTCCTCCTCTGGGCATGCCCGGGTCCCAGATCCTGTTGTGCCTGTGAATAGGCTGCAGGGGGACGGTGAAGACCAGCAACAGCTTTCAGGGCTGCCACCTTCCGTGTGGGACAAGGAGCCGGACGTGTGCCTTTTCGGAATCAGGCTCTGCCGAGGACGAGAGCCATGAGATGTTCCTCCTCTGGGCATGCCCGGGTCCCAGATCCTGTTGTGCCTGTGAATAGGCTGCAGGGGGACGGTGAAGACCAGCAACAGCTTTCAGGGCTGCCACCTTCCGTGTGGGACAAGGAGCCGGACGTGTGCCTTTTCGGAATCAGGCTCTGCCGAGGATGACAGCCATGAGATGTTCCTCCTCTCAGCAAGCCCGGGTCCCAGATCCTGTTGTGCCTGTGAATAGGCTGCAGGGGGACGGTGAAGACCAGCAACAGCTTTCAGGGCTGCCACCTTCCGTGTGGGACAAGGAGCCGGACGTGTGCCTTTTCGGAATCAGGCTCTGCCGAGGACGAGAGCCATGAGATGTTCCTCCTCTGGGCATGCCCGGGTCCTGAATCCTGTTGTGCCTGTGAATAGGCTGCAGGGGGACGGTGAAGACCAGCAACAGCTTTCAGGGCTGCCACCTTCCGTGTGGGACAAGGAGCCGGACGTGTGCCTTTTCGGAATCAGGCTCTGCCGAGGACGAGAGCCATGAGATGTTCCTCCTCTGGGCATGCCCGGGTCCCAGATCCTGTTGTGCCTGTGAATAGGCTGCAGGGGGACGGTGAAGACCAGCAACAGCTTTCAGGGCTGCCACCTTCCGTGTGGGACAAGGAGCCGGACGTGTGCCTTTTCGGAATCAGGCTCTGCCGAGGACGAGAGCCATGAGATGTTCCTCCTCTCAGCAAGCCCAGGTGCCAGATCCTGTTGTGCCTGTGAATAGGCTGCAGGGGGACGGTAAAGACCAGCAACAGCTTTCAGGGCTGCCACCTTCCGTGTGGGACAAGGAGCCGGACGTGTGCCTTTTCGGAATCAGGCTCTGCCGAGGACGAGAGCCATGAGATGTTCCTCCTCTGGGCAAGCCCGGGTCCCAGATCCTGTTATGCCTGTGAATAGGCTGCAGGGGGACGGTAAAGACCAGCAACAGCTTTCAGGGCTGCCACCTTCCGTGTGGGACAAGGAGCCGGACGTGTGCCTTTTCGGAATCAGGCTCTGCCGAGGAAGAGATCCATGAGATGTTCCTCCTCTGGGCATGCCCGGGTCCTGAATCCTGTTGTGCCTGTGAATAGGCTGCAGGGGGACGGTGAAGACCAGCAACAGCTTTCAGGGCTGCCACCTTCCGTGTGGGACAAGGAGCCGGACGTGTGCCTTTTCGGAATCAGGCTCTGCCGAGGACGAGAGCCATGAGATGTTCCTCCTCTGGGCATGCCCGGGTCCCAGATCCTGTTGTGCCTGTGAATAGGCTGCAGGGGGACGGTGAAGACCAGCAACAGCTTTCAGGGCTGCCACCTTCCGTGTGGGACAAGGAGCCGGACGTGTGCCTTTTCGGAATCAGGCTCTGCCGAGGATGACAGCCATGAGATGTTCCTCCTCTCAGCAAGCCCGGGTCCCAGATCCTGTTGTGCCTGTGAATAGGCTGCAGGGGGACGGTGAAGACCAGCAACAGCTTTCAGGGCTGCCACCTTCCGTGTGGGACAAGGAGCCGGACGTGTGCCTTTTCGGAATCAGGCTCTGCCGAGGACGAGAGCCATGAGATGTTCCTCCTCTGGGCATGCCCGGGTCCTGAATCCTGTTGTGCCTGTGAATAGGCTGCAGGGGGACGGTGAAGACCAGCAACAGCTTTCAGGGCTGCCACCTTCCGTGTGGGACAAGGAGCCGGACGTGTGCCTTTTCGGAATCAGGCTCTGCCGAGGACGAGAGCCATGAGATGTTCCTCCTCTGGGCATGCCCGGGTCCCAGATCCTGTTGTGCCTGTGAATAGGCTGCAGGGGGACGGTGAAGACCAGCAACAGCTTTCAGGGCTGCCACCTTCCGTGTGGGACAAGGAGCCGGACGTGTGCCTTTTCGGAATCAGGCTCTGCCGAGGACGAGAGCCATGAGATGTTCCTCCTCTCAGCAAGCCCAGGTCCCAGATCCTGTTGTGCCTGTGAATAGGCTGCAGGGGGACGGTAAAGACCAGCAACAGCTTTCAGGGCTGCCACCTTCCGTGTGGGACAAGGAGCCGGACGTGTGCCTTTTCGGAATCAGGCTCTGCCGAGGACGAGATCCATGAGATGTTCCTCCTCTCAGCAAGCCCAGGTCCCAGATCCTGTTGTGCCTGTGAATAGGCTGCAGGGGGACGGTAAAGACCAGCAACAGCTTTCAGGGCTGCCACCTTCCGTGTGGGACAAGGAGCCGGACGTGTGCCTTTTCGGAATCAGGCTCTGCCGAGGACGAGAGCCATGAGATGTTCCTCCTCTGGGCATGCCCGGGTCCTGAATCCTGTTGTGCCTGTGAATAGGCTGCAGGGGGACGGTGAAGACCAGCAACAGCTTTCAGGGCTGCCACCTTCCGTGTGGGACAAGGAGCCGGACGTGTGCCTTTTCGGAATCAGGCTCTGCCGAGGACGAGAGCCATGAGATGTTCCTCCTCTGGGCATGCCCGGGTCCCAGATCCTGTTGTGCCTGTGAATAGGCTGCAGGGGGACGGTGAAGACCAGCAACAGCTTTCAGGGCTGCCACCTTCCGTGTGGGACAAGGAGCCGGACGTGTGCCTTTTCGGAATCAGGCTCTGCCGAGGACGAGATCCATGAGATGTTCCTCCTCTCAGCAAGCCCAGGTCCCAGATCCTGTTGTGCCTGTGAATAGGCTGCAGGGGGACGGTGAAGACCAGCAACAGCTTTCAGGGCTGCCACCTTCCGTGTGGGACAAGGAGCCGGACGTGTGCCTTTTCGGAATGAGGCTCTGCCGAGGACGAGAGCCATGAGATGTTCCTCCTCTGGGCATGCCCGGGTCCCAGATCCTGTTGTGCCTGTGAATAGGCTGCAGGGGGACGGTGAAGACCAGCAACAGCTTTCAGGGCTGCCACCTTCCGTGTGGGACAAGGAGCCGGACGTGTGCCTTTTCGGAATCAGGCTCTGCCGAGGACGAGAGCCATGAGATGTTCCTCCTCTGGGCAAGCCCGGGTCCCAGATCCTGTTGTACCTGTGAATAGGCTGCAGGGGGACGGTGAAGACCAGCAACAGCTTTCAGGGCTGCCACCTTCCGTGTGGGACAAGGAGCCGGACGTGTGCCTTTTCGGAATCAGGCTCTGCCGAGGACGAGAGCCATGAGATGTTCCTCCTCTCAGCAAGCCCGGGTCCCAGATCCTGTTGTGCCTGTGAATAGGCTGCAGGGGGACGGTGAAGACCAGCAACAGCTTTCAGGGCTGCCACCTTCCGTGTGGGACAAGGAGCCGGACGTGTGCCTTTTCGGAATCAGGCTCTGCCGAGGACGAGAGCCATGAGATGTTCCTCCTCTGGGCATGCCCGGGTCCCAGATCCTGTTGTGCCTGTGAATAGGCTGCAGGGGGACGGTGAAGACCAGCAACAGCTTTCAGGGCTGCCACCTTCCGTGTGGGACAAGGAGCCGGACGTGTGCCTTTTCGGAATCAGGCTCTGCCGAGGACGAGAGCCATGAGATGTTCCTCCTCTGGGCATGCCCGGGTCCCAGATCCTGTTGTGCCTGTGAATAGGCTGCAGGGGGACGGTGAAGACCAGCAACAGCTTTCAGGGCTGCCACCTTCCGTGTGGGACAAGGAGCCGGACGTGTGCCTTTTCGGAATCAGGCTCTGCCGAGGACGAGAGCCATGAGATGTTCCTCCTCTCAGCAAGCCCAGGTCCCAGATCCTGTTGTGCCTGTGAATAGGCTGCAGGGGGACGGTAAAGACCAGCAACAGCTTTCAGGGCTGCCACCTTCCGTGTGGGACAAGGAGCCGGACGTGTGCCTTTTCGGAATCAGGCTCTGCCGAGGAAGAGATCCATGAGATGTTCCTCCTCTGGGCATGCCCGGGTCCTGAATCCTGTTGTGCCTGTGAATAGGCTGCAGGGGGACGGTGAAGACCAGCAACAGCTTTCAGGGCTGCCACCTTCCGTGTGGGACAAGGAGCCGGACGTGTGCCTTTTCGGAATCAGGCTCTGCCGAGGAAGAGATCCATGAGATGTTCCTCCTCTGGGCATGCCCGGGTCCTGAATCCTGTTGTGCCTGTGAATAGGCTGCAGGGGGACGGTGAAGACCAGCAACAGCTTTCAGGGCTGCCACCTTCTGTGTGGGACAAGGAGCCGGACGTGTGCCTTTTCGGAATCAGGCTCTGCCGAGGACGAGAGCCATGAGATGTTCCTCCTCTGGGCATGCCCGGGTCCCAGATCCTGTTGTGCCTGTGAATAGGCTGCAGGGGGACGGTGAAGACCAGCAACAGCTTTCAGGGCTGCCACCTTCCGTGTGGGACAAGGAGCCGGACGTGTGCCTTTTCGGAATCAGGCTCTGCCGAGGACGAGAGCCATGAGATGTTCCTCCTCTGGGCATGCCCGGGTCCCAGATCCTGTTGTGCCTGTGAATAGGCTGCAGGGGGACGGTGAAGACCAGCAACAGCTTTCAGGGCTGCCACCTTCCGTGTGGGACAAGGAGCCGGACGTGTGCCTTTTCGGAATCAGGCTCTGCCGAGGATGACAGCCATGAGATGTTCCTCCTCTCAGCAAGCCCGGGTCCCAGATCCTGTTGTACCTGTGAATAGGCTGCAGGGGGACGGTGAAGACCAGCAACAGCTTTCAGGGCTGCCACCTTCCGTGTGGGACAAGGAGCCGGACGTGTGCCTTTTCGGAATGAGGCTCTGCCGAGGACGAGAGCCATGAGATGTTCCTCCTCTGGGCAAGCCCGGGTCCCAGATCCTGTTGTGCCTGTGAATAGGCTGCAGGGGGACGGTGAAGACCAGCAACAGCTTTCAGGGCTGCCACCTTCCGTGTGGGACAAGGAGCCGGACGTGTGCCTTTTCGGAATCAGGCTCTGCCGAGGACGAGAGCCATGAGATGTTCCTCCTCTGGGCATGCCCGGGTCCCAGATCCTGTTGTGCCTGTGAATAGGCTGCAGGGGGACGGTGAAGACCAGCAACAGCTTTCAGGGCTGCCACCTTCCGTGTGGGACAAGGAGCCAGACGTGTGCCTTTTCGGAATCAGGCTCTGCCGAGGACGAGAGCCATGAGATGTTCCTCCTCTGGGCATGCCCGGGTCCCAGATCCTGTTGTGCCTGTGAATAGGCTGCAGGGGGACGGTGAAGACCAGCAACAGCTTTCAGGGCTGCCACCTTCCGTGTGGGACAAGGAGCCGGACGTGTGCCTTTTCGGAATCAGGCTCTGCCGAGGATGACAGCCATGAGATGTTCCTCCTCTCAGCAAGCCCGGGTCCCAGATCCTGTTGTGCCTGTGAATAGGCTGCAGGGGGACGGTGAAGACCAGCAACAGCTTTCAGGGCTGCCACCTTCCGTGTGGGACAAGGAGCCGGACGTGTGCCTTTTCGGAATCAGGCTCTGCCGAGGACGAGAGCCATGAGATGTTCCTCCTCTGGGCATGCCCGGGTCCTGAATCCTGTTGTGCCTGTGAATAGGCTGCAGGGGGACGGTGAAGACCAGCAACAGCTTTCAGGGCTGCCACCTTCCGTGTGGGACAAGGAGCCGGACGTGTGCCTTTTCGGAATCAGGCTCTGCCGGGACGAGAGCCATGAGATGTTCCTCCTCTGGGCATGCCCGGGTCCCAGATCCTGTTGTACCTGTGAATAGGCTGCAGGGGGACGGTGAAGACCAGCAACAGCTTTCAGGGCTGCCACCTTCCGTGTGGGACAAGGAGCCGGACGTGTGCCTTTTCGGAATCAGGCTCTGCCGAGGACGAGAGCCATGAGATGTTCCTCCTCTGGGCAAGCCCGGGTCCCAGATCCTGTTATGCCTGTGAATAGGCTGCAGGGGGACGGTAAAGACCAGCAACAGCTTTCAGGGCTGCCACCTTCCGTGTGGGACAAGGAGCCGGACGTGTGCCTTTTCGGAATCAGGCTCTGCCGAGGAAGAGATCCATGAGATGTTCCTCCTCTGGGCATGCCCGGGTCCTGAATCCTGTTGTGCCTGTGAATAGGCTGCAGGGGGACGGTGAAGACCAGCAACAGCTTTCAGGGCTGCCACCTTCCGTGTGGGACAAGGAGCCGGACGTGTGCCTTTTCGGAATCAGGCTCTGCCGAGGACGAGATACATGAGATGTTCCTCCTCTGGGCATGCCCGGGTCCCAGATCCTGTTGTGCCTGTGAATAGGCTGCAGGGGGACGGTGAAGACCAGCAACAGCTTTCAGGGCTGCCACCTTCCGTGTGGGACAAGGAGCCGGACGTGTGCCTTTTCGGAATCAGGCTCTGCCGAGGATGACAGCCATGAGATGTTCCTCCTCTCAGCAAGCCCGGGTCCCAGATCCTGTTGTGCCTGTGAATAGGCTGCAGGGGGACGGTGAAGACCAGCAACAGCTTTCAGGGCTGCCACCTTCCGTGTGGGACAAGGAGCCGGACGTGTGCCTTTTCGGAATCAGGCTCTGCCGAGGACGAGAGCCATGAGATGTTCCTCCTCTGGGCAAGCCCGGGTCCCAGATCCTGTTATGCCTGTGAATAGGCTGCAGGGGGACGGTAAAGACCAGCAACAGCTTTCAGGGCTGCCACCTTCCGTGTGGGACAAGGAGCCGGACGTGTGCCTTTTCGGAATCAGGCTCTGCCGAGGAAGAGATCCATGAGATGTTCCTCCTCTGGGCATGCCCGGGTCCTGAATCCTGTTGTGCCTGTGAATAGGCTGCAGGGGGACGGTGAAGACCAGCAACAGCTTTCAGGGCTGCCACCTTCCGTGTGGGACAAGGAGCCGGACGTGTGCCTTTTCGGAATCAGGCTCTGCCGAGGACGAGAGCCATGAGATGTTCCTCCTCTGGGCATGCCCGGGTCCCAGATCCTGTTGTGCCTGTGAATAGGCTGCAGGGGGACGGTGAAGACCAGCAACAGCTTTCAGGGCTGCCACCTTCCGTGTGGGACAAGGAGCCGGACGTGTGCCTTTTCGGAATCAGGCTCTGCCGAGGATGACAGCCATGAGATGTTCCTCCTCTCAGCAAGCCCGGGTCCCAGATCCTGTTGTGCCTGTGAATAGGCTGCAGGGGGACGGTGAAGACCAGCAACAGCTTTCAGGGCTGCCACCTTCCGTGTGGGACAAGGAGCCGGACGTGTGCCTTTTCGGAATCAGGCTCTGCCGAGGACGAGAGCCATGAGATGTTCCTCCTCTGGGCATGCCCGGGTCCTGAATCCTGTTGTGCCTGTGAATAGGCTGCAGGGGGACGGTGAAGACCAGCAACAGCTTTCAGGGCTGCCACCTTCCGTGTGGGACAAGGAGCCGGACGTGTGCCTTTTCGGAATCAGGCTCTGCCGAGGACGAGAGCCATGAGATGTTCCTCCTCTGGGCATGCCCGGGTCCCAGATCCTGTTGTGCCTGTGAATAGGCTGCAGGGGGACGGTGAAGACCAGCAACAGCTTTCAGGGCTGCCACCTTCCGTGTGGGACAAGGAGCCGGACGTGTGCCTTTTCGGAATCAGGCTCTGCCGAGGACGAGAGCCATGAGATGTTCCTCCTCTCAGCAAGCCCAGGTCCCAGATCCTGTTGTGCCTGTGAATAGGCTGCAGGGGGACGGTAAAGACCAGCAACAGCTTTCAGGGCTGCCACCTTCCGTGTGGGACAAGGAGCCGGACGTGTGCCTTTTCGGAATCAGGCTCTGCCGAGGAAGAGATCCATGAGATGTTCCTCCTCTGGGCATGCCCGGGTCCTGAATCCTGTTGTGCCTGTGAATAGGCTGCAGGGGGACGGTGAAGACCAGCAACAGCTTTCAGGGCTGCCACCTTCCGTGTGGGACAAGGAGCCGGACGTGTGCCTTTTCGGAATCAGGCTCTGCCGAGGACGAGAGCCATGAGATGTTCCTCCTCTGGGCATGCCCGGGTCCCAGATCCTGTTGTGCCTGTGAATAGGCTGCAGGGGGACGGTGAAGACCAGCAACAGCTTTCAGGGCTGCCACCTTCCGTGTGGGACAAGGAGCCGGACGTGTGCCTTTTCGGAATCAGGCTCTGCCGAGGATGACAGCCATGAGATGTTCCTCCTCTCAGCAAGCCCGGGTCCCAGATCCTGTTGTACCTGTGAATAGGCTGCAGGGGGACGGTGAAGACCAGCAACAGCTTTCAGGGCTGCCACCTTCCGTGTGGGACAAGGAGCCGGACGTGTGCCTTTTCGGAATGAGGCTCTGCCGAGGACGAGAGCCATGAGATGTTCCTCCTCTGGGCAAGCCCGGGTCCCAGATCCTGTTGTGCCTGTGAATAGGCTGCAGGGGGACGGTGAAGACCAGCAACAGCTTTCAGGGCTGCCACCTTCTGTGTGGGACAAGGAGCCGGACGTGTGCCTTTTCGGAATCAGGCTCTGCCGAGGACGAGAGCCATGAGATGTTCCTCCTCTGGGCATGCCCGGGTCCCAGATCCTGTTGTGCCTGTGAATAGGCTGCAGGGGGACGGTGAAGACCAGCAACAGCTTTCAGGGCTGCCACCTTCCGTGTGGGACAAGGAGCCAGACGTGTGCCTTTTCGGAATCAGGCTCTGCCGAGGAAGAGAGCCATGAGATGTTCCTCCTCTGGGCATGCCCGGGTCCCAGATCCTGTTGTGCCTGTGAATAGGCTGCAGGGGGACGGTGAAGACCAGCAACAGCTTTCAGGGCTGCCACCTTCCGTGTGGGACAAGGAGCCGGACGTGTGCCTTTTCGGAATCAGGCTCTGCCGAGGACGAGAGCCATGAGATGTTGTTCCTCTGGGCAAGCCCAGGTCCCAGATCCTGTTGTGCCTGTGAATAGGCTGCAGGGGGACGGTAAAGACCAGCAACAGCTTTCAGGGCTGCCACCTTCCGTGTGGGACAAGGAGCCGGACGTGTGCCTTTTCGGAATCAGGCTCTGCCGAGGACGAGAGCCATGAGATGTTCCTCCTCTGGGCATGCCCGGGTCCCAGATCCTGTTGTGCCTGTGAATAGGCTGCAGGGGGACGGTGAAGACCAGCAACAGCTTTCAGGGCTGCCACCTTCCGTGTGGGACAAGGAGCCGGACGTGTGCCTTTTCGGAATCAGGCTCTGCCGAGGACGAGAGCCATGAGATGTTCCTCCTCTGGGCAAGCCCGGGTCCCAGATCCTGTTGTGCCTGTGAATAGGCTGCGGGGGGCGGTGAAGACCAGCAACAGCTTTCAGGGCTGCCACCTTCCGTGTGGGACAAGGAGCCGGACGTGTGCCTTTTCGGAATCAGGCTCTGCCGAGGACGAGAGCCATGAGATGTTCCTCCTCTGGGCATGCCCGGGTCCTGAATCCTGTTGTGCCTGTGAATAGGCTGCAGGGGGACGGTGAAGACCAGCAACAGCTTTCAGGGCTGCCACCTTCCGTGTGGGACAAGGAGCCGGACGTGTGCCTTTTCGGAATCAGGCTCTGCCGAGGACGAGAGCCATGAGATGTTCCTCCTCTGGGCATGCCCGGGTCCCAGATCCTGTTGTGCCTGTGAATAGGCTGCAGGGGGACGGTGAAGACCAGCAACAGCTTTCAGGGCTGCCACCTTCCGTGTGGGACAAGGAGCCGGACGTGTGCCTTTTCGGAATCAGGCTCTGCCGAGGACGAGAGCCATGAGATGTTCCTCCTCTGGGCATGCCCGGGTCCCAGATCCTGTTGTGCCTGTGAATAGGCTGCAGGGGGACGGTGAAGACCAGCAACAGCTTTCAGGGCTGCCACCTTCCGTGTGGGACAAGGAGCCGGACGTGTGCCTTTTCGGAATCAGGCTCTGCCGAGGATGACAGCCATGAGATGTTCCTCCTCTCAGCAAGCCCGGGTCCCAGATCCTGTTGTGCCTGTGAATAGGCTGCAGGGGGACGGTGAAGACCAGCAACAGCTTTCAGGGCTGCCACCTTCCGTGTGGGACAAGGAGCCGGACGTGTGCCTTTTCGGAATCAGGCTCTGCCGAGGACGAGAGCCATGAGATGTTCCTCCTCTGGGCATGCCCGGGTCCTGAATCCTGTTGTGCCTGTGAATAGGCTGCAGGGGGACGGTGAAGACCAGCAACAGCTTTCAGGGCTGCCACCTTCCGTGTGGGACAAGGAGCCGGACGTGTGCCTTTTCGGAATCAGGCTCTGCCGAGGACGAGAGCCATGAGATGTTCCTCCTCTGGGCATGCCCGGGTCCCAGATCCTGTTGTGCCTGTGAATAGGCTGCAGGGGGACGGTGAAGACCAGCAACAGCTTTCAGGGCTGCCACCTTCCGTGTGGGACAAGGAGCCGGACGTGTGCCTTTTCGGAATCAGGCTCTGCCGAGGATGACAGCCATGAGATGTTCCTCCTCTCAGCAAGCCCGGGTCCCAGATCCTGTTGTACCTGTGAATAGGCTGCAGGGGGACGGTGAAGACCAGCAACAGCTTTCAGGGCTGCCACCTTCCGTGTGGGACAAGGAGCCGGACGTGTGCCTTTTCGGAATGAGGCTCTGCCGAGGACGAGAGCCATGAGATGTTCCTCCTCTGGGCAAGCCCGGGTCCCAGATCCTGTTGTGCCTGTGAATAGGCTGCAGGGGGACGGTGAAGACCAGCAACAGCTTTCAGGGCTGCCACCTTCCGTGTGGGACAAGGAGCCGGACGTGTGCCTTTTCGGAATCAGGCTCTGCCGAGGACGAGAGCCATGAGATGTTCCTCCTCTGGGCATGCCCGGGTCCCAGATCCTGTTGTGCCTGTGAATAGGCTGCAGGGGGACGGTGAAGACCAGCAACAGCTTTCGCCACCTTCCGTGTGGGACAAGGAGCCAGACGTGTGCCTTTTCGGAATCAGGCTCTGCCGAGGAAGAGAGCCATGACATGTTCCTCCTCTGGGCATGCCCGGGTCCCAGATCCTGTTGTGCCTGTGAATAGGCTGCAGGGGGACGGTGAAGACCAGCAACAGCTTTCAGGGCTGCCACCTTCCGTGTGGGACAAGGAGCCGGACGTGTGCCTTTTCGGAATCAGGCTCTGCCGAGGACGAGAGCCATGAGATGTTCCTCCTCTCAGCAAGCCCAGGTCCCAGATCCTGTTGTGCCTGTGAATAGGCTGCAGGGGGACGGTGAAGACCAGCAACAGCTTTCAGGGCTGCCACCTTCCGTGTGGGACAAGGAGCCGGACGTGTGCCTTTTCGGAATCAGGCTCTGCCGAGGACGAGAGCCATGAGATGTTCCTCCTCTGGGCATGCCCGGGTCCCAGATCCTGTTGTGCCTGTGAATAGGCTGCAGGGGGACGGTGAAGACCAGCAACAGCTTTCAGGGCTGCCACCTTCCGTGTGGGACAAGGAGCCGGACGTGTGCCTTTTCGGAATCAGGCTCTGGCGAGGACGAGAGCCATGAGATGTTCCTCCTCTGGGCATGCCCGGGTCCCAGATCCTGTTGTGCCTGTGAATAGGCTGCAGGGGGACGGTGAAGACCAGCAACAGCTTTCAGGGCTGCCACCTTCCGTGTGGGACAAGGAGCCAGACGTGTGCCTTTTCGGAATCAGGCTCTGCCGAGGACGAGAGCCATGAGATGTTCCTCCTCTGGGCATGCCCGGGTCCCAGATCCTGTTGTGCCTGTGAATAGGCTGCAGGGGGACGGTGAAGACCAGCAACAGCTTTCAGGGCTGCCACCTTCCGTGTGGGACAAGGAGCCGGACGTGTGCCTTTTCGGAATCAGGCTCTGCCGAGGACGAGAGCCATGAGATGTTCCTCCTCTCAGCAAGCTCAGGTCCCAGATCCTGTTGTGCCTGTGAATAGGCTGCAGGGGGACGGTGAAGACCAGCAACAGCTTTCAGGGCTGCCACCTTCCGTGTGGGACAAGGAGCCGGACGTGTGCCTTTTCGGAATCAGGCTCTGCCGAGGATGACAGCCATGAGATGTTCCTCCTCTCAGCAAGCCCGGGTCCCAGATCCTGTTGTGCCTGTGAATAGGCTGCAGGGGGACGGTGAAGACCAGCAACAGCTTTCAGGGCTGCCACCTTCCGTGTGGGACAAGGAGCCGGACGTGTGCCTTTTCGGAATCAGGCTCTGCCGAGGACGAGAGCCATGAGATGTTCCTCCTCTGGGCATGCCCGGGTCCTGAATCCTGTTGTGCCTGTGAATAGGCTGCAGGGGGACGGTGAAGACCAGCAACAGCTTTCAGGGCTGCCACCTTCCGTGTGGGACAAGGAGCCGGACGTGTGCCTTTTCGGAATCAGGCTCTGCCGAGGATGAGAGCCATGAGATGTTCCTCCTCTGGGCATGCCCGGGTCCCAGATCCTGTTGTGCCTGTGAATAGGCTGCAGGGGGACGGTGAAGACCAGCAACAGCTTTCAGGGCTGCCACCTTCCGTGTGGGACAAGGAGCCGGACGTGTGCCTTTTCGGAATCAGGCTCTGCCGAGGATGACAGCCATGAGATGTTCCTCCTCTCAGCAAGCCCGGGTCCCAGATCCTGTTGTACCTGTGAATAGGCTGCAGGGGGACGGTGAAGACCAGCAACAGCTTTCAGGGCTGCCACCTTCCGTGTGGGACAAGGAGCCGGACGTGTGCCTTTTCGGAATCAGGCTCTGCCGAGGACGAGAGCCATGAGATGTTCCTCCTCTGGGCATGCCCGGGTCCCAGATCCTGTTGTGCCTGTGAATAGGCTGCAGGGGGACGGTGAAGACCAGCAACAGCTTTCAGGGCTGCCACCTTCCGTGTGGGACAAGGAGCCGGACGTGTGCCTTTTCGGAATCAGGCTCTGCCGAGGATGACAGCCATGAGATGTTCCTCCTCTCAGCAAGCCCGGGTCCCAGATCCTGTTGTGCCTATGAATAGGCTGCAGGGGGACGGTGAAGACCAGCAACAGCTTTCAGGGCTGCCACCTTCCGTGTGGGACAAGGAGCCGGACGTGTGCCTTTTCGGAATCAGGCTCTGCCGAGGACGAGAGCCATGAGATGTTCCTCCTCTGGGCATGCCCGGGTCCTGAATCCTGTTGTGCCTGTGAATAGGCTGCAGGGGGACGGTGAAGACCAGCAACAGCTTTCAGGGCTGCCACCTTCCGTGTGGGACAAGGAGCCGGACGTGTGCCTTTTCGGAATCAGGCTCTGCCGAGGACGAGAGCCATGAGATGTTCCTCCTCTCAGCAAGCCCAGGTCCCAGATCCTGTTGTGCCTGTGAATAGGCTGCAGGGGGACGGTGAAGACCAGCAACAGCTTTCAGGGCTGCCACCTTCCGTGTGGGACAAGGAGCCGGACGTGTGCCTTTTCGGAATCAGGCTCTGCCGAGGATGACAGCCATGAGATGTTCCTCCTCTCAGCAAGCCCGGGTCCCAGATCCTGTTGTGCCTGTGAATAGGCTGCAGGGGGACGGTGAAGACCAGCAACAGCTTTCAGGGCTGCCACCTTCCGTGTGGGACAAGGAGCCGGACGTGTGCCTTTTCGGAATCAGGCTCTGCCGAGGACGAGAGCCATGAGATGTTCCTCCTCTGTGCATGCCCGGGTCCTGAATCCTGTTGTGCCTGTGAATAGGCTGCAGGGGGACGGTGAAGACCAGCAACAGCTTTCAGGGCTGCCACCTTCCGTGTGGGACAAGGAGCCGGACGTGTGCCTTTTCGGAATCAGGCTCTGCCGAGGACGAGAGCCATGAGATGTTCCTCCTCTGGGCATGCCCGGGTCCCAGATCCTGTTGTGCCTGTGAATAGGCTGCAGGGGGACGGTGAAGACCAGCAACAGCTTTCAGGGCTGCCACCTTCCGTGTGGGACAAGGAGCCGGACGTGTGCCTTTTCGGAATCAGGCTCTGCCGAGGATGACAGCCATGAGATGTTCCTCCTCTCAGCAAGCCCGGGTCCCAGATCCTGTTGTACCTGTGAATAGGCTGCAGGGGGACGGTGAAGACCAGCAACAGCTTTCAGGGCTGCCACCTTCCGTGTGGGACAAGGAGCCGGACGTGTGCCTTTTCGGAATGAGGCTCTGCCGAGGACGAGAGCCATGAGATGTTCCTCCTCTGGGCAAGCCCGGGTCCCAGATCCTGTTGTGCCTGTGAATAGGCTGCAGGGGGACGGTGAAGACCAGCAACAGCTTTCAGGGCTGCCACCTTCCGTGTGGGACAAGGAGCCGGACGTGTGCCTTTTCGGAATCAGGCTCTGCTGAGGACGAGAGCCATGAGATGTTCCTCCTCTGGGCATGCCCGGGTCCCAGATCCTGTTGTGCCTGTGAATAGGCTGCAGGGGGACGGTGAAGACCAGCAACAGCTTTCAGGGCTGCCACCTTCCGTGTGGGACAAGGAGCCAGACGTGTGCCTTTTCGGAATCAGGCTCTGCCGAGGAAGAGAGCCATGAGATGTTCCTCCTCTGGGCATGCCCGGGTCCCAGATCCTGTTGTGCCTGTGAATAGGCTGCAGGGGGACGGTGAAGACCAGCAACAGCTTTCAGGGCTGCCACCTTCCGTGTGGGACAAGGAGCCGGACGTGTGCCTTTTCGGAATCAGGCTCTGCCGAGGACGAGAGCCATGAGATGTTCCTCCTCTCAGCAAGCCCAGGTCCCAGATCCTGTTGTGCCTGTGAATAGGCTGCAGGGGGACGGTAAAGACCAGCAACAGCTTTCAGGGCTGCCACCTTCCGTGTGGGACAAGGAGCCGGACGTGTGCCTTTTCGGAATCAGGCTCTGCCGAGGACGAGAGCCATGAGATGTTCCTCCTCTGGGCATGCCCGGGTCCCAGATCCTGTTGTGCCTGTGAATAGGCTGCAGGGGGACGGTGAAGACCAGCAACAGCTTTCAGGGCTGCCACCTTCCGTGTGGGACAAGGAGCCGGACGTGTGCCTTTTCGGAATCAGGCTCTGCCGAGGACGAGAGCCATGAGATGTTCCTCCTCTGGGCAAGCCCGGGTCCCAGATCCTGTTGTGCCTGTGAATAGGCTGCAGGGGGACGGTGAAGACCAGCAACAGCTTTCAGGGCTGCCACCTTCCGTGTGGGACAAGGAGCCGGACGTGTGCCTTTTCGGAATCAGGCTCTGCCGAGGACGAGAGCCATGAGATGTTCCTCCTCTGGGCATGCCCGGGTCCCAGATCCTGTTGTGCCTGTGAATAGGCTGCAGGGGGACGGTGAAGACCAGCAACAGCTTTCAGGGCTGCCACCTTCCGTGTGGGACAAGGAGCCGGACGTGTGCCTTTTCGGAATCAGGCTCTGCCGAGGACGAGAGCCATGAGATGTTCCTCCTCTGGGCATGCCCGGGTCCCAGATTCTGTTGTACCTGTGAATAGGCTGCAGGGGGACGGTGAAGACCAGCAACAGCTTTCAGGGCTGCCACCTTCCGTGTGGGACAAGGAGCCGGACGTGTGCCTTTTCGGAATCAGGCTCTGCCGAGGACGAGAGCCATGAGATGTTCCTCCTCTGGGCAAGCCCGGGTCCCAGATCCTGTTATGCCTGTGAATAGGCTGCAGGGGGACGGTAAAGACCAGCAACAGCTTTCAGGGCTGCCACCTTCCGTGTGGGACAAGGAGCCGGACGTGTGCCTTTTCGGAATCAGGCTCTGCCGAGGACGAGATCCATGAGATGTTCCTCCTCTGGGCATGCCCGGGTCCTGAATCCTGTTGTGCCTGTGAATAGGCTGCAGGGGGACGGTGAAGACCAGCAACAGCTTTCAGGGCTGCCACCTTCCGTGTGGGACAAGGAGCCGGACGTGTGCCTTTTCGGAATCAGGCTCTGCCGAGGACGAGAGCCATGAGATGTTCCTCCTCTGGGCATGCCCGGGTCCCAGATCCTGTTGTGCCTGTGAATAGGCTGCAGGGGGACGGTGAAGACCAGCAACAGCTTTCAGGGCTGCCACCTTCCGTGTGGGACAAGGAGCCGGACGTGTGCCTTTTCGGAATCAGGCTCTGCCGAGGATGACAGCCATGAGATGTTCCTCCTCTCAGCAAGCCCGGGTCCCAGATCCTGTTGTGCCTGTGAATAGGCTGCAGGGGGACGGTGAAGACCAGCAACAGCTTTCAGGGCTGCCACCTTCCGTGTGGGACAAGGAGCCGGACGTGTGCCTTTTCGGAATCAGGCTCTGCCGAGGACGAGAGCCATGAGATGTTCCTCCTCTCAGCAAGCCCAGGTCCCAGATCCTGTTGTGCCTGTGATTAGGCTGCAGGGGGACGGTAAAGACCAGCAACAGCTTTCAGGGCTGCCACCTTCCGTGTGGGACAAGGAGCCGGACGTGTGCCTTTTCGGAATCAGGCTCTGCCGAGGACGAGAGCCATGAGATGTTCCTCCTCTGGGCATGCCCGGGTCCCAGATCCTGTTGTGCCTGTGAATAGGCTGCAGGGGGACGGTGAAGACCAGCAACAGCTTTCAGGGCTGCCACCTTCCGTGTGGGACAAGGAGCCGGACGTGTGCCTTTTCGGAATCAGGCTCTGCCGAGGACGAGAGCCATGAGATGTTCCTCCTCTGGGCAAGCCCGGGTCCCAGATCCTGTTGTGCCTGTGAATAGGCTGCAGGGGGACGGTGAAGACCAGCAACAGCTTTCAGGGCTGCCACCTTCCGTGTGGGACAAGGAGCCGGACGTGTGCCTTTTCGGAATCAGGCTCTGCCGAGGACGAGAGCCATGAGATGTTCCTCCTCTGGGCATGCCCGGGTCCCAGATCCTGTTGTGCCTGTGAATAGGCTGCAGGGGGACGGTGAAGACCAGCAACAGCTTTCAGGGCTGCCACCTTCCGTGTGGGACAAGGAGCCGGACGTGTGCCTTTTCGGAATCAGGCTCTGCCGAGGACGAGAGCCATGAGATGTTCCTCCTCTGGGCATGCCCGGGTCCCAGAATCTGTTGTACCTGTGAATAGGCTGCAGGGGGACGGTGAAGACCAGCAACAGCTTTCAGGGCTGCCACCTTCCGTGTGGGACAAGGAGCCGGACGTGTGCCTTTTCGGAATCAGGCTCTGCCGAGGACGAGAGCCATGAGATGTTCCTCCTCTGGGCAAGCCCGGGTCCCAGATCCTGTTATGCCTGTGAATAGGCTGCAGGGGGGCGGTAAAGACCAGCAACAGCTTTCAGGGCTGCCACCTTCCGTGTGGGACAAGGAGCCGGACGTGTGCCTTTTCGGAATCAGGCTCTGCCGAGGACGAGATCCATGAGATGTTCCTCCTCTGGGCATGCCCGGGTCCTGAATCCTGTTGTGCCTGTGAATAGGCTGCAGGGGGACGGTGAAGACCAGCAACAGCTTTCAGGGCTGCCACCTTCCGTGTGGGACAAGGAGCCGGACGTGTGCCTTTTCGGAATCAGGCTCTGCCGAGGACGAGAGCCATGAGATGTTCCTCCTCTGGGCATGCCCGGGTCCCAGATCCTGTTGTGCCTGTGAATAGGCTGCAGGGGGACGGTGAAGACCAGCAACAGCTTTCAGGGCTGCCACCTTCCGTGTGGGACAAGGAGCCGGACGTGTGCCTTTTCGGAATCAGGCTCTGCCGAGGATGACAGCCATGAGATGTTCCTCCTCTCAGCAAGCCCGGGTCCCAGATCCTGTTGTGCCTGTGAATAGGCTGCAGGGGGACGGTGAAGACCAGCAACAGCTTTCAGGGCTGCCACCTTCCGTGTGGGACAAGGAGCCGGACGTGTGCCTTTTCGGAATCAGGCTCTGCCGAGGACGAGAGCCATGAGATGTTCCTCCTCTGGGCAAGCCCGGGTCCCAGATCCTGTTATGCCTGTGAATAGGCTGCAGGGGGACGGTAAAGACCAGCAACAGCTTTCAGGGCTGCCACCTTCCGTGTGGGACAAGGAGCCGGACGTGTGCCTTTTCGGAATCAGGCTCTGCCGAGGACGAGAGCCATGAGATGTTCCTCCTCTGGGCATGCCCGGGTCCTGAATCCTGTTGTGCCTGTGAATAGGCTGCAGGGGGACGGTGAAGACCAGCAACAGCTTTCAGGGCTGCCACCTTCCGTGTGGGACAAGGAGCCGGACGTGTGCCTTTTCGGAATCAGGCTCTGCCGAGGACGAGAGCCATGAGATGTTCCTCCTCTGGGCATGCCCGGGTCCTGAATCCTGTTGTGCCTGTGAATAGGCTGCAGGGGGACGGTGAAGACCAGCAACAGCTTTCAGGGCTGCCACCTTCCGTGTGGGACAAGGAGCCGGACGTGTGCCTTTTCGGAATCAGGCTCTGCCGAGGACGAGAGCCATGAGATGTTCCTCCTCTGGGCATGCCCGGGTCCCAGATCCTGTTGTGCCTGTGAATAGGCTGCAGGGGGACGGTGAAGACCAGCAACAGCTTTCAGGGCTGCCACCTTCCGTGTGGGACAAGGAGCCGGACGTGTGCCTTTTCGGAATCAGGCTCTACCGAGGACGAGAGCCATGAGATGTTCCTCCTCTCAGCAAGCCCAGGTCCCAGATCCTGTTGTGCCTGTGAATAGGCTGCAGGGGGACGGTAAAGACCAGCAACAGCTTTCAGGGCTGCCACCTTCCGTGTGGGACAAGGAGCCGGACGTGTGCCTTTTCGGAATCAGGCTCTGCCGAGGAAGAGATCCATGAGATGTTCCTCCTCTGGGCATGCCCGGGTCCTGAATCCTGTTGTGCCTGTGAATAGGCTGCAGGGGGACGGTGAAGACCAGCAACAGCTTTCAGGGCTGCCACCTTCCGTGTGGGACAAGGAGCCGGACGTGTGCCTTTTCGGAATCAGGCTCTGCCGAGGACGAGAGCCATGAGATGTTCCTCCTCTGGGCATGCCCGGGTCCCAGATCCTGTTGTGCCTGTGAATAGGCTGCAGGGGGACGGTGAAGACCAGCAACAGCTTTCAGGGCTGCCACCTTCCGTGTGGGACAAGGAGCCGGACGTGTGCCTTTTCGGAATCAGGCTCTGCCGAGGATGACAGCCATGAGATGTTCCTCCTCTCAGCAAGCCCGGGTCCCAGATCCTGTTGTGCCTGTGAATAGGCTGCAGGGGGACGGTGAAGACCAGCAACAGCTTTCAGGGCTGCCACCTTCTGTGTGGGACAAGGAGCCGGACGTGTGCCTTTTCGGAATCAGGCTCTGCCGAGGACGAGAGCCATGAGATGTTCCTCCTCTGGGCATGCCCGGGTCCCAGATCCTGTTGTGCCTGTGAATAGGCTGCAGGGGGACGGTGAAGACCAGCAACAGCTTTCAGGGCTGCCACCTTCCGTGTGGGACAAGGAGCCAGACGTGTGCCTTTTCGGAATCAGGCTCTGCCGAGGAAGAGAGCCATGAGATGTTCCTCCTCTGGGCATGCCCGGGTCCCAGATCCTGTTGTGCCTGTGAATAGGCTGCAGGGGGACGGTGAAGACCAGCAACAGCTTTCAGGGCTGCCACCTTCCGTGTGGGACAAGGAGCCGGACGTGTGCCTTTTCGGAATCAGGCTCTGCCGAGGACGAGAGCCATGAGATGTTCCTCCTCTCAGCAAGCCCAGGTCCCAGATCCTGTTGTGCCTGTGAATAGGCTGCAGGGGGACGGTAAAGACCAGCAACAGCTTTCAGGGCTGCCACCTTCCGTGTGGGACAAGGAGCCGGACGTGTGCCTTTTCGGAATCAGGCTCTGCCGAGGACGAGAGCCATGAGATGTTCCTCCTCTGGGCATGCCCGGGTCCCAGATCCTGTTGTGCCTGTGAATAGGCTGCAGGGGGACGGTGAAGACCAGCAACAGCTTTCAGGGCTGCCACCTTCCGTGTGGGACAAGGAGCCGGACGTGTGCCTTTTCGGAATCAGGCTCTGCCGAGGATGACAGCCATGAGATGTTCCTCCTCTCAGCAAGCCCGGGTCCCAGATCCTGTTGTGCCTGTGAATAGGCTGCAGGGGGACGGTGAAGACCAGCAACAGCTTTCAGGGCTGCCACCTTCCGTGTGGGACAAGGAGCCGGACGTGTGCCTTTTCGGAATCAGGCTCTGCCGAGGACGAGAGCCATGAGATGTTCCTCCTCTGGGCATGCCCGGGTCCTGAATCCTGTTGTGCCTGTGAATAGGCTGCAGGGGGACGGTGAAGACCAGCAACAGCTTTCAGGGCTGCCACCTTCCGTGTGGGACAAGGAGCCGGACGTGTGCCTTTTCGGAATCAGGCTCTGCCGAGGACGAGAGCCATGAGATGTTCCTCCTCTGGGCAAGCCCGGGTCCCAGATCCTGTTGTGCCTGTGAATAGGCTGCAGGGGGACGGTAAAGACCAGCAACAGCTTTCAGGGCTGCCACCTTCCGTGTGGGACAAGGAGCCGGACGTGTGCCTTTTCGGAATCAGGCTCTGCCGAGGACGAGAGCCATGAGATGTTCCTCCTCTGGGCAAGCCCGGGTCCCAGATCCTGTTATGCCTGTGAATAGGCTGCAGGGGGACGGTAAAGACCAGCAACAGCTTTCAGGGCTGCCACCTTCCGTGTGGGACAAGGAGCCGGACGTGTGCCTTTTCGGAATCAGGCTCTGCCGAGGAAGAGATCCATGAGATGTTCCTCCTCTGGGCATGCCCGGGTCCTGAATCCTGTTGTGCCTGTGAATAGGCTGCAGGGGGACGGTGAAGACCAGCAACAGCTTTCAGGGCTGCCACCTTCCGTGTGGGACAAGGAGCCGGACGTGTGCCTTTTCGGAATCAGGCTCTGCCGAGGACGAGAGCCATGAGATGTTCCTCCTCTGGGCATGCCCGGGTCCCAGATCCTGTTGTGCCTGTGAATAGGCTGCAGGGGGACGGTGAAGACCAGCAACAGCTTTCAGGGCTGCCACCTTCCGTGTGGGACAAGGAGCCGGACGTGTGCCTTTTCGGAATCAGGCTCTGCCGAGGACGAGAGCCATGAGATGTTCCTCCTCTCAGCAAGCCCAGGTCCCAGATCCTGTTGTGCCTGTGAATAGGCTGCAGGGGGACGGTAAAGACCAGCAACAGCTTTCAGGGCTGCCACCTTCCGTGTGGGACAAGGAGCCGGACGTGTGCCTTTTCGGAATCAGGCTCTGCCGAGGACGAGAGCCATGAGATGTTCCTCCTCTGGGCATGCCCGGGTCCCAGATCCTGTTGTGCCTGTGAATAGGCTGCAGGGGGACGGTGAAGACCAGCAACAGCTTGCAGGGCTGCCACCTTCCGTGTGGGACAAGGAGCCGGACGTGTGCCTTTTCGGAATCAGGCTCTGCCGAGGATGACAGCCATGAGATGTTCCTCCTCTCAGCAAGCCCGGGTCCCAGATCCTGTTGTACCTGTGAATAGGCTGCAGGGGGACGGTGAAGACCAGCAACAGCTTTCAGGGCTGCCACCTTCCGTGTGGGACAAGGAGCCGGACGTGTGCCTTTTAGGAATGAGGATCTGCCGAGGACGAGAGCCATGAGATGTTCCTCCTCTGGGCAAGCCCGGGTCCCAGATCCTGTTGTGCCTGTGAATAGGCTGCAGGGGGACGGTGAAGACCAGCAACAGCTTTCAGGGCTGCCACCTTCCGTGTGGGACAAGGAGCCGGACGTGTGCCTTTTCGGAATCAGGCTCTGCCGAGGACGAGAGCCATGAGATGTTCCTCCTCTGGGCATGCCCGGGTCCCAGATCCTGTTGTGCCTGTGAATAGGCTGCAGGGGGACGGTGAAGACCAGCAACAGCTTTCAGGGCTGCCACCTTCCGTGTGGGACAAGGAGCCGGACGTGTGCCTTTTCGGAATCAGGCTCTGCCGAGGACGAGAGCCATGAGATGTTCCTCCTCTGGGCATGCCCGGGTCCCAGATCCTGTTGTGCCTGTGAATAGGCTGCAGGGGGACGGTGAAGACCAGCAACAGCTTTCAGGGCTGCCACCTTCCGTGTGGGACAAGGAGCCGGACGTGTGCCTTTTCGGAATCAGGCTCTGCCGAGGACGAGAGCCATGAGATGTTCCTCCTCTCAGCAAGCCCAGGTCCCAGATCCTGTTGTGCCTGTGAATAGGCTGCAGGGGGACGGTAAAGACCAGCAACAGCTTTCAGGGCTGCCACCTTCCGTGTGGGACAAGGAGCCGGACGTGTGCCTTTTCGGAATCAGGCTCTGCCGAGGACGAGAGCCATGAGATGTTCCTCCTCTGGGCTTGCCCAGGTCCCAGATCCTGTTGTGCCTGTGAATAGGCTGCAGGGGGACGGTGAAGACCAGCAACAGCTTTCAGGGCTGCCACCTTCCGTGTGGGACAAGGAGCCGGACGTGTGCCTTTTCGGAATCAGGCTCTGCCGAGGATGACAGCCATGAGATGTTCCTCCTCTCAGCAAGCCCGGGTCCCAGATCCTGTTGTGCCTGTGAATAGGCTGCAGGGGGACGGTGAAGACCAGCAACAGCTTTCAGGGCTGCCACCTTCCGTGTGGGACAAGGAGCCGGACGTGTGCCTTTTCGGAATCAGGCTCTGCCGAGGACGAGAGCCATGAGATGTTCCTCCTCTGGGCATGCCCGGGTCCTGAATCCTGTTGTGCCTGTGAATAGGCTGCAGGGGGACGGTGAAGACCAGCAACAGCTTTCAGGGCTGCCACCTTCCGTGTGGGACAAGGAGCCGGACGTGTGCCTTTTCGGAATCAGGCTCTGCCGAGGACGAGAGCCATGAGATGTTCCTCCTCTGGGCATGCCCGGGTCCCAGATCCTGTTGTACCTGTGAATAGGCTGCAGGGGGACGGTGAAGACCAGCAACAGCTTTCAGGGCTGCCACCTTCCGTGTGGGACAAGGAGCCGGACGTGTGCCTTTTCGGAATCAGGCTCTGCCGAGGACGAGAGCCATGAGATGTTCCTCCTCTGGGCAAGCCCGGGTCCCAGATCCTGTTATGCCTGTGAATAGGCTGCAGGGGGACGGTAAAGACCAGCAACAGCTTTCAGGGCTGCCACCTTCCGTGTGGGACAAGGAGCCGGACGTGTGCCTTTTCGGAATCAGGCTCTGCCGAGGAAGAGATCCATGAGATGTTCCTCCTCTGGGCATGCCCGGGTCCTGAATCCTGTTGTGCCTGTGAATAGGCTGCAGGGGGACGGTGAAGACCAGCAACAGCTTTCAGGGCTGCCACCTTCCGTGTGGGACAAGGAGCCGGACGTGTGCCTTTTCGGAATCAGGCTCTGCCGAGGACGAGAGCCATGAGATGTTCCTCCTCTGGGCATGCCCGGGTCCCAGATCCTGTTGTGCCTGTGAATAGGCTGCAGGGGGACGGTGAAGACCAGCAACAGCTTTCAGGGCTGCCACCTTCCGTGTGGGACAAGGAGCCAGACGTGTGCCTTTTCGGAATCAGGCTCTGCCGAGGAAGAGAGCCATGAGATGTTCCTCCTCTGGGCATGCCCGGGTCCCAGATCCTGTTGTGCCTGTGAATAGGCTGCAGGGGGACGGTGAAGACCAGCAACAGCTTTCAGGGCTGCCACCTTCCGTGTGGGACAAGGAGCCGGACGTGTGCCTTTTCGGAATCAGGCTCTGCCGAGGACGAGAGCCATGAGATGTTCCTCCTCTCAGCAAGCCCAGGTCCCAGATCCTGTTGTGCCTGTGAATAGGCTGCAGGGGGACGGTAAAGACCAGCAACAGCTTTCAGGGCTGCCACCTTCCGTGTGGGACAAGGAGCCGGACGTGTGCCTTTTCGGAATCAGGCTCTGCCGAGGACGAGAGCCATGAGATGTTCCTCCTCTGGGCATGCCCGGGTCCCAGATCCTGTTGTGCCTGTGAATAGGCTGCAGGGGGACGGTGAAGACCAGCAACAGCTTTCAGGGCTGCCACCTTCCGTGTGGGACAAGGAGCCGGACGTGTGCCTTTTCGGAATCAGGCTCTGCCGAGGATGACAGCCATGAGATGTTCCTCCTCTCAGCAAGCCCGGGTCCCAGATCCTGTTGTGCCTGTGAATAGGCTGCAGGGGGACGGTGAAGACCAGCAACAGCTTTCAGGGCTGCCACCTTCCGTGTGGGACAAGGAGCCGGACGTGTGCCTTTTCGGAATCAGGCTCTGCCGAGGACGAGAGCCATGAGATGTTCCTCCTCTGGGCATGCCCGGGTCCTGAATCCTGTTGTGCCTGTGAATAGGCTGCAGGGGGACGGTGAAGACCAGCAACAGCTTTCAGGGCTGCCACCTTCCGTGTGGGACAAGGAGCCGGACGTGTGCCTTTTCGGAATCAGGCTCTGCCGAGGACGAGAGCCATGAGATGTTCCTCCTCTGGGCAAGCCCGGGTCCCAGATCCTGTTGTGCCTGTGAATAGGCTGCAGGGGGACGGTAAAGACCAGCAACAGCTTTCAGGGCTGCCACCTTCCGTGTGGGACAAGGAGCCGGACGTGTGCCTTTTCGGAATCAGGCTCTGCCGAGGACGAGAGCCATGAGATGTTCCTCCTCTGGGCAAGCCCGGGTCCCAGATCCTGTTATGCCTGTGAATAGGCTGCAGGGGGACGGTAAAGACCAGCAACAGCTTTCAGGGCTGCCACCTTCCGTGTGGGACAAGGAGCCGGACGTGTGCCTTTTCGGAATCAGGCTCTGCCGAGGAAGAGATCCATGAGATGTTCCTCCTCTGGGCATGCCCGGGTCCTGAATCCTGTTGTGCCTGTGAATAGGCTGCAGGGGGACGGTGAAGACCAGCAACAGCTTTCAGGGCTGCCACCTTCCGTGTGGGACAAGGAGCCGGACGTGTGCCTTTTCGGAATCAGGCTCTGCCGAGGACGAGAGCCATGAGATGTTCCTCCTCTGGGCATGCCCGGGTCCCAGATCCTGTTGTGCCTGTGAATAGGCTGCAGGGGGACGGTGAAGACCAGCAACAGCTTTCAGGGCTGCCACCTTCCGTGTGGGACAAGGAGCCGGACGTGTGCCTTTTCGGAATCAGGCTCTGCCGAGGACGAGAGCCATGAGATGTTCCTCCTCTCAGCAAGCCCAGGTCCCAGATCCTGTTGTGCCTGTGAATAGGCTGCAGGGGGACGGTAAAGACCAGCAACAGCTTTCAGGGCTGCCACCTTCCGTGTGGGACAAGGAGCCGGACGTGTGCCTTTTCGGAATCAGGCTCTGCCGAGGACGAGAGCCATGAGATGTTCCTCCTCTGGGCATGCCCGGGTCCCAGATCCTGTTGTGCCTGTGAATAGGCTGCAGGGGGACGGTGAAGACCAGCAACAGCTTTCAGGGCTGCCACCTTCCGTGTGGGACAAGGAGCCGGACGTGTGCCTTTTCGGAATCAGGCTCTGCCGAGGATGACAGCCATGAGATGTTCCTCCTCTCAGCAAGCCCGGGTCCCAGATCCTGTTGTACCTGTGAATAGGCTGCAGGGGGACGGTGAAGACCAGCAACAGCTTTCAGGGCTGCCACCTTCCGTGTGGGACAAGGAGCCGGACGTGTGCCTTTTCGGAATGAGGATCTGCCGAGGACGAGAGCCATGAGATGTTCCTCCTCTGGGCAAGCCCGGGTCCCAGATCCTGTTGTGCCTGTGAATAGGCTGCAGGGGGACGGTGAAGACCAGCAACAGCTTTCAGGGCTGCCACCTTCCGTGTGGGACAAGGAGCCGGACGTGTGCCTTTTCGGAATCAGGCTCTGCCGAGGACGAGAGCCATGAGATGTTCCTCCTCTGGGCATGCCCGGGTCCCAGATCCTGTTGTGCCTGTGAATAGGCTGCAGGGGGACGGTGAAGACCAGCAACAGCTTTCAGGGCTGCCACCTTCCGTGTGGGACAAGGAGCCGGACGTGTGCCTTTTCGGAATCAGGCTCTGCCGAGGACGAGAGCCATGAGATGTTCCTCCTCTGGGCATGCCCGGGTCCCAGATCCTGTTGTGCCTGTGAATAGGCTGCAGGGGGACGGTGAAGACCAGCAACAGCTTTCAGGGCTGCCACCTTCCGTGTGGGACAAGGAGCCGGACGTGTGCCTTTTCGGAATCAGGCTCTGCCGAGGACGAGAGCCATGAGATGTTCCTCCTCTCAGCAAGCCCAGGTCCCAGATCCTGTTGTGCCTGTGAATAGGCTGCAGGGGGACGGTAAAGACCAGCAACAGCTTTCAGGGCTGCCACCTTCCGTGTGGGACAAGGAGCCGGACGTGTGCCTTTTCGGAATCAGGCTCTGCCGAGGACGAGAGCCATGAGATGTTCCTCCTCTGGGCATGCCCAGGTCCCAGATCCTGTTGTGCCTGTGAATAGGCTGCAGGGGGACGGTGAAGACCAGCAACAGCTTTCAGGGCTGCCACCTTCCGTGTGGGACAAGGAGCCGGACGTGTGCCTTTTCGGAATCAGGCTCTGCCGAGGATGACAGCCATGAGATGTTCCTCCTCTCAGCAAGCCCGGGTCCCAGATCCTGTTGTGCCTGTGAATAGGCTGCAGGGGGACGGTGAAGACCAGCAACAGCTTTCAGGGCTGCCACCTTCCGTGTGGGACAAGGAGCCGGACGTGTGCCTTTTCGGAATCAGGCTCTGCCGAGGACGAGAGCCATGAGATGTTCCTCCTCTGGGCATGCCCGGGTCCTGAATCCTGTTGTGCCTGTGAATAGGCTGCAGGGGGACGGTGAAGACCAGCAACAGCTTTCAGGGCTGCCACCTTCCGTGTGGGACAAGGAGCCGGACGTGTGCCTTTTCGGAATCAGGCTCTGCCGAGGACGAGAGCCATGAGATGTTCCTCCTCTGGGCATGCCCGGGTCCCAGATCCTGTTGTACCTGTGAATAGGCTGCAGGGGGACGGTGAAGACCAGCAACAGCTTTCAGGGCTGCCACCTTCCGTGTGGGACAAGGAGCCGGACGTGTGCCTTTTCGGAATCAGGCTCTGCCGAGGACGAGAGCCATGAGATGTTCCTCCTCTGGGCAAGCCCGGGTCCCAGATCCTGTTATGCCTGTGAATAGGCTGCAGGGGGACGGTAAAGACCAGCAACAGCTTTCAGGGCTGCCACCTTCCGTGTGGGACAAGGAGCCGGACGTGTGCCTTTTCGGAATCAGGCTCTGCCGAGGAAGAGATCCATGAGATGTTCCTCCTCTGGGCATGCCCGGGTCCTGAATCCTGTTGTGCCTGTGAATAGGCTGCAGGGGGACGGTGAAGACCAGCAACAGCTTTCAGGGCTGCCACCTTCCGTGTGGGACAAGGAGCCGGACGTGTGCCTTTTCGGAATCAGGCTCTGCCGAGGACGAGAGCCATGAGATGTTCCTCCTCTCAGCAAGCCCGGGTCCCAGATCCTGTTGTGCCTGTGAATAGGCTGCAGGGGGACGGTGAAGACCAGCAACAGCTTTCAGGGCTGCCACCTTCCGTGTGGGACAAGGAGCCGGACGTGTGCCTTTTCGGAATCAGGCTCTGCCGAGGACGAGAGCCATGAGATGTTCCTCCTCTGGGCATGCCCGGGTCCTGAATCCTGTTGTGCCTGTGAATAGGCTGCAGGGGGACGGTGAAGACCAGCAACAGCTTTCAGGGCTGCCACCTTCCGTGTGGGACAAGGAGCCGGACGTGTGCCTTTTCGGAATCAGGCTCTGCCGAGGACGAGAGCCATGAGATGTTCCTCCTCTGGGCATGCCCGGGTCCCAGATCCTGTTGTACCTGTGAATAGGCTGCAGGGGGACGGTGAAGACCAGCAACAGCTTTCAGGGCTGCCACCTTCCGTGTGGGACAAGGAGCCGGACGTGTGCCTTTTCGGAATCAGGCTCTGCCGAGGACGAGAGCCATGAGATGTTCCTCCTCTGGGCAAGCCCGGGTCCCAGATCCTGTTGTGCCTGTGAATAGGCTGCAGGGGGACGGTAAAGACCAGCAACAGCTTTCAGGGCTGCCACCTTCCGTGTGGGACAAGGAGCCGGACGTGTGCCTTTTCGGAATCAGGCTCTGCCGAGGAAGAGATCCATGAGATGTTCCTCCTCTGGGCATGCCCGGGTCCTGAATCCTGTTGTGCCTGTGAATAGGCTGCAGGGGGACGGTGAAGACCAGCAGCAGCTTTCAGGGCTGCCACCTTCCGTGTGGGACAAGGAGCCGGACGTGTGCCTTTTCGGAATCAGGCTCTGCCGAGGACGAGAGCCATGAGATGTTCCTCCTCTGGGCATGCCCGGGTCCCAGATCCTGTTGTGCCTGTGAATAGGCTGCAGGGGGACGGTGAAGACCAGCAACAGCTTTCAGGGCTGCCACCTTCCGTGTGGGACAAGGAGCCGGACGTGTGCCTTTTCGGAATCAGGCTCTGCCGAGGATGACAGCCATGAGATGTTCCTCCTCTCAGCAAGCCCGGGTCCCAGATCCTGTTGTGCCTGTGAATAGGCTGCAGGGGGACGGTGAAGACCAGCAACAGCTTTCAGGGCTGCCACCTTCCGTGTGGGACAAGGAGCCGGACGTGTGCCTTTTCGGAATCAGGCTCTGCCGAGGACGAGAGCCATGAGATGTTCCTCCTCTGGGCATGCCCGGGTCCTGAATCCTGTTGTGCCTGTGAATAGGCTGCAGGGGGACGGTGAAGACCAGCAACAGCTTTCAGGGCTGCCACCTTCCGTGTGGGACAAGGAGCCGGACGTGTGCCTTTTCGGAATCAGGCTCTGCCGAGGACGAGAGCCATGAGATGTTCCTCCTCTGGGCATGCCCGGGTCCCAGATCCTGTTGTGCCTGTGAATAGGCTGCAGGGGGACGGTGAAGACCAGCAACAGCTTTCAGGGCTGCCACCTTCCGTGTGGGACAAGGAGCCGGACGTGTGCCTTTTCGGAATCAGGCTCTGCCGAGGAAGAGATCCATGAGATGTTCCTCCTCTGGGCATGCCCGGGTCCTGAATCCTGTTGTGCCTGTGAATAGGCTGCAGGGGGACGGTGAAGACCAGCAACAGCTTTCAGGGCTGCCACCTTCCGTGCGGGACAAGGAGCCGGACGTGTGCCTTTTCGGAATCAGGCTCTGCCGAGGACGAGAGCCATGAGATGTTCCTCCTCTGGGCATGCCCGGGTCCCAGATCCTGTTGTGCCTGTGAATAGGCTGCAGGGGGACGGTGAAGACCAGCAACAGCTTTCAGGGCTGCCACCTTCCGTGTGGGACAAGGAGCCGGACGTGTGCCTTTTCGGAATCAGGCTCTGCCGAGGATGACAGCCATGAGATGTTCCTCCTCTCAGCAAGCCCGGGTCCCAGATCCTGTTGTACCTGTGAATAGGCTGCAGGGGGATGGTGAAGACCAGCAACAGCTTTCAGGGCTGCCACCTTCCGTGTGGGACAAGGAGCCGGACGTGTGCCTTTTCGGAATGAGGCTCTGCCGAGGACGAGAGCCATGAGATGTTCCTCCTCTGGGCAAGCCCGGGTCCCAGATCCTGTTGTGCCTGTGAATAGGCTGCAGGGGGACGGTGAAGACCAGCAACAGCTTTCAGGGCTGCCACCTTCCGTGTGGGACAAGGAGCCGGACGTGTGCCTTTTCGGAATCAGGCTCTGCCGAGGACGAGAGCCATGAGATGTTCCTCCTCTGGGCAAGCCCGGGTCCCAGATCCTGTTATGCCTGTGAATAGGCTGCAGGGGGACGGTAAAGACCAGCAACAGCTTTCAGGGCTGCCACCTTCCGTGTGGGACAAGGAGCCGGACGTGTGCCTTTTCGGAATCAGGCTCTGCCGAGGAAGAGATCCATGAGATGTTCCTCCTCTGGGCATGCCCGGGTCCTGAATCCTGTTGTTCCTGTGAATAGGCTGCAGGGGGACGGTGAAGACCAGCAACAGCTTTCAGGGCTGCCACCTTCCGTGTGGGACAAGGAGCCGGACGTGTGCCTTTTCGGAATCAGGCTCTGCCGAGGACGAGAGCCATGAGATGTTCCTCCTCTGGGCATGCCCGGGTCCCAGATCCTGTTGTGCCTGTGAATAGGCTGCAGGGGGACGGTGAAGACCAGCAACAGCTTTCAGGGCTGCCACCTTCCGTGTGGGACAAGGAGCCGGACGTGTGCCTTTTCGGAATCAGGCTCTGCCGAGGATGACAGCCATGAGATGTTCCTCCTCTCAGCAAGCCCGGGTCCCAGATCCTGTTGTGCCTGTGAATAGGCTGCAGGGGGACGGTGAAGACCAGCAACAGCTTTCAGGGCTGCCACCTTCCGTGTGGGACAAGGAGCCGGACGTGTGCCTTTTCGGAATCAGGCTCTGCCGAGGAAGAGATCCATGAGATGTTCCTCCTCTGGGCATGCCTGGGTCCTGAATCCTGTTGTGCCTCTGAATAGGCTGCAGGGGGACGGTGAAGACCAGCAACAGCTTTCAGGGCTGCCACCTTCCGTGTGGGACAAGGAGCCGGACGTGTGCCTTTTCGGAATCAGGCTCTGCCGAGGACGAGAGCCATGAGATGTTCCTCCTCTGGGCATGCACGGGTCCCAGATCCTGTTGTGCCTGTGAATAGGCTGCAGGGGGACGGTGAAGACCAGCAACAGCTTTCAGGGCTGCCACCTTCCGTGTGGGACAAGGAGCCGGACGTGTGCCTTTTCGGAATCAGGCTCTGCCGAGGACGAGAGCCATGAGATGTTCCTCCTCTCAGCAAGCCCAGGTCCCAGATCCTGTTGTGCCTGTGAATAGGCTGCAGGGGGACGGTAAAGACCAGCAACAGCTTTCAGGGCTGCCACCTTCCGTGTGGGACAAGGAGCCGGACGTGTGCCTTTTCGGAATCAGGCTCTGCCGAGGAAGAGATCCATGAGATGTTCCTCCTCTGGGCATGCCCGGGTCCTGAATCCTGTTGTGCCTGTGAATAGGCTGCAGGGGGACGGTGAAGACCAGCAACAGCTTTCAGGGCTGCCACCTTCCGTGTGGGACAAGGAGCCGGACGTGTGCCTTTTCGGAATCAGGCTCTGCCGAGGACGAGAGCCATGAGATGTTCCTCCTCTGGGCATGCCCGGGTCCCAGATCCTGTTGTGCCTGTGAATAGGCTGCAGGGGGACGGTGAAGACCAGCAACAGCTTTCAGGGCTGCCACCTTCCGTGTGGGACAAGGAGCCGGACGTGTGCCTTTTCGGAATCAGGCTCTGCCGAGGATGACAGCCATGAGATGTTCCTCCTCTCAGCAAGCCCGGGTCCCAGATCCTGTTGTACCTGTGAATAGGCTGCAGGGGGACGGTGAAGACCAGCAACAGCTTTCAGGGCTGCCACCTTCCGTGTGGGACAAGGAGCCGGACGTGTGCCTTTTCGGAATGAGGCTCTGCCGAGGACGAGAGCCATGAGATGTTCCTCCTCTGGGCAAGCCCGGGTCCCAGATCCTGTTGTGCCTGTGAATAGGCTGCAGGGGGACGGTGAAGACCAGCAACAGCTTTCAGGGCTGCCACCTTCCGTGTGGGACAAGGAGCCGGACGTGTGCCTTTTCGGAATCAGGCTCTGCCGAGGACGAGAGCCATGAGATGTTCCTCCTCTGGGCATGCCCGGGTCCCAGATCCTGTTCTGCCTGTGAATAGGCTGCAGGGGGACGGTGAAGACCAGCAACAGCTTTCAGGGCTGCCACCTTCCGTGTGGGACAAGGAGCCGGACGTGTGCCTTTTCGGAATCAGGCTCTGCCGAGGACGAGAGCCATGAGATGTTCCTCCTCTCAGCAAGCCCAGGTCCCAGATCCTGTTGTGCCTGTGAATAGGCTGCAGGGGGACGGTGAAGACCAGCAACAGCTTTCAGGGCTGCCACCTTCCGTGTGGGACAAGGAGCCGGACGTGTGCCTTTTCGGAATCAGGCTCTGCCGAGGACGAGAGCCATGAGATGTTCCTCCTCTCAGCAAGCCCAGGTCCCAGATCCTGTTGTGCCTGTGAATAGGCTGCAGGGGGACGGTAAAGACCAGCAACAGCTTTCAGGGCTGCCACCTTCCGTGTGGGACAAGGAGCCGGACGTGTGCCTTTTCGGAATCAGGCTCTGCCGAGGACGAGAGCCATGAGATGTTCCTCCTCTGGGCATGCCCGGGTCCCAGATCCTGTTGTGCCTGTGAATAGGCTGCAGGGGGACGGTGAAGACCAGCAACAGCTTTCAGGGCTGCCACCTTCCGTGTGGGACAAGGAGCCGGACGTGTGCCTTTTCGGAATCAGGCTCTGCCGAGGACGAGAGCCATGAGATGTTCCTCCTCTGGGCATGCCCGGGTCCTGAATCCTGTTGTGCCTGTGAATAGGCTGCAGGGGGACGGTGAAGACCAGCAACAGCTTTCAGGGCTGCCACCTTCCGTGTGGGACAAGGAGCCGGACGTGTGCCTTTTCGGAATCAGGCTCTGCCGAGGACGAGAGCCATGAGATGTTCCTCCTCTGGGCATGCCCGGGTCCCAGATCCTGTTGTACCTGTGAATAGGCTGCAGGGGGACGGTGAAGACCAGCAACAGCTTTCAGGGCTGCCACCTTCCGTGTGGGACAAGGAGCCGGACGTGTGCCTTTTCGGAATCAGGCTCTGCCGAGGACGAGAGCCATGAGATGTTCCTCCTCTGGGCAAGCCCGGGTCCCAGATTCTGTTATGCCTGTGAATAGGCTGCAGGGGGACGGTAAAGACCAGCAACAGCTTTCAGGGCTGCCACCTTCCGTGTGGGACAAGGAGCCGGACGTGTGCCTTTTCGGAATCAGGCTCTGCCGAGGAAGAGATCCATGAGATGTTCCTCCTCTGGGCATGCCCGGGTCCTGAATCCTGTTGTGCCTGTGAATAGGCTGCAGGGGGACGGTGAAGACCAGCAAGAGCTTTCAGGGCTGCCACCTTCCGTGTGGGACAAGGAGCCGGACGTGTGCCTTTTCGGAATCAGGCTCTGCCGAGGACGAGAGCCATGAGATGTTCCTCCTCTGGGCATGCCCGGGTCCCAGATCCTGTTGTGCCTGTGAATAGGCTGCAGGGGGACGGTGAAGACCAGCAACAGCTTTCAGGGCTGCCACCTTCCGTGTGGGACAAGGAGCCGGACGTGTGCCTTTTCGGAATCAGGCTCTGCCGAGGATGACAGCCATGAGATGTTCCTCCTCTCAGCAAGCCCGGGTCCCAGATCCTGTTGTGCCTGTGAATAGGCTGCAGGGGGACGGTGAAGACCAGCAACAGCTTTCAGGGCTGCCACCTTCCGTGTGGGACAATGAGCCGGACGTGTGCCTTTTCGGAATCAGGCTCTGCCGAGGACGAGAGCCATGAGATGTTCCTCCTCTGGGCATGCCCGGGTCCTGAATCCTGTTGTGCCTGTGAATAGGCTGCAGGGGGACGGTGAAGACCAGCAACAGCTTTCAGGGCTGCCACCTTCCGTGTGGGACAAGGAGCCGGACGTGTGCCTTTTCGGAATCAGGCTCTGCCGAGGACGAGAGCCATGAGATGTTCCTCCTCTGGGCATGCCCGGGTCCCAGATCCTGTTGTGCCTGTGAATAGGCTGCAGGGGGACGGTGAAGACCAGCAACAGCTTTCAGGGCTGCCACCTTCCGTGTGGGACAAGGAGCCGGACGTGTGCCTTTTCGGAATCAGGCTCTGCCGAGGACGAGAGCCATGAGATGTTCCTCCTCTCAGCAAGCCCGGGTCCCAGATCCTGTTGTGCCTGTGAATAGGCTGCAGGGGGACGGTGAAGACCAGCAACAGCTTTCAGGGCTGCCACCTTCCGTGTGGGACAAGGAGCCGGACGTGTGCCTTTTCGGAATCAGGCTCTGCCGAGGACGAGAGCCATGAGATGTTCCTCCTCTGGGCATGCCCGGGTCCCAGATCCTGTTGTGCCTGTGAATAGGCTGCAGGGGGACGGTGAAGACCAGCAACAGCTTTCAGGGCTGCCACCTTCCGTGTGGGACAAGGAGCCGGACGTGTGCCTTTTCGGAATCAGGCTCTGCCGAGGACGAGAGCCATGAGATGTTCCTCCTCTGGGCAAGCCCGGGTCCCAGATCCTGTTGTGCCTGTGAATAGGCTGCAGGGGGACGGTGAAGACCAGCAACAGCTTTCAGGGCTGCCACCTTCCGTGTGGGACAATGAGCCGGACGTGTGCCTTTTCGGAATCAGGCTCTGCCGAGGACGAGAGCCATGAGATGTTCCTCCTCTGGGCATGCCCGGGTCCTGAATCCTGTTGTGCCTGTGAATAGGCTGCAGGGGGACGGTGAAGACCAGCAACAGCTTTCAGGGCTGCCACCTTCCGTGTGGGACAAGGAGCCGGACGTGTGCCTTTTCGGAATCAGGCTCTGCCGAGGACGAGAGCCATGAGATGTTCCTCCTCTGGGCATGCCCGGGTCCCAGATCCTGTTGTGCCTGTGAATAGGCTGCAGGGGGACGGTGAAGACCAGCAACAGCTTTCAGGGCTGCCACCTTCCGTGTGGGACAAGGAGCCGGACGTGTGCCTTTTCGGAATCAGGCTCTGCCGAGGACGAGAGCCATGAGATGTTCCTCCTCTCAGCAAGCCCAGGTCCCAGATCCTGTTGTGCCTGTGAATAGGCTGCAGGGGGACGGTAAAGACCAGCAACAGCTTTCAGGGCTGCCACCTTCCGTGTGGGACAAGGAGCCGGACGTGTGCCTTTTCGGAATCAGGCTCTGCCGAGGACGAGAGCCATGAGATGTTCCTCCTCTGGGCATGCCCGGGTCCCAGATCCTGTTGTGCCTGTGAATAGGCTGCAGGGGGACGGTGAAGACCAGCAACAGCTTTCAGGGCTGCCACCTTCCGTGTGGGACAAGGAGCCGGACGTGTGCCTTTTCGGAATCAGGCTCTGCCGAGGATGACAGCCATGAGATGTTCCTCCTCTCAGCAAGCCCGGGTCCCAGTTCCTGTTGTACCTGTGAATAGGCTGCAGGGGGACGGTGAAGACCAGCAACAGCTTTCAGGGCTGCCACCTTCCGTGTGGGACAAGGAGCCGGACGTGTGCCTTTTCGGAATCAGGCTCTGCCGAGGACGAGATCCATGAGATGTTCCTCCTCTCAGCAAGCCCGGGTCCCAGATCCTGTTGTGCCTGTGAATAGGCTGCAGGGGGACGGTGAAGACCAGCAACATCTTTCAGGGCTGCCACCTTCCGTGTGGGACAAGGAGCCGGACGTGTGCCTTTTCGGAATCAGGCTCTGCCGAGGACGAGAGCCATGAGATGTTCCTCCTCTGGGCATGCCCGGGTCCCAGATCCTGTTGTGCCTGTGAATAGGCTGCAGGGGGACGGTGAAGACCAGCAACAGCTTTCAGGGCTGCCACCTTCCGTGTGGGACAAGGAGCCGGACGTGTGCCTTTTCGGAATCAGGCTCTGCCGAGGACGAGAGCCATGAGATGTTCCTCCTCTGGGCATGCCCGGGTCCCAGATCCTGTTGTGCCTGTGAATAGGCTGCAGGGGGACGGTGAAGACCAGCAACATCTTTCAGGGCTGCCACCTTCCGTGTGGGACAAGGAGCCGGACGTGTGCCTTTTCGGAATCAGGCTCTGCCGAGGACGAGAGCCATGAGATGTTCCTCCTCTCAGCAAGCCCAGGTCCCAGATCCTGTTGTGCCTGTGAATAGGCTGCAGGGGGACGGTGAAGACCAGCAACAGCTTTCAGGGCTGCCACCTTCCGTGTGGGACAAGGAGCCGGACGTGTGCCTTTTCGGAATCAGGCTCTGCCGAGGACGAGATCCATGAGATGTTCCTCCTCTGGGCATGCCCGGGTCCTGAATCCTGTTGTGCCTGTGAATAGGCTGCAGGGGGACGGTGAAGACCAGCAACAGCTTTCAGGGCTGCCACCTTCCGTGTGGGACAAGGAGCCGGACGTGTGCCTTTCCAGAATCAGGCTCTGCCGAGGACGAGATCCATGAGATGTTCCTCCTCTGGGCATGCCCGGGTCCTGAATCCTGTTGTGCCTGTGAATAGGCTGCAGGGGGACGGTGAAGACCAGCAAGAGCTTTCAGGGCTGCCACCTTCCGTGTGGGACAAGGAGCCGGACGTGTGCCTTTTCGGAATCAGGCTCTGCCGAGGACGAGAGCCATGAGATGTTCCTCCTCTGGGCATGCCCGGGTCCCAGATCCTGTTGTGCCTGTGAATAGGCTGCAGGGGGACGGTGAAGACCAGCAACAGCTTTCAGGGCTGCCACCTTCCGTGTGGGACAAGGAGCCGGACGTGTGCCTTTTCGGAATCAGGCTCTGCCGAGGATGACAGCCATGAGATGTTCCTCCTCTCAGCAAGCCCGGGTCCCAGATCCTGTTGTACCTGTGAATAGGCTTCAGGGGGACGGTGAAGACCAGCAACAGCTTTCAGGGCTGCCACCTTCCGTGTGGGACAAGGAGCCGGACGTGTGCCTTTTCGGAATCAGGCTCTGCCGAGGACGAGAGCCATGAGATGTTCCTTCTCTGGGCATGCCCGGGTCCTGATTCCTGTTGTGCCTGTGAATAGGCTGCAGGGGGACGGTGAAGACCAGCAACAGCTTTCAGGGCTGCCACCTTCCGTGTGGGACAAGGAGCCGGACTTGTGCCCTTTCGGAATCAGGCTCTGCCGAGGACGAGAGCCATGAGATGTTCCTCCTCTGGGCATGCCCGGGTCCCAGATCCTGTTGTGCCTGTGAATAGGCTGCAGGGGGATGGTGAAGACCAGCAACAGCTTTCAGGGCTGCCACCTTCCGTGTGGGACAAGGAGCCGGACGTGTGCCTTTTCGGAATCAGGCTCTGCCGAGGACGAGAGCCATGAGATGTTCCTCCTCTCAGCAAGCCCGGGTCCCAGATCCTGTTGTACCTGTGAATAGGCTGCAGGGGGACGGTGAAGACCAGCAACAGCTTTCAGGGCTCCCACCTTCCGTGTGGGACAAGGAGCCGGACGTGTGCCTTTTCGGAATCAGGCTCTGCCGAGGACGAGAGCCATGAGATTTTCCTTCTCTGGGCATGCCCGGGTCCTGAATCCTGTTGTGCCTCTGAATAGGCTGCAGGGGGACGGTGAAGACCAGCAACAGCTTTCAGGGCTGCCACCTTCCGTGTGGGACAAGGAGCCGGACGTGTGCCTTTTCGGAATCAGGCTCTGCCGAGGACGAGAGCCATGAGATGTTCCTCCTCTGGGCAAGCCCGGGTCCCAGATCCTGTTGTGCCTGTGAATAGGCTGCAGGGGGACGGTGAAGACCAGCAACAGCTTTCAGGGCTGCCACCTTCCGTGTGGGACAAGGAGCCGGACGTGTGCCATTTCGGAATCAGGCTCTGCCGAGGACGAGAGCCATGAGATGTTCCTCCTCTGGGCATGCCCAGGTCCTGAATCCTGTTTTGCCTGTGAATAGGCTGCAGCGGGACGGTGAAGACCAGCAACAGCTTTCAGGGCTGCCACCTTCCGTGTGGGACAAGGAGCCGGACGTGTGCCTTTTCGGAATCAGGCTCTGCCGAGGACGAGATCCATGAGATGTTCCTCCTCTGGGCATGCCCGGGTCCCAGATCCTGTTGTGCCTGTGAATAGGCTGCAGGGGGACGGTGAAGACCAGCAACATATTTCAGGGCTGCCACCTTCCGTGTGGGACAAGGAGCCGGACGTGTGCCTTTTCGGAATCAGGCTCTGCCGAGGACGAGATCCATGAGATGTTCCTCCTCTGGGCATGCCCGGGTCCCAGATCCTGTTGTGCCTGTGAATAGGCTGCAGGGGGACGGTGAAGACCAGCAACAGCTTTCAGGGCTGCCACCTTCCGTGTGGGACAAGGAGCCGGACGTGTGCCTTTTCGGAATCAGGCTCTGCCGAGGACGAGAGCCATGAGATGTTCCTCCTCTGGGCATGCCCGGGTCCCAGATCCTGTTGTGCCTGTGAATAGGCTGCAGGGGGACGGTGAAGACCAGCAACAGCTTTCAGGGCTGCCACCTTCCGTGTGGGACAAGGAGCCGGACGTGTGCCTTTTCGGAATCAGGCTCTGCCGAGGACGAGAGCCATGAGATGTTCCTCCTCTCAGCAAGCCCAGGTCCCAGATCCTGTTGTGCCTGTGAATAGGCTGCAGGGGGACGGTAAAGACCAGCAACAGCTTTCAGGGCTGCCACCTTCCGTGTGGGACAAGGAGCCGGACGTGTGCCTTTTCGGAATCAGGCTCTGCCGAGGAAGAGATCCATGAGATGTTCCTCCTCTGGGCATGCCCGGGTCCTGAATCCTGTTGTGCCTGTGAATAGGCTGCAGGGGGACGGTGAAGACCAGCAACATCTTTCAGGGCTGCCACCTTCCGTGTGGGACAAGGGGCCGGACGTGTGCCTTTTCGGAATCAGGCTCTGCCGAGGACGAGAGCCATGAGATGTTCCTCCTCTGGGCATGCCCGGGTCCCAGATCCTGTTGTGCCTGTGAATAGGCTGCAGGGGGACGGTGAAGACCAGCAACAGCTTTCAGGGCTGCCACCTTCCGTGTGGGACAAGGAGCCGGACGTGTGCCTTTTCGGAATCAGGCTCTGCCGAGGACGAGAGCCATGAGATGTTCCTCCTCTCAGCAAGCCCAGGTCCCAGATCCTGTTGTGCCTGTGAATAGGCTGCAGGGGGACGGTAAAGACCAGCAACAGCTTTCAGGGCTGCCACCTTCCGTGTGGGACAAGGAGCCGGACGTGTGCCTTTTCGGAATCAGGCTCTGCCGAGGACGAGATCCATGAGATGTTCCTCCTCTGGGCATGCCCGGGTCCTGAATCCTGTTGTGCCTGTGAATAGGCTGCAGGGGGACGGTGAAGACCAGCAACAGCTTTCAGGGCTGCCACCTTCCGTGTGGGACAAGGAGCCGGACGTGTGCCTTTCCAGAATCAGGCTCTGCCGAGGACGAGATCCATGAGATGTTCCTCCTCTGGGCATGCCCGGGTCCTGAATCCTGTTGTGCCTGTGAATAGGCTGCAGGGGGACGGTGAAGACCAGCAAGAGCTTTCAGGGCTGCCACCTTCCTTGTGGGACAAGGAGCCGGACGTGTGCCTTTTCGGAATCAGGCTCTGCCGAGGACGAGAGCCATGAGATGTTCCTCCTCTGGGCATGCCCGGGTCCCAGATCCTGTTGTGCCTGTGAATAGGCTGCAGGGGGACGGTGAAGACCAGCAACAGCTTTCAGGGCTGCCACCTTCCGTGTGGGACAAGGAGCCGGACGTGTGCCTTTTCGGAATCAGGCTCTGCCGAGGATGACAGCCATGAGATGTTCCTCCTCTCAGCAAGCCCGGGTCCCAGATCCTGTTGTACCTGTGAATAGGCTTCAGGGGGACGGTGAAGACCAGCAACAGCTTTCAGGGCTGCCACCTTCCGTGTGGGACAAGGAGCCGGACGTGTGCCTTTTCGGAATCAGGCTCTGCCGAGGACGAGAGCCATGAGATGTTCCTTCTCTGGGCATGCCCGGGTCCTGATTCCTGTTGTGCCTGTGAATAGGCTGCAGGGGGACGGTGAAGACCAGCAACAGCTTTCAGGGCTGCCACCTTCCGTGTGGGACAAGGAGCCGGACTTGTGCCCTTTCGGAATCAGGCTCTGCCGAGGACGAGAGCCATGAGATGTTCCTCCTCTGGGCATGCCCGGGTCCCAGATCCTGTTGTGCCTGTGAATAGGCTGCAGGGGGATGGTGAAGACCAGCAACAGCTTTCAGGGCTGCCACCTTCCGTGTGGGACAAGGAGCCGGACGTGTGCCTTTTCGGAATCAGGCTCTGCCGAGGACGAGAGCCATGAGATGTTCCTCCTCTCAGCAAGCCCGGGTCCCAGATCCTGTTGTACCTGTGAATAGGCTGCAGGGGGACGGTGAAGACCAGCAACAGCTTTCAGGGCTGCCACCTTCCGTGTGGGACAAGGAGCCGGACGTGTGCCTTTTCGGAATCAGGCTCTGCCGAGGACGAGATCCATGAGATGTTCCTCCTCTGGGCATGCCCGGGTCCAGAATCCTGTTGTGCCTCTGAATAGGCTGCAGGGGGACGGTGAAGACCAGCAACAGCTTTCAGGGCTGCCACCTTCCGTGTGGGACAAGGAGCCGGACGTGTGCCTTTTCGGAATCAGGCTCTGCCGAGGACGAGAGCCATGAGATGTTCCTCCTCTGGGCAAGCCCGGGTCCCAGATCCTGTTGTGCCTGTGAATAGGCTGCAGGGGGACGGTGAAGACCAGCAACAGCTTTCAGGGCTGCCACCTTCCGTGTGGGACAAGGAGCCGGACGTGTGCCTTTTCGGAATCAGGCTCTGCCGAGGACGAGAGCCATGAGATGTTCCTCCTCTGGGCATGCCCAGGTCCTGAATCCTGTTTTGCCTGTGAATAGGCTGCAGCGGGACGGTGAAGACCAGCAACAGCTTTCAGGGCTGCCACCTTCCGTGTGGGACAAGGAGCCGGACGTGTGCCTTTTCGGAATCAGGCTCTGCCGAGGACGAGATCCATGAGATGTTCCTCCTCTGGGCATGCCCGGGTCCCAGATCCTGTTGTGCCTGTGAATAGGCTGCAGGGGGACGGTGAAGACCAGCAACATATTTCAGGGCTGCCAACTTCCGTGTGGGACAAGGAGCCGGACGTGTGCCTTTTCGGAATCAGGCTCTGCCGAGGACGAGATCCATGAGATGTTCCTCCTCTGGGCATGCCCGGGTCCCAGATCCTGTTGTGCCTGTGAATAGGCTGCAGGGGGACGGTGAAGACCAGCAACAACTTTCAGGGCTGCCACCTTCCGTGTGGGACAAGGAGCCGGACGTGTGCATTTTCGGAATCAGGCTCTACCGAGGACGAGAACCATGAGATGTTCCTCCTCTGGGCAAGCCCGGGTCCCAGATCCTGTTGTACCTGTGAAAAGGCTGCAGGGGGACGGTGAAGACCAGCAACAGCTTTCAGGGCTGCCACCTTCCGTGTGGGACAAGGAGCCGGACGTGTGCCTTTTCGGAATCAGGCTCTGCCGAGGACGAGATCCATGAGATGTTCCTCCTCTGGGCATGCCCGGGTCCCAGATCCTGTTGTGCCTGTGAATAGGCTGCAGGGGGACGGTGAAGACCAGCAACATCTTTCAGGGCTGCCACCTTCCGTGTGGGACAAGGAGCCGGACGTGTGCCTTTTCGGAATCAGGCTCTGCCGAGGACGAGAGCCATGAGATGTTCCTCCTCTGGGCAAGCCCGGGTCCCAGATCCTGTTGTACCTGTGAATAGGCTGCAGGGGGACGGTGAAGACCAGCAACAGCTTTCAGGGCTGCCACCTTCCGTGTGGGACAAGGAGCCGGACGTGTGCCTTTTCGGAAAGAGGCTCTGCCGAGGACGAGAGCCATGAGATGTTCCTCCTCTGGGCAAGCCCGCGTCCCAGATCCTGTTGTGCCTGTGAATAGGCTGCAGGGGGACGGTGAAGACCAGCAACAGCTTTCAGGGCTGCCACCTTCCGTGTGGGACAAGGAGCCGGACGTGTGCCTTTTCGGAATCAGGCTCTGCCGAGGACGAGAGCCATGAGATGTTCCTCCTCTCAGCAAGCCCAGGTCCCAGATCCTGTTGTGCCTGTGAATAGGCTGCAGGGGGACGGTGAAGACCAGCAACAACTTTCAGGGCTGCCACCTTCCGTGTGGGACAAGGAGCCGGACGTGTGCCTTTTCGGAATCAGGCTCTGCCGAGGACGAGAGCCATGAGATGTTCCTCCTCTGGGCAAGCCCGGGTCCCAGATCCTGTTGTACCTGTGAATAGTCTGCAGGGGGACGGTGAAGACCAGCAACAGCTTTCAGGGCTGCCACCTTCCGTGTGGGACAAGGAGCCGGACGTGTGCCTTTTCGGAATCAGGCTCTGCCGAGGACGAGATCCATGAGATGTTCCTCCTCTGGGCATGCCCGGGTCCTGAATCATGTTGTGCCTCTGAATAGGCTGCAGGGGGACGGTGAAGACCAGCAACATCTTTCAGGGCTGCCACCTTCCGTGTGGGACAAGGAGCCGGACGTGTGCCTTTTCGGAATCAGGCTCTGCCGAGGACGAGAGCCATGAGATGTTCCTCCTCTGGGCATGCCCGGTTAACAGATCCTGTTGTACCTGTGAATAGGCTGCAGGGGGATGGTGAAGACCAGCAACAGCTTTCAGGGCTGACACCTTCCGTGTGGGACAAGGAGCCGGACGTGTGCCTTTTCGGAATCAGGCTCTGCCGAGGACGAGAGCCATGAGATGTTCCTCCTCTCAGCAAGCCCAGGTCCCAGATCCTGTTGTGCCTGTGAATAGGCTGCAGGGGGACGGTAAAACCAGCAACAGCTTTCAGGGCTGCCACCTTCCGTGTGGGACAAGGAGCCGGACGTGTGCCTTTTCGGAATCAGGCTCTGCCGAGGAAGAGATCCATGAGATGTTCCTCCTCTGGGCATGCCCGGGTCCTGAATCCTGTTGTGCCTGTGAATAGGCTGCAGGGGGACGGTGAAGACCAGCAACAGCTTTCAGGGCTGCCACCTTCCGTGTGGGACAAGGAGCCGGACTTGTGCCTTTTCGGAATCAGGCTCTGCCGAGGACGAGAGCCATGAGATGTTCCTCCTCTGGGCATGCCCGGGTCCCAGATCCTGTTGTGCCTGTGAATAGGCTGCAGGGGGACGGTGAAGACCAGCAACAGCTTTCAGGGCTGCCACCTTCCGTGTGGGACAAGGAGCCGGACGTGTGCCTTTTCGGAATGAGGCTCTGCCGAGGACGAGAGCCATGAGATGTTCCTCCTCTGGGCAAGCCCGGGTCCCAGATCCTGTTGTGCCTGTGAATAGGCTACAGGGGGACGGTGAAGACCAGCAACAGCTTTCAGGGCTGCCACCTTCCGTGTGGGACAAGGAGCCGGACGTATGCCTTTTCGGAATCAGGCTCTGCCGCGGACGAGAGCCATGAGATGTTCCTCCTCTCAGCAAGCCCGGGTCCCATCTCCTGTTGTACCTGTGAATAGGCTGCAGGGGGACGGTGAAGACCAGCAACAGCTTTCAGGGCTGCCACCTTCCGTGTGGGACAAGGAGCCGGACGTGTGCCTTTTCGGAATCAGGCTCTGCCGAGGACGAGAGCCATGAGATTTTCCTTCTCTGGGCATGCCCGGGTCCTGAATCCTGTTGTGCCTCTGAATAGGCTGCAGGGGGACGGTGAAGACCAGCAACAGCTTTCAGGGCTGCCACCTTCCGTGTGGGACAAGGAGCCGGACGTGTGCCTTTTCGGAATCAGGCTCTGCCGAGGACGAGAGCCATGAGATGTTCCTCCTCTGGGCATGCCCGGGTCCCAGATCCTGTTGTGCCTGTGAATAGGCTGCAGGGGGACGGTGAAGACCAGCAACAGCTTTCAGGGCTGCCACCTTCCGTGTGGGACAAGGAGCCGGACGTGTGCCTTTTCGGAATCAGGCTCTGCCGAGGATGACAGCCATGAGATGTTCCTCCTCTCAGCAAGCCCGGGTCCCAGATCCTGTTGTACCTGTGAATAGGCTTCAGGGGGACGGTGAAGACCAGCAACAGCTTTCAGGGCTGCCACCTTCCGTGTGGGACAAGGAGCCGGACGTGTGCCTTTTCGGAATCAGGCTCTGCCGAGGACGAGAGCCATGAGATGTTCCTTCTCTGGGCATGCCCGGGTCCTGATTCCTGTTGTGCCTGTGAATAGGCTGCAGGGGGACGGTGAAGACCAGCAACAGCTTTCAGGGCTGCCACCTTCCGTGTGGGACAAGGAGCCGGACTTGTGCCCTTTCGGAATCAGGCTCTGCCGAGGACGAGAGCCATGAGATGTTCCTCCTCTGGGCATGCCCGGGTCCCAGATCCTGTTGTGCCTGTGAATAGGCTGCAGGGGGATGGTGAAGACCAGCAACAGCTTTCAGGGCTGCCACCTTCCGTGTGGGACAAGGAGCCGGACGTGTGCCTTTTCGGAATCAGGCTCTGCCGAGGACGAGATCCATGAGATGTTCCTCCTCTCAGCAAGCCCGGGTCCCAGATCCTGTTGTACCTGTGAATAGGCTGCAGGGGGACGGTGAAGACCAGCAACAGCTTTCAGGGCTGCCACCTTCCGTGTGGGACAAGGAGCCGGACGTGTGCCTTTTCGGAATCAGGCTCTGCCGAGGACGAGATCCATGAGATGTTCCTCCTCTGGGCATGCCCGGGTCCTGAATCCTGTTGTGCCTCTGAATAGGCTGCAGGGGGACGGTGAAGACCAGCAACAGCTTTCAGGGCTGCCACCTTCCGTGTGGGACAAGGAGCCGGACGTGTGCCTTTTCGGAATCAGGCTCTGCCGAGGACGAGAGCCATGAGATGTTCCTCCTCTGGGCAAGCCCGGGTCCCAGATCCTGTTGTGCCTGTGAATAGGCTGCAGGGGGACGGTGAAGACCAGCAACAGCTTTCAGGGCTGCCACCTTCCGTGTGGGACAAGGAGCCGGACGTGTGCCTTTTCGGAATCAGGCTCTGCCGAGGACGAGAGCCATGAGATGTTCCTCCTCTGGGCATGCCCAGGTCCTGAATCCTGTTTTGCCTGTGAATAGGCTGCAGGGGGACGGTGAAGACCAGCAACAGCTTTCAGGGCTGCCACCTTCCGTGTGGGACAAGGAGCCGGACGTGTGCCTTTTCGGAATCAGGCTCTGCCGAGGACGAGATCCATGAGATGTTCCTCCTCTGGGCATGCCCGGGTCCCAGATCCTGTTGTGCCTGTGAATAGGCTGCAGGGGGACGGTGAAGACCAGCAACATATTTCAGGGCTGCCAACTTCCGTGTGGGACAAGGAGCCGGACGTGTGCCTTTTCGGAATCAGGCTCTGCCGAGGACGAGATCCATGAGATGTTCCTCCTCTGGGCATGCCCGGGTCCCAGATCCTGTTGTGCCTGTGAATAGGCTGCAGGGGGACGGTGAAGACCAGCAACAACTTTCAGGGCTGCCACCTTCCGTGTGGGACAAGGAGCCGGACGTGTGCCTTTTCGGAATCAGGCTCTGCCGAGGACGAGATCCATGAGATGTTCCTCCTCTGGGCATGCCCGGGTCCCAGATCCTGTTGTGCCTGTGAATAGGCTGCAGGGGGACGGTGAAGACCAGCAACATCTTTCAGGGCTGCCACCTTCCGTGTGGGACAAGGAGCCGGACGTGTGCCTTTTCGGAATCAGGCTCTGCCGAGGACGAGATCCATGAGATGTTCCTCCTCTGGGCATGCCCGGGTCCCAGATCCTGTTGTGCCTGTGAATAGGCTGCAGGGGGACGGTGAAGACCAGCAACAGCTTTCAGGGCTGCCACCTTCCGTGTGGGACAAGGAGCCGGACGTGTGCCTTTTCGGAATCAGGCTCTGCCGAGGACGAGAGCCATGAGATGTTCCTCCTCTCAGCAAGCCCAGGTCCCAGATCCTGTTGTGCCTGTGAATAGGCTGCAGGGGGACGGTGAAGACCAGCAACAACTTTCAGGGCTGCCACCTTCCGTGTGGGACAAGGAGCCGGACGTGTGCCTTTTCGGAATCAGGCTCTGCCGAGGACGAGAGCCATGAGATGTTCCTCCTCTGGGCAAGCCCGGGTCCCAGATCCTGTTGTACCTGTGAATAGTCTGCAGGGGGACGGTGAAGACCAGCAACAGCTTTCAGGGCTGCCACCTTCCGTGTGGGACAAGGAGCCGGACGTGTGCCTTTTCGGAATCAGGCTCTGCCGAGGACGAGAGCCATGAGATGTTCCTCCTCTGGGCATGCCCGGTTAACAGATCCTGTTGTACCTGTGAATAGGCTGCAGGGGGATGGTGAAGACCAGCAACAGCTTTCAGGGCTGCCACCTTCCGTGTGGGACAAGGAGCCGGACGTGTGCCTTTTCGGAATCAGGCTCTGCCGAGGACGAGAGCCATGAGATGTTCCTCCTCTCAGCAAGCCCAGGTCCCAGATCCTGTTGTGCCTGTGAATAGGCTGCAGGGGGACGGTAAAACCAGCAACAGCTTTCAGGGCTGCCACCTTCCGTGTGGGACAAGGAGCCGGACGTGTGCCTTTTCGGAATCAGGCTCTGCCGAGGAAGAGATCCATGAGATGTTCCTCCTCTGGGCATGCCCGGGTCCTGAATCCTGTTGTGCCTGTGAATAGGCTGCAGGGGGACGGTGAAGACCAGCAACAGCTTTCAGGGCTGCCACCTTCCGTGTGGGACAAGGAGCCGGACTTGTGCCTTTTCGGAATCAGGCTCTGCCGAGGACGAGAGCCATGAGATGTTCCTCCTCTGGGCATGCCCGGGTCCCAGATCCTGTTGTGCCTGTGAATAGGCTGCAGGGGGACGGTGAAGACCAGCAACAGCTTTCAGGGCTGCCACCTTCCGTGTGGGACAAGGAGCCGGACGTGTGCCTTTTCGGAATGAGGCTCTGCCGAGGACGAGAGCCATGAGATGTTCCTCCTCTGGGCAAGCCCGGGTCCCAGATCCTGTTGTGCCTGTGAATAGGCTACAGGGGGACGGTGAAGACCAGCAACAGCTTTCAGGGCTGCCACCTTCCGTGTGGGACAAGGAGCCGGACGTATGCCTTTTCGGAATCAGGCTCTGCCGCGGACGAGAGCCATGAGATGTTCCTCCTCTCAGCAAGCCCGGGTCCCATCTCCTGTTGTACCTGTGAATAGGCTGCAGGGGGACGGTGAAGACCAGCAACAGCTTTCAGGGCTGCCACCTTCCGTGTGGGACAAGGAGCCGGACGTGTGCCTTTTCGGAATCAGGCTCTGCCGAGGACGAGAGCCATGAGATTTTCCTTCTCTGGGCATGCCCGGGTCCTGAATCCTGTTGTGCCTCTGAATAGGCTGCAGGGGGACGGTGAAGACCAGCAACAGCTTTCAGGGCTGCCACCTTCCGTGTGGGACAAGGAGCCGGACGTGTGCCTTTTCGGAATCAGGCTCTGCCGAGGACGAGAGCCATGAGATGTTCCTCCTCTGGGCATGCCCGGGTCCCAGATCCTGTTGTGCCTGTGAATAGGCTGCAGGGGGACGGTGAAGACCAGCAACAGCTTTCAGGGCTGCCACCTTCCGTGTGGGACAAGGAGCCGGACGTGTGCCTTTTCGGAATCAGGCTCTGCCGAGGATGACAGCCATGAGATGTTCCTCCTCTCAGCAAGCCCGGGTCCCAGATCCTGTTGTACCTGTGAATAGGCTTCAGGGGGACGGTGAAGACCAGCAACAGCTTTCAGGGCTGCCACCTTCCGTGTGGGACAAGGAGCCGGACGTGTGCCTTTTCGGAATCAGGCTCTGCCGAGGACGAGAGCCATGAGATGTTCCTTCTCTGGGCATGCCCGGGTCCTGATTCCTGTTGTGCCTGTGAATAGGCTGCAGGGGGACGGTGAAGACCAGCAACAGCTTTCAGGGCTGCCACCTTCCGTGTGGGACAAGGAGCCGGACTTGTGCCCTTTCGGAATCAGGCTCTGCCGAGGACGAGAGCCATGAGATGTTCCTCCTCTGGGCATGCCCGGGTCCCAGATCCTGTTGTGCCTGTGAATAGGCTGCAGGGGGATGGTGAAGACCAGCAACAGCTTTCAGGGCTGCCACCTTCCGTGTGGGACAAGGAGCCGGACGTGTGCCTTTTCGGAATCAGGCTCTGCCGAGGACGAGATCCATGAGATGTTCCTCCTCTCAGCAAGCCCGGGTCCCAGATCCTGTTGTACCTGTGAATAGGCTGCAGGGGGACGGTGAAGACCAGCAACAGCTTTCAGGGCTGCCACCTTCCGTGTGGGACAAGGAGCCGGACGTGTGCCTTTTCGGAATCAGGCTCTGCCGAGGACGAGATCCATGAGATGTTCCTCCTCTGGGCATGCCCGGGTCCTGAATCCTGTTGTGCCTCTGAATAGGCTGCAGGGGGACAGTGAAGACCAGCAACAGCTTTCAGGGCTGCCACCTTCCGTGTGGGACAAGGAGCCGGACGTGTGCCTTTTCGGAATCAGGCTCTGCCGAGGACGAGAGCCATGAGATGTTCCTCCTCTGGGCAAGCCCGGGTCCCAGATCCTGTTGTGCCTGTGAATAGGCTGCAGGGGGACGGTGAAGACCAGCAACAGCTTTCAGGGCTGCCACCTTCCGTGTGGGACAAGGAGCCGGACGTGTGCCTTTTCGGAATCAGGCTCTGCCGAGGACGAGAGCCATGAGATGTTCCTCCTCTGGGCATGCCCAGGTCCTGAATCCTGTTTTGCCTGTGAATAGGCTGCAGGGGGACGGTGAAGACCAGCAACAGCTTTCAGGGCTGCCACCTTCCGTGTGGGACAAGGAGCCGGACGTGTGCCTTTTCGGAATCAGGCTCTGCCGAGGACGAGATCCATGAGATGTTCCTCCTCTGGGCATGCCCGGGTCCCAGATCCTGTTGTGCCTGTGAATAGGCTGCAGGGGGACGGTGAAGACCAGCAACATATTTCAGGGCTGCCAACTTCCGTGTGGGACAAGGAGCCGGACGTGTGCCTTTTCGGAATCAGGCTCTGCCGAGGACGAGATCCATGAGATTTTCCTCCTCTGGGCATGCCCGGGTCCCAGATCCTGTTGTGCCTGTGAATAGGCTGCAGGGGGACGGTGAAGACCAGCAACAACTTTCAGGGCTGCCACCTTCCGTGTGGGACAAGGAGCCGGACGTGTGCATTTTCGGAATCAGGCTCTACCGAGGACGAGAACCATGAGATGTTCCTCCTCTGGGCAAGCCCGGGTCCCAGATCCTGTTGTACCTGTGAAAAGGCTGCAGGGGGACGGTGAAGACCAGCAACAGCTTTCAGGGCTGCCACCTTCCGTGTGGGACAAGGAGCCGGACGTGTGCCTTTTCGGAATCAGGCTCTGCCGAGGACGAGATCCATGAGATGTTCCTCCTCTGGGCATGCCCGGGTCCCAGATCCTGTTGTGCCTGTGAATAGGCTGCAGGGGGACGGTGAAGACCAGCAACATCTTTCAGGGCTGCCACCTTCCGTGTGGGACAAGGAGCCGGACGTGTGCCTTTTCGGAATCAGGCTCTGCCGAGGACGAGAGCCATGAGATGTTCCTCCTCTGGGCAAGCCCGGGTCCCAGATCCTGTTGTGCCTGTGAATAGGCTGCAGGGGGACGGTGAAGACCAGCAACAGCTTTCAGGGCTGCCACCTTCCGTGTGGGACAAGGAGCCGGACGTGTGCCTTTTCGGAAAGAGGCTCTGCCGAGGACGAGAGCCATGAGATGTTCCTCCTCTGGGCAAGCCCGGGTCCCAGATCCTGTTGTGCCTGTGAATAGGCTGCAGGGGGACGGTGAAGACCAGCAACAGCTTTCAGGGCTGCCACCTTCCGTGTGGGACAAGGAGCCGGACGTGTGCCTTTTCGGAATCAGGCTCTGCCGAGGACGAGAGCCATGAGATGTTCCTCCTCTCAGCAAGCCCAGGTCCCAGATCCTGTTGTGCCTGTGAATAGGCTGCAGGGGGACGGTGAAGACCAGCAACAACTTTCAGGGCTGCCACCTTCCGTGTGGGACAAGGAGCCGGACGTGTGCCTTTTCGGAATCAGGCTCTGCCGAGGACGAGAGCCATGAGATGTTCCTCCTCTGGGCAAGCCCGGGTCCCAGATCCTGTTGTACCTGTGAATAGTCTGCAGGGGGACGGTGAAGACCAGCAACAGCTTTCAGGGCTGCCACCTTCCGTGTGGGACAAGGAGCCGGACGTGTGCCTTTTCGGAATCAGGCTCTGCCGAGGACGAGATCCATGAGATGTTCCTCCTCTGGGCATGCCCGGGTCCTGAATCATGTTGTGCCTCTGAATAGGCTGCAGGGGGACGGTGAAGACCAGCAACATCTTTCAGGGCTGCCACCTTCCGTGTGGGACAAGGAGCCGGACGTGTGCCTTTTCGGAATCAGGCTCTGCCGAGGACGAGAGCCATGAGATGTTCCTCCTCTGGGCATGCCCGGTTAACAGATCCTGTTGTACCTGTGAATAGGCTGCAGGGGGATGGTGAAGACCAGCAACAGCTTTCAGGGCTGACACCTTCCGTGTGGGACAAGGAGCCGGACGTGTGCCTTTTCGGAATCAGGCTCTGCCGAGGACGAGAGCCATGAGATGTTCCTCCTCTCAGCAAGCCCAGGTCCCAGATCCTGTTGTGCCTGTGAATAGGCTGCAGGGGGACGGTAAAACCAGCAACAGCTTTCAGGGCTGCCACCTTCCGTGTGGGACAAGGAGCCGGACGTGTGCCTTTTCGGAATCAGGCTCTGCCGAGGAAGAGATCCATGAGATGTTCCTCCTCTGGGCATGCCCGGGTCCTGAATCCTGTTGTGCCTGTGAATAGGCTGCAGGGGGACGGTGAAGACCAGCAACAGCTTTCAGGGCTGCCACCTTCCGTGTGGGACAAGGAGCCGGACTTGTGCCTTTTCGGAATCAGGCTCTGCCGAGGACGAGAGCCATGAGATGTTCCTCCTCTGGGCATGCCCGGGTCCCAGATCCTGTTGTGCCTGTGAATAGGCTGCAGGGGGACGGTGAAGACCAGCAACAGCTTTCAGGGCTGCCACCTTCCGTGTGGGACAAGGAGCCGGACGTGTGCCTTTTCGGAATCAGGCTCTGCCGAGGACGAGAGCCATGAGATGTTCCTCCTCTGGGCATGCCCGGGTCCCAGATCCTGTTGTGCCTGTGAATAGGCTACAGGGGGACGGTGAAGACCAGCAACAGCTTTCAGGGCTGCCACCTTCCGTGTGGGACAAGGAGCCGGACGTGTGCCTTTTCGGAATCAGGCTCTGCCGAGGACGAGAGCCATGAGATGTTCCTCCTCTCAGCAAGCCCGGGTCCCATCTCCTGTTGTACCTGTGAATAGGCTGCAGGGGGACGGTGAAGACCAGCAACAGCTTTCAGGGCTGCCACCTTCCGTGTGGGACAAGGAGCCGGACGTGTGCCTTTTCGGAATCAGGCTCTGCCGAGGACGAGAGCCATGAGATTTTCCTTCTCTGGGCATGCCCGGGTCCTGAATCCTGTTGTGCCTCTGAATAGGCTGCAGGGGGACGGTGAAGACCAGCAACAGCTTTCAGGGCTGCCACCTTCCGTGTGGGACAAGGAGCCGGACGTGTGCCTTTTCGGAATCAGGCTCTGCCGAGGACGAGAGCCATGAGATGTTCCTCCTCTGGGCAAGCCCGGGTCCCAGATCCTGTTGTGCCTGTGAATAGGCTGCAGGGGGACGGTGAAGACCAGCAACATCTTTCAGGGCTGCCACCTTCCGTGTGGGACAAGGAGCCGGACGTGTGCCTTTTCGGAATCAGGCTCTGCCGAGGACGAGAGCCATGAGATGTTCCTCCTCTGGGCATGCCCAGGTCCCGAATCCTGTTTTGCCTGTGAATAGGCTGCAGCGGGACGGTGAAGACCAGCAACAGCTTTCAGGGCTGCCACCTTCCGTGTGGGACAAGGAGCCGGACGTGTGCCTTTTCGGAATCAGGCTCTGCCGAGGACGAGATCCATGAGATATTCCTCCTCTGGGCATGCCCGGGTCCCAGATCCTGTTGTGCCTGTGAATAGGCTGCAGGGGGACGGTGAAGACCAGCAACATATTTCAGGGCTGCCACCTTCCGTGTGGGACAAGGAGCCGGACGTGTGCCTTTTCGGAATCAGGCTCTGCCGAGGACGAGATCCATGAGATGTTCCTCCTCTCAGCAAGCCCAGGTCCCAGATCCTGTTGTGCCTGTGAATAGGCTGCAGGGGGACGGTGAAGACCAGCAACAGCTTTCAGGGCTGCCACCTTCCGTGTGGGACAAGGAGCCGGACGTGTGCCTTTTCGGAATCAGGCTCTGCCGAGGACGAGAGCCATGAGATGTTCCTCCTCTCAGCAAGCCCGGGTCCCAGATCCTGTTGTGCCTGTGAATAGGCTGCAGGGGGACGGTAAAGACCAGCAACAGCTTTCAGGGCTGCCACCTTCCGTGTGGGACAAGGAGCCGGACGTGTGCCTTTTCGGAATCAGGCTCTGCCGAGGAAGAGATCCATGAGATGTTCCTCCTCTGGGCATGCCCGGGTCCTGAATCCTGTTGTGCCTGTGAATAGGCTGCAGGGGGACGGTGAAGACCAGCAACAGCTTTCAGGGCTGCCACCTTCCGTGTGGGACAAGGAGCCGGACGTGTGCCTTTTCGGAATCAGGCTCTGCCGAGGACGAGAGCCATGAGATGTTCCTCCTCTGGGCATGCCCGGGTCCTGAATCCTGTTGTGCCTGTGAATAGGCTGCAGGGGGACGGTGAAGACCAGCAACAACTTTCAGGGCTGCCACCTTCCGTGTGGGACAAGGAGCCGGACGTGTGCCTTTTCGGAATCAGGCTCTGCCGAGGACGAGAGCCATGAGATGTTCCTCCTCTGGGCATGCCCGGGTCCCAGATCCTGTTGTGCCTGTGAATAGGCTGCAGGGGGACGGTGAAGACCAGCAACAGCTTTCAGGGCTGCCACCTTCCGTGTGGGACAAGGAGCCGGACGTGTGCCTTTTCGGAATCAGGCTCTGCCGAGGATGACAGCCATGAGATGTTCCTCCTCTCAGCAAGCCCGGGTCCCAGATCCTGTTGTGCCTGTGAATAGGCTGCAGGGGGACGGTGAAGACCAGCAACAGCTTTCAGGGCTGCCACCTTCCGTGTGGGACAAGGAGCCGGACGTGTGCCTTTTCGGAATCAGGCTCTGCCGAGGAAGAGATCCATGAGATGTTCCTCCTCTGGGCATGCCCGGGTCCTGAATCCTGTTGTGCCTGTGAATAGGCTGCAGGGGGACGGTGAAGACCAGCAACAGCTTTCAGGGCTGCCACCTTCCGTGTGGGACAAGGAGCCGGACGTGTGCCTTTCCAGAATCAGGCTCTGCCGAGGACGAGATCCATGAGATGTTCCTCCTCTGGGCATGCCCGGGTCCTGAATCCTGTTGTGCCTCTGAATAGGCTGCAGGGGGACGGTGAAGACCAGCAACATCTTTCAGGGCTGCCACCTTCCGTGTGGGACAAGGAGCCGGACGTGTGCCTTTTCGGAATCAGGCTCTGCCGAGGACGAGAGCCATGAGATGTTCCTCCTCTGGGCATGCCCGGTTAACAGATCCTGTTGTACCTGTGAATAGGCTGCAGGGGGATGGTGAAGACCAGCAACAGCTTTCAGGGCTGACACCTTCCGTGTGGGACAAGGAGCCGGACGTGTGCCTTTTCGGAATCAGGCTCTGCCGAGGACGAGAGCCGTGAGATGTTCCTCCTCTCAGCAAGCCCAGGTCCCAGATCCTGTTGTGCCTGTGAATAGGCTGCAGGGGGACGGTAAAGACCAGCAACAGCTTTCAGGGCTGCCACCTTCCGTGTGGGACAAGGAGCCGGACGTGTGCCTTTTCGGAATCAGGCTCTGCCGAGGAAGAGATCCATGAGATGTTCCTCCTCTGGGCATGCCCGGGTCCTGAATCCTGTTGTGCCTGTGAATAGGCTGCAGGGGGACGGTGAAGACCAGCAACAGCTTTCAGGGCTGCCACCTTCCGTGTGGGACAAGGAGCCGGACTTGTGCCTTTTCGGAATCAGGCTCTGCCGAGGACGAGAGCCATGAGATGTTCCTCCTCTGGGCATGCCCGGGTCCCAGATCCTGTTGTGCCTGTGAATAGGCTACAGGGGGACGGTGAAGACCAGCAACAGCTTTCAGGGCTGCCACCTTCCGTGTGGGACAAGGAGCCGGACGTGTGCCTTTTCGGAATCAGGCTCTGCCGCGGACGAGAGCCATGAGATGTTCCTCCTCTCAGCAAGCCCGGGTCCCATCTCCTGTTGTACCTGTGAATAGGCTGCAGGGGGACGGTGAAGACCAGCAACAGCTTTCAGGGCTGCCACCTTCCGTGTGGGACAAGGAGCCGGACGTGTGCCTTTTCGGAATCAGGCTCTGCCGAGTACGAGAGCCATGAGATTTTCCTTCTCTGGGCATGCCCGGGTCCTGAATCCTGTTGTGCCTCTGAATAGGCTGCAGGGGGACGGTGAAGACCAGCAACAGCTTTCAGGGCTGCCACCTTCCGTGTGGGACAAGGAGCCGGACGTGTGCCTTTTCGGAATCAGGCTCTGCCGAGGACGAGAGCCATGAGATGTTCCTCCTCTGGGCAAGCCCGGGTCCCAGATCCTGTTGTGCCTGTGAATAGGCTGCAGGGGGACGGTGAAGACCAGCAACATCTTTCAGGGCTGCCACCTTCCGTGTGGGACAAGGAGCCGGACGTGTGCCTTTTCGGAATTAGGCTCTGCCGAGGACGAGAGCCATGAGATGTTCCTCCTCTGGGCATGCCCAGGTCCCGAATCCTGTTTTGCCTGTGAATAGGCTGCAGCGGGACGGTGAAGACCAGCAACAGCTTTCAGGGCTGCCACCTTCCTTGTGGGACAAGGAGCCGGACGTGTGCCTTTTCGGAATCAGGCTCTGCCGAGGACGAGATCCATGAGATATTCCTCCTCTGGGCATGCCCGGGTCCCAGATCCTGTTGTGCCTGTGAATAGGCTGCAGGGGGACGGTGAAGACCAGCAACATATTTCAGGGCTGCCACCTTCCGTGTGGGACAAGGAGCCGGACGTGTGCCTTTTCGGAATCAGGCTCTGCCGAGGACGAGAGCCATGAGATGTTCCTCCTCTCAGCAAGCCCAGGTCCCAGATCCTGTTGTGCCTGTGAATAGGCTGCAGGGGGACGGTGAAGACCAGCAACAGCTTTCAGGGCTGCCACCTTCCGTGTGGGACAAGGAGCCGGACGTGTGCCTTTTCGGAATCAGGCTCTGCCGAGGACGAGAGCCATGAGATGTTCCTCCTCTGGGCATGCCCGGGTCCCAGATCCTGTTGTGCCTGTGAATAGGCTGCAGGGGGACGGTGAAGACCAGCAACAGCTTTCAGGGCTGCCACCTTCCGTGTGGGACAAGGAGCCGGACGTGTGCCTTTTCGGAATCAGGCTCTGCCGAGGATGACAGCCATGAGATGTTCCTCCTCTCAGCAAGCCCGGGTCCCAGATCCTGTTGTGCCTGTGAATAGGCTGCAGGGGGACGGTGAAGACCAGCAACAGCTTTCAGGGCTGCCACCTTCCGTGTGGGACAAGGAGCCGGACGTGTGCCTTTTCGGAATCAGGCTCTGCCGAGGAAGAGATCCATGAGATGTTCCTCCTCTGGGCATGCCCGGGTCCTGAATCCTGTTGTGCCTGTGAATAGGCTGCAGGGGGACGGTGAAGACCAGCAACAGCTTTCAGGGCTGCCACCTTCCGTGTGGGACAAGGAGCCGGACGTGTGCCTTTCCAGAATCAGGCTCTGCCGAGGACGAGATCCATGAGATGTTCCTCCTCTGGGCATGCCCGGGTCCTGAATCCTGTTGTGCCTGTGAATAGGCTGCAGGGGGACGGTGAAGACCAGCAAGAGCTTTCAGGGCTGCCACCTTCCGTGTGGGACAAGGAGCCGGACGTGTGCCTTTTCGGAATCAGGCTCTGCCGAGGACGAGAGCCATGAGATGTTCCTCCTCTGGGCATGCCCGGGTCCCAGATCCTGTTGTGCCTGTGAATAGGCTGCAGGGGGACGGTGAAGACCAGCAACAGCTTTCAGGGCTGCCACCTTCCGTGTGGGACAAGGAGCCGGACGTGTGCCTTTTCGGAATCAGGCTCTGCCGAGGACGAGAGCCATGAGATGTTCCTCCTCTGGGCAAGTCCGGGTCCCAGATCCTGTTGTACCTGTGAATAGGCTGCAGGGGGACGGTGAAGACCAGCAACAGCTTTCAGGGCTGCCACCTTCCGTGTGGGACAAGGATCCGGACGTGTGCCTTTTCGGAAGCAGGCTCTGCCGAGGACGAGAGCCATGAGATGTTCCTTCTCTGGGCATGCCCGGGTCCTGATTCCTGTTGTGCCTGTGAATAGGCTGCAGGGGGACGGTGAAGACCAGCAACAGCTTTCAGGGCTGCCACCTTCCGTGTGGGACAAGGAGCCGGACTTGTGCCCTTTCGGAATCAGGCTCTGCCGAGGACGAGAGCCATGAGATGTTCCTCCTCTGGGCATGCCCGGGTCCCAGATCCTGTTGTGCCTGTGAATAGGCTGCAGGGGGACGGTGAAGACCAGCAACATATTTCAGGGCTGCCAACTTCCGTGTGGGACAAGGAGCCGGACGTGTGCCTTTTCGGAATCAGGCTCTGCCGAGGACGAGATCCATGAGATGTTCCTCCTCTCAGCAAGCCCAGGTCCCAGATCCTGTTGTGCCTGTGAATAGGCTGCAGGGGGACGGTGAAGACCAGCAACAGCTTTCAGGGCTGCCACCTTCCGTGTGGGACAAGGAGCCGGACGTGTGCCTTTTCGGAATCAGTTTCTGCCGAGGACGAGAGCCATGAGATGTTCCTCCTCTCAGCAAGCCCAGGTCCCAGATCCTGTTGTGCCTGTGAATAGGCTGCAGGGGGACGGTAAAGACCAGCAACAGCTTTCAGGGCTGCCACCTTCCGTGTGGGACAAGGAGCCGGACGTGTGCCTTTTCGGAATCAGGCTCTGCCGAGGAAGAGATCCATGAGATGTTCCTCCTCTGGGCATGCCCGGGTCCTGAATCCTGTTGTGCCTGTGAATAGGCTGCAGGGGGACGGTGAAGACCAGCAACAGCTTTCAGGGCTGCCACCTTCCGTGTGGGACAAGGAGCCGGACGTGTGCCTTTTCGGAATCAGGCTCTGCCGAGGACGAGAGCCATGAGATGTTCCTCCTCTGGGCATGCCCGGGTCCCAGATCCTGTTGTGCCTGTGAATAGGCTGCAGGGGGACGGTGAAGACCAGCAACAGCTTTCAGGGCTGCCACCTTCCGTGTGGGACAAGGAGCCGGACGTGTGCCTTTTCGGAATCAGGCTCTGCCGAGGTCGAGATCCATGAGATGTTCCTCCTCTGGGCATGCCCGGGTCCTGAATCCTGTTGTGCCTGTGAATAGGCTGCAGGGGGACGGTGAAGACCAGCAACAGCTTTCAGGGCTGCCACCTTCCGTGTGGGACAAGGAGCCGGACTTGTGCCTTTTCGGAATCAGGCTCTGCCGAGGACGAGAGCCATGAGATGTTCCTCCTCTGGGCATGCCCGGGTCCCAGATCCTGTTGTGCCTGTGAATAGGCTACAGGGGGACGGTGAAGACCAGCAACAGCTTTCAGGGCTGCCACCTTCCGTGTGGGACAAGGAGCCGGACGTGTGCCTTTTCGGAATCAGGCTCTGCCGCGGACGAGAGCCATGAGATGTTCCTCCTCTCAGCAAGCCCGGGTCCCATCTCCTGTTGTACCTGTGAATAGGCTGCAGGGGGACGGTGAAGACCAGCAACAGCTTTCAGGGCTGCCACCTTCCGTGTGGGACAAGGAGCCGGACGTGTGCCTTTTCGGAATCAGGCTCTGCCGAGGACGAGAGCCATGAGATTTTCCTTCTCTGGGCATGCCCGGGTCCTGAATCCTGTTGTGCCTCTGAATAGGCTGCAGGGGGACGGTGAAGACCAGCAACAGCTTTCAGGGCTGCCACCTTCCGTGTGGGACAAGGAGCCGGACGTGTGCCTTTTCGGAATCAGGCTCTGCCGAGGACGAGAGCCATGAGATGTTCCTCCTCTGGGCAAGCCCGGGTCCCAGATCCTGTTGTGCCTGTGAATAGGCTGCAGGGGGACGGTGAAGACCAGCAACATCTTTCAGGGCTGCCACCTTCCGTGTGGGACAAGGAGCCGGACGTGTGCCTTTTCGGAATCAGGCTCTGCCGAGGACGAGAGCCATGAGATGTTCCTCCTCTGGGCCTGCCCAGGTCCCGAATCCTGTTTTGCCTGTGAATAGGCTGCAGCGGGACGGTGAAGACCAGCAACAGCTTTCAGGGCTGCCACCTTCCTTGTGGGACAAGGAGCCGGACGTGTGCCTTTTCGGAATCAGGCTCTGCCGAGGACGAGATCCATGAGATATTCCTCCTCTGGGCATGCCCGGGTCCCAGATCCTGTTGTGCCTGTGAATAGGCTGCAGGGGGACGGTGAAGACCAGCAACATATTTCAGGGCTGCCACCTTCCGTGTGGGACAAGGAGCCGGACGTGTGCCTTTTCGGAAAGAGGCTCTGCCGAGGACGAGATCCATGAGATGTTCCTCCTCTGGGCATGCCCGGGTCCCAGATCCTGTTGTGCCTGTGAATAGGCTGCAGGGGGACGGTGAAGACCAGCAACAGCTTTCAGGGCTGCCATTTTCCGTGTGGGACAAGGAGCCGGACGTGTGCCTTTTCGGAATCAGGCTCTGCCGAGGACGAGAGCCATGAGATGTTCCTCCTCTCAGCAAGCCCAGGTCCCAGATCCTGTTGTGCCTGTGAATAGGCTGCAGGGGGACGGTAAAGACCAGCAACAGCTTTCAGGGCTGCCACCTTCCGTGTGGGACAAGGAGCCGGACGTGTGCCTTTTCGGAATCAGGCTCTGCCGAGGAAGAGATCCATGAGATGTTCCTCCTCTGGGCATGCCCGGGTCCTGAATCCTGTTGTGCCTGTGAATAGGCTGCAGGGGGACGGTGAAGACCAGCAACAGCTTTCAGGGCTGCCACCTTCCGTGTGGGACAAGGAGCCGGACGTGTGCCTTTTCGGAATCAGGCTCTGCCGAGGACGAGAGCCATGAGATGTTCCTCCTCTGGGCATGCCCGGGTCCTGAATCCTGTTGTGCCTGTGAATAGGCTGCAGGGGGACGGTGAAGACCAGCAACAACTTTCAGGGCTGCCACCTTCCGTGTGGGACAAGGAGCCGGACGTGTGCCTTTTCGGAATCAGGCTCTGCCGAGGACGAGAGCCATGAGATGTTCCTCCTCTGGGCATGCCCGTGTCCCAGATCCTGTTGTGCCTGTGAATAGGCTGCAGGGGGACGGTGAAGACCAGCAACAGCTTTCAGGGCTGCCACCTTCCGTGTGGGACAAGGAGCCGGACGTGTGCCTTTCCAGAATCAGGCTCTGCCGAGGACGAGATCCATGAGATGTTCCTCCTCTGGGCATGCCCGGGTCCTGAATCCTGTTGTGCCTGTGAATAGGCTGCAGGGGGACGGTGAAGACCAGCAACAGCTTTCAGGGCTGCCACCTTCCGTGTGGGACAAGGAGCCGGACGTGTGCCTTTTCGGAATCAGGCTCTGCCGAGGACGAGAGCCATGAGATGTTCCTCCTCTGGGCATGCCCGGGTCCTGAATCCTGTTGTGCCTGTGAATAGGCTGCAGGGGGACGGTGAAGACCAGCAACAGCTTTCAGGGCTGCCACCTTCCGTGTGGGACAAGGAGCCGGACGTGTGCCTTTTCGGAATCAGGCTCTGCCGAGGACGAGAGCCATGAGATGTTCCTCCTCTGGGCAAGTCCGGGTCCCAGATCCTGTTGTACCTGTGAATAGGCTGCAGGGGGACGGTGAAGACCAGCAACAGCTTTCAGGGCTGCCACCTTCTGTGTGGGACAAGGAGCCGGACGTGTGCCTTTTCGGAAGCAGGCTCTGCCGAGGACGAGAGCCATGAGATGTTCCTTCTCTGGGCATGCCCGGGTCCTGATTCCTGTTGTGCCTGTGAATAGGCTGCAGGGGGACGGTGAAGACCAGCAACAGCTTTCAGGGCTGCCACCTTCCGTGTGGGACAAGGAGCCGGACTTGTGCCCTTTCGGAATCAGGCTCTGCCGAGGACGAGAGCCATGAGATGTTCCTCCTCTGGGCATGCCCGGGTCCCAGATCCTGTTGTGCCTGTGAATAGGCTGCAGGGGGACGGTGAAGACCAGCAACATATTTCAGGGCTGCCAACTTCCGTGTGGGACAAGGAGCCGGACGTGTGCCTTTTCGGAATCAGGCTCTGCCGAGGACGAGATCCATGAGATGTTCCTCCTCTCAGCAAGCCCAGGTCCCAGATCCTGTTGTGCCTGTGAATAGGCTGCAGGGGGACGGTGAAGACCAGCAACAGCTTTCAGGGCTGCCACCTTCCGTGTGGGACAAGGAGCCGGACGTGTGCCTTTTCGGAATCAGGCTCTGCCGAGGACGAGAGCCATGAGATGTTCCTCCTCTCAGCAAGCCCAGGTCCCAGATCCTGTTGTGCCTGTGAATAGGCTGCAGGGGGACGGTGAAGACCAGCAACAGCTTTCAGGGCTGCCACCTTCCGTGTGGGACAAGGAGCCGGACGTGTGCCTTTTCGGAATCAGGCTCTGCCGAGGAAGAGATCAATGAGATGTTCCTCCTCTGGGCATGCCCGGGTCCTGAATCCTGTTGTGCCTGTGAATAGGCTGCAGGGGGACGGTGAAGACCAGCAACAGCTTTCAGGGCTGCCACCTTCCGTGTGGGACAAGGAGCCGGACGTGTGCCTTTTCGGAATCAGGCTCTGCCGAGGACGAGAGCCATGAGATGTTCCTCCTCTGGGCATGCCCGGGTCCCAGATCCTGTTGTGCCTGTGAATAGGCTGCAGGGGGACGGTGAAGACCAGCAACAGCTTTCAGGGCTGCCACCTTCCGTGTGGGACAAGGAGCCGGACGTGTGCCTTTTCGGAATCAGGCTCTGCCGAGGATGACAGCCATGAGATGTTCCTCCTCTCAGCAAGCCCGGGTCCCAGATCCTGTTGTGCCTGTGAATAGGCTGCAGGGGGACGGTGAAGACCAGCAACAGCTTTCAGGGCTGCCACCTTCCGTGTGGGACAAGGAGCCGGACGTGTGCCTTTTCGGAATCAGGCTCTGCCGAGGAAGAGATCCATGAGATGTTCCTCCTGTGGGCATGCCCGGGTCCCAGATCCTGTTGTGCCTGTGAATAGGCTGCAGGGGGACGGTGAAGACCAGCAACAGCTTTCAGGGCTGCCACCTTCCGTGTGGGACAAGGAGCCGGACGTGTGCCTTTCCAGAATCAGGCTCTGCCGAGGACGAGATCCATGAGATGTTCCTCCTCTGGGCATGCCCGGGTCCTGAATCCTGTTGTGCCTGTGAATAGGCTGCAGGGGGACGGTGAAGACCAGCAAGAGCTTTCAGGGCTGCCACCTTCCGTGTGGGACAAGGAGCCGGACGTGTGCCTTTTCGGAATCAGGCTCTGCCGAGGACGAGAGCCATGAGATGTTCCTCCTCTGGGCATGCCCGGGTCCCAGATCCTGTTGTGCCTGTGAATAGGCTGCAGGGGGACGGTGAAGACCAGCAACAGCTTTCAGGGCTGCCACCTTCCGTGTGGGACAAGGAGCCGGACGTGTGCCTTTTCGGAATCAGGCTCTGCCGAGGATGACAGCCATGAGATGTTCCTCCTCTCAGCAAGCCCGGGTCCCAGATCCTGTTGTACCTGTGAATAGGCTTCAGGGGGACGGTGAAGACCAGCAACAGCTTTCAGGGCTGCCACCTTCCGTGTGGGACAAGGATCCGGACGTGTGCCTTTTCGGAATCAGGCTCTGCCGAGGACGAGAGCCATGAGATGTTCCTTCTCTGGGCATGCCCGGGTCCTGATTCCTGTTGTGCCTGTGAATAGGCTGCAGGGGGACGGTGAAGACCAGCAACAGCTTTCAGGGCTGCCACCTTCCGTGTGGGACAAGGAGCCGGACTTGTGCCCTTTCGGAATCAGGCTCTGCCGAGGACGAGAGCCATGAGATGTTCCTCCTCTGGGCATGCCCGGGTCCCAGATCCTGTTGTGCCTGTGAATAGGCTGCAGGGGGATGGTGAAGACCAGCAACAGCTTTCAGGGCTGCCACCTTCCGTGTGGGACAAGGAGCCGGACGTGTGCCTTTTCGGAATCAGGCTCTGCCGAGGACGAGAGCCATGAGATGTTCCTCCTCTGGGCAAGCCCGGGTCCCAGATCCTGTTGTGCCTGTGAATAGGCTGCAGGGGGACGGTGAAGACCAGCAACATCTTTCAGGGCTGCCACCTTCCGTGTGGGACAAGGAGCCGGACGTGTGCCTTTTCGGAATCAGGCTCTGCCGAGGACGAGAGCCATGAGATGTTCCTCCTCTGGGCATGCCCAGGTCCCGAATCCTGTTTTGCCTGTGAATAGGCTGCAGCGGGACGGTGAAGACCAGCAACAGCTTTCAGGGCTGCCACCTTCCTTGTGGGACAAGGAGCCGGACGTGTGCCTTTTCGGAATCAGGCTCTGCCGAGGACGAGATCCATGAGATGTTCCTCCTCTGGGCATGCCCGGGTCCCAGATCCTGTTGTGCCTGTGAATAGGCTGCAGGGGGACGGTGAAGACCAGCAACATATTTCAGGGCTGCCAACTTCCGTGTGGGACAAGGAGCCGGACGTGTGCCTTTTCGGAATCAGGCTCTGCCGAGGACGAGATCCATGAGATGTTCCTCCTCTCAGCAAGCCCAGGTCCCAGATCCTGTTGTGCCTGTGAATAGGCTGCAGGGGGACGGTGAAGACCAGCAACAGCTTTCAGGGCTGCCACCTTCCGTGTGGGACAAGGAGCCGGACGTGTGCCTTTTCGGAATCAGGCTCTGCCGAGGACGAGAGCCATGAGATGTTCCTCCTCTCAGCAAGCCCAGGACCCAGATCCTGTTGTGCCTGTGAATAGGCTGCAGGGGGACGGTAAAGACCAGCAACAGCTTTCAGGGCTGCCACCTTCCGTGTGGGACAAGGAGCCGGACGTGTGCCTTTTCGGAATCAGGCTCTGCCGAGGAAGAGATCCATGAGATGTTCCTCCTCTGGGCATGCCCGGGTCCTGAATCCTGTTGTGCCTGTGAATAGGCTGCAGGGGGACGGTGAAGACCAGCAACAGCTTTCAGGGCTGCCACCTTCCGTGTGGGACAAGGAGCCGGACGTGTGCCTTTTCGGAATCAGGCTCTGCCGAGGATGACAGCCATGAGATGTTCCTCCTCTCAGCAAGCCCGGGTCCCAGATCCTGTTGTGCCTGTGAATAGGCTGCAGGGGGACGGTGAAGACCAGCAACAGCTTTCAGGGCTGCCACCTTCCGTGTGGGACAAGGAGCCGGACGTGTGCCTTTTCGGAATCAGGCTCTGCCGAGGACGAGATCCATGAGATGTTCCTCCTCTGGGCATGCCCGGGTCCCAGATCCTGTTGTGCCTGTGAATAGGCTGCAGGGGGACGGTGAAGACCAGCAACAGCTTTCAGGGCTGCCACCTTCCGTGTGGGACAAGGAGCCGGACGTGTGCCTTTCCAGAATCAGGCTCTGCCGAGGACGAGATCCATGAGATGTTCCTCCTCTGGGCATGCCCGGGTCCTGAATCCTGTTGTGCCTGTGAATAGGCTGCAGGGGGACGGTGAAGACCAGCAAGAGCTTTCAGGGCTGCCACCTTCCGTGTGGGACAAGGAGCCGGACGTGTGCCTTTTCGGAATCAGGCTCTGCCGAGGACGAGAGCCATGAGATGTTCCTCCTCTGGGCATGCCCGGGTCCCAGATCCTGTTGTGCCTGTGAATAGGCTGCAGGGGGACGGTGAAGACCAGCAACAGCTTTCAGGGCTGCCACCTTCCGTGTGGGACAAGGAGCCGGACGTGTGCCTTTTCGGAATCAGGCTCTGCCGAGGATGACAGCCATGAGATGTTCCTCCTCTCAGCAAGCCCGGGTCCCAGATCCTGTTGTACCTGTGAATAGGCTTCAGGGGGACGGTGAAGACCAGCAACAGCTTTCAGGGCTGCCACCTTCCGTGTGGGACAAGGATCCGGACGTGTGCCTTTTCGGAATCAGGCTCTGCCGAGGACGAGAGCCATGAGATGTTCCTCCTCTGGGCATGCCCGGGTCCTGATTCCTGTTGTGCCTGTGAATAGGCTGCAGGGGGACGGTGAAGACCAGCAACAGCTTTCAGGGCTGCCACCTTCCGTGTGGGACAAGGAGCCGGACGTGTGCCCTTTCGGAATCAGGCTCTGCCGAGGACGAGAGCCATGAGATGTTCCTCCTCTGGGCATGCCCGGGTCCCAGATCCTGTTGTGCCTGTGAATAGGCTGCAGGGGGATGGTGAAGACCAGCAACAGCTTTCAGGGCTGCCACCTTCCGTGTGGGACAAGGAGCCGGACGTGTGCCTTTTCGGAATCAGGCTCTGCCGAGGACGAGATCCATGAGATGTTCCTCCTCTGGGCATGCCCGGGTCCCAGATCCTGTTGTGCCTGTGAATAGGCTGCAGGGGGACGGTGAAGACCAGCAACAGCTTTCAGGGCTGCCACCTTCCGTGTGGGACAAGGAGCCGGACGTGTGCCTTTCCAGAATCAGGCTCTGCCGAGGACGAGATCCATGAGATGTTCCTCCTCTGGGCATGCCCGGGTCCCAGATCCTGTTGTGCCTGTGAATAGGCTGCAGGGGGACGGTGAAGACCAGCAACATATTTCAGGGCTGCCAACTTCCGTGTGGGACAAGGAGCCGGACGTGTGCCTTTTCGGAATCAGGCTCTGCCGAGGACGAGATCCATGAGATGTTCCTCCTCTCAGCAAGCCCAGGTCCCAGATCCTGTTGTGCCTGTGAATAGGCTGCAGGGGGACGGTGAAGACCAGCAACAGCTTTCAGGGCTGCCACCTTCCGTGTGGGACAAGGAGCCGGACGTGTGCCTTTTCGGAATCAGGCTCTGCCGAGGACGAGAGCCATGAGATGTTCCTCCTCTCAGCAAGCCCAGGTCCCAGATCCTGTTGTGCCTGTGAATAGGCTGCAGGGGGACGGTAAAGACCAGCAACAGCTTTCAGGGCTGCCACCTTCCGTGTGGGACAAGGAGCCGGACGTGTGCCTTTTCGGAATCAGGCTCTGCCGAGGAAGAGATCCATGAGATGTTCCTCCTCTGGGCATGCCCGGGTCCTGAATCCTGTTGTGCCTGTGAATAGGCTGCAGGGGGACGGTGAAGACCAGCAACAGCTTTCAGGGCTGCCACCTTCCGTGTGGGACAAGGAGCCGGACGTGTGCCTTTTCGGAATCAGGCTCTGCCGAGGACGAGAGCCATGAGATGTTCCTCCTCTGGGCATGCCCGGGTCCCAGATCCTGTTGTGCCTGTGAATAGGCTGCAGGGGGACGGTGAAGACCAGCAACAGCTTTCAGGGCTGCCACCTTCCGTGTGGGACAAGGAGCCGGACGTGTGCCTTTTCGGAATCAGGCTCTGCCGAGGAAGAGATCCATGAGATGTTCCTCCTCTGGGCATGCCCGGGTCCCAGATCCTGTTGTGCCTGTGAATAGGCTGCAGGGGGACGGTGAAGACCAGCAACAGCTTTCAGGGCTGCCACCTTCCGTGTGGGACAAGGAGCCGGACTTGTGCCTTTTCGGAATCAGGCTCTGCCGAGGACGAGAGCCATGAGATGTTCCTCCTCTGGGCATGCCCGGGTCCCAGATCCTGTTGTGCCTGTGAATAGGCTACAGGGGGACGGTGAAGACCAGCAACAGCTTTCAGGGCTGCCACCTTCCGTGTGGGACAAGGAGCCGGACGTGTGCCTTTTCGGAATCAGGCTCTGCCGCGGACGAGAGCCATGAGATGTTCCTCCTCTCAGCAAGCCCGGGTCCCATCTCCTGTTGTACCTGTGAATAGGCTGCAGGGGGACGGTGAAGACCAGCAACAGCTTTCAGGCCTGCCACCTTCCGTGTGGGACAAGGAGCCGGACGTGTGCCTTTTCGGAATCAGGCTCTGCCGAGGATGACAGCCATGAGATTTTCCTTCTCTGGGCATGCCCGGGTCCTGAATCCTGTTGTGCCTCTGAATAGGCTGCAGGGGGACGGTGAAGACCAGCAACAGCTTTCAGGGCTGCCACCTTCCGTGTGGGACAAGGAGCCGGACGTGTGCCTTTTCGGAATCAGGCTCTGCCGAGGACGAGAGCCATGAGATGTTCCTCCTCTGGGCAAGCCCGGGTCCCAGATCCTGTTGTGCCTGTGAATAGGCTGCAGGGGGACGGTGAAGACCAGCAACATCTTTCAGGGCTGCCACCTTCCGTGTGGGACAAGGAGCCGGACGTGTGCCTTTTCGGAATCAGGCTCTGCCGAGGACGAGAGCCATGAGATGTTCCTCCTCTGGGCATGCCCAGGTCCCGAATCCTGTTTTGCCTGTGAATAGGCTGCAGCGGGACGGTGAAGACCAGCAACAGCTTTCAGGGCTGCCACCTTCCTTGTGGGACAAGGAGCCGGACGTGTGCCTTTTCGGAATCAGGCTCTGCCGAGGACGAGATCCATGAGATATTCCTCCTCTGGGCATGCCCGGGTCCCAGATCCTGTTGTGCCTGTGAATAGGCTGCAGGGGGACGGTGAAGACCAGCAACATATTTCAGGGCTGCCACCTTCCGTTTGGGACAAGGAGCCGGACGTGTGCCTTTTCGGAATCAGGCTCTGCCGAGGACGAGATCCATGAGATGTTCCTCCTCTCAGCAAGCCCAGGTCCCAGATCCTGTTGTGCCTGTGAATAGGCTGCAGGGGGACGGTGAAGACCAGCAACAGCTTTCAGGGCTGCCACCTTCCGTGTGGGACAAGGAGCCGGACGTGTGCCTTTTCGGAATCAGGCTCTGCCGAGGACGAGAGCCATGAGATGTTCCTCCTCTCAGCAAGCCCAGGTCCCAGATCCTGTTGTGCCTGTGAATAGGCTGCAGGGGGACGGTAAAGACCAGCAACAGCTTTCAGGGCTGCCACCTTCCGTGTGGGACAAGGAGCCGGACGTGTGCCTTTTCGGAATCAGGCTCTGCCGAGGAAGAGATCCATGAGATGTTCCTCCTCTGGGCATGCCCGGGTCCTGAATCCTGTTGTGCCTGTGAATAGGCTGCAGGGGGACGGTGAAGACCAGCAACAGCTTTCAGGGCTGCCACCTTCCGTGTGGGACAAGGAGCCGGACGTGTGCCTTTTCGGAATCAGGCTCTGCCGAGGACGAGAGCCATGAGATGTTCCTCCTCTGGGCATGCCCGGGTCCTGAATCCTGTTGTGCCTGTGAATAGGCTGCAGGGGGACGGTGAAGACCAGCAACAACTTTCAGGGCTGCCACCTTCCGTGTGGGACAAGGAGCCGGACGTGTGCCTTTTCGGAATCAGGCTCTGCCGAGGACGAGAGCCATGAGATGTTCCTCCTCTGGGCATGCCCGGGTCCCAGATCCTGTTGTGCCTGTGAATAGGCTGCAGGGGGACGGTGAAGACCAGCAACAGCTTTCAGGGCTGCCACCTTCCGTGTGGGACAAGGAGCCGGACGTGTGCCTTTTCGGAATCAGGCTCTGCCGAGGATGACAGCCATGAGATGTTCCTCCTCTCAGCAAGCCCGGGTCCCAGATCCTGTTGTGCCTGTGAATAGGCTGCAGGGGGACGGTGAAGACCAGCAACAGCTTTCAGGGCTGCCACCTTCCGTGTGGGACAAGGAGCCGGACGTGTGCCTTTTCGGAATCAGGCTCTGCCGCGGACGAGAGCCATGAGATGTTCCTCCTCTCAGCAAGCCCGGGTCCCATCTCCTGTTGTACCTGTGAATAGGCTGCAGGGGGACGGTGAAGACCAGCAACAGCTTTCAGGCCTGCCACCTTCCGTGTGGGACAAGGAGCCGGACGTGTGCCTTTTCGGAATCAGGCTCTGCCGAGGACGAGAGCCATGAGATTTTCCTTCTCTGGGCATGCCCGGGTCCTGAATCCTGTTGTGCCTCTGAATAGGCTGCAGGGGGACGGTGAAGACCAGCAACAGCTTTCAGGGCTGCCACCTTCCGTGTGGGACAAGGAGCCGGACGTGTGCCTTTTCGGAATCAGGCTCTGCCGAGGACGAGAGCCATGAGATGTTCCTCCTCTGGGCAAGCCCGGGTCCCAGATCCTGTTGTGCCTGTGAATAGGCTGCAGGGGGACGGTGAAGACCAGCAACATCTTTCAGGGCTGCCACCTTCCGTGTGGGACAAGGAGCCGGACGTGTGCCTTTTCGGAATCAGGCTCTGCCGAGGACGAGAGCCATGAGATGTTCCTCCTCTGGGCATGCCCAGGTCCCGAATCCTGTTTTGCCTGTGAATAGGCTGCAGCGGGACGGTGAAGACCAGCAACAGCTTTCAGGGCTGCCACCTTCCGTGTGGGACAAGGAGCCGGACGTGTGCCTTTTCGGAATCAGGCTCTGCCGAGGACGAGATCCATGAGATATTCCTCCTCTGGGCATGCCCGGGTCCCAGATCCTGTTGTGCCTGTGAATAGGCTGCAGGGGGACGGTGAAGACCAGCAACATATTTCAGGGCTGCCACCTTCCGTGTGGGACAAGGAGCCGGACGTGTGCCTTTTCGGAATCAGGCTCTGCCGAGGACGAGATCCATGAGATGTTCCTCCTCTCAGCAAGCCCAGGTCCCAGATCCTGTTGTGCCTGTGAATAGGCTGCAGGGGGACGGTGAAGACCAGCAACAGCTTTCAGGGCTGCCACCTTCCGTGTGGGACAAGGAGCCGGACGTGTGCCTTTTCGGAATCAGGCTCTGCCGAGGACGAGAGCCATGAGATGTTCCTCCTCTCAGCAAGCCCAGGTCCCAGATCCTGTTGTGCCTGTGAATAGGCTGCAGGGGGACGGTGAAGACCAGCAACAGCTTTCAGGGCTGCCACCTTCCGTGTGGGACAAGGAGCCGGACGTGTGCCTTTTCGGAATCAGGCTCTGCCGAGGAAGAGATCCATGAGATGTTCCTCCTCTGGGCATGCCCGGGTCCTGAATCCTGTTGTGCCTGTGAATAGGCTGCAGGGGGACGGTGAAGACCAGCAACAGCTTTCAGGGCTGCCACCTTCCGTGTGGGACAAGGAGCCGGACGTGTGCCTTTTCGGAATCAGGCTCTGCCGAGGACGAGAGCCATGAGATGTTCCTCCTCTGGGCATGCCCGGGTCCTGAATCCTGTTGTGCCTGTGAATAGGCTGCAGGGGGACGGTGAAGACCAGCAACAACTTTCAGGGCTGCCACCTTCCGTGTGGGACAAGGAGCCGGACGTGTGCCTTTTCGGAATCAGGCTCTGCCGAGGACGAGAGCCATGAGATGTTCCTCCTCTGGGCATGCCCGGGTCCCAGATCCTGTTGTGCCTGTGAATAGGCTGCAGGGGGACGGTGAAGACCAGCAACAGCTTTCAGGGCTGCCACCTTCCGTGTGGGACAAGGAGCCGGACGTGTGCCTTTTCGGAATCAGGCTCTGCCGAGGATGACAGCCATGAGATGTTCCTCCTCTCAGCAAGCCCGGGTCCCAGATCCTGTTGTGCCTGTGAATAGGCTGCAGGGGGACGGTGAAGACCAGCAACAGCTTTCAGGGCTGCCACCTTCCGTGTGGGACAAGGAGCCGGACGTGTGCCTTTTCGGAATCAGGCTCTGCCGAGGAAGAGATCCATGAGATGTTCCTCCTCTGGGCATGCCCGGGTCCTGAATCCTGTTGTGCCTGTGAATAGGCTGCAGGGGGACGGTGAAGACCAGCAACAGCTTTCAGGGCTGCCACCTTCCGTGTGGGACAAGGAGCCGGACGTGTGCCTTTCCAGAATCAGGCTCTGCCGAGGACGAGATCCATGAGATGTTCCTCCTCTGGGCATGCCCGGGTCCTGAATCCTGTTGTGCCTGTGAATAGGCTGCAGGGGGACGGTGAAGACCAGCAAGAGCTTTCAGGGCTGCCACCTTCCGTGTGGGACAAGGAGCCGGACGTGTGCCTTTTCGGAATCAGGCTCTGCCGAGGACGAGAGCCATGAGATGTTCCTCCTCTGGGCAAGTCCGGGTCCCAGATCCTGTTGTACCTGTGAATAGGCTGCAGGGGGACGGTGAAGACCAGCAACAGCTTTCAGGGCTGCCACCTTCCGTGTGGGACAAGGATCCGGACGTGTGCCTTTTCGGAAGCAGGCTCTGCCGAGGACGAGAGCCATGAGATGTTCCTTCTCTGGGCATGCCCGGGTCCTGATTCCTGTTGTGCCTGTGAATAGGCTGCAGGGGGACGGTGAAGACCAGCAACAGCTTTCAGGGCTGCCACCTTCCGTGTGGGACAAGGAGCCGGACTTGTGCCCTTTCGGAATCAGGCTCTGCCGAGGACGAGAGCCATGAGATGTTCCTCCTCTGGGCATGCCCGGGTCCCAGATCCTGTTGTGCCTGTGAATAGGCTGCAGGGGGACGGTGAAGACCAGCAACATATTTCAGGGCTGCCAACTTCCGTGTGGGACAAGGAGCCGGACGTGTGCCTTTTCGGAATCAGGCTCTGCCGAGGACGAGATCCATGAGATGTTCCTCCTCTCAGCAAGCCCAGGTCCCAGATCCTGTTGTGCCTGTGAATAGGCTGCAGGGGGACGGTGAAGACCAGCAACAGCTTTCAGGGCTGCCACCTTCCGTGTGGGACAAGGAGCCGGACGTGTGCCTTTTCGGAATCAGGCTCTGCCGAGGACGAGAGCCATGAGATGTTCCTCCTCTCAGCAAGCCCAGGTCCCAGATCCTGTTGTGCCTGTGAATAGGCTGCAGGGGGACGGTAAAGACCAGCAACAGCTTTCAGGGCTGCCACCTTCCGTGTGGGACAAGGAGCCGGACGTGTGCCTTTTCGGAATCAGGCTCTGCCGAGGAAGAGATCCATGAGATGTTCCTCCTCTGGGCATGCCCGGGTCCTGAATCCTGTTGTGCCTGTGAATAGGCTGCAGGGGGACGGTGAAGACCAGCAACAGCTTTCAGGGCTGCCACCTTCCGTGTGGGACAAGGAGCCGGACGTGTGCCTTTTCGGAATCAGGCTCTGCCGAGGACGAGAGCCATGAGATGTTCCTCCTCTGGGCATGCCCGGGTCCCAGATCCTGTTGTGCCTGTGAATAGGCTGCAGGGGGACGGTGAAGACCAGCAACAGCTTTCAGGGCTGCCACCTTCCGTGTGGGACAAGGAGCCGGACGTGTGCCTTTTCGGAATCAGGCTCTGCCGAGGATGACAGCCATGAGATGTTCCTCCTCTCAGCAAGCCCGGGTCCCAGATCCTGTTGTGCCTGTGAATAGGCTGCAGGGGGACGGTGAAGACCAGCAACAGCTTTCAGGGCTGCCACCTTCCGTGTGGGACAAGGAGCCGGACGTGTGCCTTTTCGGAATCAGGCTCTGCCGAGGACGAGAGCCATGAGATGTTCCTCCTCTGGGCATGCCCGGGTCCCAGATCCTGTTGTGCCTGTGAATAGGCTGCAGGGGGACGGTGAAGACCAGCAACAGCATTCAGGGCTGCCACCTTCCGTGTGGGACAAGGAGCCGGACGTGTGCCTTTCCAGAATCAGGCTCTGCCGAGGACGAGATCCATGAGATGTTCCTCCTCTGGGCATGCCCGGGTCCTGAATCCTGTTGTGCCTGTGAATAGGCTGCAGGGGGACGGTGAAGACCAGCAAGAGCTTTCAGGGCTGCCACCTTCCGTGTGGGACAAGGAGCCGGACGTGTGCCTTTTCGGAATCAGGCTCTGCCGAGGACGAGAGCCATGAGATGTTCCTCCTCTGGGCATGCCCGGGTCCCAGATCCTGTTGTGCCTGTGAATAGGCTGCAGGGGGACGGTGAAGACCAGCAACAGCTTTCAGGGCTGCCACCTTCCGTGTGGGACAAGGAGCCGGACGTGTGCCTTTTCGGAATCAGGCTCTGCCGAGGATGACAGCCATGAGATGTTCCTCCTCTCAGCAAGCCCGGGTCCCAGATCCTGTTGTACCTGTGAATAGGCTTCAGGGGGACGGTGAAGACCAGCAACAGCTTTCAGGGCTGCCACCTTCCGTGTGGGACAAGGATCCGGACGTGTGCCTTTTCGGAATCAGGCTCTGCCGAGGACGAGAGCCATGAGATGTTCCTTCTCTGGGCATGCCCGGGTCCTGATTCCTGTTGTGCCTGTGAATAGGCTGCAGGGGGACGGTGAAGACCAGCAACAGCTTTCAGGGCTGCCACCTTCCGTGTGGGACAAGGAGCCGGACTTGTGCCCTTTCGGAATCAGGCTCTGCCGAGGACGAGAGCCATGAGATGTTCCTCCTCTGGGCATGCCCGGGTCCCAGATCCTGTTGTGCCTGTGAATAGGCTGCAGGGGGATGGTGAAGACCAGCAACAGCTTTCAGGGCTGCCACCTTCCGTGTGGGACAAGGAGCCGGACGTGTGCCTTTTCGGAATCAGGCTCTGCCGAGGACGAGAGCCATGAGATGTTCCTCCTCTGGGCAAGCCCGGGTCCCAGATCCTGTTGTGCCTGTGAATAGGCTGCAGGGGGACGGTGAAGACCAGCAACATCTTTCAGGGCTGCCACCTTCCGTGTGGGACAAGGAGCCGGACGTGTGCCTTTTCGGAATCAGGCTCTGCCGAGGACGAGAGCCATGAGATGTTCCTCCTCTGGGCATGCTCAGGTCCCGAATCCTGTTTTGCCTGTGAATAGGCTGCAGCGGGACGGTGAAGACCAGCAACAGCTTTCAGGGCTGCCACCTTCCTTGTGGGACAAGGAGCCGGACGTGTGCCTTTTCGGAATCAGGCTCTGCCGAGGACGAGATCCATGAGATGTTCCTCCTCTGGGCATGCCCGGGTCCCAGATCCTGTTGTGCCTGTGAATAGGCTGCAGGGGGACGGTGAAGACCAGCAACATATTTCAGGGCTGCCAACTTCCGTGTGGGACAAGGAGCCGGACGTGTGCCTTTTCGGAATCAGGCTCTGCCGAGGACGAGAGCCATGAGATGTTCCTCCTCTGGGCAAGCCCGGGTCACAGATCCTGTTGTGCCTGTGAATAGGCTGCAGGGGGACGGTGAAGACCAGCAACAGCTTTCAGGGCTGCCACCTTCCGTGTGGGACAAGGAGCCGGACGTGTGCCTTTTCGGAATCAGGCTCTGCCGAGGACGAGAGCCATGAGATGTTCCTCCTCTCAGCAAGCCCAGGTCCCAGATCCTGTTGTGCCTGTGAATAGGCTGCAGGGGGACGGTAAAGACCAGCAACAGCTTTCAGGGCTGCCACCTTCCGTGTGGGACAAGGAGCCGGACGTGTGCCTTTTCGGAATCAGGCTCTGCCGAGGAAGAGATCCATGAGATGTTCCTCCTCTGGGCATGCCCGGGTCCTGAATCCTGTTGTTCCTGTGAATAGGCTGCAGGGGGACGGTGAAGACCAGCAACAGCTTTCAGGGCTGTCACCTTCCGTGTGGGACAAGGAGCCGGACGTGTGCCTTTTCGGAATCAGGCTCTGCCGAGGACGAGAGCCATGAGATGTTCCTCCTCTGGGCATGCCCGGGTCCCAGATCCTGTTGTGCCTGTGAATAGGCTGCAGGGGGACGGTGAAGACCAGCAACAGCTTTCAGGGCTGCCACCTTCCGTGTGGGACAAGGAGCCGGACGTGTGCCTTTTCGGAATCAGGCTCTGCCGAGGATGACAGCCATGAGATGTTCCTCCTCTCAGCAAGCCCGGGTCCCAGATCCTGTTGTGCCTGTGAATAGGCTGCAGGGGGACGGTGAAGACCAGCAACAGCTTTCAGGGCTGCCACCTTCCGTGTGGGACAAGGAGCCGGACGTGTGCCTTTTCGGAATCAGGCTCTGCCGAGGACGAGATCCATGAGATGTTCCTCCTCTGGGCATGCCCGGGTCCCAGATCCTGTTGTGCCTGTGAATAGGCTGCAGGGGGACGGTGAAGACCAGCAACAGCTTTCAGGGCTGCCACCTTCCGTGTGGGACAAGGAGCCGGACGTGTGCCTTTCCAGAATCAGGCTCTGCCGAGGACGAGATCCATGAGATGTTCCTCCTCTGGGCATGCCCGGGTCCTGAATCCTGTTGTGCCTGTGAATAGGCTGCAGGGGGACGGTGAAGACCAGCAAGAGCTTTCAGGGCTGCCACCTTCCGTGTGGGACAAGGAGCCGGACGTGTGCCTTTTCGGAATCAGGCTCTGCCGAGGACGAGAGCCATGAGATGTTCCTCCTCTGGGCATGCCCGGGTCCCAGATCCTGTTGTGCCTGTGAATAGGCTGCAGGGGGACGGTGAAGACCAGCAACAGCTTTCAGGGCTGCCACCTTCCGTGTGGGACAAGGAGCCGGACGTGTGCCTTTTCGGAATCAGGCTCTGCCGAGGATGACAGCCATGAGATGTTCCTCCTCTCAGCAAGCCCGGGTCCCAGATCCTGTTGTACCTGTGAATAGGCTTCAGGGGGACGGTGAAGACCAGCAACAGCTTTCAGGGCTGCCACCTTCCGTGTGGGACAAGGATCCGGACGTGTGCCTTTTCGGAATCAGGCTCTGCCGAGGACGAGAGCCATGAGATGTTCCTCCTCTGGGCATGCCCGGGTCCTGATTCCTGTTGTGCCTGTGAATAGGCTGCAGGGGGACGGTGAAGACCAGCAACAGCTTTCAGGGCTGCCACCTTCCGTGTGGGACAAGGAGCCGGACTTGTGCCCTTTCGGAATCAGGCTCTGCCGAGGACGAGAGCCATGAGATGTTCCTCCTCTGGGCATGCCCGGGTCCCAGATCCTGTTGTGCCTGTGAATAGGCTGCAGGGGGATGGTGAAGACCAGCAACAGCTTTCAGGGCTGCCACCTTCCGTGTGGGACAAGGAGCCGGACGTGTGCCTTTTCGGAATCAGGCTCTGCCGAGGACGAGATCCATGAGATGTTCCTCCTCTGGGCATGCCCGGGTCCCAGATCCTGTTGTGCCTGTGAATAGGCTGCAGGGGGACGGTGAAGACCAGCAACAGCTTTCAGGGCTGCCACCTTCCGTGTGGGACAAGGAGCCGGACTTGTGCCTTTCCAGAATCAGGCTCTGCCGAGGACGAGATCCATGAGATGTTCCTCCTCTGGGCATGCCCGGGTCCTGAATCCTGTTGTGCCTGTGAATAGGCTGCAGGGGGACGGTGAAGACCAGCAAGAGCTTTCAGGGCTGCCACCTTCCGTGTGGGACAAGGAGCCGGACGTGTGCCTTTTCGGAATCAGGCTCTGCCGAGGACGAGAGCCATGAGATGTTCCTCCTCTGGGCATGCCCGGGTCCCAGATCCTGTTGTGCCTGTGAATAGGCTGCAGGGGGACGGTGAAGACCAGCAACAGCTTTCAGGGCTGCCACCTTCCGTGTGGGACAAGGAGCCGGACGTGTGCCTTTTCGGAATCAGGCTCTGCCGAGGATGACAGCCATGAGATGTTCCTCCTCTCAGCAAGCCCGGGTCCCAGATCCTGTTGTACCTGTGAATAGGCTTCAGGGGGACGGTGAAGACCAGCAACAGCTTTCAGGGCTGCCACCTTCCGTGTGGGACAAGGATCCGGACGTGTGCCATTTCGGAATCAGGCTCTGCCGAGGACGAGAGCCATGAGATGTTCCTCCTCTGGGCATGCCCGGGTCCTGATTCCTGTTGTGCCTGTGAATAGGCTGCAGGGGGACGGTGAAGACCAGCAACAGCTTTCAGGGATGCCACCTTCCGTGTGGGACAAGGAGCCGGACTTGTGCCCTTTCGGAATCAGGCTCTGCCGAGGACGAGAGCCATGAGATGTTCCTCCTCTGGGCATGCCCGGGTCCCAGATCCTGTTGTGCCTGTGAATAGGCTGCAGGGGGATGGTGAAGACCAGCAACAGCTTTCAGGGCTGCCACCTTCCGTGTGGGACAAGGAGCCGGACGTGTGCCTTTTCGGAATCAGGCTCTGCCGAGGACGAGAGCCATGAGATGTTCCTCCTCTGGGCAAGCCCGGGTCCCAGATCCTGTTGTGCCTGTGAATAGGCTGCAGGGGGACGGTGAAGACCAGCAACATCTTTCAGGGCTGCCACCTTCCGTGTGGGACAAGGAGCCGGACGTGTGCCTTTTCGGAATCAGGCTCTGCCGAGGACGAGAGCCATGAGATGTTCCTCCTCTGGGCATGCCCAGGTCCCGAATCCTGTTTTGCCTGTGAATAGGCTGCAGCGGGACGGTGAAGACCAGCAACAGCTTTCAGGGCTGCCACCTTCCTTGTGGGACAAGGAGCCGGACGTGTGCCTTTTCGGAATCAGGCTCTGCCGAGGACGAGATCCATGAGATGTTCCTCCTCTGGGCATGCCCGGGTCCCAGATCCTGTTGTGCCTGTGAATAGGCTGCAGGGGGACGGTGAAGACCAGCAACATATTTCAGGGCTGCCAACTTCCGTGTGGGACAAGGAGCCGGACGTGTGCCTTTTCGGAATCAGGCTCTGCCGAGGACGAGATCCATGAGATGTTCCTCCTCTCAGCAAGCCCAGGTCCCAGATCCTGTTGTGCCTGTGAATAGGCTGCAGGGGGACGGTGAAGACCAGCAACAGCTTTCAGGGCTGCCACCTTCCGTGTGGGACAAGGAGCCGGACGTGTGCCTTTTCGGAATCAGGCTCTGCCGAGGAAGAGATCCATGAGATGTTCCTCCTCTGGGCATGCCCGGGTCCTGAATCCTGTTGTGCCTGTGAATAGGCTGCAGGGGGACGGTGAAGACCAGCAACAGCTTTCAGGGCTGCCACCTTCCGTGTGGGACAAGGAGCCGGACGTGTGCCTTTTCGGAATCAGGCTCTGCCGAGGACGAGAGCCATGAGATGTTCCTCCTCTGGGCATGCCCAGGTCCCGAATCCTGTTTTGCCTGTGAATAGGCTGCAGCGGGACGGTGAAGACCAGCAACAGCTTTCAGGGCTGCCACCTTCCTTGTGGGACAAGGAGCCGGACGTGTGCCTTTTCGGAATCAGGCTCTGCCGAGGACGAGATCCATGAGATGTTCCTCCTCTGGGCATGCCCGGGTCCCAGATCCTGTTGTGCCTGTGAATAGGCTGCAGGGGGACGGTGAAGACCAGCAACATATTTCAGGGCTGCCAACTTCCGTGTGGGACAAGGAGCCGGACGTGTGCCTTTTCGGAATCAGGCTCTGCCGAGGACGAGATCCATGAGATGTTCCTCCTCTCAGCAAGCCCAGGTCCCAGATCCTGTTGTGCCTGTGAATAGGCTGCAGGGGGACGGTGAAGACCAGCAACAGCTTTCAGGGCTGCCACCTTCCGTGTGGGACAAGGAGCCGGACGTGTGCCTTTTCGGAATCAGGCTCTGCCGAGGACGAGAGCCATGAGATGTTCCTCCTCTCAGCAAGCCCAGGTCCCAGATCCTGTTGTGCCTGTGAATAGGCTGCAGGGGGACGGTAAAGACCAGCAACAGCTTTCAGGGCTGCCACCTTCCGTGTGGGACAAGGAGCCGGACGTGTGCCTTTTCGGAATCAGGCTCTGCCGAGGAAGAGATCCATGAGATGTTCCTCCTCTGGGCATGCCCGGGTCCTGAATCCTGTTGTGCCTGTGAATAGGCTGCAGGGGGACGGTGAAGACCAGCAACAGCTTTCAGGGCTGCCACCTTCCGTGTGGGACAAGGAGCCGGACGTGTGCCTTTTCGGAATCAGGCTCTGCCGAGGACGAGAGCCATGAGATGTTCCTCCTCTGGGCATGCCCGGGTCCCAGATCCTGTTGTACCTGTGAATAGGCTTCAGGGGGACGGTGAAGACCAGCAACAGCTTTCAGGGCTGCCACCTTCCGTGTGGGACAAGGATCCGGACGTGTGCCTTTTCGGAATCAGGCTCTGCCGAGGACGAGAGCCATGAGATGTTCCTTCTCTGGGCATGCCCGGGTCCTGATTCCTGTTGTGCCTGTGAATAGGCTGCAGGGGGACGGTGAAGACCAGCAACAGCTTTCAGGGCTGCCACCTTCCGTGTGGGACAAGGAGCCGGACTTGTGCCCTTTCGGAATCAGGCTCTGCCGAGGACGAGAGCCATGAGATGTTCCTCCTCTGGGCAAGCCCGGGTCCCAGATCCTGTTGTGCCTGTGAATAGGCTGCAGGGGGACGGTGAAGACCAGCAACAGCTTTCAGGGCTGCCACCTTCCGTGTGGGACAAGGAGCCGGACGTGTGCCTTTTCGGAATCAGGCTCTGCCGAGGACGAGAGCCATGAGATGTTCCTCCTCTGGGCAAGCCCGGGTCCCAGATCCTGTTGTGCCTGTGAATAGGCTGCAGGGGGACGGTGAAGACCAGCAACAGCTTTCAGGGCTGCCACCTTCCGTGTGGGACAAGGAGCCGGACGTGTGCCTTTTCGGAATCAGGCTCTGCCGAGGACGAGAGCCATGAGATGTTCCTCCTCTGGGCATGCCCGGGTCCCGAATCCTGTTTTGCCTGTGAATAGGCTGCAGCGGGACGGTGAAGACCAGCAACAGCTTTCAGGGCTGCCACCTTCCTTGTGGGACAAGGAGCCGGACGTGTGCCTTTTCGGAATCAGGCTCTGCCGAGGACGAGATCCATGAGATGTTCCTCCTCTGGGCATGCCCGGGTCCCAGATCCTGTTGTGCCTGTGAATAGGCTGCAGGGGGACGGTGAAGACCAGCAACATATTTCAGGGCTGCCAACTTCCGTGTGGGACAAGGAGCCGGACGTGTGCCTTTTCGGAATCAGGCTCTGCCGAGGACGAGATCCATGAGATGTTCCTCCTCTCAGCAAGCCCAGGTCCCAGATCCTGTTGTGCCTGTGAATAGGCTGCAGGGGGACGGTGAAGACCAGCAACAGCTTTCAGGGCTGCCACCTTCCGTGTGGGACAAGGAGCCGGACGTGTGCCTTTTCGGAATCAGGCTCTGCCGAGGACGAGATCCATGAGATGTTCCTCCTCTGGGCATGCCCGGGTCCTGAATCCTGTTGTGCCTGTGAATAGGCTGCAGGGGGACGGTGAAGACCAGCAACAGCTTTCAGGGCTGCCACCTTCCGTGTGGGACAAGGAGCCGGACGTGTGCCTTTTCGGAATCAGGCTCTGCCGAGGACGAGAGCCATGAGATGTTCCTCCTCTGGGCATGCCCAGGTCCCGAATCCTGTTTTGCCTGTGAATAGGCTGCAGCGGGACGGTGAAGACCAGCAACAGCTTTCAGGGCTGCCACCTTCCTTGTGGGACAAGGAGCCGGACGTGTGCCTTTTCGGAATCAGGCTCTGCCGAGGACGAGATCCATGAGATGTTCCTCCTCTGGGCATGCCCGGGTCCCAGATCCTGTTGTGCCTGTGAATAGGCTGCAGGGGGACGGTGAAGACCAGCAACATATTTCAGGGCTGCCAACTTCCGTGTGGGACAAGGAGCCGGACGTGTGCCTTTTCGGAATCAGGCTCTGCCGAGGACGAGATCCATGAGATGTTCCTCCTCTGGGCATGCCCGGGTCCTGAATCCTGTTGTGCCTGTGAATAGGCTGCAGGGGGACGGTGAAGACCAGCAACAGCTTTCAGGGCTGCCACCTTCCGTGTGGGACAAGGAGCCGGACGTGTGCCTTTTCGGAATCAGGCTCTGCCGAGGACGAGAGCCATGAGATGTTCCTCCTCTGGGCATGCCCGGGTCCCAGATCCTGTTGTGCCTGTGAATAGGCTGCAGGGGGACGGTGAAGACCAGCAACAGCTTTCAGGGCTGCCACCTTCCGTGTGGGACAAGGAGCCGGACGTGTGCCTTTTCGGAATCAGGCTCTGCCGAGGATGACAGCCATGAGATGTTCCTCCTCTCAGCAAGACCGGGTCCCAGATCCTGTTGTGCCTGTGAATAGGCTGCAGGGGGACGGTGAAGACCAGCAACAGCTTTCAGGGCTGCCACCTTCCGTGTGGGACAAGGAGCCGGACGTGTGCCTTTTCGGAATCAGGCTCTGCCGAGGACGAGAGCCATGAGATGTTCCTTCTCTGGGCATGCCCGGGTCCTGATTCCTGTTGTGCCTGTGAATAGGCTGCAGGGGGACGGTGAAGACCAGCAACAGCTTTCAGGGCTGCCACCTTCCGTGTGGGACAAGGAGCCGGACGTGTGCCTTTTCGGAATCAGGCTCTGCCGAGGATGACAGCCATGAGATGTTCCTCCTCTCAGCAAGCCCGGGTCCCAGATCCTGTTGTGCCTGTGAATAGGCTGCAGGGGGACGGTGAAGACCAGCAACAGCTTTCAGGGCTGCCACCTTCCGTGTGGGACAAGGAGCCGGACGTGTGCCTTTTCGGAATCAGGCTCTGCCGAGGAAGAGATCCATGAGATGTTCCTCCTCTGGGCATGCCCGGGTCCTGAATCCTGTTGTGCCTGTGAATAGGCTGCAGGGGGACGGTGAAGACCAGCAACAGCTTTCAGGGCTGCCACCTTCCGTGTGGGACAAGGAGCCGGACGTGTGCCTTTCCAGAATCAGGCTCTGCCGAGGACGAGATCCATGAGATGTTCCTCCTCTGGGCATGCCCGGGTCCTGAATCCTGTTGTGCCTGTGAATAGGCTGCAGGGGGACGGTGAAGACCAGCAAGAGCTTTCAGGGCTGCCACCTTCCGTGTGGGACAAGGATCCGGACGTGTGCCTTTTCGGAATCAGGCTCTGCCGAGGACGAGAGCCATGAGATGTTCCTCCTCTGGGCATGCCCGGGTCCCAGATCCTGTTGTGCCTGTGAATAGGCTGCAGGGGGACGGTGAAGACCAGCAACAGCTTTCAGGGCTGCCACCTTCCGTGTGGGACAAGGAGCCGGACGTGTGCCTTTTCGGAATCAGGCTCTGCCGAGGATGACAGCCATGAGATGTTCCTCCTCTCAGCAAGCCCGGGTCCCAGATCCTGTTGTACCTGTGAATAGGCTTCAGGGGGACGGTGAAGACCAGCAACAGCTTTCAGGGCTGCCACCTTCCGTGTGGGACAAGGATCCGGACGTGTGCCTTTTCGGAATCAGGCTCTGCCGAGGACGAGAGCCATGAGATGTTCCTTCTCTGGGCATGCCCGGGTCCTGATTCCTGTTGTGCCTGTGAATAGGCTGCAGGGGGACGGTGAAGACCAGCAACAGCTTTCAGGGCTGCCACCTTCCGTGTGGGACAAGGAGCCGGACTTTTGCCCTTTCGGAATCAGGCTCTGCCGAGGACGAGAGCCATGAGATGTTCCTCCTCTGGGCATGCCCGGGTCCCAGATCCTGTTGTGCCTGTGAATAGGCTGCAGGGGGACGGTGAAGACCAGCAACATATTTCAGGGCTGCCAACTTCCGTGTGGGACAAGGAGCCGGACGTGTGCCTTTTCGGAATCAGGCTCTGCCGAGGACGAGATCCATGAGATGTTCCTCCTCTCAGCAAGCCCAGGTCCCAGATCCTGTTGTGCCTGTGAATAGGCTGCAGGGGGACGGTGAAGACCAGCAACAGCTTTCAGGGCTGCCACCTTCCGTGTGGGACAAGGAGCCGGACGTGTGCCTTTTCGGAATCAGGCTCTGCCGAGGACGAGAGCCATGAGATGTTCCTCCTCTCAGCAAGCCCAGGTCCCAGATCCTGTTGTGCCTGTGAATAGGCTGCAGGGGGACGGTAAAGACCAGCAACAGCTTTCAGGGCTGCCACCTTCCGTGTGGGACAAGGAGCCGGACGTGTGCCTTTTCGGAATCAGGCTCTGCCGAGGACGAGATCCATGAGATGTTCCTCCTCTGGGCATGCCCGGGTCCTGAATCCTGTTGTGCCTGTGAATAGGCTGCAGGGGGACGGTGAAGACCAGCAACAGCTTTCAGGGCTGCCACCTTCCGTGTGGGACAAGGAGCCGGACGTGTGCCTTTTCGGAATCAGGCTCTGCCGAGGACGAGATCCATGAGATGTTCCTCCTCTCAGCAAGCCCAGGTCCCAGATCCTGTTGTGCCTGTGAATAGGCTGCAGGGGGACGGTGAAGACCAGCAACAGCTTTCAGGGCTGCCACCTTCCGTGTGGGACAAGGAGCCGGACGTGTGCCTTTTCGGAATCAGGCTCTGCCGAGGACGAGAGCCATGAGATGTTCCTCCTCTCAGCAAGCCCAGGTCCCAGATCCTGTTGTGCCTGTGAATAGGCTGCAGGGGGACGGTAAAGACCAGCAACAGCTTTCAGGGCTGCCACCTTCCGTGTGGGACAAGGAGCCGGACGTGTGCCTTTTCGGAATCAGGTTCTGCCGAGGAAGAGATCCATGAGATGTTCCTCCTCTGGGCATGCCCGTGTCCTGAATCCTGTTGTGCCTGTGAATAGGCTGCAGGGGGACGGTGAAGACCAGCAACAGCTTTCAGGGCTGCCACCTTCCGTGTGGGACAAGGATCCGGACGTGTGCCTTTTCGGAATCAGGCTCTGCCGAGGACGAGAGCCATGAGATGTTCCTCCTCTGGGCATGCCCGGGTCCCAGATCCTGTTGTGCCTGTGAATAGGCTGCAGGGGGACGGTGAAGACCAGCAACAGCTTTCAGGGCTGCCACCTTCCGTGTGGGACAAGGAGCCGGACGTGTGCCTTTCCAGAATCAGGCTCTGCCGAGGACGAGATCCATGAGATGTTCCTCCTCTGGGCATGCCCGGGTCCTGAATCCTGTTGTGCCTGTGAATAGGCTGCAGGGGGACGGTGAAGACCAGCAACAGCTTTCAGGGCTGCCACCTTCCGTGTGGGACAAGGAGCCGGACGTGTGCCTTTCCAGAATCAGGCTCTGCCGAGGACGAGATCCATGAGATGTTCCTCCTCTGGGCATGCCCGGGTCCTGAATCCTGTTGTGCCTGTGAATAGGCTGCAGGGGGACGGTGAAGACCAGCAAGAGCTTTCAGGGCTGCCACCTTCCGTGTGGGACAAGGATCCGGACGTGTGCCTTTTCGGAATCAGGCTCTGCCGAGGACGAGAGCCATGAGATGTTCCTCCTCTGGGCATGCCCGGGTCCCAGATCCTGTTGTGCCTGTGAATAGGCTGCAGGGGGACGGTGAAGACCAGCAACAGCTTTCAGGGCTGCCACCTTCCGTGTGGGACAAGGAGCCGGACGTGTGCCTTTTCGGAATCAGGCTCTGCCGAGGATGACAGCCATGAGATGTTCCTCCTCTCAGCAAGCCCGGGTCCCAGATCCTGTTGTACCTGTGAATAGGCTTCAGGGGGACGGTGAAGACCAGCAACAGCTTTCAGGGCTGCCACCTTCCGTGTGGGACAAGGATCCGGACGTGTGCCTTTTCGGAATCAGGCTCTGCCGAGGACGAGAGCCATGAGATGTTCCTTCTCTGGGCATGCCCGGGTCCTGATTCCTGTTGTGCCTGTGAATAGGCTGCAGGGGGACGGTGAAGACCAGCAACAGCTTTCAGGGCTGCCACCTTCCGTGTGGGACAAGGAGCCGGACTTTTGCCCTTTCGGAATCAGGCTCTGCCGAGGACGAGAGCCATGAGATGTTCCTCCTCTGGGCATGCCCGGGTCCCAGATCCTGTTGTGCCTGTGAATAGGCTGCAGGGGGACGGTGAAGACCAGCAACATATTTCAGGGCTGCCAACTTCCGTGTGGGACAAGGAGCCGGACGTGTGCCTTTTCGGAATCAGGCTCTGCCGAGGACGAGATCCATGAGATGTTCCTCCTCTCAGCAAGCCCAGGTCCCAGATCCTGTTGTGCCTGTGAATAGGCTGCAGGGGGACGGTGAAGACCAGCAACAGCTTTCAGGGCTGCCACCTTCCGTGTGGGACAAGGAGCCGGACGTGTGCCTTTTCGGAATCAGGCTCTGCCGAGGACGAGAGCCATGAGATGTTCCTCCTCTCTGCAAGCCCAGGTCCCAGATCCTGTTGTGCCTGTGAATAGGCTGCAGGGGGACGGTAAAGACCAGCAACAGCTTTCAGGGCTGCCACCTTCCGTGTGGGACAAGGAGCCGGACGTGTGCCTTTTCGGAATCAGGCTCTGCCGAGGACGAGATCCATGAGATGTTCCTCCTCTGGGCATGCCCGGGTCCTGAATCCTGTTGTGCCTGTGAATAGGCTGCAGGGGGACGGTGAAGACCAGCAACAGCTTTCAGGGCTGCCACCTTCCGTGTGGGACAAGGAGCCGGACGTGTGCCTTTTCGGAATCAGGCTCTGCCGAGGACGAGAGCCATGAGATGTTCCTCCTCTGGGCATGCCCAGGTCCCGAATCCTGTTTTGCCTGTGAATAGGCTGCAGCGGGACGGTGAAGACCAGCAACAGCTTTCAGGGCTGCCACCTTCCTTGTGGGACAAGGAGCCGGACGTGTGCCTTTTCGGAATCAGGCTCTGCCGAGGACGAGATCCATGAGATGTTCCTCCTCTGGGCATGCCCGGGTCCCAGATCCTGTTGTGCCTGTGAATAGGCTGCAGGGGGACGGTGAAGACCAGCAACATATTTCAGGGCTGCCAACTTCCGTGTGGGACAAGGAGCCGGACGTGTGCCTTTTCGGAATCAGGCTCTGCCGAGGACGAGATCCATGAGATGTTCCTCCTCTCAGCAAGCCCAGGTCCCAGATCCTGTTGTGCCTGTGAATAGGCTGCAGGGGGACGGTGAAGACCAGCAACAGCTTTCAGGGCTGCCACCTTCCGTGTGGGACAAGGAGCCGGACGTGTGCCTTTTCGGAATCAGGCTCTGCCGAGGACGAGAGCCATGAGATGTTCCTCCTCTCAGCAAGCCCAGGTCCCAGATCCTGTTGTGCCTGTGAATAGGCTGCAGGGGGACGGTAAAGACCAGCAACAGCTTTCAGGGCTGCCACCTTCCGTGTGGGACAAGGAGCCGGACGTGTGCCTTTTCGGAATCAGGCTCTGCCGAGGAAGAGATCCATGAGATGTTCCTCCTCTGGGCATGCCCGGGTCCTGAATCCTGTTGTGCCTGTGAATAGGCTGCAGGGGGACGGTGAAGACCAGCAACAGCTTTCAGGGCTGCCACCTTCCGTGTGGGACAAGGAGCCGGACGTGTGCCTTTTCGGAATCAGGCTCTGCCGAGGACGAGAGCCATGAGATGTTCCTCCTCTGGGCATGCCCGGGTCCCAGATCCTGTTGTGCCTGTGAATAGGCTGCAGGGGGACGGTGAAGACCAGCAACAGCTTTCAGGGCTGCCACCTTCCGTGTGGGACAAGGAGCCGGACGTGTGCCTTTTCGGAATCAGGCTCTGCCGAGGATGACAGCCATGAGATGTTCCTCCTCTCAGCAAGACCGGGTCCCAGATCCTGTTGTGCCTGTGAATAGGCTGCAGGGGGACGGTGAAGACCAGCAACAGCTTTCAGGGCTGCCACCTTCCGTGTGGGACAAGGAGCCGGACGTGTGCCTTTTCGGAATCAGGCTCTGCCGAGGACGAGAGCCATGAGATGTTCCTTCTCTGGGCATGCCCGGGTCCTGATTCCTGTTGTGCCTGTGAATAGGCTGCAGGGGGACGGTGAAGACCAGCAACAGCTTTCAGGGCTGCCACCTTCCGTGTGGGACAAGGAGCCGGACGTGTGCCTTTTCGGAATCAGGCTCTGCCGAGGAAGACAGCCATGAGATGTTCCTCCTCTCAGCAAGCCCGGGTCCCAGATCCTGTTGTGCCTGTGAATAGGCTGCAGGGGGACGGTGAAGACCAGCAACAGCTTTCAGGGCTGCCACCTTCCGTGTGGGACAAGGAGCCGGACGTGTGCCTTTTCGGAATCAGGCTCTGCCGAGGAAGAGATCCATGAGATGTTCCTCCTCTGGGCATGCCCGGGTCCTGAATCCTGTTGTGCCTGTGAATAGGCTGCAGGGGGACGGTGAAGACCAGCAACAGCTTTCAGGGCTGCCACCTTCCGTGTGGGACAAGGAGCCGGACGTGTGCCTTTCCAGAATCAGGCTCTGCCGAGGACGAGATCCATGAGATGTTCCTCCTCTGGGCATGCCCGGGTCCTGAATCCTGTTGTGCCTGTGAATAGGCTGCAGGGGGACGGTGAAGACCAGCAAGAGCTTTCAGGGCTGCCACCTTCCGTGTGGGACAAGGATCCGGACGTGTGCCTTTTCGGAATCAGGCTCTGCCGAGGACGAGAGCCATGAGATGTTCCTCCTCTGGGCATGCCCGGGTCCCAGATCCTGTTGTGCCTGTGAATAGGCTGCAGGGGGACGGTGAAGACCAGCAACAGCTTTCAGGGCTGCCACCTTCCGTGTGGGACAAGGAGCCGGACGTGTGCCTTTTCGGAATCAGGCTCTGCCGAGGATGACAGCCATGAGATGTTCCTCCTCTCAGCAAGCCCGGGTCCCAGATCCTGTTGTACCTGTGAATAGGCTTCAGGGGGACGGTGAAGACCAGCAACAGCTTTCAGGGCTGCCACCTTCCGTGTGGGACAAGGATCCGGACGTGTGCCTTTTCGGAATCAGGCTCTGCCGAGGACGAGAGCCATGAGATGTTCCTTCTCTGGGCATGCCCGGGTCCTGATTCCTGTTGTGCCTGTGAATAGGCTGCAGGGGGACGGTGAAGACCAGCAACAGCTTTCAGGGCTGCCACCTTCCGTGTGGGACAAGGAGCCGGACTTTTGCCCTTTCGGAATCAGGCTCTGCCGAGGACGAGAGCCATGAGATGTTCCTCCTCTGGGCATGCCCGGGTCCCAGATCCAGTTGTGCCTGTGAATAGGCTGCAGGGGGATGGTGAAGACCAGCAACAGCTTTCAGGGCTGCCACCTTCCGTGTGGGACAAGGAGCCGGACGTGTGCCTTTTCGGAATCAGGCTCTGCCGAGGACGAGATCCATGAGATGTTCCTCCTCTCAGCAAGCCCGGGTCCCAGATCCTGTTGTACCTGTGAATAGGCTGCAGGGGGACGGTGAAGACCAGCAACAGCTTTCAGGGCTGCCACCTTCCGTGTGGGACAAGGAGCCGGACGTGTGCCTTTTCGGAATCAGGCTCTGCCGAGGACGAGAGCCATGAGATGTTCCTTCTCTGGGCATTCCCGGGTCCTGAATCCTGTTGTGCCTCTGAATAGGCTGCAGGGGGACGGTGAAGACCAGCAACAGCTTTCAGGGCTGCCACCTTCCGTGTGGGACAAGGAGCCGGACGTGTGCCTTTTCGGAATCAGGCTCTGCCGAGGACGAGAGCCATGAGATGTTCCTCCTCTGGGCAAGCCCGGGTCCCAGATCCTGTTGTGCCTGTGAATAGGCTGCAGGGGGACGGTGAAGACCAGCAACAGCTTTCAGGGCTGCCACCATCCGTGTGGGACAAGGAGCCGGACGTGTGCCTTTTCGGAATCAGGCTCTGCCGAGGACGAGATCCATGAGATGTTCCTCCTCTGGGCATGCCCAGGTCCTGAATCCTGTTTTGCCTGTGAATAGGCTGCAGCGGGACGGTGAAGACCAGCAACAGCTTTCAGGGCTGCCACCTTCCGTGTGGGACAAGGAGCCGGACGTGTGCCTTTTCGGAATCAGGCTCTGCCGAGGACGAGATCCATGAGATGTTCCTCCTCTGGGCATGCCCGGGTCCCAGATCCTGTTGTGCCTGTGAATAGGCTGCAGGGGGACGGTGAAGACCAGCAACATATTTCAGGGCTGCCAACTTCCGTGTGGGACAAGGAGCCGGACGTGTGCCTTTTCGGAATCAGGCTCTGCCGAGGACGAGAGCCATGAGATGTTCCTCCTCTGGGCAAGCCCGGGTCCCAGATCCTGTTGTGCCTGTGAATAGGCTGCAGGGGGACGGTGAAGACCAGCAACAGCTTTCAGGGCTGCCACCTTCCGTGTGGGACAAGGAGCCGGACGTGTGCATTTTCGGAATCAGGCTCTACCGAGGACGAGAACCATGAGATGTTCCTCCTCTGGGCAAGCCCGGGTCCCAGATCCTGTTGTACCTGTGAAAAGGATGCAGGGGGACGGTGAAGACCAGCAACAGCTTTCAGGGCTGCCACCTTCCGTGTGGGACAAGGAGCCGGACGTGTGCCTTTTCGGAATCAGGCTCTGCCGAGGACGAGATCCATGAGATGTTCCTCCTCTGGGCATGCCCGGGTCCCAGATCCTGTTGTGCCTGTGAATAGGCTGCAGGGGGACGGTGAAGACCAGCAACAGCTTTCAGGGCTGCCACCTTCCGTGTGGGACAAGGAGCCGGACGTGTGCCTTTTCGGAATCAGGCTCTGCCGAGGACGAGAGCCATGAGATGTTCCTCCTCTGGGCAAGCCCGGGTCCCAGATCCTGTTGTGCCTGTGAATAGGCTGCAGGGGGACGGTGAAGACCAGCAACAGCTTTCAGGGCTGCCACCTTCCGTGTGGGACAAGGAGCCGGACGTGTGCCTTTTCGGAAAGAGGCTCTGCCGAGGACGAGAGCCATGAGATGTTCCTCCTCTGGGCAAGCCCGGGTCCCAGATCCTGTTGTGCCTGTGAATAGGCTGCAGGGGGACGGTGAAGACCAGCAACAGCTTTCAGGGCTGCCACCTTCCGTGTGGGACAAGGAGCCGGACGTGTGCCTTTTCGGAATCAGGCTCTGCCGAGGACGAGAGCCATGAGATGTTCCTCCTCTCAGCAAGCCCAGGTCCCAGATCCTGTTGTGCCTGTGAATAGGCTGCAGGGGGACGGTGAAGACCAGCAACAACTTTCAGGTTCTGCCACCTTCCGTGTGGGACAAGGAGCCGGACGTGTGCCTTTTCGGAATCAGGCTCTACCGAGGACGAGAGCCATGAGATGTTCCTCCTCTGGGCAAGCCCGGGTCCCAGATCCTGTTGTGCCTGTGAATAGTCTGCAGGGGGACGGTGAAGACCAGCAACAGCTTTCAGGGCTGCCACCTTCCGTGTGGGACAAGGAGCCGGACGTGTGCCTTTTCGGAATCAGGCTCTGCCGAGGACGAGATCCATGAGATGTTCCTCCTCTGGGCATGCCTGGGTCCTGAATCCTGTTGTGCCTCTGAATAGGCTGCAGGGGGACGGTGAAGACCAGCAACATCTTTCAGGGCTGCCACCTTCCGTGTGGGACAAGGAGCCGGACGTGTGCCTTTTCGGAATCAGGCTCTGCCGAGGACGAGAGCCATGAGATGTTCCTCCTCTGGGCATGCCCGGTTAACAGATCCTGTTGTACCTGTGAATAGGCTGCAGGGGGATGGTGAAGACCAGCAACAGCTTTCAGGGCTGACACCTTCCGTGTGGGACAAGGAGCCGGACGTGTGCCTTTTCGGAATCAGGCTCTGCCGAGGACGAGAGCCATGAGATGTTCCTCCTCTCAGCAAGCCCAGGTCCCAGATCCTGTTGTGCCTGTGAATAGGCTGCAGGGGGACGGTAAAGACCAGCAACAGCTTTCAGGGCTGCCACCTTCCGTGTGGGACAAGGAGCCGGACGTGTGCCTTTTCGGAATCAGGCTCTGCCGAGGAAGAGATCCATGAGATGTTCCTCCTCTGGGCATGCCCGGGTCCTGAATCCTGTTGTGCCTGTGAATAGGCTGCAGGGGGACGGTGAAGACCAGCAACAGCTTTCAGGGCTGCCACCTTCCGTGTGGGACAAGGAGCCGGACGTGTGCCTTTTCGGAATCAGGCTCTGCCGAGGACGAGAGCCATGAGATGTTCCTCCTCTGGGCATGCCCGGGTCCCTGATCCTGTTGTGCCTGTGAATAGGCTGCAGGGGGATGGTGAAGACCAGCAACAGCTTTCAGGGCTGCCACCTTCCGTGTGGGACAAGGAGCCGGACGTGTGCCTTTTCGGAATCAGGCTCTGCCGAGGACGAGATCCATGAGATGTTCCTCCTCTCAGCAAGCCCGGGTCCCAGATCCTGTTGTACCTGTGAATAGGCTGCAGGGGGACGGTGAAGACCAGCAACAGCTTTCAGGGCTGCCACCTTCCGTGTGGGACAAGGAGCCGGACGTGTGCCTTTTCGGAATCAGGCTCTGCCGAGGACGAGAGCCATGAGATGTTCCTTCTCTGGGCATTCCCGGGTCCTGAATCCTGTTGTGCCTCTGAATAGGCTGCAGGGGGACGGTGAAGACCAGCAACAGCTTTCAGGGCTGCCAACTTCCGTGTGGGACAAGGAGCCGGACGTGTGCCTTTTCGGAATCAGGCTCTGCCGAGGACGAGAGCCATGAGATGTTCCTCCTCTGGGCAAGCCCGGGTCCCAGATCCTGTTGTGCCTGTGAAAAGGCTGCAGGGGGACGGTGAAGACCAGCAACAGCTTTCAGGGCTGCCACCATCCGTGTGGGACAAGGAGCCGGACGTGTGCCTTTTCGGAATCAGGCTCTGCCGAGGACGAGATCCATGAGATGTTCCTCCTCTGGGCATGCCCAGGTCCTGAATCCTGTTTTGCCTGTGAATAGGCTGCAGCGGGACGGTGAAGACCAGCAACAGCTTTCAGGGCTGCCACCTTCCGTGTGGGACAAGGAGCCGGACGTGTGCCTTTTCGGAATCAGGCTCTGCCGAGGACGAGATCCATGAGATGTTCCTCCTCTGGGCATGCCCGGGTCCCAGATCCTGTTGTGCCTGTGAATAGGCTGCAGGGGGACGGTGAAGACCAGCAACATATTTCAGGGCTGCCAACTTCCGTGTGGGACAAGGAGCCGGACGTGTGCCTTTTCGGAATCAGGCTCTGCCGAGGACGAGAGCCATGAGATGTTCCTCCTCTGGGCAAGCCCGGGTCCCAGATCCTGTTGTGCCTGTGAATAGGCTGCAGGGGGACGGTGAAGACCAGCAACAGCTTTCAGGGCTGCCACCTTCCGTGTGGGACAAGGAGCCGGACGTGTGCATTTTCGGAATCAGGCTCTACCGAGGACGAGAACCATGAGATGTTCCTCCTCTGGGCAAGCCCGGGTCCCAGATCCTGTTGTACCTGTGAAAAGGATGCAGGGGGACGGTGAAGACCAGCAACAGCTTTCAGGGCTGCCACCTTCCGTGTGGGACAAGGAGCCGGACGTGTGCCTTTTCGGAATCAGGCTCTGCCGAGGACGAGATCCATGAGATGTTCCTCCTCTGGGCATGCCCGGGTCCCAGATCCTGTTGTGCCTGTGAATAGGCTGCAGGGGGACGGTGAAGACCAGCAACAGCTTTCAGGGCTGCCACCTTCCGTGTGGGACAAGGAGCCGGACGTGTGCCTTTTCGGAATCAGGCTCTGCCGAGGACGAGAGCCATGAGATGTTCCTCCTCTGGGCAAGCCCGGGTCCCAGATCCTGTTGTGCCTGTGAATAGGCTGCAGGGGGACGGTGAAGACCAGCAACAGCTTTCAGGGCTGCCACCTTCCGTGTGGGACAAGGAGCCGGACGTGTGCCTTTTCGGAAAGAGGCTCTGCCGAGGACGAGAGCCATGAGATGTTCCTCCTCTGGGCAAGCCCGGGTCCCAGATCCTGTTGTGCCTGTGAATAGGCTGCAGGGGGACGGTGAAGACCAGCAACAGCTTTCAGGGCTGCCACCTTCCGTGTGGGACAAGGAGCCGGACGTGTGCCTTTTCGGAATCAGGCTCTGCCGAGGACGAGAGCCATGAGATGTTCCTCCTCTCAGCAAGCCCAGGTCCCAGATCCTGTTGTGCCTGTGAATAGGCTGCAGGGGGACGGTGAAGACCAGCAACAACTTTCAGGTTCTGCCACCTTCCGTGTGGGACAAGGAGCCGGACGTGTGCCTTTTCGGAATCAGGCTCTACCGAGGACGAGAGCCATGAGATGTTCCTCCTCTGGGCAAGCCCGGGTCCCAGATCCTGTTGTGCCTGTGAATAGTCTGCAGGGGGACGGTGAAGACCAGCAACAGCTTTCAGGGCTGCCACCTTCCGTGTGGGACAAGGAGCCGGACGTGTGCCTTTTCGGAATCAGGCTCTGCCGAGGACGAGATCCATGAGATGTTCCTCCTCTGGGCATGCCTGGGTCCTGAATCCTGTTGTGCCTCTGAATAGGCTGCAGGGGGACGGTGAAGACCAGCAACATCTTTCAGGGCTGCCACCTTCCGTGTGGGACAAGGAGCCGGACGTGTGCCTTTTCGGAATCAGGCTCTGCCGAGGACGAGAGCCATGAGATGTTCCTCCTCTGGGCATGCCCGGTTAACAGATCCTGTTGTACCTGTGAATAGGCTGCAGGGGGATGGTGAAGACCAGCAACAGCTTTCAGGGCTGACACCTTCCGTGTGGGACAAGGAGCCGGACGTGTGCCTTTTCGGAATCAGGCTCTGCCGAGGACGAGAGCCATGAGATGTTCCTCCTCTCAGCAAGCCCAGGTCCCAGATCCTGTTGTGCCTGTGAATAGGCTGCAGGGGGACGGTAAAGACCAGCAACAGCTTTCAGGGCTGCCACCTTCCGTGTGGGACAAGGAGCCGGACGTGTGCCTTTTCGGAATCAGGCTCTGCCGAGGAAGAGATCCATGAGATGTTCCTCCTCTGGGCATGCCCGGGTCCTGAATCCTGTTGTGCCTGTGAATAGGCTGCAGGGGGACGGTGAAGACCAGCAACAGCTTTCAGGGCTGCCACCTTCCGTGTGGGACAAGGAGCCGGACGTGTGCCTTTTCGGAATCAGGCTCTGCCGAGGACGAGAGCCATGAGATGTTCCTCCTCTGGGCATGCCCGGGTCCCAGATCCTGTTGTGCCTGTGAATAGGCTGCAGGGGGACGGTGAAGACCAGCAACAGCTTTCAGGGCTGCCACCTTCCGTGTGGGACAAGGAGCCGGACGTGTGCCTTTTCGGAATCAGGCTCTGCCGAGGATGACAGCCATGAGATGTTCCTCCTCTCAGCAAGCCCGGGTCCCAGATCCTGTTGTGCCTGTGAATAGGCTGCAGGGGGACGGTGAAGACCAGCAACAGCTTTCAGGGCTGCCACCTTCCGTGTGGGACAAGGAGCCGGACGTGTGCCTTTTCGGAATCAGGCTCTGCCGAGGAAGAGATCCATGAGATGTTCCTCCTCTGGGCATGCCCGGGTCCTGAATCCTGTTGTGCCTGTGAATAGGCTGCAGGGGGACGGTGAAGACCAGCAACAGCTTTCAGGGCTGCCACCTTCCGTGTGGGACAAGGAGCCGGACGTGTGCCTTTCCAGAATCAGGCTCTGCCGAGGACGAGATCCATGAGATGTTCCTCCTCTGGGCATGCCCGGGTCCTGAATCCTGTTGTGCCTGTGAATAGGCTGCAGGGGGACGGTGAAGACCAGCAACAGCTTTCAGGGCTGCCACCTTCCGTGTGGGACAAGGAGCCGGACGTGTGCCTTTTCGGAATCAGGCTCTGCCGAAGACGAGAGCCATGAGATGTTCCTCCTCTGGGCATGCCCGGGTCCCAGATCCTGTTGTGCCTGTGAATAGGCTGCAGGGGGACGGTGAAGACCAGCAACAGCTTTCAGGGCTGCCACCTTCCGTGTGGGACAAGGAGCCGGACGTGTGCCTTTTCGGAATCAGGCTCTGCCGAGGATGACAGCCATGAGATGTTCCTCCTCTCAGCAAGCCCGGGTCCCAGATCCTGTTGTACCTGTGAATAGGCTTCAGGGGGACGGTGAAGACCAGCAACAGCTTTCAGGGCTGCCACCTTCCGTGTGGGACAAGGATCCGGACGTGTGCCTTTTCGGAATCAGGCTCTGCCGAGGACGAGAGCCATGAGATGTTCCTTCTCTGGGCATGCCCGGGTCCTGATTCCTGTTGTGCCTGTGAATAGGCTGCAGGGGGACGGTGAAGACCAGCAACAGCTTTCAGGGCTGCCACCTTCCGTGTGGGACAAGGAGCCGGACTTGTGCCCTTTCGGAATCAGGCTCTGCCGAGGACGAGAGCCATGAGATGTTCCTCCTCTGGGCATGCCCGGGTCCCAGATCCTGTTGTGCCTGTGAATAGGCTGCAGGGGGATGGTGAAGACCAGCAACAGCTTTCAGGGCTGCCACCTTCCGTGTGGGACAAGGAGCCGGACGTGTGCCTTTTCGGAATCAGGCTCTGCCGAGGACGAGAGCCATGAGATGTTCCTCCTCTGGGCAAGCCCGGGTCCCAGATCCTGTTGTGCCTGTGAATAGGCTGCAGGGGGACGGTGAAGACCAGCAACATCTTTCAGGGCTGCCACCTTCCGTGTGGGACAAGGAGCCGGACGTGTGCCTTTTCGGAAAGAGGCTCTGCCGAGGACGAGAGCCATGAGATGTTCCTCCTCTGGGCATGCCCAGGTCCCGAATCCTGTTTTGCCTGTGAATAGGCTGCAGCGGGACGGTGAAGACCAGCAACAGCTTTCAGGGCTGCCACCTTCCTTGTGGGACAAGGAGCCGGACGTGTGCCTTTTCGGAATCAGGCTCTGCCGAGGACGAGAACCATGAGATGTTCCTCCTCTGGGCATGCCCGGGTCCCAGATCCTGTTGTGCCTGTGAATAGGCTGCAGGGGGACGGTGAAGACCAGCAACATATTTCAGGGCTGCCAACTTCCGTGTGGGACAAGGAGCCGGACGTGTGCCTTTTCGGAATCAGGCTCTGCCGAGGACGAGATCCATGAGATGTTCCTCCTCTCAGCAAGCCCAGGTCCCAGATCCTGTTGTGCCTGTGAATAGGCTGCAGGGGGACGGTGAAGACCAGCAACAGCTTTCAGGGCTGCCACCTTCCGTGTGGGACAAGGAGCCGGACGTGTGCCTTTTCGGAATCAGGCTCTGCCGAGGACGAGAGCCATGAGATGTTCCTCCTCTCAGCAAGCCCAGGTCCCAGATCCTGTTGTGCCTGTGAATAGGCTGCAGGGGGACGGTAAAGACCAGCAACAGCTTTCAGGGCTGCCACCTTCCGTGTGGGACAAGGAGCCGGACGTGTGCCTTTTCGGAATCAGGCTCTGCCGAGGAAGAGATCCATGAGATGTTCCTCCTCTGGGCATGCCCGGGTCCTGAATCCTGTTGTGCCTGTGAATAGGCTGCAGGGGGACGGTGAAGACCAGCAACAGCTTTCAGGGCTGCCACCTTCCGTGTGGGACAAGGAGCCGGACGTGTGCCTTTTCGGAATCAGGCTCTGCCGAGGACGAGAGCCATGAGATGTTCCTCCTCTGGGCATGCCCAGGTCCCGAATCCTGTTTTCCCTGTGAATAGGCTGCAGCGGGACGGTGAAGACCAGCAACAGCTTTCAGGGCTGCCACCTTCCTTGTGGGACAAGGAGCCGGACGTGTGCCTTTTCGGAATCAGGCTCTGCCGAGGACGAGATCCATGAGATGTTCCTCCTCTGGGCATGCCCGGGTCCCAGATCCTGTTGTGCCTGTGAATAGGCTGCAGGGGGACGGTGAAGACCAGCAACATATTTCAGGGCTGCCAACTTCCGTGTGGGACAAGGAGCCGGACGTGTGCCTTTTCGGAATCAGGCTCTGCCGAGGACGAGATCCATGAGATGTTCCTCCTCTCAGCAAGCCCAGGTCCCAGATCCTGTTGTGCCTGTGAATAGGCTGCAGGGGGACGGTGAAGACCAGCAACAGCTTTCAGGGCTGCCACCTTCCGTGTGGGACAAGGAGCCGGACGTGTGCCTTTTCGGAATCAGGCTCTGCCGAGGACGAGAGCCATGAGATGTTCCTCCTCTCAGCAAGCCCAGGTCCCAGATCCTGTTGTGCCTGTGAATAGGCTGCAGGGGGACGGTAAAGACCAGCAACAGCTTTCAGGGCTGCCACCTTCCGTGTGGGACAAGGAGCCGGACGTGTGCCTTTTCGGAATCAGGCTCTGGCGAGGAAGAGATCCATGAGATGTTCCTCCTCTGGGCATGCCCGGGTCCTGAATCCTGTTGTGCCTGTGAATAGGCTGCAGGGGGACGGTGAAGACCAGCAACAGCTTTCAGGGCTGCCACCTTCCGTGTGGGACAAGGATCCGGACGTGTGCCTTTTCGGAATCAGGCTCTGCCGAGGACGAGAGCCATGAGATGTTCCTCCTCTGGGCATGCCCGGGTCCCAGATCCTGTTGTGCCTGTGAATAGGCTGCAGGGGGACGGTGAAGACCAGCAACAGCTTTCAGGGCTGCCACCTTCCGTGTGGGACAAGGAGCCGGACGTGTGCCTTTTCGGAATCAGGCTCTGCCGAGGATGACAGCCATGAGATGTTCCTCCTCTCAGCAAGACCGGGTCCCAGATCCTGTTGTGCCTGTGAATAGGCTGCAGGGGGACGGTGAAGACCAGCAACAGCTTTCAGGGCTGCCACCTTCCGTGTGGGACAAGGAGCCGGACGTGTGCCTTTTCGGAATCAGGCTCTGCCGAGGATGACAGCCATGAGATGTTCCTCCTCTGGGCAAGCCCGGGTCCCAGATCCTGTTGTGCCTGTGAATAGGCTGCAGGGGGACGGTGAAGACCAGCAACAGCTTTCAGGGCTGCCACCTTCCGTGTGGGACAAGGAGCCGGACGTGTGCCTTTTCGGAATCAGGCTCTGCCGAGGAAGAGATCCATGAGATGTTCCTCCTCTGGGCATGCCCGGGTCCTGAATCCTGTTGTGCCTGTGAATAGGCTGCAGGGGGACGGTGAAGACCAGCAACAGCTTTCAGGGCTGCCACCTTCCGTGTGGGACAAGGAGCCGGACGTGTGCCTTTCCAGAATCAGGCTCTGCCGAGGACGAGATCCATGAGATGTTCCTCCTCTGGGCATGCCCGGGTCCTGAATCCTGTTGTGCCTGTGAATAGGCTGCAGGGGGACGGTGAAGACCAGCAACAGCTTTCAGGGCTGCCACCTTCCGTGTGGGACAAGGAGCCGGACGTGTGCCTTTTCGGAATCAGGCTCTGCCGAGGACGAGAGCCATGAGATGTTCCTCCTCTGGGCATGCCCGGGTCCCAGATCCTGTTGTGCCTGTGAATAGGCTGCAGGGGGACGGTGAAGACCAGCAACAGCTTTCAGGGCTGCCACCTTCCGTGTGGGACAAGGAGCCGGACGTGTGCCTTTTCGGAATCAGGCTCTGCCGAGGATGACAGCCATGAGATGTTCCTCCTCTCAGCAAGCCCGGGTCCCAGATCCTGTTGTACCTGTGAATAGGCTTCAGGGGGACGGTGAAGACCAGCAACAGCTTTCAGGGCTGCCACCTTCCGTGTGGGACAAGGATCCGGACGTGTGCCTTTTCGGAATCAGGCTCTGCCGAGGACGAGAGCCATGAGATGTTCCTTCTCTGGGCATGCCCGGGTCCTGATTCCTGTTGTGCCTGTGAATAGGCTGCAGGGGGACGGTGAAGACCAGCAACAGCTTTCAGGGCTGCCACCTTCCGTGTGGGACAAGGAGCCGGACTTGTGCCCTTTCGGAATCAGGCTCTGCCGAGGACGAGAGCCATGAGATTTTCCTCCTCTGGGCATGCCCGGGTCCCAGATCCTGTTGTGCCTGTGAATAGGCTGCAGGGGGATGGTGAAGACCAGCAACAGCTTTCAGGGCTGCCACCTTCCGTGTGGGACAAGGAGCCGGACGTGTGCCTTTTCGGAATCAGGCTCTGCCGAGGACGAGATCCATGAGATGTTCCTCCTCTCAGCAAGCCCGGGTCCCAGATCCTGTTGTACCTGTGAATAGGCTGCAGGGGGACGGTGAAGACCAGCAACAGCTTTCAGGGCTGCCACCTTCCGTGTGGGACAAGGAGCCGGACGTGTGCCTTTTCGGAAAGAGGCTCTGCCGAGGACGAGAGCCATGAGATTTTCCTTCTCTGGGCATTCCCGGGTCCTGAATCCTGTTGTGCCTGTGAATAGGCTGCAGGGGGACGGTGAAGACCAGCAGCAGCTTTCAGGGCTGCCACCTTCCGTGTGGGACAAGGAGCCGGACGTGTGCCTTTTCGGAATCAGGCTCTGCCGAGGATGACAGCCATGAGATGTTCCTCCTCTGGGCAAGCCCGGGTCCCAGATCCTGTTGTGCCTGTGAATAGGCTGCAGGGGGACGGTGAAGACCAGCAACAGCTTTCAGGGCTGCCACCTTCCGTGTGGGACAAGGAGCCGGACGTGTGCCTTTTCGGAATCAGGCTCTGCCGAGGACGAGAGCCATGAGATGTTCCTCCTCTCAGCAAGCCCAGGTCCCAGATCCTGTTGTGCCTGTGAATAGGCTGCAGGGGGACGGTGAAGACCAGCAACAACTTTCAGGGCTGCCACCTTCCGTGTGGGACAAGGAGCCGGACGTGTGCCTTTTCGGAATCAGGCTCTACCGAGGACGAGAGCCATGAGATGTTCCTCCTCTGGGCAAGCCCGGGTCCCAGATCCTGTTGTGCCTGTGAATAGTCTGCAGGGGGACGGTGAAGACCAGCAACAGCTTTCAGGGCTGCCACCTTCCGTGTGGGACAAGGAGACGGACGTGTGCCTTTTCGGAATCAGGCTCTGCCGAGGACGAGATCCATGAGATGTTCCTCCTCTGGGCATGCCTGGGTCCTGAATCCTGTTGTGCCTCTGAATAGGCTGCAGGGGGACGGTGAAGACCAGCAACATCTTTCAGGGCTGCCACCTTCCGTGTGGGACAAGGAGCCGGACGTGTGCCTTTTCGGAATCAGGCTCTGCCGAGGACGAGAGCCATGAGATGTTCCTCCTCTGGGCATGCCCGGATAACAGATCCTGTTGTACCTGTGAATAGGCTGCAGGGGGATGGTGAAGACCAGCAACAGCTTTCAGGGCTGACACCTTCCGTGTGGGACAAGGAGCCGGACGTGTGCCTTTTCGGAATCAGGCTCTGCCGAGGACGAGAGCCATGAGATGTTCCTCCTCTCAGCAAGCCCAGGTCCCAGATCGTGTTGTGCCTGTGAATAGGCTGCAGGGGGACGGTAAAGACCAGCAACAGCTTTCAGGGCTGCCACCTTCCGTGTGGGACAAGGAGCCGGACGTGTGCCTTTTCGGAATCAGGCTCTGCCGAGGAAGAGAGCCATGAGATGTTCCTCCTCTGGGCATGCCCGGGTCCTGAATCCTGTTGTGCCTGTGAATAGGCTGCAGGGGGACGGTGAAGACCAGCAACAGCTTTCAGGGCTGCCACCTTCCGTGTGGGACAAGGAGCCGGACGTGTGCCTTTTCGGAATCAGGCTCTGCCGAGGACGAGAGCCATGAGATGTTCCTCCTCTGGGCATGCCCGGGTCCCAGATCCTGTTGTGCCTGTGAATAGGCTGCAGGGGGACGGTGAAGACCAGCAACAGCTTTCAGGGCTGCCACCTTCCGTGTGGGACAAGGAGCCGGACGTGTGCCTTTTCGGAATCAGGCTCTGCCGAGGACGAGAGCCATGAGATGTTCCTCCTCTGGGCATGCCCGGGTCCCAGATCCTGTTGTGTCTGTGAATAGGCTGCAGGGGGACGGTGAAGACCAGCAACAGCTTTCAGGGCTGCCACCTTCCGTGTGGGACAAGGAGCCGGACGTGTGCCTTTTCGGAATCAGGCTCTGCCGAGGATGACAGCCATGAGATGTTCCTCCTCTCAGCAAGCCCGGGTCCCAGATCCTGTTGTACCTGTGAATAGGCTTCAGGGGGACGGTGAAGACCAGCAACAGCTTTCAGGGCTGCCACCTTCCGTGTGGGACAAGGAGCCGGACGTGTGCCTTTTCGGAATCAGGCTCTGCCGAGGACGAGAGCCATGAGATGTTCCTTCTCTGGGCATGCCCGGGTCCTGATTCCTGTTGTGCCTGTGAATAGGCTGCAGGGGGACGGTGAAGACCAGCAACAGCTTTCAGGGCTGCCACCTTCCGTGTGGGACAAGGAGCCGGACTTGTGCCCTTTCGGAATCAGGCTCTGCCGAGGACGAGAGCCATGAGATGTTCCTCCTCTGGGCATGCCCGGGTCCCAGATCCTGTTGTGCCTGTGAATAGGCTGCAGGGGGATGGTGAAGACCAGCAACAGCTTTCAGGGCTGCCACCTTCCGTGTGGGACAAGGAGCCGGACGTGTGCCTTTTCGGAATCAGGCTCTGCCGAGGACGAGATCCATGAGATGTTCCTCCTCTCAGCAAGCCCGGGTCCCAGATCCTGTTGTACCTGTGAATAGGCTGCAGGGGGACGGTGAAGACCAGCAACAGCTTTCAGGGCTGCCACCTTCCGTGTGGGACAAGGAGCCGGACGTGTGCCTTTTCGGAAAGAGGCTCTGCCGAGGACGAGAGCCATGAGATTTTCCTTCTCTGGGCATTCCCGGGTCCTGAATCCTGTTGTGCCTGTGAATAGGCTGCAGGGGGACGGTGAAGACCAGCAGCAGCTTTCAGGGCTGCCACCTTCCGTGTGGGACAAGGAGCCGGACGTGTGCCTTTTCGGAATCAGGCTCTGCCGAGGATGACAGCCATGAGATGTTCCTCCTCTGGGCAAGCCCGGGTCCCAGATCCTGTTGTGCCTGTGAATAGGCTGCAGGGGGACGGTGAAGACCAGCAACAGCTTTCAGGGCTGCCACCTTCCGTGTGGGACAAGGAGCCGGACGTGTGCCTTTTCGGAATCAGGCTCTGCCGAGGACGAGAGCCATGAGATGTTCCTCCTCTCAGCAAGCCCAGGTCCCAGATCCTGTTGTGCCTGTGAATAGGCTGCAGGGGGACGGTGAAGACCAGCAACAACTTTCAGGGCTGCCACCTTCCGTGTGGGACAAGGAGCCGGACGTGTGCCTTTTCGGAATCAGGCTCTACCGAGGACGAGAGCCATGAGATGTTCCTCCTCTGGGCAAGCCCGGGTCCCAGATCCTGTTGTGCCTGTGAATAGTCTGCAGGGGGACGGTGAAGACCAGCAACAGCTTTCAGGGCTGCCACCTTCCGTGTGGGACAAGGAGACGGACGTGTGCCTTTTCGGAATCAGGCTCTGCCGAGGACGAGATCCATGAGATGTTCCTCCTCTGGGCATGCCTGGGTCCTGAATCCTGTTGTGCCTCTGAATAGGCTGCAGGGGGACGGTGAAGACCAGCAACATCTTTCAGGGCTGCCACCTTCCGTGTGGGACAAGGAGCCGGACGTGTGCCTTTTCGGAATCAGGCTCTGCCGAGGACGAGAGCCATGAGATGTTCCTCCTCTGGGCATGCCCGGATAACAGATCCTGTTGTACCTGTGAATAGGCTGCAGGGGGATGGTGAAGACCAGCAACAGCTTTCAGGGCTGACACCTTCCGTGTGGGACAAGGAGCCGGACGTGTGCCTTTTCGGAATCAGGCTCTGCCGAGGACGAGAGCCATGAGATGTTCCTCCTATCAGCAAGCCCAGGTCCCAGATCGTGTTGTGCCTGTGAATAGGCTGCAGGGGGACGGTAAAGACCAGCAACAGCTTTCAGGGCTGCCACCTTCCGTGTGGGACAAGGAGCCGGACGTGTGCCTTTTCGGAATCAGGCTCTGCCGAGGAAGAGAGCCATGAGATGTTCCTCCTCTAGGCAAGCCCGGGTCCTGAATCCTGTTGTGCCTGTGAATAGGCTGCAGGGGGACGGTGAAGACCAGCAACAGCTTTCAGGGCTGCCACCTTCCGTGTGGGACAAGGAGCCGGACGTGTGCCTTTTCGGAATCAGGCTCTGCCGAGGACGAGAGCCATGAGATGTTCCTCCTCTGGGCATGCCCGGGTCCCAAATCCTGTTGTGCCTGTGAATAGGCTGCAGGGGGACGGTGAAGACCAGCAACAGCTTTCAGGGCTGCCACCTTCCGTGTGGGACAAGGAGCCGGACGTGTGCCTTTTCGGAATCAGGCTCTGCCGAGGACGAGAGCCATGAGATGTTCCTCCTCTGGGCATGCCCGGGTCCTGAATCCTGTTGTGCCTCTGAATAGGCTGCAGGGGGACGGTGAAGACCAGCAACAGCTTTCAGGGCTGCCACCTTCCGTGTGGGACAAGGAGCCGGACGTGTGCCTTTTCGGAATCAGGCTCTGCCGAGGACGAGAGCCATGAGATGTTCCTCCTCTCAGCAAGCCTGGGTCCCATCTCCTGTTGTACCTGTGAATAGGCTGCAGGGGGACGGTGAAGACCAGCAACAGCTTTCAGGGCTGCCACCTTCCGTGTGGGACAAGGAGCCGGACGTGTGCCTTTTCGGAATCAGGCTCTGCCGAGGACGAGAGCCATGAGATGTTCCTCCTCTGGGCATGCCCAGGTCCCGAATCCTGTTTTGCCTGTGAATAGGTTGCAGCGGGACGGTGAAGACCAGCAACAGCTTTCAGGGCTGCCACCTTCCTTGTGGGACAAGGAGCCGGACGTGTGCCTTTTCGGAATCAGGCTCTGCCGAGGACGAGATCCATGAGATGTTCCTCCTCTGGGCATGCCCGGGTCCCAGATCCTGTTGTGCCTGTGAATAGGCTGCAGGGGGACGGTGAAGACCAGCAACATATTTCAGGGCTGCCAACTTCCGTGTGGGACAAGGAGCCGGACGTGTGCCTTTTCGGAATCAGGCTCTGCCGAGGACGAGATCCATGAGATGTTCCTCCTCTCAGCAAGCCCAGGTCCCAGATCCTGTTGTGCCTGTGAATAGGCTGCAGGGGGACGGTGAAGACCAGCAACAACTTTCAGGGCTGCCACCTTCCGTGTGGAACAAGGAGCCGGACGTGTGCATTTTCGGAATCAGGCTCTACCGAGGACGAGAACCATGAGATGTTCCTCCTCTGGGCAAGCCCGGGTCCCAGATCCTGTTGTACCTGTGAATAGGCTGCAGGGGGACGGTGAAGACCAGCAACAGCTTTCAGGGCTGCCACCTTCCGTGTGGGACAAGGATCCGGACGTGTGCCTTTTCGGAATCAGGCTCTGCCGAGGACGAGATCCATGAGATGTTCCTCCTCTGGGCATGCCCGGGTCCCAGATCCTGTTGTGCCTGTGAATAGGCTGCAGGGGGACGGTGAAGACCAGCAACATCTTTCAGGGCTGCCACCTTCCGTGTGGGACAAGGAGCCGGACGTGTGCCTTTTTGGAATCAGGCTCTGCCGAGGACGAGAGCCATGAGATGTTCCTCCTCTCAGCAAGCCCGGGTCCCAGATCCTGTTGTGCCTGTGAATAGGCTGCAGGGGGACGGTGAAGACCAGCAACAGCTTTCAGGGCTGCCACCTTCCGTGTGGGACAAGGAGCCGGACGTGTGCCTTTTCGGAAAGAGGCTCTGCCGAGGACGAGAGCCATGAGATGTTCCTCCTCTGGGCAAGCCCGGGTCACAGATCCTGTTGTGCCTGTGAATAGGCTGCAGGGGGACGGTGAAGACCAGCAACAGCTTTCAGGGCTGCCACCTTCCGTGTGGGACAAGGAGCCGGACGTGTGCCTTTTCGGAATCAGGCTCTGCCGAGGACGAGAGCCATGAGATGTTCCTCCTCTCAGCAAGCCCAGGTCCCAGATCCTGTTGTGCCTGTGAATAGGCTGCAGGGGGACGGTGAAGACCAGCAACATCTTTCAGGGCTGCCACCTTCCGTGTGGGACAAGGAGCCGGACGTGTGCCTTTTCGGAAAGAGGCTCTGCCGCGGACGAGAGCCATGAGATGTTCCTCCTCTCAGCAAGCCCGGGTCCCATCTCCTGTTGTACCTGTGAATAGGCTGCAGGGGGACGGTGAAGACCAGCAACAGCTTTCAGGGCTGCCACCTTCCGTGTGGGACAAGGAGCCGGACGTGTGCCTTTTCGGAATCAGGCTCTGCCGAGGACGAGAGCCATGAGATGTTCCTCCTCTGGGCATGCCCAGGTCCCGAATCCTGTTTTGCCTGTGAATAGGCTGCAGCGGGACGGTGAAGACCAGCAACAGCTTTCAGGGCTGCCACCTTCCTTGTGGGACAAGGAGCCGGACGTGTGCCTTTTCGGAATCAGGCTCTGCCGAGGACGAGAGCCATGAGATGTTCCTCCTCTGGGCATGCCCGGGTCCCAGATCCTGTTGTGCCTGTGAATAGGCTGCAGGGGGACGGTGAAGACCAGCAACATATTTCAGGGCTGCCAACTTCCGTGTGGGACAAGGAGCCGGACGTGTGCCTTTTCGGAATCAGGCTCTGCCGAGGACGAGATCCATGAGATGTTCCTCCTCTCAGCAAGCCCAGGTCCCAGATCCTGTTGTGCCTGTGAATAGGCTGCAGGGGGACGGTGAAGACCAGCAACAACTTTCAGGGCTGCCACCTTCCGTGTGGGACAAGGAGCCGGACGTGTGCATTTTCGGAATCAGGCTCTACCGAGGACGAGAACCATGAGATGTTCCTCCTCTGGGCAGGCCCGGGTCCCAGATCCTGTTGTACCTGTGAATAGGCTGCAGGGGGACGGTGAAGACCAGCAACAGCTTTCAGGGCTGCCACCTTCCGTGTGGGACAAGGAGCCGGACGTGTGCCTTTTCGGAATCAGGCTCTGCCGAGGACGAGATCCATGAGATGTTCCTCCTCTGGGCATGCCCGGGTCCCAGATCCTGTTGTGCCTGTGAATAGGCTGCAGGGGGACGGTGAAGACCAGCAACATCTTTCAGGGCTGCCACCTTCCGTGTGGGACAAGGAGCCGGACGTGTGCCTTTTTGGAATCAGGCTCTGCCGAGGACGAGAGCCATGAGATGTTCCTCCTCTCAGCAAGCCCGGGTCCCAGATCCTGTTGTGCCTGTGAATAGGCTGCAGGGGGACGGTGAAGACCAGCAACAGCTTTCAGGGCTGCCACCTTCCGTGTGGGACAAGGAGCCGGACGTGTGCCTTTTCGGAAAGAGGCTCTGCCGAGGACGAGAGCCATGAGATGTTCCTCCTCTGGGCAAGCCCGGGTCACAGATCCTGTTGTGCCTGTGAATAGGCTGCAGGGGGACGGTGAAGACCAGCAACAGCTTTCAGGGCTGCCACCTTCCGTGTGGGACAAGGAGCCGGACGTGTGCCTTTTCGGAATCAGGCTCTGCCGAGGACGAGAGCCATGAGATGTTCCTCCTCTCAGCAAGCCCAGGTCCCAGATCCTGTTGTGCCTGTGAATAGGCTGCAGGGGGACGGTGAAGACCAGCAACAACTTTCAGGGCTGCCACCTTCCGTGTGGGACAAGGAGCCGGACGTGTGCCTTTTCGGAATCAGGCTCTACCGAGGACGAGAGCCATGAGATGTTCCTCCTCTGGGCAAGCCCGGGTCCCTGATCCTGTTGTACCTGTGAATAGTCTGCAGGGGGACGGTGAAGACCAGCAACAGCTTTCAGGGCTGCCACCTTCCGTGTGGGACAAGGAGCCGGACGTGTGCCTTTTCGGAATCAGGCTCTGCCGAGGACGAGATCCATGAGATGTTCCTCCTCTGGGCATGCCCGGGTCCTGAATCCTGTTGTGCCTCTGAATAGGCTGCAGGGGGACGGTGAAGACCAGCAACATCTTTCAGGGCTGCCACCTTCCGTGTGGGACAAGGAGCCGGACGTGTGCCTTTTCGGAATCAGGCTCTGCCGAGGACGAGAGCCATGAGATGTTCCTCCTCTCAGCAAGCCCAGGTCCCAGATCCTGTTGTGCCTGTGAATAGGCTGCAGGGGGACGGTAAAGACCAGCAACAGCTTTCAGGGCTGCCACCTTCCGTGTGGGACAAGGAGCCGGACGTGTGCCTTTTCGGAATCAGGCTCTGCTGAGGAAGAGATCCATGAGATGTTCCTCCTCTGGGCATGCCCGGGTCCTGAATCCTGTTGTGCCTGTGAATAGGCTGCAGGGGGACGGTGAAGACCAGCAACAGCTTTCAGGGCTGCCACCTTCCGTGTGGGACAAGGAGCCGGACGTGTGCCTTTTCGGAATCAGGCTCTGCCGAGGACGAGAGCCATGAGATGTTCCTCCTCTGGGCATGCCCGGGTCCCAGATCCTGTTGTGCCTGTGAATAGGCTGCAGGGGGACGGTGAAGACCAGCAACAGCTTTCAGGGCTGCCACCTTCCGTGTGGGACAAGGAGCCGGACGTGTGCCTTTTCGGAATCAGGCTCTGCGGAGGATGACAGCCATGAGATGTTCCTCCTCTCAGCAAGACCGGGTCCCAGATCCTGTTGTGCCTGTGAATAGGCTGCAGGGGGACGGTGAAGACCAGCAACAGCTTTCAGGGCTGCCACCTTCCGTGTGGGACAAGGAGCCGGACGTGTGCCTTTTTGGAATCAGGCTCTGCCGAGGATGACAGCCATGAGATGTTCCTCCTCTCAGCAAGCCCGGGTCCCAGATCCTGTTGTGCCTCTGAATAGGCTGCAGGGGGACGGTGAAGACCAGCAACAGCTTTCAGGGCTGCCACCTTCCGTGTGGGACAAGGAGCCGGACGTGTGCCTTTTCGGAATCAGGCTCTGCCGAGGAAGAGATCCATGAGATGTTCCTCCTCTGGGCATGCCCGGGTCCTGAATCCTGTTGTGCCTGTGAATAGGCTGCAGGGGGACGGTGAAGACCAGCAACAGCTTTCAGGGCTGCCACCTTCCGTGTGGGACAAGGAGCCGGACGTGTGCCTTTCCAGAATCAGGCTCTGCCGAGGACGAGATCCATGAGATGTTCCTCCTCTGGGCATGCCCGGGTCCTGAATCCTGTTGTGCCTGTGAATAGGCTGCAGGGGGACGGTGAAGACCAGCAAGAGCTTTCAGGGCTGCCACCTTCCGTGTGGGACAAGGAGCCGGACGTGTGCCTTTTCGGAATCAGGCTCTGCCGAGGACGAGAGCCATGAGATGTTCCTCCTCTGGGCATGCCCGGGTCCCAGATCCTGTTGTGCCTGTGAATAGGCTGCAGGGGGACGGTGAAGACCAGCAACAGCTTTCAGGGCTGCCACCTTCCGTGTGGGACAAGGAGCTGGACGTGTGCCTTTTCGGAATCAGGCTCTGCCGAGGATGACAGCCATGAGATGTTCCTCCTCTCAGCAAGCCCGGGTCCCAGATCCTGTTGTACCTGTGAATAGGCTTCAGGGGGACGGTGAAGACCAGCAACAGCTTTCAGGGCTGCCACCTTCCGTGTGGGACAAGGATCCGGACGTGTGCCTTTTCGGAATCAGGCTCTGCCGAGGACGAGAGCCATGAGATGTTCCTTCTCTGGGCATGCCCGGGTCCTGATTCCTGTTGTGCCTGTGAATAGGCTGCAGGGGGACGGTGAAGACCAGCAACAGCTTTCAGGGCTGCCACCTTCCGTGTGGGACAAGGAGCCGGACTTGTGCCCTTTCGGAATCAGGCTCTGCCGAGGACGAGAGCCATGAGATGTTCCTCCTCTGGGCATGCCCGGGTCCCAGATCCTGTTGTGCCTGTGAATAGGCTGCAGGGGGATGGTGAAGACCAGCAACAGCTTTCAGGGCTGCCACCTTCCGTGTGGGACAAGGAGCCGGACGTGTGCCTTTTCGGAATCAGGCTCTGCCGAGGACGAGATCCATGAGATGTTCCTCCTCTCAGCAAGCCCGGGTCCCAGATCCTGTTGTACCTGTGAATAGGCTGCAGGGGGACGGTGAAGACCAGCAACAGCTTTCAGGGCTGCCACCTTCCGTGTGGGACAAGGAGCCGGACGTGTGCCTTTTCGGAATCAGGCTCTGCCGAGGACGAGAGCCATGAGATTTTCCTTCTCTGGGCATGCCCGGGTCCTGAATCCTGTTGTGCCTGTGAATAGGCTGCAGGGGGACGGTGAAGACCAGCAACAGCTTTCAGGGCTGCCACCTTCCGTGTGGGACAAGGAGCCGGACGTGTGCCTTTTCGGAATCAGGCTCTGCCGAGGACGAGAGCCATGAGATGTTCCTCCTCTCAGCAAGCCCAGGTCCCAGATCCTGTTGTGCCTGTGAATAGGCTGCAGGGGGACGGTGAAGACCAGCAACAACTTTCAGGGCTGCCACCTTCCGTGTGGGACAAGGAGCCGGACGTGTGCCTTTTCGGAATCAGGCTCTACCGAGGACGAGAGCCATGAGATGTTCCTCCTCTGGGCAAGCCCGGGTCCCAGATCCTGTTGTGCCTGTGAATAGTCTGCAGGGGGACGGTGAAGACCAGCAACAGCTTTCAGGGCTGCCACCTTCCGTGTGGGACAAGGAGCCGGACGTGTGCCTTTTCGGAATCAGGCTCTGCCGAGGACGAGATCCATGAGATGTTTCTCCTCTGGGCATGCCTGGGTCCTGAATCCTGTTGTGCCTCTGAATAGGCTGCAGGGGGACGGTGAAGACCAGCAACATCTTTCAGGGCTGCCACCTTCCGTGTGGGACAAGGAGCCGGACGTGTGCCTTTTCGGAATCAGGCTCTGCCGAGGACGAGAGCCATGAGATGTTCCTCCTCTGGGCATGCCCGGTTAACAGATCCTGTTGTACCTGTGAATAGGCTGCAGGGGGATGGTGAAGACCAGCAACAGCTTTCAGGGCTGACACCTTCCGTGTGGGACAAGGAGCCGGACGTGTGCCTTTTCGGAATCAGGCTCTGCCGAGGACGAGAGCCATGAGATGTTCCTCCTCTCAGCAAGCCCAGGTCCCAGATCGTGTTGTGCCTGTGAATAGGCTGCAGGGGGACGGTAAAGACCAGCAACAGCTTTCAGGGCTGCCACCTTCCGTGTGGGACAAGGAGCCGGACGTGTGCCTTTTCGGAATCAGGCTCTGCCGAGGAAGAGATCCATGAGATGTTCCTCCTCTGGGCATGCCCGGGTCCTGAATCCTGTTGTGCCTGTGAATAGGCTGCAGGGGGACGGTGAAGACCAGCAACAGCTTTCAGGGCTGCCACCTTCCGTGTGGGACAAGGAGCCGGACGTGTGCCTTTTCGGAATCAGGCTCTGCCGAGGACGAGAGCCATGAGATGTTCCTCCTCTGGGCATGCCCGGGTCCCAGATCCTGTTGTGCCTGTGAATAGGCTGCAGGGGGACGGTGAAGACCAGCAACAGCTTTCAGGGCTGCCACCTTCCGTGTGGGACAAGGAGCCGGACGTGTGCCTTTTCGGAATCAGGCTCTGCCGAGGACGAGAGCCATGAGATGTTCCTCCTCTGGGCAAGCCCGGGTCCCAGATCCTGTTGTGCCTGTGAATAGGCTACAGGGGGACGGTGAAGACCAGCAACAGCTTTCAGGGCTGCCACCTTCCGTGTGGGACAAGGAGCCGGACGTGTGCCTTTTCGGAAAGAGGCTCTGCCGCGGACGAGAGCCATGAGATGTTCCTCCTCTCAGCAAGCCCGGGTCCCATCTCCTGTTGTACCTGTGAATAGGCTGCAGGGGGACGGTGAAGACCAGCAACAGCTTTCAGGGCTGCCACCTTCCGTGTGGGACAAGGAGCCGGACGTGTGCCTTTTCGGAATCAGGCTCTGCCGAGGACGAGAGCCATGAGATGTTCCTCCTCTCAGCAAGCCCAGGTCCCAGATCCTGTTGTGCCTGTGAATAGGCTGCAGGGGGACGGTGAAGACCAGCAACAACTTTCAGGGCTGCCACCTTCCGTGTGGGACAAGGAGCCGGACGTGTGCCTTTTCGGAATCAGGCTCTGCCGAGGACGAGAGCCATGAGATGTTCCTCCTCTGGGCAAGCCCGGGTCCCAGATCCTGTTGTACCTGTGAATAGTCTGCAGGGGGACGGTGAAGACCAGCAACAGCTTTCAGGGCTGCCACCTTCCGTGTGGGACAAGGAGCCGGACGTGTGCCTTTTCGGAATCAGGCTCTGCCGAGGACGAGATCCATGAGATGTTCCTCCTCTGGGCATGCCCGGGTCCTGAATCCTGTTGTGCCTCTGAATAGGCTGCAGGGGGACGGTGAAGACCAGCAACATCTTTCAGGGCTGCCACCTTCCGTGTGGGACAAGGAGCCGGACGTGTGCCTTTTCGGAATCAGGCTCTGCCGAGGACGAGAGCCATGAGATGTTCCTCCTCTGGGCATGCCCGGGTCCTGAATCCTGTTGTGCCTGTGAATAGGCTGCAGGGGGACGGTAAAGACCAGCAACAGCTTTCAGGGCTGCCACCTTCCGTGTGGGACAAGGAGCCGGACGTGTGCCTTTTCGGAATCAGGCTCTGCCGAGGAAGAGATCCATGAGATGTTCCTCCTCTGGGCATGCCCGGGTCCTGAATCCTGTTGTGCCTGTGAATAGGCTGCAGGGGGACGGTGAAGACCAGCAACAGCTTTCAGGGCTGCCACCTTCCGTGTGGGACAAGGAGCCGGACGTGTGCCTTTTCGGAATCAGGCTCTGCCGAGGACGAGAGCCATGAGATGTTCCTCCTCTGGGCATGCCCGGGTCCCAGATCCTGTTGTGCCTGTGAATAGGCTGCAGGGGGACGGTGAAGACCAGCAACAGCTTTCAGGGCTGCCACCTTCCGTGTGGGACAAGGAGCCGGACGTGTGCCTTTTCGGAATCAGGCTCTGCCGAGGACGAGAGCCATGAGATGTTCCTCCTCTGGGCATGCCCGGGTCCCAGATCCTGTTGTGCCTGTGAATAGGCTGCAGGGGGACGGTGAAGACCAGCAACAGCTTTCAGGGCTGCCACCTTCCGTGTGGGACAAGGAGCCGGACGTGTGCCTTTTCGGAAAGAGGCTCTGCCGCGGACGAGAGCCATGAGATGTTCCTCCTCTCAGCAAGCCCGGGTCCCATCTCCTGTTGTACCTGTGAATAGGCTGCAGGGGGACGGTGAAGACCAGCAACAGCTTTCAGGGCTGCCACCTTCCGTGTGGGACAAGGAGCCGGACGTGTGCCTTTTCGGAATCAGGCTCTGCCGAGGACGAGAGCCATGAGATTTTCCTTCTCTGGGCATTCCCGGGTCCCAGATCCTGTTGTGCCTCTGAATAGGCTGCAGGGGGACGGTGAGGACCAGCAACAGCTTTCAGGGCTGCCACCTTCCGTGTGGGAAAAGGAGCCGGACGTGTGCCTTTTCGGAATCAGGCTCTGCCGAGGACGAGAGCCATGAGATGTTCCTCCTCTGGGCAAGCCCGGGTCCCAGATCCTGTTGTGCCTGTGAATAGGCTGCAGGGGGACGGTGAAGACCAGCAACAGCTTTCAGGGCTGCCACCTTCCGTGTGGGACAAGGAGCCGGACGTGTGCCTTTTCGGAATCAGGCTCTGCCGAGGACGAGAGCCATGAGATGTTCCTCCTCTGGGCATGCCCAGGTCCCGAATCCTCTTTTGCCTTTGAATAGGCTGCAGGGGGACGGTGAAGACCAGCAACAGCTTTCAGGGCTGCCACCTTCCTTGTGGGACAAGGAGCCGGACGTGTGCCTTTTCGGAATCAGGCTCTGCCGAGGACGAGATCCATGAGATGTTCCTCCTCTGGGCATGCCCGGGTCCCAGATCCTGTTGTGCCTGTGAATAGGCTGCAGGGGGACGGTGAAGACCAGCAACATATTTCAGGGCTGCCACCTTCCGTGTGGGACAAGGAGCCGGACGTGTGCCTTTTCGGAATCAGGCTCTGCCGAGGACGAGATCCATAAGATGTTCCTCCTCTGGGCATGCCCGGGTCCCAGATCCTGTTGTGCCTGTGAATAGGCTGCAGGGGGACGGTGAAGACCAGCAACAACTTTCAGGGCTGCCACCTTCCGTGTGGGACAAGGAGCCGGACGTGTGCCTTTTCGGAATCAGGCTCTACCGAGGACGAGAACCATGAGATGTTCCTCCTCTGGGCAAGCCCGGGTCCCAGATCCTGTTGTACCTGTGAATAGGCTGCAGGGGGACGGTGAAGACCAGCAACAGCTTTCAGGGCTGCCACCTTCCGTGTGGGACAAGGAGCCGGACGTGTGCCTTTTCGGAATCAGGCTCTGCCGAGGACGAGATCCATGAGATGTTCCTCCTCTGGGCATGCCCGGGTCCCAGATCCTGTTGTGCCTGTGAATAGGCTGCAGGGGGACGGTGAAGACCAGCAACATCTTTCAGGGCTGCCACCTTCCGTGTGGGACAAGGAGCCGGACGTGTGCCTTTTCGGAATCAGGCTCTGCCGAGGACGAGAGCCATGAGATGTTCCTCCTCTGGGCAAGCCCGGGTCCCAGATCCTGTTGTGCCTGTGAATAGGCTGCAGGGGGACGGTGAAGACCAGCAACAGCTTTCAGGGCTGCCACCTTCCGTGTGGGACAAGGAGCCGGACGTGTGCCTTTTCGGAAAGAGGCTCTGCCGAGGACGAGAGCCATGAGATGTTCCTCCTCTGGGCAAGCCCGGGTCCCAGATCCTGTTGTGCCTGTGAATAGGCTGCAGGGGGACGGTGAAGACCAGCAACAGCTTTCAGGGCTGCCACCTTCCGTGTGGGACAAGGAGCCGGACGTGTGCCTTTTCGGAATCAGGCTCTACTGAGGACGAGAGCCATGAGATGTTCCTCCTCTGGGCAAGCCCGGGTCCCAGATCCTGTTGTAGCTGTGAATAGTCTGCAGAAGGACGGTGAAGACCAGCAACAGCTTTCAGGGCTGCCACCTTCCGTGTGGGACAAGGAGCCGGACGTGTGCCTTTTCGGAATCAGGCTCTGCCGAGGACGAGATCCATGAGATGTTCCTCCTCTGGGCATGCCCGGGTCCTGAATCCTGTTGTGCCTCTGAATACGCTGCAGGGGGACGGTGAAGACCAGCAACATCTTTCAGGGCTGCCACCTTCCGTGTGGGACAAGGAGCCGGACGTGTGCCTTTTCGGAATCAGGCTCTGCCGAGGACGAGAGCCATGAGATGTTCCTCCTCTCAGCAAGCCCAGGTCCCAGATCCTGTTGTGCCTGTGAATAGGCTGCAGGGGGACGGTAAAGACCAGCAACAGCTTTCAGGGCTGCCACCTTCCGTGTGGGACAAGGAGCCGGACGTGTGCCTTTTCGGAATCAGGCTCTGCCGAGGAAGAGATCCATGAGATGTTCCTCCTCTGGGCATGCCCGGGTCCTGAATCCTGTTGTGCCTGTGAATAGGCTGCAGGGGGACGGTGAAGACCAGCAACAGCTTTCAGGGCTGCCACCTTCCGTGTGGGACAAGGAGCCGGACGTGTGCCTTTTCGGAATCAGGCTCTGCCGAGGAAGAGAGCCATGAGATGTTCCTCCTCTGGGCATGCCCGGGTCCCAGATCCTGTTGTGCCTGTGAATAGGCTGCAGGGGGACGGTGAAGACCAGCAACAGCTTTCAGGGCTGCCACCATCCGTGTGGGACAAGGAGCCGGACGTGTGCCTTTTCGGAATCAGGCTCTGCCGAGGACGAGAGCCATGAGATGTTCCTCCTCTCAGCAAGCCCGGGTCCCATTTCCTGTTGTACCTGTGAATAGGCTGCAGGGGGACGGTGAAGACCAGCAACAGCTTTCAGGGCTGCCACCTTCCGTGTGGGACAAGGAGCCGGACGTGTGCCTTTTCGGAATCAGGCTCTGCCGAGGACGAGAGCCATGAGATGTTCCTCCTCTGGGCATGCCCAGGTCCCGAATCCTGTTTTGCCTTTGAATAGGCTGCAGCGGGACGGTGAAGACCAGCAACAGCTTTCAGGGCTGCCACCTTCCTTGTGGGACAAGGAGCCGGACGTGTGCCTTTTCGGAATCAGGCTCTGCCGAGGACGAGATCCATGAGATGTTCCTCCTCTGGGCAGGCCCGGGTCCCAGATCCTGTTGTGCCTGTGAATAGGCTGCAGGGGGACGGTGAAGACCAGCAACATATTTCAGGGCTGCCACCTTCCGTGTGGGACAAGGAGCCGGACGTGTGCCTTTTCGGAATCAGGCTCTGCCGAGGACGAGATCCATAAGATGTTCCTCCTCTGTGCAAGCCCAGGTCCCAGATCCTGTTGTGCCTGTGAATAGGCTGCAGGGGGACGGTGAAGACCAGCAACAGCTTTCAGGGCTGCCACCTTCCGTGTGGGACAAGGAGCCGGACGTGTGCCTTTTCGGAATCAGGCTCTGCCGAGGATGACAGCCATGAGATGTTCCTCCTCTGGGCAAGCCCAGGTCCCAGATCCTGTTGTGCCTGTGAATAGGCTGCAGGGGGACGGTGAAGACCAGCAACAACTTTCAGGGCTGCCACCTTCCGTGTGGGACAAGGAGCCGGACGTGTGCCTTTTCGGAATCAGGCTCTACCGAGGAAGAGAACCATGAGATGTTCCTCCTCTGGGCAAGCCCGGGTCCCAGATCCTGTTGTGCCTCTGAATAGGCTGCAGGGGGACGGTGAAGACCAGCAACAGCTTTCAGGGCTGCCACCTTCCGTGTGGGACAAGGAGCCGGACGTGTGCCTTTTCGGAATCAGGCTCTGCCGAGGACGAGAGCCATGAGATGTTCCTCCTCTCAGCAAGCCCAGGTCCCAGATCCTGTTGTGCCTGTGAATAGGCTGCAGGGGGACGGTGAAGACCAGCAACAACTTTCAGGGCTGCCACCTTCCGTGTGGGACAAGGAGCCGGACGTGTGCCTTTTCGGAATCAGGCTCTACCGAGGACGAGAGCCATGAGATGTTCCTCCTCTGGGCAAGCCCGGGTCCCAGATCCTGTTGTGCCTGTGAATAGTCTGCAGGGGGACGGTGAAGACCAGCAACAGCTTTCAGGGCTGCCACCTTCCGTGTGGGACAAGGAGCCGGACGTGTGCCTTTTCGGAATCAGGCTCTGCCGAGGACGAGATCCATGAGATGTTCCTCCTCTGGGCATGCCCGGGTCCTGAATCCTGTTGTGCCTGTGAATAGGCTGCAGGGGGACGGTGAAGACCAGCAACATCTTTCAGGGCTGCCACCTTCCGTGTGGGACAAGGAGCCGGACGTGTGCCTTTTCGGAATCAGGCTCTGCCGAGGACGAGAGCCATGAGATGTTCCTCCTCTGGGCATGCCCGGTTAACAGATCCTGTTGTACCTGTGAATAGGCTGCAGGGGGATGGTGAAGACCAGCAACAGCTTTCAGGGCTGACACCTTCCGTGTGGGACAAGGAGCCGGACGTGTGCCTTTTCGGAATCAGGCTCTGCCGAGGACGAGAGCCATGAGATGTTCCTCCTCTCAGCAAGCCCAGGTCCCAGATCCTGTTGTGCCTGTGAATAGGCTGCAGGGGGACGGTAAAGACCAGCAACAGCTTTCAGGGCTGCCACCTTCCGTGTGGGACAAGGAGCCGGACGTGTGCCTTTTCGGAATCAGGCTCTGCCGAGGACGAGATCCATGAGATGTTCCTCCTCTGGGCATGCCCAGGTCCTGAATCCTGTTGTGCCTGTGAATAGGCTGCAGGGGGACGGTGAAGACCAGCAACAGCTTTCAGGGCTGCCACCTTCCGTGTGGGACAAGGAGCCGGACGTGTGCCTTTTCGGAATCAGGCTCTGCCGAGGACGAGAGCCATGAGATGTTCCTCCTCTGGGCATGCCCGGTTAACAGATCCTGTTGTGCCTGTGAATAGGCTGCAGGGGGACGGTGAAGACCAGCAACAGCTTTCAGGGCTGCCACCTTCCGTGTGGGACAAGGAGCCGGACGTGTGCCTTTTCGGAATCAGGCTCTGCCGAGGACGAGAGCCATGAGATGTTCCTCCTCTGGGCAAGCCCGGGTCCCAGATCCTGTTTTGCCTGTGAATAGGCTACAGGGGGACGGTGAAGACCAGCAACAGCTTTCAGGGCTGCCACCTTCCGTGTGGGACAAGGAGCCGGACGTGTGCCTTTTCGGAAAGAGGCTCTGCCGCGGACGAGAGCCATGAGATGTTCCTCCTCTCAGCAAGCCCGGGTCCCAGATCCTGTTGTGCCTGTGAATAGGCTGCAGGGGGACGGTGAAGACCAGCAACAGCTTTCAGGGCTGCCACCTTCCGTGTGGGACAAGGAGCCGGACGTGTGCCTTTTCGGAATCAGGCTCTGCCGAGGACGAGAGCCATGAGATGTTCCTCCTCTGGGCATGCCCGGGTCCTGAATCCTGTTGTGCCTGTGAATAGGCTGCAGGGGGACGGTGAAGACCAGCAACAGCTTTCAGGGCTGCCACCTTCCTTGTGGGACAAGGAGCCGGACGTGTGCCTTTTCGGAATCAGGCTCTACCGAGGACGAGAACCATGAGATGTTCCTCCTCTGGGCAAGCCCGGGTCCCAGATCCTGTTGTACCTGTGAATAGGCTGCAGGGGGACGGTGAAGACCAGCAACAGCTTTCAGGGCTGCCACCTTCCGTGTGGGACAAGGAGCCGGACGTGTGCCTTTTCGGAATCAGGCTCTGCCGAGGACGAGAGCCATGAGATGTTCCTCCTCTGGGCAAGCCCGGGTCCCAGATCCTGTTGTGCCTGTGAATAGGCTACAGGGGGACGGTGAAGACCAGCAACAGCTTTCAGGGCTGCCACCTTCCGTGTGGGACAAGGAGCCGGACGTGTGCCTTTTCGGAAAGAGGCTCTGCCGCGGACGAGAGCCATGAGATGTTCCTCCTCTCAGCAAGCCCGGGTCCCATCTCCTGTTGTGCCTGTGAATAGGCTGCAGGGGGACGGTGAAGACCAGCAACAGCTTTCAGGGCTGCCACCTTCCGTGTGGGACAAGGAGCCGGACGTGTGCCTTTTCGGAATCAGGCTCTGCCGAGGATGACAGCCATGAGATGTTCCTCCTCTGGGCATGCCCGGGTCCCAGATCCTGTTGTGCCTGTGAATAGGCTGCAGGGGGACGGTGAAGACCAGCAACAGCTTTCAGGGCTGCCACCTTCCTTGTGGGACAAGGAGCCGGACGTGTGCCTTTTCGGAATCAGGCTCTACCGAGGACGAGAACCATGAGATGTTCCTCCTCTGGGCAAGCCCGGGTCCCAGATCCTGTTGTACCTGTGAATAGGCTGCAGGGGGACGGTGAAGACCAGCAACAGCTTTCAGGGCTGCCACCTTCCGTGTGGGACAAGGAGCCGGACGTGTGCCTTTTCGGAATCAGGCTCTGCCGAGGACGAGATCCATGAGATGTTCCTCCTCTCAGCAAGCCCAGGTCCCAGATCCTGTTGTGCCTGTGAATAGGCTGCAGGGGGACGGTGAAGACCAGCAACATATTTCAGGGCTGCCACCTTCCGTGTGGGACAAGGAGCCGGACGTGTGCCTTTTCGGAATCAGGCTCTACCGAGGACGAGAGCCATGAGATGTTCCTCCTCTGGGCAAGCCCGGGTCCCAGATCCTGTTGTACCTGTGAATAGTCTGCAGGGGGACGGTGAAGACCAGCAACAGCTTTCAGGGCTGCCACCTTCCGTGTGGGACAAGGAGCCGGACGTGTGCCTTTTCGGAATCAGGCTCTGCCGAGGACGAGATCCATGAGATGTTCCTCCTCTGGGCATGCCCGGGTCCTGAATCCTGTTGTGCCTGTGAATAGGCTGCAGGGGGACGGTGAAGACCAGCAACATCTTTCAGGGCTGCCACCTTCCGTGTGGGACAAGGAGCCGGACGTGTGCCTTTTCGGAATCAGGCTCTGCCGAGGACGAGAGCCATGAGATGTTCCTCCTCTGGGCATGCCCGGTTAACAGATCCTGTTGTACCTGTGAATAGGCTGCAGGGGGATGGTGAAGACCAGCAACAGCTTTCAGGGCTGACACCTTCCGTGTGGGACAAGGAGCCGGACGTGTGCCTTTTCGGAATCAGGCTCTGCCGAGGACGAGAGCCATGAGATGTTCCTCCTCTCAGCAAGCCCAGGTCCCAGATCCTGTTGTGCCTGTGAATAGGCTGCAGGGGGACGGTAAAGACCAGCAACAGCTTTCAGGGCTGCCACCTTCCGTGTGGGACAAGGAGCCGGACGTGTGCCTTTTCGGAATCAGGCTCTGCCGAGGACGAGATCCATGAGATGTTCCTCCTCTGGGCATGCCCAGGTCCTGAATCCTGTTGTGCCTGTGAATAGGCTGCAGGGGGACGATGAAGACCAGCAACAGCTTTCAGGGCTGCCACCTTCCGTGTGGGACAAGGAGCCGGACGTGTGCCTTTTCGGAATCAGGCTCTGCCGAGGACGAGAGCCATGAGATGTTCCTCCTCTGGGCATGCCCGGGTCCCAGATCCTGTTGTACCTGTGAATAGGCTGCAGGGGGACGGTGAAGACCAGCAACAGCTTTCAGGGCTGCCACCTTCCGTGTGGGACAAGGAGCCGGACGTGTGCCTTTTCGGAATCAGGCTCTGCCGAGGACGAGAGCCATGAGATGTTCCTCCTCTGGGCAAGCCCGGGTCCCAGATCCTGTTGTGCCTGTGAATAGGCTACAGGGGGACGGTGAAGACCAGCAACAGCTTTCAGGGCTGCCACCTTCCGTGTGGGACAAGGAGCCGGACGTGTGCCTTTTCGGAAAGAGGCTCTGCCGCGGACGAGAGCCATGAGATGTTCCTCCTCTCAGCAAGCCCGGGTCCCATCTCCTGTTGTGCCTGTGAATAGGCTGCAGGGGGACGGTGAAGACCAGCAACAGCTTTCAGGGCTGCCACCTTCCGTGTGGTACAAGGAGCCGGACGTGTGCCTTTTCGGAATCAGGCTCTGCCGAGGATGACAGCCATGAGATGTTCCTCCTCTGGGCATGCCCGGGTCCCAGATCCTGTTGTGCCTGTGAATAGGCTGCAGGGGGACGGTGAAGACCAGCAACAGCTTTCAGGGCTGCCACCTTCCTTGTGGGACAAGGAGCCGGACGTGTGCCTTTTCGGAATCAGGCTCTACCGAGGACGAGAACCATGAGATGTTCCTCCTCTGGGCAAGCCCGGGTCCCAGATCCTGTTGTACCTGTGAATAGGCTGCAGGGGGACGGTGAAGACCAGCAACAGCTTTCAGGGCTGCCACCTTCCGTGTGGGACAAGGAGCCGGACGTGTGCCTTTTCGGAATCAGGCTCTGCCGAGGACGAGATCCATGAGATGTTCCTCCTCTGGGCATGCCCGGGTCCCAGATCCTGTTGTGCCTGTGAATAGGCTGCAGGGGGACGGTGAAGACCAGCAACATCTTTCAGGGCTGCCACCTTCCGTGTGGGACAAGGAGCCGGACGTGTGCCTTTTCGGAATCAGGCTCTGCCGAGGACGAGAGCCATGAGATGTTCCTCCTCTGGGCAAGCCCGGGTCCCAGATCCTGTTGTGCCTGTGAATAGGCTGCAGGGGGACGGTGAAGACCAGCAACATCTTTCAGGGCTGCCACCTTCCGTGTGGGACAAGGAGCCGGACGTGTGCCTTTTCGGAATCAGGCTCTGCCGAGGACGAGAGCCATGAGATGTTCCTCCTCTGGGCATGCCCGGTTAACAGATCCTGTTGTACCTGTGAATAGGCTGCAGGGGGATGGTGAAGACCAGCAACAGCTTTCAGGGCTGCCACCTTCCGTGTGGGACAAGGAGCCGGACGTGTGCCTTTTCGGAATCAGGCTCTGCCGAGGACGAGAGCCATGAGATGTTCCTCCTCTCAGCAAGCCCAGGTCCCAGATCCTGTTGTGCCTGTGAATAGGCTGCAGGGGGACGGTAAAGACCAGCAACAGCTTTCAGGGCTGCCACCTTCCGTGTGGGACAAGGAGCCGGACGTGTGCCTTTTCGGAATCAGGCTCTGCCGAGGAAGAGATCCATGAGATGTTCCTCCTCTGGGCATGCCCGGGTCCTGAATTCTGTTGTGCCTGTGAATAGGCTGCAGGGGGACGGTGAAGACCAGCAACAGCTTTCAGGGCTGCCACCTTCCGTGTGGGACAAGGAGCCGGACGTGTGCCTTTTCGGAATCAGGCTCTGCCGAGGACGAGAGCCATGAGATGTTCCTCCTCTGGGCATGCCCGGGTCCCAGATCCTGTTGTGCCTGTGAATAGGCTGCAGGGGGACGGTGAAGACCAGCAACAGCTTTCAGGGCTGCCACCTTCCGTGTGGGACAAGGAGCCGGACGTGTGCCTTTTCGGAATCAGGCTCTGCCGAGGATGACAGCCATGAGATGTTCCTCCTCTCAGCAAGCCCGGGTCCCAGATCCTGTTGTGCCTGTGAATAGGCTGCAGGGGGACGGTGAAGACCAGCAACAGCTTTCAGGGCTGCCACCTTCCGTGTGGGACAAGGAGCCGGACGTGTGCCTTTTCGGAATCAGGCTCTGCCGAGGACGAGAGCCATGAGATGTTCCTGCTCTGGGCATGCCCGGGTCCTGAATCCTGTTGTGCCTGTGAATAGGCTGCAGGGGGACGGTGAAGACCAGCAACAGCTTTCAGGGCTGCCACCTTCCGTGTGGGACAAGGAGCCGGACGTGTGCCTTTTCGGAATCAGGCTCTGCCGAGGACGAGAGCCATGAGATGTTCCTCCTCTGGGCATGCCCGGGTCCCAGATCCTGTTGTGCCTGTGAATAGGCTGCAGGGGGACGGTGAAGACCAGCAACAGCTTTCAGGGCTGCCACCTTCCGTGTGGGACAAGGAGCCGGACGTGTGCCTTTTCGGAATCAGGCTCTGCCGAGGACGAGAGCCATGAGATGTTCCTCCTCTGGGCAAGCCCGGGTCCCAGATCCTGTTGTGCCTGTGAATAGGCTACAGGGGGACGGTGAAGACCAGCAACAGCTTTCAGGGCTGCCACCTTCCGTGTGGGACAAGGAGCCGGACGTGTGCCTTTTCGGAAAGAGGCTCTGCCGCGGACGAGAGCCATGAGATGTTCCTCCTCTCAGCAAGCCCGGGTCCCATCTCCTGTTGTACCTGTGAATAGGCTGCAGGGGGACGGTGAAGACCAGCAACAGCTTTCAGGGCTGCCACCTTCCGTGTGGGACAAGGAGCCGGACGTGTGCCTTTTCGGAATCAGGCTCTGCCGAGGACGAGAGCCATGAGATTTTCCTTCTCTGGGCATGCCCGGGTCCCAGATCCTGTTGTGCCTCTGAATAGGCTGCAGGGGGACGGTGAAGACCAGCAACAGCTTTCAGGGCTGCCACCTTCCGTGTGGGACAAGGAGCCGGACGTGTGCCTTTTCGGAATCAGGCTCTGCCGAGGACGAGAGCCATGAGATGTTCCTCCTCTGGGCAAGCCCGGGTCCCAGATCCTGTTTTGCCTGTGAATAGGCTGCAGGGGGACGGTGAAGACCAGCAACAGCTTTCAGGGCTGCCACCTTCCGTGTGGGACAAGGAGCCGGACGTGTGCCTTTTCGGAATCAGGCTCTGCCGAGGACGAGAGCCATGAGATGTTCCTCCTCTGGGCATGCCCAGGTCCCGAATCCTGTTTTGCCTTTGAATAGGCTGCAGCGGGACGGTGAAGACCAGCAACAGCTTTCAGGGCTGCCACCTTCCTTGTGGGACAAGGAGCCGGACGTGTGCCTTTTCGGAATCAGGCTCTGCCGAGGACGAGATCCATGAGATGTTCCTCCTCTGGGCATGCCCGGGTCCCAGATCCTGTTGTGCCTGTGAATAGGCTGCAGGGGGACGGTGAAGACCAGCAACATATTTCAGGGCTGCCACCTTCCGTGTGGGACAAGGAGCCGGACGTGTGCCTTTTCGGAATCAGGCTCTGCCGAGGACGAGTTCCATAAGATGTTCCTCCTCTGTGCAAGCCCAGGTCCCAGATCCTGTTGTGCCTGTGAATAGGCTGCAGGGGGACGGTGAAGACCAGCAACAGCTTTCAGGGCTGCCACCTTCCGTGTGGGACAAGGAGCCGGACGTGTGCCTTTTCGGAATCAGGCTCTGCCGAGGATGACAGCCATGAGATGTTCCTCCTCTGGGCATGCCCGGGTCCCAGATCCTGTTGTGCCTGTGAATAGGCTGCAGGGGGACGGTGAAGACCAGCAACAGCTTTCAGGGCTGCCACCTTCCTTGTGGGACAAGGAGCCGGACGTGTGCCTTTTCGGAATCAGGCTCTACCGAGGACGAGAGCCATGAGATGTTCCTCCTCTGGGCAAGCCCGGGTCCCAGATCCTGTTGTACCTGTGAATAGGCTGCAGGGGGACGGTGAAGACCAGCAACAGCTTTCAGGGCTGCCACCTTCCGTGTGGGACAAGGAGCCGGACGTGTGCCTTTTCGGAATCAGGCTCTGCCGAGGACGAGATCCATGAGATGTTCCTCCTCTGGGCATGCCCGGGTCCCAGATCCTGTTGTGCCTGTGAATAGGCTGCAGGGGGACGGTGAAGACCAGCAACATCTTTCAGGGCTGCCACCTTCCGTGTGGGACAAGGAGCCGGACGTGTGCCTTTTCGGAATCAGGCTCTGCCGAGGACGAGAGCCATGAGATGTTCCTCCTCTGGGCAAGCCCGGGTCCCAGATCCTGTTGTGCCTGTGAATAGGCTGCAGGGGGACGGTGAAGACCAGCAACATCTTTCAGGGCTGCCACCTTCCGTGTGGGACAAGGAGCCGGACGTGTGCCTTTTCGGAATCAGGCTCTGCCGAGGACGAGAGCCATGAGATGTTCCTCCTCTGGGCATGCCCGGTTAACAGATCCTGTTGTACCTGTGAATAGGCTGCAGGGGGATGGTGAAGACCAGCAACAGCTTTCAGGGCTGCCACCTTCCGTGTGGGACAAGGAGCCGGACGTGTGCCTTTTCGGAATCAGGCTCTGCCGAGGACGAGAGCCATGAGATGTTCCTCCTCTCAGCAAGCCCAGGTCCCAGATCCTGTTGTGCCTGTGAATAGGCTGCAGGGGGACGGTAAAGACCAGCAACAGCTTTCAGGGCTGCCACCTTCCGTGTGGGACAAGGAGCCGGACGTGTGCCTTTTCGGAATCAGGCTCTGCCGAGGAAGAGATCCATGAGATGTTCCTCCTCTGGGCATGCCCGGGTCCTGAATTCTGTTGTGCCTGTGAATAGGCTGCAGGGGGACGGTGAAGACCAGCAACAGCTTTCAGGGCTGCCACCTTCCGTGTGGGACAAGGAGCCGGACGTGTGCCTTTTCGGAATCAGGCTCTGCCGAGGACGAGAGCCATGAGATGTTCCTCCTCTGGGCATGCCCGGGTCCCAGATCCTGTTGTGCCTGTGAATAGGCTGCAGGGGGACGGTGAAGACCAGCAACAGCTTTCAGGGCTGCCACCTTCCGTGTGGGACAAGGAGCCGGACGTGTGCCTTTTCGGAATCAGGCTCTGCCGAGGACGAGAGCCATGAGATGTTCCTCCTCTGGGCATGCCCGGTTAACAGATCCTGTTGTACCTGTGAATAGGCTGCAGGGGGATGGTGAAGACCAGCAACAGCTTTCAGGGCTGCCACCTTCCGTGTGGGACAAGGAGCCGGACGTGTGCCTTTTCGGAATCAGGCTCTGCCGAGGACGAGAGCCATGAGATGTTCCTCCTCTGGGCATGCCCGGGTCCCAGATCCTGTTGTGCCTGTGAATAGGCTGCAGGGGGACGGTGAAGACCAGCAACAGCTTTCAGGGCTGCCACCTTCCGTGTGGGACAAGGAGCCGGACGTGTGCCTTTTCGGAATCAGGCTCTGCCGAGGAAGAGATCCATGAGATGTTCCTCCTCTGGGCATGCCCGGGTCCTGAATCCTGTTGTGCCTGTGAATAGGCTGCAGGGGGACGGTGAAGACCAGCAACAGCTTTCAGGGCTGCCACCTTCCGTGTGGGACAAGGAGCCGGACGTGTGCCTTTTCGGAATCAGGCTCTGCCGAGGACGAGAGCCATGAGATGTTCCTCCTCTGGGCATGCCCGGGTCCCAGATCCTGTTGTGCCTGTGAATAGGCTGCAGGGGGACGGTGAAGACCAGCAACAGCTTTCAGGGCTGCCACCTTCCGTGTGGGACAAGGAGCCGGACGTGTGCCTTTTCGGAATCAGGCTCTGCCGAGGACGAGAGCCATGAGATGTTCCTCCTCTGGGCATGCCCGGGTCCCAGATCCTGTTGTGCCTGTGAATAGGCTGCAGGGGGACGGTGAAGACCAGCAACATATTTCAGGGCTGCCACCTTCCGTGTGGGACAAGGAGCCGGACGTGTGCCTTTTCGGAAAGAGGCTCTGCCGCGGACGAGAGCCATGAGATGTTCCTCCTCTGGGCAAGCCCGGGTCCCAGATCCTGTTGTACCTGTGAATAGGCTGCAGGGGGACGGTGAAGACCAGCAACATCTTTCAGGGCTGCCACCTTCCGTGTGGGACAAGGAGCCGGACGTGTGCCTTTTCGGAATCAGGCTCTGCCGAGGACGAGAGCCATGAGATGTTCCTCCTCTGGGCAAGCCCAGGTCCCAGATCCTGTTGTGCCTGTGAATAGGCTGCAGGGGGACGGTGAAGACCAGCAACAACTTTCAGGGCTGCCACCTTCCGTGTGGGACAAGGAGCCGGACGTGTGCCTTTTCGGAATCAGGCTCTACCGAGGACGAGAGCCATGAGATGTTCCTCCTCTGGGCAAGCCCGGGTCCCAGATCCTGTTGTACCTGTGAATAGTCTGCAGGGGGACGGTGAAGACCAGAAACAGCTTTCAGGGCTGCCACCTTCCGTGTGGGACAAGGAGCCGGACGTGTGCCTTTTCGGAATCAGGCTCTGCCGAGGACGAGAGCCATGAGATGTTCCTCCTCTGGGCATGCCCGGGTCCTGAATCCTGTTGTGCCTCTGAATAGGCTGCAGGGGGACGGTGAAGACCAGCAACATCTTTCAGGGCTGCCACCTTCCGTGTGGGACAAGGAGCCGGACGTGTGCCTTTTCGGAATCAGGCTCTGCCGAGGACGAGAGCCATGAGATGTTCCTCCTCTCAGCAAGCCCAGGTCCCAGATCCTGTTGTGCCTGTGAATAGGCTGCAGGGGGACGGTAAAGACCAGCAACAGCTTTCAGGGCTGCCACCTTCCGTGTGGGACAAGGAGCCGGACGTGTGCCTTTTCGGAATCAGGCTATGCCGAGGAAGAGATCCATGAGATGTTCCTCCTCTGGCCAAGCCCGGGTCCCAGATCCTGTTGTGCCTGTGAATAGGCTGCAGGGGGACGGTGAAGACCAGCAACATCTTTCAGGGCTGCCACCTTCCGTGTGGGACAAGGAGCCGGACGTGTGCCTTTTCGGAATCAGGCTCTGCCGAGGACGAGAGCCATGAGATGTTCCTCCTCTGGGCATGCCCGGGTCCCAGATCCTGTTGTGCCTGTGAATAGGCTGCAGGGGGACGGTGAAGACCAGCAACAGCTTTCAGGGCTGCCACCTTCCGTGTGGGACAAGGAGCCGGACGTGTGCCTTTTCGGAATCAGGCTCTGCCGAGGATGACAGCCATGAGATGTTCCTCCTCTCAGCAAGCCCGGGTCCCAGATCCTGTTGTACCTGTGAATAGGCTGCAGGGGGACGGTGAAGACCAGCAACAGCTTTCAGGGCTGCCACCTTCCGTGTGGGACATGGAGCCGGACGTGTGCCTTTTCGGAATCAGGCTCTGCCGAGGACGAGAGCCATGAGATGTTCCTCCTCTGGGCATGCCCGGGTCCCAGATCCTGTTGTGCCTGTGAATAGGCTGCAGGGGGACGGTGAAGACCAGCAACAGCTTTCAGGGCTGCCACCTTCCGTGTGGGACAAGGAGCCGGACGTGTGCCTTTTCGGAATCAGGCTCTGCCGAGGATGACAGCCATGAGATGTTCCTCCTCTCAGCAAGCCCGGGTCCCAGATCCTGTTGTGCCTGTGAATAGGCTGCAGGGGGACGGTGAAGACCAGCAACAACTTTCAGGGCTGCCACCTTCCGTGTGGGACAAGGAGCCAGACGTGTGCCTTTTCGGAATCAGGCTCTACCGAGGACGAGAGCCATGAGATGTTCCTCCTCTGGGCAAGCCCGGGTCCCAGATCCTGTTGTACCTGTGAATAGGCTGCAGGGGGACGGTGAAGACCAGCAACAGCTTTCAGGGCTGCCACCTTCCGTGTGGGACAAGGAGCCGGACGTGTGCCTTTTCGGAATCAGGCTCTGCCGAGGACGAGAGCCATGAGATGTTCCTCCTCTGGGCATGCCCGGGTCCCAGATCCTGTTGTGCCTGTGAATAGGCTGCAGGGGGACGGTGAAGACCAGCAACATATTTCAGGGCTGCCACCTTCCGTGTGGGACAAGGAGCCGGACGTGTGCCTTTTCGGAAAGAGGCTCTGCCGCGGACGAGAGCCATGAGATGTTCCTCCTCTGGGCAAGCCCGGGTCCCAGATCCTGTTTTACCTGTGAATAGGCTGCAGGGGGATGGTGAAGACCAGCAACATCTTTCAGGGCTGCCACCTTCCGTGTGGGACAAGGAGCCGGACGTGTGCCTTTTCGGAATCAGGCTCTGCCGAGGACGAGAGCCATGAGATGTTCCTCCTCTGGGCAAGCCCAGGTCCCAGATCCTGTTGTGCCTGTGAATAGGCTGCAGGGGGACGGTGAAGACCAGCAACAACTTTCAGGGCTGCCACCTTCCGTGTGGGACAAGGAGCCGGACGTGTGCCTTTTCGGAATCAGGCTCTACCGAGGACGAGAGCCATGAGATGTTCCTCCTCTGGGCAAGCCCGGGTCCCAGATCCTGTTGTACCTGTGAATAGTCTGCAGGGGGACGGTGAAGACCAGAAACAGCTTTCAGGGCTGCCACCTTCCGTGTGGGACAAGGAGCCGGACGTGTGCCTTTTCGGAATCAGGCTCTGCCGAGGACGAGAGCCATGAGATGTTCCTCCTCTGGGCATGCCCGGGTCCTGAATCCTGTTGTGCCTCTGAATAGGCTGCAGGGGGACGGTGAAGACCAGCAACATCTTTCAGGGCTGCCACCTTCCGTGTGGGACAAGGAGCCGGACGTGTGCCTTTTCGGAATCAGGCTCTGCCGAGGACGAGAGCCATGAGATGTTCCTCCTCTCAGCAAGCCCAGGTCCCAGATCCTGTTGTGCCTGTGAATAGGCTGCAGGGGGACGGTAAAGACCAGCAACAGCTTTCAGGGCTGCCACCTTCCGTGTGGGACAAGGAGCCGGACGTGTGCCTTTTCGGAATCAGGCTATGCCGAGGAAGAGATCCATGAGATGTTCCTCCTCTGGCCAAGCCCGGGTCCCAGATCCTGTTGTGCCTGTGAATAGGCTGCAGGGGGACGGTGAAGACCAGCAACATCTTTCAGGGCTGCCACCTTCCGTGTGGGACAAGGAGCCGGACTTGTGCCTTTTCGGAATCAGGCTCTGCCGAGGACGAGAGCCATGAGATGTTCCTCCTCTGGGCATGCCCAGGTCCCAGATCCTGTTGTGCCTGTGAATAGGCTGCAGGGGGACGGTGAAGACCAGCAACAGCTTTCAGGGCTGCCACCTTCCGTGTGGGACAAGGAGCCGGACGTGTGCCTTTTCGGAATCAGGCTCTGCCGAGGATGACAGCCATGAGATGTTCCTCCTCTCAGCAAGCCCGGGTCCCAGATCCTGTTGTACCTGTGAATAGGCTGCAGGGGGACGGTGAAGACCAGCAACAGCTTTCAGGGCTGCCACCTTCCGTGTGGGACATGGAGCCGGACGTGTGCCTTTTCGGAATCAGGCTCTGCCGAGGACGAGAGCCATGAGATGTTCCTCCTCTGGGCATGCCCGGGTCCCAGATCCTGTTGTGCCTGTGAATAGGCTGCAGGGGGACGGTGAAGACCAGCAACATCTTTCAGGGCTGCCACCTTCCGTGTGGGACAAGGAGCCGGACGTGTGCCTTTTCGGAATGAGGCTCTGCCGAGGACGAGAGCCATGAGATGTTCCTCCTCTGGCCAAGCCCGGGTCCCAGATCCTGTTGTGCCTGTGAATAGGCTGCAGGGGGACGGTGAAGACCAGCAACAACTTTCAGGGCTGCCACCTTCCGTGTGGGACAAGGAGCCAGACGTGTGCCTTTTCGGAATCAGGCTCTACCGAGGACGAGAGCCATGAGATGTTCCTCCTCTGGGCAAGCCCGGGTCCCAGATCCTGTTGTACCTGTGAATAGGCTGCAGGGGGACGGTGAAGACCAGCAACAGCTTTCAGGGCTGCCACCTTCCGTGTGGGACAAGGAGCCGGACGTGTGCCTTTTCGGAATCAGGCTCTGCCGAGGACGAGAGCCATGAGATGTTCCTCCTCTCAGCAAGCCCAGGTCCCAGATCCTGTTGTGCCTGTGAATAGGCTGCAGGGGGACGGTGAAGACCAGCAACAGCTTTCAGGGCTGCCACCTTCCGTGTGGGACAAGGAGCCGGACGTGTGCCTTTTCGGAATCAGGCTCTGCCGAGGACGAGAGCCATGAGATGTTCCTCCTCTGGGCATGCCCGGGTCCCAGATCCTGTTGTGCCTGTGAATAGGCTGCAGGGGGACGGTGAAGACCAGCAACAGCTTTCAGGGCTGCCACCTTCCGTGTGGGACAAGGAGCCGGACGTGTGCCTTTTCGGAATCAGGCTCTGCCGAGGATGACAGCCATGAGATGTTCCTCCTCTCAGCAAGCCCGGGTCCCAGATCCTGTTGTACCTGTGAATAGGCTGCAGGGGGACGGTGAAGACCAGCAACAGCTTTCAGGGCTGCCACCTTCCGTGTGGGACAAGGAGCCGGACGTGTGCCTTTTCGGAATCAGGCTCTGCCGAGGACGAGAGCCATGAGATGTTCCTCCTCTGGGCATGCCCGGGTCCCAGATCCTGTTGTACCTGTGAATAGGCTGCAGAGGGATGGTGAAGACCAGCAACATCTTTCAGGGCTGCCACCTTCCGTGTGGGACAAGGATCCGGACGTGTGCCTTTTCGGAATCAGGCTCTGCCGAGGACGAGAGCCATGAGATGTTCCTCCTCTCAGCAAGCCCGGGTCCCAGATCCTGTTGTGCCTGTGAATAGGCTGCAGGGGGACGGTGAAGACCAGCAACAGCTTTCAGGGCTGCCACCTTCCGTGTGGGACAAGGAGCCGGACGTGTGCCTTTTCGGAATCAGGCTCTGCCGAGGACGAGATCCATGAGATGTTCCTCCTCTGGGCATGCCCGGGTCCTGAATCCTGTTGTGCCTGTGAATAGGCTGCAGGGGGACGGTGAAGACCAGCAACAGCTTTCAGGGCTGCCACCTTCCGTGTGGGACAAGGAGCCGGACGTGTGCCTTTTCGGAATCAGGCTCTGCCGAGGACGAGAGCCATGAGATGTTCCTCCTCTGGGCATGCCCGGGTCCCAGATCCTGTTGTGCCTGTGAATAGGCTGCAGGGGGACGGTGAAGACCAGCAACAGCTTTCAGGGCTGCCACCTTCCGTGTGGGACAAGGAGCCGGACGTGTGCCTTTTCGGAATCAGGCTCTGCCGAGGACGAGAGCCATGAGATGTTCCTCCTCTGGGCAAGCCCGGGTCCCAGATCCTGTTGTGCCTGTGAATAGGCTACAGGGGGACGGTGAAGACCAGCAACAGCTTTCAGGGCTGCCACCTTCCGTGTGGGACAAGGAGCCGGACGTGTGCCTTTTCGGAAAGAGGCTCTGCCGCGGACGAGAGCCATGAGATGTTCCTCCTCTCAGCAAGCCCGGGTCCCATCTCCTGTTGTACCTGTGAATAGGCTGCAGGGGGACGGTGAAGACCAGCAACAGCTTTCAGGGCTGCCACCTTCCGTGTGGGACAAGGAGACGGACGTGTGCCTTTTCGGAATCAGGCTCTGCCGAGGACGAGAGCCATGAGATTTTCCTTCTCTGGGCATGCCCGGGTCCCAGATCCTGTTGTGCCTCTGAATAGGCTGCAGGGGGACGGTGAAGACCAGCAACAGCTTTCAGGGCTGCCACCTTCCATGTGGGAAAAGGAGCCGGACGTGTGCCTTTTCGGAATCAGGCTCTGCCGAGGACGAGAGCCATGAGATGTTCCTCCTCTGGGCAAGCCCGGGTCCCATATCCTGTTGTGCCTGTGAATAGGCTGCAGGGGGACGGTGAAGACCAGCAACAGCTTTCAGGGCTGCCACCTTCCGTGTGGGACAAGGAGCCGGACGTGTGCCTTTTCGGAATCAGGCTCTGCCGAGGACGAGAGCCATGAGATGTTCCTCCTCTGGGCATGCCCAGGTCTCGAATCCTGTTTTGCCTTTGAATAGGCTGCAGCGGGACGGTGAAGACCAGCAACAGCTTTCAGGGCTGCCACCTTCCTTGTGGGACAAGGAGCCGGACGTGTGCCTTTTCGGAATCAGGCTCTGCCGAGGACGAGATCCATGAGATGTTCCTCCTCTGGGCATGCCCGGGTCCCAGATCCTGTTGTGCCTGTGAATAGGCTGCAGGGGGACGGTGAAGACCAGCAACATATTTCAGGGCTGCCACCTTCCGTGTGGGACAAGGAGCCGGACGTGTGCCTTTTCGGAATCAGGCTCTGCCGAGGACGAGATCCATAAGATGTTCCTCCTCTGTGCAAGCCCAGGTCCCAGATCCTGTTGTGCCTGTGAATAGGCTGCAGGGGGACGGTGAAGACCAGCAACAGCTTTCAGGGCTGCCACCTTCCGTGTGGGACAAGGAGCCGGACGTGTGCCTTTTCGGAATCAGGCTCTGCCGAGGATGACAGCCATGAGATGTTCCTCCTCTGGGCATGCCCGGGTCCCAGATCCTGTTGTGCCTGTGAATAGGCTGCAGGGGGACGGTGAAGACCAGCAACAGCTTTCAGGGCTGCCACCTTCCTTGTGGGACAAGGAGCCGGACGTGTGCCTTTTCGGAATCATGCACTACCGAGGACGAGAACCATGAGATGTTCCTCCTCTGGGCAAGCCCGGGTCCCAGATCCTGTTGTACCTGTGAATAGGCTGCAGGGGGACGGTGAAGACCAGCAACAGCTTTCAGGGCTGCCACCTTCCGTGTGGGACAAGGAGCCGGACGTGTGCCTTTTCGGAATGAGGCTCTGCCGAGGACGAGATCCATGAGATGTTCCTCCTCTGGGCATGCCCGGGTCCCAGATCCTGTTGTGCCTGTGAATAGGCTGCAGGGGGACGGTGAAGACCAGCAACATCTTTCAGGGCTGCCACCTTCCGTGTGGGACAAGGAGCCGGACGTGTGCCTTTTCGGAATCAGGCTCTGCCGAGGACGAGAGCCATGAGATGTTCCTCCTCTGGGCAAGCCCGGGTCCCAGATCCTGTTGTGCCTGTGAATAGGCTGCAGGGGGACGGTGAAGACCAGCAACATCTTTCAGGGCTGCCACCTTCCGTGTGGGACAAGGAGCCGGACGTGTGCCTTTTCGGAATCAGGCTCTGCCGAGGACGAGAGCCATGAGATGTTCCTCCTCTGGGCATGCCCGGTTAACAGATCCTGTTGTACCTGTGAATAGGCTGCAGGGGGATGGTGAAGACCAGCAACAGCTTTCAGGGCTGCCACCTTCCGTGTGGGACAAGGAGCCGGACGTGTGCCTTTTCGGAATCAGGCTCTGCCGAGGACGAGAGCCATGAGATGTTCCTCCTCTCAGCAAGCCCAGGTCCCAGATCCTGTTGTGCCTGTGAATAGGCTGCAGGGGGACGGTAAAGACCAGCAACAGCTTTCAGGGCTGCCACCTTCCGTGTGGGACAAGGAGCCGGACGTGTGCCTTTTCGGAATCAGGCTCTGCCGAGGAAGAGATCCATGAGATGTTCCTCCTCTGGGCATGCCCGGGTCCTGAATTCTGTTGTGCCTGTGAATAGGCTGCAGGGGGACGGTGAAGACCAGCAACAGCTTTCAGGGCTGCCACCTTCCGTGTGGGACAAGGAGCCGGACGTGTGCCTTTTCGGAATCAGGCTCTGCCGAGGACGAGAGCCATGAGATGTTCCTCCTCTGGGCATGCCCGGGTCCCAGATCCTGTTGTGCCTCTGAATAGGCTGCAGGGGGACGGTGAAGACCAGCAACAGCTTTCAGGGCTGCCACCTTCCGTGTGGGACAAGGAGCCGGACGTGTGCCTTTTCGGAATCAGGCTCTGCCGAGGACGAGAGCCATGAGATGTTCCTCCTCTGGGCATGCCCTGTTAACAGATCCTGTTGTACCAGTGAATAGGCTGCAGGGGGATGGTGAAGACCAGCAACAGCTTTCAGGGCTGCCACCTTCCGTGTGGGACAAGGAGCCGGACGTGTGCCTTTTCGGAATCAGGCTCTGCCGAGGACGAGAGCCATGAGATGTTCCTCCTCTGGGCATGCCCGGGTCCCAGATCCTGTTGTGCCTGTGAATAGGCTGCAGGGGGACGGTAAAGACCAGCAACAGCTTTCAGGGCTGCCACCTTCCGTGTGGGACAAGGAGCCGGACGTGTGCCTTTTCGGAATCAGGCTCTGCCGAGGAAGAGAGCCATGAGATGTTCCTCCTCTGGGCATGCCCGGGTCCTGAATCCTGTTGTGCCTGTGAATAGGCTGCAGGGGGACGGTGAAGACCAGCAACAGCTTTCAGGGCTGCCACCTTCCGTGTGGGACAAGGAGCCGGACGTGTGCCTTTTCGGAATCAGGCTCTGCCGAGGACGAGAGCCATGAGATGTTCCTCCTCTGGGCATGCCCGGGTCCCAGATCCTGTTGTGCCTGTGAATAGGCTGCAGGGGGACGGTGAAGACCAGCAACAGCTTTCAGGGCTGCCACCTTCCGTGTGGGACAAGGAGCCGGACGTGTGCCTTTTCGGAATCAGGCTCTGCCGAGGACGAGAGCCATGAGATGTTCCTCCTCTGGGCATGCCCGGGTCCCAGATCCTGTTGTGCCTGTGAATAGGCTGCAGGGGGACGGTGAAGACCAGCAACATATTTCAGGGCTGCCACCTTCCGTGTGGGACAAGGAGCCGGACGTGTGCCTTTTCGGAAAGAGGCTCTGCCGCGGACGAGAGCCATGAGATGTTCCTCCTCTGGGCAAGCCCGGGTCCCAGATCCTGTTGTACCTGTGAATAGGCTGCAGGGGGACGGTGAAGACCAGCAACATCTTTCAGGGCTGCCACCTTCCGTGTGGGACAAGGAGCCGGACGTGTGCCTTTTCGGAATCAGGCTCTGCCGAGGACGAGAGCCATGAGATGTTCCTCCTCTGGGCAAGCCCAGGTCCCAGATCCTGTTGTGCCTGTGAATAGGCTGCAGGGGGACGGTGAAGACCAGCAACAACTTTCAGGGCTGCCACCTTCCGTGTGGGACAAGGAGCCGGACGTGTGCCTTTTCGGAATCAGGCTCTACCGAGGACGAGAGCCATGAGATGTTCCTCCTCTGGGCAAGCCCGGGTCCCAGATCCTGTTGTACCTGTGAATAGTCTGCAGGGGGACGGTGAAGACCAGAAACAGCTTTCAGGGCTGCCACCTTCCGTGTGGGACAAGGAGCCGGACGTGTGCCTTTTCGGAATCAGGCTCTGCCGAGGACGAGAGCCATGAGATGTTCCTCCTCTGGGCATGCCCGGGTCCTGAATCCTGTTGTGCCTCTGAATAGGCTGCAGGGGGACGGTGAAGACCAGCAACATCTTTCAGGGCTGCCACCTTCCGTGTGGGACAAGGAGCCGGACGTGTGCCTTTTCGGAATCAGGCTCTGCCGAGGACGAGAGCCATGAGATGTTCCTCCTCTCAGCAAGCCCAGGTCCCAGATCCTGTTGTGCCTGTGAATAGGCTGCAGGGGGACGGTAAAGACCAGCAACAGCTTTCAGGGCTGCCACCTTCCGTGTGGGACAAGGAGCCGGACGTGTGCCTTTTCGGAATCAGGCTATGCCGAGGAAGAGATCCATGAGATGTTCCTCCTCTGGCCAAGCCCGGGTCCCAGATCCTGTTGTGCCTGTGAATAGGCTGCAGGGGGACGGTGAAGACCAGCAACATCTTTCAGGGCTGCCACCTTCCGTGTGGGACAAGGAGCCGGACGTGTGCCTTTTCGGAATCAGGCTCTGCCGAGGACGAGAGCCATGAGATGTTCCTCCTCTGGGCATGCCCGGGTCCCAGATCCTGTTGTGCCTGTGAATAGGCTGCAGGGGGACGGTGAAGACCAGCAACAGCTTTCAGGGCTGCCACCTTCCGTGTGGGACAAGGAGCCGGACGTGTGCCTTTTCGGAATCAGGCTCTGCCGAGGACGAGATCCATGAGATGTTCCTCCTCTGGGCATGCCCGGGTCCCAGATCCTGTTGTGCCTGTGAATAGGCTGCAGGGGGACGGTGAAGACCAGCAACATCTTTCAGGGCTGCCACCTTCCGTGTGGGACAAGGAGCCGGACGTGTGCCTTTTCGGAATGAGGCTCTGCCGAGGACGAGAGCCATGAGATGTTCCTCCTCTGGCCAAGCCCGGGTCCCAGATCCTGTTGTGCCTGTGAATAGGCTGCAGGGGGACGGTGAAGACCAACAACAACTTTCAGGGCTGCCACCTTCCGTGTGGGACAAGGAGCCAGACGTGTGCCTTTTCGGAATCAGGCTCTACCGAGGACGAGAGCCATGAGATGTTCCTCCTCTGGGCAAGCCCGGGTCCCAGATCCTGTTGTACCTGTGAATAGGCTGCAGGGGGACGGTGAAGACCAGCAACAGCTTTCAGGGCTGCCACCTTCCGTGTGGGACAAGGAGCCGGACGTGTGCCTTTTCGGAATCAGGCTCTGCCGAGGACGAGAGCCATGAGATGTTCCTCCTCTCAGCAAGCCCAGGTCCCAGATCCTGTTGTGCCTGTGAATAGGCTGCAGGGGGACGGTGAAGACCAGCAACAGCTTTCAGGGCTGCCACCTTCCGTGTGGGACAAGGAGCCGGACGTGTGCCTTTTCGGAATCAGGCTCTGCCGAGGACGAGAGCCATGAGATGTTCCTCCTCTGGGCATGCCCGGGTCCTGAATCCTGTTGTGCCTGTGAATAGGCTGCAGGGGGATGGTGAAGACCAGCAACAGCTTTCAGGGCTGCCACCTTCCGTGTGGGACAAGGAGCCGGACGTGTGCCTTTTCGGAATCAGGCTCTGCCGAGGACGAGAGCCATGAGATGTTCCTCCTCTGGGCATGCCCGGGTCCCAGATCCTGTTGTGCCTGTGAATAGGCTGCAGGGGGACGGTGAAGACCAGCAACAGCTTTCAGGGCTGCCACCTTCCGTGTGGGACAAGGAGCCGGACGTGTGCCTTTTCGGAATCAGGCTCTGCCGAGGATGACAGCCATGAGATGTTCCTCCTCTCAGCAAGCCCGGGTCCCAGATCCTGTTGTACCTGTGAATAGGCTGCAGGGGGACGGTGAAGACCAGCAACAGCTTTCAGGGCTGCCACCTTCCGTGTGGGACAAGGAGCCGGACGTGTGCCTTTTCGGAATCAGGCTCTGCCGAGGACGAGAGCCATGAGATGTTCCTCCTCTGGGCATGCCCGGGTCCCAGATCCTGTTGTACCTGTGAATAGGCTGCAGAGGGATGGTGAAGACCAGCAACATCTTTCAGGGCTGCCACCTTCCGTGTGGGACAAGGATCCGGACGTGTGCCTTTTCGGAATCAGGCTCTGCCGAGGACGAGAGCCATGAGATGTTCCTCCTCTCAGCAAGCCCAGGTCCCAGATCCTGTTGTGCCTGTGAATAGGCTGCAGGGGGACGGTGAAGACCAGCAACAGCTTTCAGGGCTGCCACCTTCCGTGTGGGACAAGGAGCCGGACGTGTGCCTTTTCGGAATCAGGCTCTGCCGAGGAAGAGATCCATGAGATGTTCCTCCTCTGGGCATGCCCGGGTCCTGAATCCTGTTGTACCTGTGAATAGGCTGCAGGGGGACGGTGAAGACCAGCAACAGCTTTCAGGGCTGCCACCTTCCGTGTGGGACAAGGAGCCAGACGTGTGCCTTTTCGGAATCAGGCTCTGCCGAGGACGAGAGCCATGAGATGTTCCTCCTCTGGGCATGCCCGGGTCCCAGATCCTGTTGTGCCTGTGAATAGGCTGCAGGGGGACGGTGAAGACCAGCAACAGCTTTCAGGGCTGCCACCTTCCGTGTGGGACAAGTAGCCGGACGTGTGCCTTTTCGGAATCAGGCTCTGCCGAGGATGACAGCCATGAGATGTTCCTCCTCTCAGCAAGCCCGGGTCCTGAATCCTGTTGTACCTGTGAATAGGCTGCAGGGGGACGGTGAAGACCAGCAACAGCTTTCAGGGCTGCCACCTTCCGTGTGGGACAAGGAGCCGGACGTGTGCCTTTTCGGAATCAGGCTCTGCCGAGGACGAGAGCCATGAGATGTTCCTTCTCTGGGCATGCCCGGGTCCTGAATCCTGTTGTGCCTGTGAATAGGCTGCAGGGGGACGGTGAAGACCAGCAACAGCTTTCAGGGCTGCCACCTTCCGTGTGGGACAAGGAGCCGGACGTGTGCCTTTTCGGAAAGAGGCTCTGCCGAGGGCGAGAGCCATGAGATGTTCCTCCTCTGGGCAAGCCCGGGTCCCAGATCCTGTTGTGCCTGTGAATAGGCTGCAGGGGGACGGTGAAGACCAGCAACAGCTTTCAGGGCTGCCACCTTCCGTGTGGGACAAGGAGCTGGACGTGTGCCTTTTCGGAATCAGGCTCTGCCGAGGACGAGAGCCATGAGATGTTCCTCCTCTCAGCAAGCCCAGGTCCCAGATCCTGTTGTGCCTGTGAATAGGCTGCAGGGGGACGGTGAAGACCAGCAACAGCTTTCAGGGCTGCCACCTTCCGTGTGGGACAAGGAGCCGGACGTGTGCCTTTTCGGAATCAGGCTCTGCCGAGGACGAGAGCCATGAGATGTTCCTCCTCTGGGCAAGCCCAGGTCCCAGATCCTGTTGTGCCTGTGAATAGGCTGCAGGGGGACGGTGAAGACCAGCAACAACTTTCAGGGCTGCCACCTTCCGTGTGGGACAAGGAGCCGGACGTGTGCCTTTTCGGAATCAGGCTCTACCGAGGACGAGAGCCATGAGATGTTCCTCCTCTGGGCAAGCCCGGGTCCCAGATCCTGTTGTACCTGTGAATAGTCTGCAGGGGGACGGTGAAGACCAGCAACAGCTTTCAGGGCTGCCACCTTCCGTGTGGGACAAGGAGCCGGACGTGTGCCTTTTCGGAATCAGGCTCTGCCGAGGACGAGAGCCATGAGATGTTCCTCCTCTGGGCATGCCCGTGTCCTGAATCCTGTTGTGCCTGTGAATAGGCTGCAGGGGGACGGTGAAGACCAGCAACAGCTTTCAGGGCTGCCACCTTCCGTGTGGGACAAGGAGCCGGACTTGTGCCCTTTCGGAATCAGGCTCTGCCGAGGACGAGATCCATTAGATGTTCCTCCTCTGGGCATGCCCGGGTCCCAGATCCTGTTGTGCCTGTGAATAGGCTGCAGGGGGACGGTAAAGACCAGCAACAGCTTTCAGGGCTGCCACCTTCCGTGTGGGACAAGGAGCCGGACGTGTGCCTTTTCGGAATCAGGCTCTGCCGCGGACGAGAGCCATGAGATGTTCCTCCTCTCAGCAAGCCCGGGTCCCATCTCCTGTTGTACCTGTGAATAGGCTGCAGGGGGACGGTGAAGACCAGCAACAGCTTTCAGGGCTGCCACCTTCCGTGTGGGACAAGGAGCCGGACGTGTGCCTTTTCGGAATCAGGCTCTGCCGAGGACGAGAGCCATGAGATTTTCCTTCTCTGGGCATGCCCGGGTCCTGAATCCTGTTGTGCCTCTGAATAGGCTGCAGGTGGACGGTGAAGACCAGCAACAGCTTTCAGGGCTGCCACCTTCCGTGTGGGACAAGGAGCCGGACGTGTGCCTTTTCGGAATCAGGCTCCGCCGAGGACGAGAGCCATGAGATGTTCCTCCTCTGGGCAAGCCCGGGTCCCAGATCCTGTTGTGCCTGTGAATAGGCTACAGGGGGACGGTGAAGACCAGCAACAGCTTTCAGGGCTGCCACCTTCCGTGTGGGACAAGGAGCCGGACGTGTGCCTTTTCGGAATCAGGCTCTGCCGAGGACGAGAGCCATGAGATGTTCCTCCTCTGGGCATGCCCAGGTCCCGAATCCTGTTTTGCCTTTGAATAGGCTGCAGCGGGACGGTGAAGACCAGCAACAGCTTTCAGGGCTGCCACCTTCCTTGTGGGACAAGGAGCCGGACGTGTGCCTTTTCGGAATCAGGCTCTGCCGAGGACGAGATACATGAGATGTTCCTCCTCTGGGCAAGCCCGGGTCCCAGATCCTGTTGTGCCTGTGAATAGGCTGCAGGGGGACGGTGAAGACCAGCAACAGCTTTCAGGGCTGCCACCTTCCGTGTGGGACAAGGAGCCGGACGTGTGCCTTTTCGGAATCAGGCTCTGCCAAAGACGAGAGCCATGAGATGTTCCTCCTCTGGGCATGCCCGGGTCCCAGATCCTGTTGTGCCTGTGAATAGGCTGCAGGGGGACGGTGAAGACCAGCAACATCTTTCAGGGCTGCCACCTTCCGTGTGGGACAAGGAGCCGGACGTGTGCCTTTTCGGAATCAGGCTCTGCCGAGGACGAGAGCCATGAGATGTTCCTCCTCTCAGCAAGCCCAGGTCCCAGATCCTGTTGTGCCTGTGAATAGGCTGCAGGGGGACGGTAAAGACCAGCAACAGCTTTCAGGGCTGCCACCTTCCGTGTGGGACAAGGAGCCGGACGTGTGCCTTTTCGGAATCAGGCTCTGCCGAGGACGAGAGCCATGAGATGTTCCTCCTCTGGGCATGCCCGTGTCCTGAATCCTGTTGTGCCTGTGAATAGGCTGCAGGGGGACGGTGAAGACCAGCAACAGCTTTCAGGGCTGCCACCTTCCGTGTGGGACAAGGAGCCGGACTTGTGCCCTTTCGGAATCAGGCTCTGCCGAGGACGAGATCCATTAGATGTTCCTCCTCTGGGCATGCCCAGGTCCCAGATCCTGTTGTGCCTGTGAATAGGCTGCAGGGGGACGGTGAAGACCAGCAACAGCTTTCAGGGCTGCCACCTTCCGTGTGGGACAAGGAGCCGGACGTGTGCCTTTTCGGAATCAGGCTCTGCCGAGGACGAGAGCCATGAGATGTTCCTCCTCTCAGCAAGCCCAGGTCCCAGATCCTGTTGTGCCTGTGAATAGGCTGCAGGGGGACGGTAAAGACCAGCAACAGCTTTCAGGGCTGCCACCTTCAGTGTGGGACAAGGAGCCGGACGTGTGCCTTTTCGGAATCAGGCTCTGCCGAGGACGAGAGCCATGAGATGTTCCTCCTCTGGGCATGCCCGTGTCCTGAATCCTGTTGTGCCTGTGAATAGGCTGCAGGGGGACGGTGAAGACCAGCAACAGCTTTCAGGGCTGCCACCTTCCGTGTGGGACAAGGAGCCGGACGTGTGCCTTTTCGGAATCAGGCTCTGCCGCGGACGAGAGCCATGAGATGTTCCTCCTCTCAGCAAGCCCGGGTCCCATCTCCTGTTGTACCTGTGAATAGGCTGCAGGGGGATGGTGAAGACCAGCAACAGCTTTCAGGGCTGCCACCTTCCGTGTGGGACAAGGAGCCGGACGTGTGCCTTTTCGGAATCAGGCTCTGCCGAGGACGAGAGCCATGAGATTTTCCTTCTCTGGGCATGCCCGGGTCCTGAATCCTGTTGTGCCTCTGAATAGGCTGCAGGGGGACAGTGAAGACCAGCAACAGCTTTCAGGGCTGCCACCTTCCGTGTGGGACAAGGAGCCGGACGTGTGCCTTTTCGGAATCAGGCTCTGCCGAGGACGAGAGCCATGAGATGTTCCTCCTCTGGGCAAGCCCGGGTCCCAGATCCTGTTGTGCCTGTGAATAGGCTACAGGGGGACGGTGAAGACCAGCAACAGCTTTCAGGGCTGCCACCTTCCGTGTGGGACAAGGAGCCGGACGTGTGCCTTTTCGGAATCAGGCTCTGCCGAGGACGAGAGCCATGAGATGTTCCTCCTCTGGGCATGCCCAGGTCCCGAATCCTGTTTTGCCTTTGAATAGGCTGCAGCGGGACGGTGAAGACCAGCAACAGCTTTCAGGGCTGCCACCTTCCTTGTGGGACAAGGAGCCGGACGTGTGCCTTTTCGGAATCAGGCTCTGCCGAGGACGAGATACATGAGATGTTCCTCCTCTGGGCATGCCCGGGTCCCAGATCCTGTTGTGCCTGTGAATAGGCTGCAGGGGGACGGTGAAGACCAGCAACATATTTCAGGGCTGCCACCTTCCGTGTGGGACAAGGAGCCGGACGTGTGCCTTTTCGGAATCAGGCTCTGCCGAGGACGAGTTCCATAAGATGTTCCTCCTCTGTGCAAGCCCAGGTCCCAGATCCTGTTGTGCCTGTGAATAGGCTGCAGGGGGACGGTGAAGACCAGCAACAACTTTCAGGGCTGCCACCTTCCGTGTGGGACAAGGAGCCGGACGTGTGCCTTTTCGGAATCAGGCTCTACCGAGGACGAGAGCCATGAGATGTTCCTCCTCTGGGCAAGCCCGGGTCCCAGATCCTGTTGTACCTGTGAATAGGCTGCAGGGGGACGGTGAAGACCAGCAACAGCTTTCAGGGCTGCCACCTTCCGTGTGGGACAAGGAGCCGGACGTGTGCCTTTTCGGAATCAGGCTCTGCCGAGGACGAGATCCATGAGATGTTCCTCCTCTGGGCATGCCCGGGTCCCAGATCCTGTTGTGCCTGTGAATAGGCTGCAGGGGGACGGTGAAGACCAGCAACATCTTTCAGGGCTGCCACCTTCCGTGTGGGACAAGGAGCCGGACGTGTGCCTTTTCGGAATCAGGCTCTGCCGAGGACGAGAGCCATGAGATGTTCCTCCTCTGGGCAAGCCCGGGTCCCAGATCCTGTTGTGCCTGTGAATAGGCTGCAGGGGGACGGTGAAGACCAGCAACAGCTTTCAGGGCTGCCACCTTCCGTGTGGGACAAGGAGCCGGACGTGTGCCTTTTCGGAATCAGGCTCTGCCGAGGACGAGAGCCATGAGATGTTCCTCCTCTGGGCATGCCCGGGTCCCAGATCCTGTTGTGCCTGTGAATAGGCTGCAGGGGGACGGTGAAGACCAGCAACAGCTTTCAGGGCTGCCACCTTCCGTGTGGGACAAGGAGCCGGACGTGTGCCTTTTCGGAATCAGGCTCTGCCGAGGACGAGAGCCATGAGATGTTCCTCCTCTCAGCAAGCCCAGGTCCCAGATCCTGTTGTGCCTGTGAATAGGCTGCAGGGGGACGGTAAAGACCAGCAACAGCTTTCAGGGCTGCCACCTTCCGTGTGGGACAAGGAGCCGGACGTGTGCCTTTTCGGAATCAGGCTCTGCCGAGGACGAGAGCCATGAGATGTTCCTCCTCTGGGCATGCCCGGGTCCCAGATCCTGTTGTGCCTGTGAATAGGCTGCAGGGGGACGGTGAAGACCAGCAACAGCTTTCAGGGCTGCCACCTTCCGTGTGGGACAAGGAGCCGGACGTGTGCCTTTTCGGAATCAGGCTCTGCCGAGGACGAGAGCCATGAGATGTTCCTCCTCTGGGCATGCCCGGGTCCCAGATCCTGTTGTGCCTGTGAATAGGCTGCAGGGGGACGGTGAAGACCAGCAACAGCTTTCAGGGCTGCCACCTTCCGTGTGGGACAAGGAGCCGGACGTGTGCCTTTTCGGAATCAGGCTCTGCCGAGGACGAGAGCCATGAGATGTTCCTCCTCTCAGCAAGCCCAGGTCCCAGATCCTGTTGTGCCTGTGAATAGGCTGCAGGGGGACGGTAAAGACCAGCAACAGCTTTCAGGGCTGCCACCTTCCGTGTGGGACAAGGAGCCGGACGTGTGCCTTTTCGGAATCAGGCTCTGCCGAGGACGAGAGCCATGAGATGTTCCTCCTCTGGGCATGCCCGGGTCCTGAATCCTGTTGTGCCTGTGAATAGGCTGCAGGGGGACGGTGAAGACCAGCAACAGCTTTCAGGGCTGCCACCTTCCGTGTGGGACAAGGAGCCAGACGTGTGCCTTTTCGGAATCAGGCTCTGCCGAGGACGAGAGCCATGAGATGTTCCTCCTCTGGGCATGCCCGGGTCCCAGATCCTGTTGTGCCTGTGAATAGGCTGCAGGGGGACGGTGAAGACCAGCAACAGCTTTCAGGGCTGCCACCTTCCGTGTGGGACAAGGAGCCGGACGTGTGCCTTTTCGGAATCAGGCTCTGCCGAGGACGAGAGCCATGAGATGTTCCTCCTCTGGGCATGCCCGGTTCCCAGATCCTGTTGTACCTGTGAATAGGCTGCAGGGGGATGGTGAAGACCAGCAACAGCTTTCAGGGCTGCCACCTTCCGTGTGGGACAAGGAGCCGGACGTGTGCCTTTTCGGAATCAGGCTCTGCCGAGGACGAGAGCCATGAGATGTTCCTCCTCTGGGCATGCCTGGGTCCCAGATCCTGTTGTGCCTGTGAATAGGCTGCAGGGGGACGGTGAAGACCAGCAACATCTTTCAGGGCTGCCACCTTCCGTGTGGGACAAGGAGCCGGACGTGTGCCTTTTCGGAATCAGGCTCTGCCGAGGACGAGAGCCATGAGATGTTCCTCCTCTGGGCAAGCCCGGGTCCCAGATCCTGTTGTGCCTGTGAATAGGCTACAGGGGGACGGTGAAGACCAGCAACAGCTTTCAGGGCTGCCACCTTCCGTGTGGGACAAGGAGCCGGACGTGTGCCTTTTCGGAATCAGGCTCTGCCGAGGACGAGAGCCATGAGATGTTCCTCCTCTCAGCAAGCCCAGGTCCCAGATCCTGTTGTGCCTGTGAATAGGCTGCAGGGGGACGGTAAAGACCAGCAACAGCTTTCAGGGCTGCCACCTTCCGTGTGGGCCAAGGAGCCGGACGTGTGCCTTTTCGGAATCAGGCTCTGCCGAGGACGAGATCCATGAGATGTTCCTCCTCTGGGCATGCCTGGGTCCCAGATCCTGTTGTGCCTGTGAATAGGCTGCAGGGGGACGGTGAAGACCAGCAACATCTTTCAGGGCTGCCACCTTCCGTGTGGGACAAGGAGCCGGACGTGTGCCTTTTCGGAATCAGGCTCTGCCGAGGACGAGAGCCATGAGATGTTCCTCCTCTGGGCAAGCCCGGGTCCCAGATCCTGTTGTGCCTGTGAATAGGCTACAGGGGGACGGTGAAGACCAGCAACAGCTTTCAGGGCTGCCACCTTCCGTGTGGGACAAGGAGCCGGACGTGTGCCTTTTCGGAATCAGGCTCTGCCGAGGACGAGAGCCATAAGATGTTCCTCCTCTGGGCATGCCAAGGTCCCGAATCCTGTTTTGCCTTTGAATAGGCTGCAGCGGGACGGTGAAGACCAGCAACAGCTTTCAGGGCTGCCACCTTCCTTGTGGGACAAGGAGCCGGACGTGTGCCTTTTCGGAATCAGGCTCTGCCGAGGACGAGATACATGAGATGTTCCTCCTCTGGGCATGCCCGGGTCCCAGATCCTGTTGTGCCTGTGAATAGGCTGCAGGGGGACGGTGAAGACCAGCAACATATTTCAGGGCTGCCACCTTCCGTGTGGGACAAGGAGCCGGACGTGTGCCTTTTCGGAATCAGGCTCTGCCGAGGACGAGTTCCATAAGATGTTCCTCCTCTGTGCAAGCCCAGGTCCCAGATCCTGTTGTGCCTGTGAATAGGCTGCAGGGGGACGGTGAAGACCAGCAACAACTTTCAGGGCTGCCAACTTCCGTGTGGGACAAGGAGCCGGACGTGTGCCTTTTCGGAATCAGGCTCTACCGAGGACGAGAGCCATGAGATGTTCCTCCTCTGGGCAAGCCCGGGTCCCAGATCCTGTTGTACCTGTGAATAGGCTGCAGGGGGACGGTGAAGACCAGCAACAGCTTTCAGGGCTGCCACCTTCCGTGTGGGACAAGGAGCCGGACGTGTGCCTTTTCGGAATCAGGCTCTGCCGAGGACGAGATCCATGAGATGTTCCTCCTCTGGGCATGCCCGGGTCCCAGATCCTGTTGTGCCTGTGAATAGGCTGCAGGGGGACGGTGAAGACCAGCAACATCTTTCAGGGCTGCCACCTTCCGTGTGGGACAAGGAGCCGGACGTGTGCCTTTTCGGAATCAGGCTCTGCCGAGGACGAGAGCCATGAGATGTTCCTCCTCTGGGCAAGCCCGGGTCCCAGATCCTGTTGTGCCTGTGAATAGGCTGCAGGGGGACGGTGAAGACCAGCAACAGCTTTCAGGGCTGCCACCTTCCGTGTGGGACAAGGAGCCGGACATGTGCCTTTTCGGAATCAGGCTCTGCCGAGGACGAGAGCCATGAGATGTTCCTCCTCTGGGCATGCCCGGGTCCCAGATCCTGTTGAGCCTGTGAATAGGCTGCAGGGGGACGGTGAAGACCAGCAACAGCTTTCAGGGCTGCCACCTTCCGTGTGGGACAAGGAGCCGGACGTGTGCCTTTTCGGAATCAGGCTCTGCCGAGGACGAGAGCCATGAGATGTTCCTCCTCTGGGCATGCCCGGGTCCCAGATCCTGTTGTGCCTGTGAATAGGCTGCAGGGGGACGGTAAAGACCAGCAACAGCTTTCAGGGCTGCCACCTTCCGTGTGGGACAAGGAGCCGGACGTGTGCCTTTTCGGAATCAGGCTCTGCCGAGGACGAGAGCCATGAGATGTTCCTCCTCTGGGCATGCCCGGGTCCTGAATCCTGTTGTGCCTGTGAATAGGCTGCAGGGGGACGGTGAAGACCAGCAACAGCTTTCAGGGCTGCCACCTTCCGTGTGGGACAAGGAGCCAGACGTGTGCCTTTTCGGAATCAGGCTCTGCCGAGGACGAGAGCCATGAGATGTTCCTCCTCTGGGCATGCCCGGGTCCCAGATCCTGTTGTGCCTGTGAATAGGCTGCAGGGGGACGGTGAAGACCACAAACAGCTTTCAGGGCTGCCACCTTCCGTGTGGGACAAGGAGCCGGACGTGTGCCTTTTCGGAATCAGGCTCTGCCGAGGACGAGAGCCATGAGATGTTCCTCCTCTGGGCATGCCCGGTTCCCAGATCCTGTTGTACCTGTGAATAGGCTGCAGGGGGATGGTGAAGACCAGCAACAGCTTTCAGGGCTGCCACCTTCCGTGTGGGACAAGGAGCCGGACGTGTGCCTTTTCGGAATCAGGCTCTGCCGAGGACGAGAGCCATGAGATGTTCCTCCTCTCAGCAAGCCCAGGTCCCAGATCCTGTTGTGCCTGTGAATAGGCTGCAGGGGGACGGTAAAGACCAGCAACAGCTTTCAGGGCTGCCACCTTCCGTGTGGGCCAAGGAGCCGGACGTGTGCCTTTTCGGAATCAGGCTCTGCCGAGGACGAGATCCATGAGATGTTCCTCCTCTGGGCATGCCTGGGTCCCAGATCCTGTTGTGCCTGTGAATAGGCTGCAGGGGGACGGTGAAGACCAGCAACATCTTTCAGGGCTGCCACCTTCCGTGTGGGACAAGGAGCCGGACGTGTGCCTTTTCGGAATCAGGCTCTGCCGAGGACGAGAGCCATGAGATGTTCCTCCTCTGGGCAAGCCCGGGTCCCAGATCCTGTTGTGCCTGTGAATAGGCTGCAGGGGGACGGTGAAGACCAGCAACAGCTTTCAGGGCTGCCACCTTCCGTGTGGGACAAGGAGCCGGACGTGTGCCTTTTCGGAAAGAGGCTCTGCCGAGGACGAGAGCCATGAGATGTTCCTCCTCTGGGCAAGCCCGGGTCCCAGATCCTGTTGTGCCTGTGAATAGGCTGCAGGGGGACGGTGAAGACCAGCAACAGCTTTCAGGGCTGCCACCTTCCGTGTGGGACAAGGAGCCGGACGTGTGCCTTTTCGGAATCAGGCTCTGCCGAGGACGAGAGCCATGAGATGTTCCTCCTCTGGGCATGCCCGGGTCCCAGATCCTGTTGTCCCTGTGAATAGGCTGCAGGGGGACGGTGAAGACCAGCAACATCTTTCAGGGCTGCCACCTTCCGTGTGGGACAAGGAGCCGGACGTGTGCCTTTTCGGAATCAGGCTCTGCCGAGGACGAGAGCCATGAGATGTTCCTCCTCTCAGCAAGCCCAGGTCCCAGATCCTGTTGTGCCTGTGAATAGGCTGCAGGGGGACGGTAAAGACCAGCAACAGCTTTCAGGGCTGCCACCTTCCGTGTGGGACAAGGAGCCGGACGTGTGCCTTTTCGGAATCAGGCTCTGCCGAGGACGAGAGCCATGAGATGTTCCTCCTCTGGGCATGCCCGTGTCCTGAATCCTGTTGTGCCTGTGAATAGGCTGCAGGGGGACGGTGAAGACCAGCAACAGCTTTCAGGGCTGCCACCTTCCGTGTGGGACAAGGAGCCGGACGTGTGCCTTTTCGGAATCAGGCTCTGCCGAGGACGAGATCCATTAGATGTTCCTCCTCTGGGCATGCCCGGGTCCCAGATCCTGTTGTGCCTGTGAATAGGCTGCAGGGGGACGGTGAAGACCAGCAACAGCTTTCAGGGCTGCCACCTTCCGTGTGGGATAAGGAGCCGGACGTGTGCCTTTTCGGAAAGAGGCTCTGCCGCGGACGAGAGCCATGAGATGTTCCTCCTCTCAGCAAGCCCGGGTCCCATCTCCTGTTGTACCTGTGAATAGGCTGCAGGGGGACGGTGAAGACCAGCAACAGCTTTCAGGGCTGCCACCTTCCGTGTGGGACAAGGAGCCGGACGTGTGCCTTTTCGGAATCAGGCTCTGCCGAGGACGAGAGCCATGAGATTTTCCTTCTCTGGGCATGCCCGGGTCCTGAATCCTGTTGTGCCTGTGAATAGGCTGCAGGGGGACGGTGAAGACCAGCAACAGCTTTCAGGGCTGCCACCTTCCGTGTGGGACAAGGAGCCGGACGTGTGCCTTTTCGGAATCAGGCTCTGCCGAGGACGAGAGCCATGAGATGTTCCTCCTCTGGGCAAGCCCGGGTCCCAGATCCTGTTGTGCCTGTGAATAGGCTACAGGGGGACGGTGAAGACCAGCAACAGCTTTCAGGGCTGCCACCTTCCGTGTGGGACAAGGAGCCGGACGTGTGCCTTTTCGGAATCAGGCTCTGCCGAGGACGAGAGCCATGAGATGTTCCTCCTCTGGGCATGCCCAGGTCCCGAATCCTGTTTTGCCTTTGAATAGGCTGCAGCGGGACGGTGAAGACCAGCAACAGCTTTCAGGGCTGCCACCTTCCGTGTGGGACAAGGAGCCGGACGTGTGCCTTTTCGGAATCAGGCTCTGCCGAGGACGAGATACATGAGATGTTCCTCCTCTGGGCATGCCCGGGTCCCAGATCCTGTTGTGCCTGTGAATAGGCTGCAGGGGGACGGTGAAGACCAGCAACATATTTCAGGGCTGCCACCTTCCGTGTGGGACAAGGAGCCGGACGTGTGCCTTTTCGGAATCAGGCTCCGCCGAGGACGAGTTCCATAAGATGTTCCTCCTCTGTGCAAGCCTAGGTCCCAGATCCTGTTGTGCCTGTGAATAGGCTGCAGGGGGACGGTGAAGACCAGCAACAACTTTCAGGGCTGCCACCTTCCGTGTGGGACAAGGAGCCGGACGTGTGCCTTTTCGGAATCAGGCTCTACCGAGGACGAGAGCCATGAGATGTTCCTCCTCTGGGCAAGCCCGGGTCCCAGATCCTGTTGTACCTGTGAATAGGCTGCAGGGGGACGGTGAAGACCAGCAACAGCTTTCAGGGCTGCCACCTTCCGTGTGGGACAAGGAGCCGGACGTGTGCCTTTTCGGAATCAGGCTCTGCCGAGGACGAGATCCATGAGATGTTCCTCCTCTGGGCATGCCCGGGTCCCAGATCCTGTTGTGCCTGTGAATAGGCTGCAGGGGGACGGTGAAGACCAGCAACATCTTTCAGGGCTGCCACCTTCCGTGTGGGACAAGGAGCCGGACGTGTGCCTTTTCGGAATCAGGCTCTACCGAGGACGAGAGCCATGAGATGTTCCTCCTCTGGGCAAGCCCGGGTCCCAGATCCTGTTGTACCTGTGAATAGGCTGCAGGGGGACGGTGAAGACCAGCAACAGCTTTCAGGGCTGCCACCTTCCGTGTGGGACAAGGAGCCGGACGTGTGCCTTTTCGGAATCAGGCTCTGCCGAGGACGAGAGCCATGAGATGTTCCTCCTCTGGGCATGCCCGGTTCCCAGATCCTGTTGTACCTGTGAATAGGCTGCAGGGGGATGGTGAAGACCAGCAACAGCTTTCAGGGCTGCCACCTTCCGTGTGGGACAAGGAGCCGGACGTGTGCCTTTTCGGAATCAGGCTCTGCCGAGGACGAGAGCCATGAGATGTTCCTCCTCTCAGCAAGCCCAGGTCCCAGATCCTGTTGTGCCTGTGAATAGGCTGCAGGGGGACGGTAAAGACCAGCAACAGCTTTCAGGGCTGCCACCTTCCGTGTGGGCCAAGGAGCCGGACGTGTGCCTTTTCGGAATCAGGCTCTGCCGAGGACGAGATCCATGAGATGTTCCTCCTCTGGGCATGCCTGGGTCCCAGATCCTGTTGAGCCTGTGAATAGGCTGCAGGGGGACGGTGAAGACCAGCAACAGCTTTCAGGGCTGCCACCTTCCGTGTGGGACAAGGAGCCGGACGTGTGCCTTTTCGGAATCAGGCTCTGCCGAGGACGAGAGCCATGAGATGTTCCTCCTCTCAGCAAGCCCAGGTCCCAGATCCTGTTGTGCCTGTGAATAGGCTGCAGGGGGACGGTAAAGACCAGCAACAGCTTTCAGGGCTGCCACCTTCCGTGTGGGCCAAGGAGCCGGACGTGTGCCTTTTCGGAATCAGGCTCTGCAGAGGACGAGATCCATGAGATGTTCCTCCTCTGGGCATGCCTGGGTCCCAGATCCTGTTGAGCCTGTGAATAGGCTGCAGGGGGACGGTGAAGACCAGCAACAGCTTTCAGGGCTGCCACCTTCCGTGTGGGACAAGGAGCCGGACGTGTGCCTTTTCGGAATCAGGCTCTGCCGAGGACGAGAGCCAAGAGATGTTCCTCCTCTGGGCATGCCCGGGTCCTGAATCCTGTTGTGCCTGTGAATAGGCTGCAGGGGGACGGTGAAGACCAGCAACAGCTTTCAGGGCTGCCACCTTCCGTGTGGGACAAGGAGCCAGACGTGTGCCTTTTCGGAATCAGGCTCTGCCGAGGACGAGAGCCATGAGATGTTCCTCCTCTGGGCATGCCCGGGTCCCAGATCCTGTTGTGCCTGTGAATAGGCTGCAGGGGGACGGTGAAGACCACAAACAGCTTTCAGGGCTGCCACCTTCCGTGTGGGACAAGGAGCCGGACGTGTGCCTTTTCGGAATCAGGCTCTGCCGAGGACGAGAGCCATGAGATGTTCCTCCTCTGGGCATGCCCGGTTCCCAGATCCTGTTGTACCTGTGAATAGGCTGCAGGGGGATGGTGAAGACCAGCAACAGCTTTCAGGGCTGCCACCTTCCGTGTGGGACAAGGAGCCGGACGTGTGCCTTTTCGGAATCAGGCTCTGCCGAGGACGAGAGCCATGAGATGTTCCTCCTCTCAGCAAGCCCAGGTCCCAGATCCTGTTGTGCCTGTGAATAGGCTGCAGGGGGACGGTAAAGACCAGCAACAGCTTTCAGGGCTGCCACCTTCCGTGTGGGCCAAGGAGCCGGACGTGTGCCTTTTCGGAATCAGGCTCTGCCGAGGACGAGATCCATGAGATGTTCCTCCTCTGGGCATGCCTGGGTCCCAGATCCTGTTGTGCCTGTGAATAGGCTGCAGGGGGACGGTGAAGACCAGCAACATCTTTCAGGGCTGCCACCTTCCGTGTGGGACAAGGAGCCGGACGTGTGCCTTTTCGGAATCAGGCTCTGCCGAGGACGAGAGCCATGAGATGTTCCTCCTCTGGGCAAGCCCGGGTCCCAGATCCTGTTGTGCCTGTGAATAGGCTGCAGGGGGACGGTGAAGACCAGCAACAGCTTTCAGGGCTGCCACCTTCCGTGTGGGACAAGGAGCCGGACGTGTGCCTTTTCGGAAAGAGGCTCTGCCGAGGACGAGAGCCATGAGATGTTCCTCCTCTGGGCAAGCCCGGGTCCCAGATCCTGTTGTGCCTGTGAATAGGCTGCAGGGGGACGGTGAAGACCAGCAACAGCTTTCAGGGCTGCCACCTTCCGTGTGGGACAAGGAGCCGGACGTGTGCCTTTTCGGAATCAGGCTCTGCTGAGGACGAGAGCCATGAGATGTTCCTCCTCTGGGCATGCCCGGGTCCCAGATCCTGTTGTGCCTGTGAATAGGCTGCAGGGGGACGGTGAAGACCAGCAACATCTTTCAGGGCTGCCACCTTCCGTGTGGGACAAGGAGCCGGACGTGTGCCTTTTCGGAATCAGGCTCTGCCGAGGACGAGAGCCATGAGATGTTCCTCCTCTCAGCAAGCCCAGGTCCCAGATCCTGTTGTGCCTGTGAATAGGCTGCAGGGGGACGGTAAAGACCAGCAACAGCTTTCAGGGCTGCCACCTTCCGTGTGGGACAAGGAGCCGGACGTGTGCCTTTTCGGAATCAGGCTCTGCCGAGGACGAGAGCCATGAGATGTTCCTCCTCTGGGCATGCCCGTGTCCTGAATCCTGTTGTGCCTGTGAATAGGCTGCAGGGGGACGGTGAAGACCAGCAACAGCTTTCAGGGCTGCCACCTTCCGTGTGGGACAAGGAGCCGGACGTGTGCCTTTTCGGAATCAGGCTCTGCCGAGGACGAGATCCATTAGATGTTCCTCCTCTGGGCATGCCCGGGTCCCAGATCCTGTTGTGCCTGTGAATAGGCTGCAGGGGGACGGTGAAGACCAGCAACAGCTTTCAGGGCTGCCACCTTCCGTGTGGGACAAGGAGCCGGACGTGTGCCTTTTCGGAAAGAGGCTCTGCCGCGGACGAGAGCCATGAGATGTTCCTCCTCTCAGCAAGCCCGGGTCCCATCTCCTGTTGTACCTGTGAATAGGCTGCAGGGGGACGGTGAAGACCAGCAACAGCTTTCAGGGCTGCCACCTTCCGTGTGGGACAAGGAGCCGGACGTGTGCCTTTTCGGAATCAGGCTCTGCCGAGGACGAGAGCCATGAGATGTTCCTTCTCTGGGCATGCCCGGGTCCTGAATCCTGTTGTGCCTGTGAATAGGCTGCAGGGGGACGGTGAAGACCAGCAACAGCTTTCAGGGCTGCCACCTTCCGTGTGGGACAAGGAGCCGGACGTGTGCCTTTTCGGAATCAGGCTCTACCGAGGACGAGAGCCATGAGATGTTCCTCCTCTGGGCAAGCCCGGGTCCCAGATCCTGTTGTGCCTGTGAATAGGCTACAGGGGGACGGTGAAGACCAGCAACATCTTTCAGGGCTGCCACCTTCCGTGTGGGACAAGGAGCTGGACGTGTGCCTTTTCGGAATCAGGCTCTGCCGAGGACGAGAGCCATGAGATGTTCCTCCTCTGGGCATGCCCAGGTCCCGAATCCTGTTTTGCCTTTGAATAGGCTGCAGCGGGACGGTGAAGACCAGCAACAGCTTTCAGGGCTGCCACCTTCCGTGTGGGACAAGGAGCCGGACGTGTGCCTTTTCGGAATCAGGCTCTGCCGAGGACGAGATACATGAGATGTTCCTCCTCTGGGCATGCCCGGGTCCCAGATCCTGTTGTGCCTGTGAATAGGCTGCAGGGGGACGGTGAAGACCAGCAACATATTTCAGGGCTGCCACCTTCCGTGTGGGACAAGGAGCCGGACGTGTGCCTTTTCGGAATCAGGCTCCGCCGAGGACGAGTTCCATAAGATGTTCCTCCTCTGTGCAAGCCCAGGTCCCAGATCCTGTTGTGCCTGTGAATAGGCTGCAGGGGGACGGTGAAGACCAGCAACATCTTTCAGGGCTGCCACCTTCCGTGTGGGACAAGGAGCCGGACGTGTGCCTTTTCGGAATCAGGCTCTGCCGAGGACGAGAGCCATGAGATGTTCCTCCTCTGGGCAAGCCTGGGTCCCAGATCCTGTTGTGCCTGTGAATAGGCTGCAGGGGGACGGTGAAGACCAGCAACAGCTTTCAGGGCTGCCACCTTCCGTGTGGGACAAGGAGCCGGACGTGTGCCTTTTCGGAATCAGGCTCTGCCGAGGACGAGAGCCATGAGATGTTCCTCCTCTGGGCATGCCCGGTTCCCAGATCCTGTTGTACCTGTGAATAGGCTGCAGGGGGATGGTGAAGACCAGCAACAGCTTTCAGGGCTGCCACCTTCCGTGTGGGACAAGGAGCCGGACGTGTGCCTTTTCGGAATCAGGCTCTGCCGAGGACGAGAGCCATGAGATGTTCCTCCTCTCAGCAAGCCCAGGTCCCAGATCCTGTTGTGCCTGTGAATAGGCTGCAGGGGGACGGTAAAGACCAGCAACAGCTTTCAGGGCTGCCACCTTCCGTGTGGGCCAAGGAGCCGGACGTGTGCCTTTTCGGAATCAGGCTCTGCCGAGGACGAGATCCATGAGATGTTCCTCCTCTGGGCATGCCTGGGTCCCAGATCCTGTTGTGCCTGTGAATAGGCTGCAGGGGGACGGTGAAGACCAGCAACATCTTTCAGGGCTGCCACCTTCCGTGTGGGACAAGGAGCCGGACGTGTGCCTTTTCGGAATCAGGCTCTGCCGAGGACGAGAGCCATGAGATGTTCCTCCTCTGGGCAAGCCCGGGTCCCAGATCCTGTTGTGCCTGTGAATAGGCTGCAGGGGGACGGTGAAGACCAGCAACAGCTTTCAGGGCTGCCACCTTCCGTGTGGGACAAGGAGCCGGACGTGTGCCTTTTCGGAAAGAGGCTCTGCCGAGGACGAGAGCCATGAGATGTTCCTCCTCTGGGCAAGCCCGGGTCCCAGATCCTGTTGTGCCTGTGAATAGGCTGCAGGGGGACGGTGAAGACCAGCAACAGCTTTCAGGGCTGCCACCTTCCGTGTGGGACAAGGAGCCGGACGTGTGCCTTTTCGGAATCAGGCTCTGCCGAGGACGAGAGCCATGAGATGTTCCTCCTCTCAGCAAGCCCAGGTCCCAGATCCTGTTGTGCCTGTGAATAGGCTGCAGGGGGACGGTGAAGACCAGCAACAGCTTTCAGGGCTGCCACCTTCCGTGTGGGACAAGGAGCCGGACGTGTGCCTTTTCGGAATCAGGCTCTGCCGAGGACGAGAGCCATGAGATGTTCCTCCTCTGGGCAAGCCCAGGTCCCAGATCCTGTTGTGCCTGTGAATAGGCTGCAGGGGGACGGTGAAGACCAGCAACAGCTTTCAGGGCTGCCACCTTCCGTGTGGGACAAGGAGCCGGACGTGTGCCTTTTCGGAATCAGGCTCTGCCGAGGACGAGAGCCATGAGATGTTCCTCCTCTGGGCAAGCCCGGGTCCCAGATCCTGTTGTGCCTGTGAATAGGCTGCAGGGGGACGGTGAAGACCAGCAACAGCTTTCAGGGCTGCCACCTTCCGTGTGGGACAAGGAGCCGGACGTGTGCCTTTTCGGAATCAGGCTCTGCCGAGGACGAGAGCCATGAGATGTTCCTCCTCTGGGCATGCCCGGGTCCTGAATCCTGTTGTGCCTCTGAATAGGCTGCAGGGGGACGGTGAAGACCAGCAACATCTTTCAGGGCTGCCACCTTCCGTGTGGGACAAGGAGCCGGACGTGTGCCTTTTCGGAATCAGGCTCTGCCGAGGACGAGAGCCATGAGATGTTCCTCCTCTGGGCATGCCCGGTTAACAGATCCTGTTGTACCTGTGAATAGGCTGCAGGGGGATGGTGAAGACCAGCAACATCTTTCAGGGCTGCCACCTTCCGTGTGGGACAAGGAGCCGGACGCATGCCTTTTCGGAATCAGGCTCTGCCGAGGACGAGAGCCATGAGATGTTCCTCCTCTGTGCAAGCCCAGGTCCCAGATCCTGTTGTGCCTGTGAATAGGCTGCAGGGGGACGGTGAAGACCAGCAACAACTTTCAGGGCTGCCACCTTCCGTGTGGGACAAGGAGCCGGACGTGTGCCTTTTCGGAATCAGGCTCTACCGAGGACGAGAGCCATGAGATGTTCCTCCTCTGGGCAAGCCCGGGTCCCAGATCCTGTTGTACCTGTGAATAGGCTGCAGGGGGACGGTGAAGACCAGCAACAGCTTTCAGGGCTGCCACCTTCCGTGTGGGCCAAGGAGCCGGACGTGTGCCTTTTCGGAATCAGGCTCTGCCGAGGACGAGATCCATGAGATGTTCCTCCTCTGGGCATGCCCGGGTCCCAGATCCTGTTGTGCCTGTGAATAGGCTGCAGGGGGACGGTGAAGACCAGCAACATCTTTCAGGGCTGCCACCTTCCGTGTGGGACAAGGAGCCGGACGTGTGCCTTTTCGGAATCAGGCTCTGCCGAGGACGAGAGCCATGAGATGTTCCTCCTCTGGGCATGCCCGGGTCCTGAATCCTGTTGTGCCTCTGAATAGGCTGCAGGGGGACGGTGAAGACCAGCAACATCTTTCAGGGCTGCCACCTTCCGTGTGGGACAAGGAGCCGGACGTGTGCCTTTTCGGAATCAGGCTCTGCCGAGGACGAGAGCCATGAGATGTTCCTCCTCTGGGCATGCCCGGTTAACAGATCCTGTTGTACCTGTGAATAGGCTGCAGGGGGATGGTGAAGACCAGCAACAGCTTTCAGGGCTGCCACCTTCCGTGTGGGACAAGGAGCCGGACGTGTGCCTTTTCGGAATCAGGCTCTGCCGAGGACGAGAGCCATGAGATGTTCCTCCTCTGTGCAAGCCCAGGTCCCAGATCCTGTTGTGCCTGTGAATAGGCTGCAGGGGGACGGTGAAGACCAGCAACAACTTTCAGGGCTGCCACCTTCCGTGTGGGACAAGGAGCCGGACGTGTGCCTTTTCGGAATCAGGCTCTACCGAGGACGAGAGCCATGAGATGTTCCTCCTCTGGGCAAGCCCGGGTCCCAGATCCTGTTGTACCTGTGAATAGGCTGCAGGGGGACGGTGAAGACCAGCAACAGCTTTCAGGGCTGCCACCTTCCGTGTGGGCCAAGGAGCCGGACGTGTGCCTTTTCGGAATCAGGCTCTGCCGAGGACGAGATCCATGAGATGTTCCTCCTCTGGGCATGCCCGGGTCCCAGATCCTGTTGTGCCTGTGAATAGGCTGCAGGGGGACGGTGAAGACCAGCAACATCTTTCAGGGCTGCCACCTTCCGTGTGGGACAAGGAGCCGGACGTGTGCCTTTTCGGAATCAGGCTCTGCCGAGGACGAGAGCCATGAGATGTTCCTCCTCTGGGCAAGCCTGGGTCCCAGATCCTGTTGTGCCTGTGAATAGGCTGCAGGGGGACGGTGAAGACCAGCAACAGCTTTCAGGGCTGCCACCTTCCGTGTGGGACAAGGAGCCGGACGTGTGCCTTTTCGGAATCAGGCTCTGCCGAGGACGAGAGCCATGAGATGTTCCTCCTCTGGGCATGCCCGGTTCCCAGATCCTGTTGTACCTGTGAATAGGCTGCAGGGGGATGGTGAAGACCAGCAACAGCTTTCAGGGCTGCCACCTTCCGTGTGGGACAAGGAGCCGGACGTGTGCCTTTTCGGAATCAGGCTCTGCCGAGGACGAGAGCCATGAGATGTTCCTCCTCTCAGCAAGCCCAGGTCCCAGATCCTGTTGTGCCTGTGAATAGGCTGCAGGGGGACGGTAAAGACCAGCAACAGCTTTCAGGGCTGCCACCTTCCGTGTGGGCCAAGGAGCCGGACGTGTGCCTTTTCGGAATCAGGCTCTGCCGAGGACGAGATCCATGAGATGTTCCTCCTCTGGGCATGCCTGGGTCCCAGATCCTGTTGTGCCTGTGAATAGGCTGCAGGGGGACGGTGAAGACCAGCAACATCTTTCAGGGCTGCCACCTTCCGTGTGGGACAAGGAGCCGGACGTGTGCCTTTTCGGAATCAGGCTCTGCCGAGGACGAGAGCCATGAGATGTTCCTCCTCTGGGCAAGCCCGGGTCCCAGATCCTGTTGTGCCTGTGAATAGGCTGCAGGGGGACGGTGAAGACCAGCAACAGCTTTCAGGGCTGCCACCTTCCGTGTGGGACAAGGAGCCGGACGTGTGCCTTTTCGGAAAGAGGCTCTGCCGAGGACGAGAGCCATGAGATGTTCCTCCTCTGGGCAAGCCCAGGTCCCAGATCCTGTTGTGCCTGTGAATAGGCTGCAGGGGGACGGTGAAGACCAGCAACAGCTTTCAGGGCTGCCACCTTCCGTGTGGGACAAGGAGCCGGACGTGTGCCTTTTCGGAATCAGGCTCTGCCGAGGACGAGAGCCATGAGATGTTCCTCCTCTCAGCAAGCCCAGGTCCCAGATCCTGTTGTGCCTGTGAATAGGCTGCAGGGGGACGGTGAAGACCAGCAACAGCTTTCAGGGCTGCCACCTTCCGTGTGGGACAAGGAGCCGGACGTGTGCCTTTTCGGAATCAGGCTCTGCCGAGGACGAGAGCCATGAGATGTTCCTCCTCTGGGCAAGCCCAGGTCCCAGATCCTGTTGTGCCTGTGAATAGGCTGCAGGGGGACGGTGAAGACCAGCAACAGCTTTCAGGGCTGCCACCTTCCGTGTGGGACAAGGAGCCGGACGTGTGCCTTTTCGGAATCAGGCTCTGCCGAGGACGAGAGCCATGAGATGTTCCTCCTCTGGGCAAGCCCGGGTCCCAGATCCTGTTGTGCCTGTGAACAGGCTGCAGGGGGACGGTGAAGACCAGCAACAGCTTTCAGGGCTGCCACCTTCCGTGTGGGACAAGGAGCCGGACGTGTGCCTTTTCGGAATCAGGCTCTGCCGAGGACGAGAGCCATGAGATGTTCCTCCTCTGGGCATGCCCGGGTCCTGAATCCTGTTGTGCCTCTGAATAGGCTGCAGGGGGACGGTGAAGACCAGCAACATCTTTCAGGGCTGCCACCTTCCGTGTGGGACAAGGAGCCGGACGTGTGCCTTTTCGGAATCAGGCTCTGCCGAGGACGAGAGCCATGAGATGTTCCTCCTCTGGGCATGCCCGGTTAACAGATCCTGTTGTACCTGTGAATAGGCTGCAGGGGGATGGTGAAGACCAGCAACAGCTTTCAGGGCTGCCACCTTCCGTGTGGGACAAGGAGCCGGACGTGTGCCTTTTCGGAATCAGGCTCTGCCGAGGACGAGAGCCATGAGATGTTCCTCCTCTGTGCAAGCCCAGGTCCCAGATCCTGTTGTGCCTGTGAATAGGCTGCAGGGGGACGGTAAAGACCAGCAACAGCTTTCAGGGCTGCCACCTTCCGTGTGGGACAAGGAGCCGGACGTGTGCCTTTTCGGAATCAGGCTCTGCCGAGGACGAGAGCCATGAGATGTTCCTCCTCTGGGCAAGCCCGGGTCCCAGATCCTGTTGTGCCTGTGAACAGGCTGCAGGGGGACGGTGAAGACCAGCAACAGCTTTCAGGGCTGCCACCTTCCGTGTGGGACAAGGAGCCGGACGTGTGCCTTTTCGGAATCAGGCTCTGCCGAGGACGAGAGCCATGAGATGTTCCTCCTCTGGGCATGCCCGGGTCCTGAATCCTGTTGTGCCTCTGAATAGGCTGCAGGGGGACGGTGAAGACCAGCAACATCTTTCAGGGCTGCCACCTTCCGTGTGGGACAAGGAGCCGGACGTGTGCCTTTTCGGAATCAGGCTCTGCCGAGGACGAGAGCCATGAGATGTTCCTCCTCTGGGCATGCCCGGTTAACAGATCCTGTTGTACCTGTGAATAGGCTGCAGGGGGATGGTGAAGACCAGCAACAGCTTTCAGGGCTGCCACCTTCCGTGTGGGACAAGGAGCCGGACGTGTGCCTTTTCGGAATCAGGCTCTGCCGAGGACGAGAGCCATGAGATGTTCCTCCTCTCAGCAAGCCCAGGTCCCAGATCCTGTTGTGCCTGTGAATAGGCTGCAGGGGGACGGTAAAGACCAGCAACAGCTTTCAGGGCTGCCACCTTCCGTGTGGGACAAGGAGCCGGACGTGTGCCTTTTCGGAATCAGGCTCTGCCGAGGAAGAGAGCCATGAGATGTTCCTCCTCTGGGCATGCCCGGGTCCTGAATCCTGTTGTGCCTGTGAATAGGCTGCAGGGGGACGGTGAAGACCAGCAACAGCTTTCAGGGCTGCCACCTTCCGTGTGGGACAAGGAGCCGGACGTGTGCCTTTTCGGAATCAGGCTCTGCCGAGGACGAGAGCCATGAGATGTTCCTCCTCTGGGCAAGCCCGGGTCCCAGATCCTGTTGTGCCTGTGAATAGGCTGCAGGGGGACGGTGAAGACCAGCAACAGCTTTCAGGGCTGCCACCTTCCGTGTGGGACAAGGAGCCGGACGTGTGCCTTTTCGGAATCAGGCTCTGCCGAGGACGAGAGCCATGAGATGTTCCTCCTCTGGGCATGCCCGTGTCCTGAATCCTGTTGTGCCTGTGAATAGGCTGCAGGGGGACGGTGAAGACCAGCAACAGCTTTCAGGGCTGCCACCTTCCGTGTGGGACAAGGAGCCGGACTTGTGCCCTTTCGGAATCAGGCTCTGCCGAGGACGAGATCCATTAGATGTTCCTCCTCTGGGCATGCCCGGGTCCCAGATCCTGTTGTGCCTGTGAATAGGCTGCAGGGGGACGGTAAAGACCAGCAACAGCTTTCAGGGCTGCCACCTTCCGTGTGGGACAAGGAGCCGGACGTGTGCCTTTTCGGAAAGAGGCTCTGCCGCGGACGAGAGCCATGAGATGTTCCTCCTCTCAGCAAGCCCGGGTCCCAGATCCTGTTGTACCTGTGAATAGGCTGCAGGGGGACGGTGAAGACCAGCAACAGCTTTCAGGGCTGCCACCTTCCGTGTGGGACAAGGAGCCGGACGTGTGCCTTTTCGGAATCAGGCTCTGCCGAGGACGAGAGCCATGAGATGTTCCTCCTCTGGGCAAGCCCAGGTCCCAGATCCTGTTGTGCCTGTGAATAGGCTGCAGGGGGACGGTGAAGACCAGCAACAGCTTTCAGGGCTGCCACCTTCCGTGTGGGACAAGGAGCCGGACGTGTGCCTTTTCGGAATCAGGCTCTGCCGAGGACGAGAGCCATGAGATGTTCCTCCTCTGGGCAAGCCCGGGTCCCAGATCCTGTTGTGCCTGTGAACAGGCTGCAGGGGGACGGTGAAGACCAGCAACAGCTTTCAGGGCTGCCACCTTCCGTGTGGGACAAGGAGCCGGACGTGTGCCTTTTCGGAATCAGGCTCTGCCGAGGACGAGAGCCATGAGATGTTCCTCCTCTGGGCATGCCCGGGTCCTGAATCCTGTTGTGCCTCTGAATAGGCTGCAGGGGGACGGTGAAGACCAGCAACATCTTTCAGGGCTGCCACCTTCCGTGTGGGACAAGGAGCCGGACGTGTGCCTTTTCGGAATCAGGCTCTGCCGAGGACGAGAGCCATGAGATGTTCCTCCTCTGGGCATGCCCGGTTAACAGATCCTGTTGTACCTGTGAATAGGCTGCAGGGGGAAGGTGAAGACCAGCAACAGCTTTCAGGGCTGCCACCTTCCGTGTGGGACAAGGAGCCGGACGTGTGCCTTTTCGGAATCAGGCTCTGCCGAGGACGAGAGCCATGAGATGTTCCTCCTCTGTGCAAGCCCAGGTCCCAGATCCTGTTGTGCCTGTGAATAGGCTGCAGGGGGACGGTAAAGACCAGCAACAGCTTTCAGGGCTGCCACCTTCCGTGTGGGACAAGGAGCCGGACGTGTGCCTTTTCGGAATCAGGCTCTGCCGAGGACGAGAGCCATGAGATGTTCCTCCTCTGGGCAAGCCCGGGTCCCAGATCCTGTTGTGCCTGTGAACAGGCTGCAGGGGGACGGTGAAGACCAGCAACAGCTTTCAGGGCTGCCACCTTCCGTGTGGGACAAGGAGCCGGACGTGTGCCTTTTCGGAATCAGGCTCTGCCGAGGACGAGAGCCATGAGATGTTCCTCCTCTGGGCATGCCCGGGTCCTGAATCCTGTTGTGCCTCTGAATAGGCTGCAGGGGGACGGTGAAGACCAGCAACATCTTTCAGGGCTGCCACCTTCCGTGTGGGACAAGGAGCCGGACGTGTGCCTTTTCGGAATCAGGCTCTGCCGAGGACGAGAGCCATGAGATGTTCCTCCTCTGGGCATGCCCGGTTAACAGATCCTGTTGTACCTGTGAATAGGCTGCAGGGGGATGGTGAAGACCAGCAACAGCTTTCAGGGCTGCCACCTTCCGTGTGGGACAAGGAGCCGGACGTGTGCCTTTTCGGAATCAGGCTCTGCCGAGGACGAGAGCCATGAGATGTTCCTCCTCTCAGCAAGCCCAGGTCCCAGATCCTGTTGTGCCTGTGAATAGGCTGCAGGGGGACGGTAAAGACCAGCAACAGCTTTCAGGGCTGCCACCTTCCGTGTGGGACAAGGAGCCGGACGTGTGCCTTTTCGGAATCAGGCTCTGCCGAGGAAGAGAGCCATGAGATGTTCCTCCTCTGGGCATGCCCGGGTCCTGAATCCTGTTGTGCCTGTGAATAGGCTGCAGGGGGACGGTGAAGACCAGCAACAGCTTTCAGGGCTGCCACCTTCCGTGTGGGACAAGGAGCCGGACGTGTGCCTTTTCGGAATCAGGCTCTGCCGAGGACGAGAGCCATGAGATGTTCCTCCTCTGGGCAAGCCCGGGTCCCAGATCCTGTTGTGCCTGTGAATAGGCTGCAGGGGGACGGTGAAGACCAGCAACAGCTTTCAGGGCTGCCACCTTCCGTGTGGGACAAGGAGCCGGACGTGTGCCTTTTCGGAATCAGGCTCTGCCGAGGACGAGAGCCATGAGATGTTCCTCCTCTGGGCATGCCCGTGTCCTGAATCCTGTTGTGCCTGTGAATAGGCTGCAGGGGGACGGTGAAGACCAGCAACAGCTTTCAGGGCTGCCACCTTCCGTGTGGGACAAGGAGCCGGACTTGTGCCCTTTCGGAATCAGGCTCTGCCGAGGACGAGATCCATTAGATGTTCCTCCTCTGGGCATGCCCGGGTCCCAGATCCTGTTGTGCCTGTGAATAGGCTGCAGGGGGACGGTAAAGACCAGCAACAGCTTTCAGGGCTGCCACCTTCCGTGTGGGACAAGGAGCCGGACGTGTGCCTTTTCGGAAAGAGGCTCTGCCGCGGACGAGAGCCATGAGATGTTCCTCCTCTCAGCAAGCCCGGGTCCCAGATCCTGTTGTACCTGTGAATAGGCTGCAGGGGGACGGTGAAGACCAGCAACAGCTTTCAGGGCTGCCACCTTCCGTGTGGGACAAGGAGCCGGACGTGTGCCTTTTCGGAATCAGGCTCTGCCGAGGACGAGAGCCATGAGATTTTCCTCCTCTGGGCATGCCCGGGTCCTGAATCCTGTTGTGCCTCTGAATAGGCTGCAGGGGGACGGTGAAGACCAGCAACAGCTTTCAGGGCTGCCACCTTCCGTGTGGGACAAGGAGCCGGACGTGTGCCTTTTCGGAATCAGGCTCTGCCGAGGACGAGAGCCATGAGATGTTCCTCCTCTGGGCAAGCCCGGGTCCCAGATCCTGTTGTGCCTGTGAATAGGCTACAGGGGGACGGTGAAGACCAGCAACAGCTTTCAGGGCTGCCACCTTCCGTGTGGGACAAGGAGCCGGACGTGTGCCTTTTCGGAATCAGGCTCTGCCGAGGACGAGAGCCATGAGATGTTCCTCCTCTGGGCATGCCCAGGTCCCGAATCCTGTTTTGCCTTTGAATAGGCTGCAGCGGGACGGTGAAGACCAGCAACAGCTTTCAGGGCTGCCACCTTCCTTGTGGGACAAGGAGCCGGACGTGTGCCTTTTCGGAATCAGGCTCTGCCGAGGACGAGATCCATGAGATGTTCCTCCTCTGGGCATGCCCGGGTCCCAGATCCTGTTGTGCCTGTGAATAGGCTGCAGGGGGACGGTGAAGACCAGCAACATATTTCAGGGCTGCCAACTTCCGTGTGGGACAAGGAGCCGGACGTGTGCCTTTTCGGAATCAGGCTCTGCCGAGGACGAGATCCATAAGATGTTCCTCCTCTGTGCAAGCCCAGGTCCCAGATCCTGTTGTGCCTGTGAATAGGCTGCAGGGGGACGGTGAAGACCAGCAACAACTTTCAGGGCTGCCACCTTCCGTATGGGACAAGGAGCCGGACGTGTGCCTTTTCGGAAACAGGCTCTACCGAGGACGAGAGCCATGAGATGTTCCTCCTCTGGGCAAGCCCGGGTCCCAGATCCTGTTGTACCTGTGAATAGGCTGCAGGGGGACGGTGAAGACCAGCAACAGCTTTCAGGGCTGCCACCTTCCGTGTGGGACAAGGAGCCGGACGTGTGCCTTTTCGGAATCAGGCTCTGCCGAGGACGAGAGCCATGAGATGTTCCTCCTCTCAGCAAGCCCAGGTCCCAGATCCTGTTGTGCCTGTGAATAGGCTGCAGGGGGACGGTAAAGACCAGCAACAGCTTTCAGGGCTGCCACCTTCCGTGTGGGACAAGGAGCCGGACGTGTGCCTTTTCGGAATCAGGCTCTGCCGAGGAAGAGATCCATGAGATGTTCCTCCTCTGGGCATGCCCGGGTCCTGAATCCTGTTGTGCCTGTGAATAGGATGCAGGGGGACGGTAAAGACCAGCAACAGCTTTCAGGGCTGCCACCTTCCGTGTGGGACAAGGAGCCGGACGTGTGCCTTTTCGGAATCAGGCTCTGCCGAGGAAGAGAGCCATGAGATGTTCCTCCTCTGGGCATGCCCGGGTCCCAGATCCTGTTGTGCCTGTGAATAGGCTGCAGGGGGACGGTAAAGACCAGCAACAGCTTTCAGGGCTGCCACCTTCCGTGTGGGACAAGGAGCCGGACGTGTGCCTTTTCGGAAAGAGGCTCTGCCGCGGACGAGAGCCATGAGATGTTCCTCCTCTCAGCAAGCCCGGGTCCCATCTCCTGTTGTTCCTGTGAATAGGCTGCAGGGGGACGGTGAAGACCAGCAACAGCTTTCAGGGCTGCCACCTTCCGTGTGGGACAAGGAGCCGGACGTGTGCCTTTTCGGAATCAGGCTCTGCCGAGGACGAGAGCCATGAGATGTTCCTCCTCTGGGCAAGCCCGGGTCCCAGATCCTGTTGTTCCTGTGAATAGGCTGCAGGGGGACGGTGAAGACCAGCAACAGCTTTCAGGGCTGCCACCTTCCGTGTGGGACAAGGAGCCGGACGTGTGCCTTTTCGGAATCAGGCTCTGCCGAGGACGAGAGCCATGAGATGTTCCTCCTCTGGGCATGCCCAGGTCCCGAATCCTGTTTTGCCTTTGAATAGGCTGCAGCGGGACGGTGAAGACCAGCAACAGCTTTCAGGGCTGCCACCTTGCTGGTGGGACAAGGAGCCGGACGTGTGCCTTTTCGGAATCAGGCTCTGCCGAGGACGAGATCCATGAGATGTTCCTCCTCTGGGCATGCCCGGGTCCCAGATCCTGTTGTGCCTGTGAATAGGCTGCAGGGGGACGGTGAAGACCAGCAACATATTTCAGGGCTGCCAACTTCCGTGTGGGACAAGGAGCCGGACGTGTGCCTTTTCGGAATCAGGCTCTACCGAGGACGAGAGCCATGAGATGTTCCTCCTCTGGGCAAGCCCGGGTCCCAGATCCTGTTGTACCTGTGAATAGGCTGCAGGGGGACGGTGAAGACCAGCAACAGCTTTCAGGGCTGCCACCTTCCGTGTGGGACAAGGAGCCGGACGTGTGCCTTTTCGGAATCAGGCTCTGCCGAGGACGAGATCCATGAGATGTTCCTCCTCTGGGCATGCCCGGGTCCTGAATCCTGTTGTGCCTCTGAATACGCTGCAGGGGGACGGTGAAGACCAGCAACATCTTTCAGGGCTGCCACCTTCCGTGTGGGACAAGGAGCCGGACGTGTGCCTTTTCGGTATTAGGCTCTGCCGAGGACGAGAGCCATGAGATGTTCCTCCTCTGGGCAAGCCCGGGTCCCAGATCCTGTTGTGCCTGTGAATAGGCTGCAGGGGGACGGTGAAGACCAGGAACAGCTTTCAGGGCTGCCACCTTCCGTGTGGGACAAGGAGCCGGACGTGTGCCTTTTCGGAATCAGGCTCTGCCGAGGACGAGAGCCATGAGATGTTCCTCCTCTGGGCATGCCCGGGTCCCAGATCCTGTTGTGCCTGTGAATAGGCTGCAGGGGGACGGTGAAGACCAGCAACAGCTTTCAGGGCTGCCACCTTCCGTGTGGGACAAGGAGCCGGACGTGTGCCTTTTCGGAATCAGGCTCTGCCGAGGACGAGAGCCATGAGATGTTCCTCCTCTCAGCAAGCCCAGGTCCCAGATCCTGTTGTGCCTGTGAATAGGCTGCAGGGGGACGGTGAAGACCAGCAACATCTTTCAGGGCTGCAACCTTCCGTGTGGGACAAGGAGCCGGACGTGTGCCTTTTCGGAATCAGGCTCTGCCGAGGACGAGAGCCATGAGATGTTCCTCCTCTGGGCAAGCCCAGGTCCCAGATCCTGTTGTACCTGTGAATAGGCTGCAGGGGGACGGTGAAGACCAGCAACAGCTTTCAGGGCTGCCACCTTCCGTGTGGGACAAGGAGCCGGACGTGTGCCTTTTCGGAATCAGGCTCTACCGAGGACGAGAGCCATGAGATGTTCCTCCTCTCAGCAAGCCCGGGTCCCAGATCCTGTTGTACCTGTGAATAGTCTGCAGGGGGACGGTGAAGACCAGCAACAGCTTTCAGGGCTGCCACCTTCCGTGTGGGACAAGGATCCGGACGTGTGCCTTTTCGGAATCAGGCTCTGCCGAGGACGAGAGCCATGAGATGTTCCTCCTCTGGGCATGCCCGGGTCCCAGATCCTGTTGTGCCTCTGAATAGGCTGCAGGGGGACGGTGAAGACCAGCAACATCTTTCAGGGCTGCCACCTTCCGTGTGGGACAAGGAGCCGGACGTGTGCCTTTTCGGAATCAGGCTCTGCCGAGGACGAGAGCCATGAGATGTTCCTCCTCTGGGCATGCCCGGTTAACAGATCCTGTTGTACCTGTGAATAGGCTGCAGGGGGATGGTGAAGACCAGCAACAGCTTTCAGGGCTGCCACCTTCCGTGTGGGACAAGGAGCCGGACGTGTGCCTTTTCGGAATCAGGCTCTGCCGAGGACGAGAGCCATGAGATGTTCCTCCTCTGGGCATGCCCGGGTCCTGAATCCTGTTGTGCCTCTGAATAGGCTGCAGGGGGACGGTGAAGACCAGCAACATCTTTCAGGGCTGCCACCTTCCGTGTGGGACAAGGAGCCGGACGTGTTCCTTTTCGGAATCAGGCTCTGCCGAGGACGAGAGCCATGAGATGTTCCTCCTCTGGGCATGCCCGGTTAACAGATCCTGTTGTACCTGTGAATAGGCTGCAGGGGGATGGTGAAGACCAGCAACAGCTTTCAGGGCTGCCACCTTCCGTGTGGGACAAGGAGCCGGACGTGTGCCTTTTCGGAATCAGGCTCTGCCGAGGACGAGAGCCATGAGATGTTCCTCCTCTCAGCAAGCCCAGGTCCCAGATCCTGTTGTGCCTGTGAATAGGCTGCAGGGGGACGGTAAAGACCAGCAACAGCTTTCAGGGCTGCCACCTTCCGTGTGGGACAAGGAGCCGGACGTGTGCCTTTTCGGAATCAGGCTCTGCCGAGGACGAGAGCCATGAGATGTTCCTCCTCTGGGCAAGCCCGGGTCCCAGATCCTGTTGTGCCTGTGAATAGGCTGCAGGGGGACGGTGAAGACCAGCAACAGCTTTCAGGGCTGCCACCTTCCGTGTGGGACAAGGAGCCGGACGTGTGCCTTTTCGGAATCAGGCTCTGCCGAGGACGAGAGCCATGAGATGTTCCTCCTCTGGGCATGCCCGTGTCCTGAATCCTGTTGTGCCTGTGAATAGGCTGCAGGGGGACGGTGAAGACCAGCAACAGCTTTCAGGGCTGCCACCTTCCGTGTGGGACAAGGAGCCGGACTTGTGCCCTTTCGGAATCAGGCTCTGCCGAGGACGAGATCCATTAGATGTTCCTCCTCTGGGCATGCCCGGGTCCCAGATCCTGTTGTGCCTGTGAATAGGCTGCAGGGGGACGGTGAAGACCAGCAACAGCTTTCAGGGCTGCCACCTTCCGTGTGGGACAAGGAGCCGGACGTGTGCCTTTTCGGAAAGAGGCTCTGCCGCGGACGAGAGCCATGAGATGTTCCTCCTCTCAGCAAGCCCGGGTCCCAGATCCTGTTGTACCTGTGAATAGGCTGCAGGGGGACGGTGAAGACCAGCAACAGCTTTCAGGGCTGCCACCTTCCGTGTGGGACAAGGAGCCGGACGTGTGCCTTTTCGGAATCAGGCTCTGCCGAGGACGAGAGCCATGAAATTTTCCTCCTCTGGGCATGCCCGGGTCCTGAATCCTGTTGTGCCTCTGAATAGGCTGCAGGGGGACGGTGAAGACCAGCAACAGCTTTCAGGGCTGCCACCTTCCGTGTGGGACAAGGAGCCGGACGTGTGCCTTTTCGGAATCAGGCTCTGCCGAGGACGAGAGCCATGAGATGTTCCTCCTCTGGGCATGCCCAGGTCCCGAATCCTGTTTTGCCTTTGAATAGGCTGCAGCGGGACGGTGAAGACCAGCAACAGCTTTCAGGGCTGCCACCTTCCTTGTGGGACAAGGAGCCGGACGTGTGCCTTTTCGGAATCAGGCTCTGCCGAGGACGAGAGCCATGAGATGTTCCTCCTCTGGGCATGCCCGGGTCCCAGATCCTGTTGTGCCTGTGAATAGGCTGCAGGGGGACGGTGAGACCAGCAACATATTTCAGGGCTGCCAACTTCCGTGTGGGACAAGGAGCCGGACGTGTGCCTTTTCGGAATCAGGCTCTGCCGAGGACGAGATCCATAAGATGTTCCTCCTCTGTGCAAGCCCAGGTCCCAGATCCTGTTGTGCCTGTGAATAGGCTGCAGGGGGACGGTGAAGACCAGCAACAACTTTCAGGGCTGCCACCTTCCGTATGGGACAAGGAGCCGGACGTGTGCCTTTTCGGAATCAGGCTCTACCGAGGACGAGAGCCATGAGATGTTCCTCCTCTGGGCAAGCCCGGGTCCCAGATCCTGTTGTACCTGTGAATAGGCTGCAGGGGGACGGTGAAGACCAGCAACAGCTTTCAGGGCTGCCACCTTCCGTGTGGGACAAGGAGCCGGACGTGTGCCTTTTCGGAATCAGGCTCTGCCGAGGACGAGAGCCATGAGATGTTCCTCCTCTCAGCAAGCCCAGGTCCCAGATCCTGTTGTGCCTGTGAATAGGCTGCAGGGGGACGGTAAAGACCAGCAACAGCTTTCAGGGCTGCCACCTTCCGTGTGGGACAAGGAGCCGGACGTGTGCCTTTTCGGAATCAGGCTCTGCCGAGGACGAGAGCCATGAGATGTTCCTCCTCTGGGCAAGCCCGGGTCCCAGATCCTGTTGTTCCTGTGAATAGGCTGCAGGGGGACGGTGAAGACCAGCAACATATTTCAGGGCTGCCAACTTCCGTGTGGGACAAGGAGCCGGACGTGTGCCTTTTCGGAATCAGGCTCTACCGAGGACGAGAGCCATGAGATGTTCCTCCTCTGGGCAAGCCCGGGTCCCAGATCCTGTTGTACCTGTGAATAGGCTGCAGGGGGACGGTGAAGACCAGCAACAGCTTTCAGGGCTGCCACCTTCCGTGTGGGACAAGGAGCCGGACGTGTGCCTTTTCGGAATCAGGCTCTGCCGAGGACGAGATCCATGAGATGTTCCTCCTCTGGGCATGCCCGGGTCCTGAATCCTGTTGTGCCTCTGAATACGCTGCAGGGGGACGGTGAAGACCAGCAACATCTTTCAGGGCTGCCACCTTCCGTGTGGGACAAGGAGCCGGACGTGTGCCTTTTCGGAATTAGGCTCTGCCGAGGACGAGAGCCATGAGATGTTCCTCCTCTGGGCAAGCCCGGGTCCCAGATCCTGTTGTGCCTGTGAATAGGCTGCAGGGGGACGGTGAAGACCAGCAACAGCTTTCAGGGCTGCCACCTTCCGTGTGGGACAAGGAGCCGGACGTGTGCCTTTTCGGAATCAGGCTCTGCCGAGGACGAGAGCCATGAGATGTTCCTCCTCTGGGCATGCCCGGGTCCCAGATCCTGTTGTGCCTGTGAATAGGCTGCAGGGGGACGGTGAAGACCAGCAACAGCTTTCAGGGCTGCCACCTTCCGTGTGGGACAAGGAGCCGGACGTGTGCCTTTTCGGAATCAGGCTCTGCCGAGGACGAGAGCCATGAGATGTTCCTCCTCTCAGCAAGCCCAGGTCCCAGATCCTGTTGTGCCTGTGAATAGGCTGCAGGGGGACGGTGAAGACCAGCAACATCTTTCAGGGCTGCCACCTTCCGTGTGGGACAAGGAGCCGGACGTGTGCCTTTTCGGAATCAGGCTCTGCCGAGGACGAGAGCCATGAGATGTTCCTCCTCTGGGCAAGCCCAGGTCCCAGATCCTGTTGTACCTGTGAATAGGCTGCAGGGGGACGGTGAAGACCAGCAACAGCTTTCAGGGCTGCCACCTTCCGTGTGGGACAAGGAGCCGGACGTGTGCCTTTTCGGAATCAGGCTCTACCGAGGACGAGAGCCATGAGATGTTCCTCCTCTCAGCAAGCCCGGGTCCCAGATCCTGTTGTACCTGTGAATAGTCTGCAGGGGGACGGTGAAGACCAGCAACAGCTTTCAGGGCTGCCACCTTCCGTGTGGGACAAGGATCCGGACGTGTGCCTTTTCGGAATCAGGCTCTGCCGAGGACGAGAGCCATGAGATGTTCCTCCTCTGGGCATGCCCGGGTCCCAGATCCTGTTGTGCCTCTGAATAGGCTGCAGGGGGACGGTGAAGACCAGCAACAGCTTTCAGGGCTGCCACCTTCCGTGTGGGACAAGGAGCCGGACGTGTGCCTTTTCGGAATCAGGCTCTGCCGAGGACGAGAGCCATGAGATGTTCCTCCTCTGGGCATGCCCGGTTAACAGATCCTGTTGTACCTGTGAATAGGCTGCAGGGGGATGGTGAAGACCAGCAACAGCTTTCAGGGCTGCCACCTTCCGTGTGGGACAAGGAGCCGGACGTGTGCCTTTTCGGAATCAGGCTCTGCCGAGGACGAGAGCCATGAGATGTTCCTCCTCTGGGCATGCCCGGGTCCTGAATCCTGTTGTGCCTCTGAATAGGCTGCAGGGGGACGGTGAAGACCAGCAACATCTTTCAGGGCTGCCACCTTCCGTGTGGGACAAGGAGCCGGACGTGTGCCTTTTCGGAATCAGGCTCTGCCGAGGACGAGAGCCATGAGATGTTCCTCCTCTGGGCATGCCCGGTTAACAGATCCTGTTGTACCTGTGAATAGGCTGCAGGGGGATGGTGAAGACCAGCAACAGCTTTCAGGGCTGCCACCTTCCGTGTGGGACAAGGAGCCGGACGTGTGCCTTTTCGGAATCAGGCTCTGCCGAGGACGAGAGCCATGAGATGTTCCTCCTCTCAGCAAGCCCAGGTCCCAGATCCTGTTGTGCCTGTGAATAGGCTGCAGGGGGACGGTAAAGACCAGCAACAGCTTTCAGGGCTGCCACCTTCCGTGTGGGACAAGGAGCCGGACGTGTGCCTTTTCGGAATCAGGCTCTGCCGAGGAAGAGATCCATGAGATGTTCCTCCTCTGGGCATGCCCGGGTCCTGAATCCTGTTGTGCCTGTGAATAGGCTGCAGGGGGACGGTGAAGACCAGCAACAGCTTTCAGGGCTGCCACCTTCCGTGTGGGACAAGGAGCCGGACGTGTGCCTTTTCGGAATCAGGCTCTGCCGAGGACGAGAGCCATGAGATGTTCCTCCTCTGGGCAAGCCCGGGTCCCAGATCCTGTTGTGCCTGTGAATAGGCTGCAGGGGGACGGTGAAGACCAGCAACAGCTTTCAGGGCTGCCACCTTCCGTGTGGGACAAGGAGCCGGACGTGTGCCTTTTCGGAATCAGGCTCTGCCGAGGACGAGAGCCATGAGATGTTCCTCCTCTGGGCATGCCCGTGTCCTGAATCCTGTTGTGCCTGTGAATAGGCTGCAGGGGGACGGTGAAGACCAGCAACAGCTTTCAGGGCTGCCACCTTCCGTGTGGGACAAGGAGCCGGACTTGTGCCCTTTCGGAATCAGGCTCTGCCGAGGACGAGATCCATTAAATGTTCCTCCTCTGGGCATGCCCGGGTCCCAGATCCTGTTGTGCCTGTGAATAGGCTGCAGGGGGACGGTAAAGACCAGCAACAGCTTTCAGGGCTGCCACCTTCCCTGTGGGACAAGGAGCCGGACGTGTGCCTTTTCGGAAAGAGGCTCTGCCGCGGACGAGAGCCATGAGATGTTCCTCCTCTCAGCAAGCCCGGGTCCCAGATCCTGTTGTACCTGTGAATAGGCTGCAGGGGGACGGTGAAGACCAGCAACAGCTTTCAGGGCTGCCACCTTCCGTGTGGGACAAGGAGCCGGACGTGTGCCTTTTCGGAATCAGGCTCTGCCGAGGACGAGAGCCATGAGATTTTCCTCCTCTGGGCATGCCCGGGTCCTGAATCCTGTTGTGCCTCTGAATAGGCTGCAGGGGGACGGTGAAGACCAGCAACAGCTTTCAGGGCTGCCACCTTCCGTGTGGGACAAGGAGCCGGACGTGTGCCTTTTCGGAATCAGGCTCTGCCGAGGACGAGAGCCATGAGATGTTCCTCCTCTGGGCAAGCCCGGGTCCCAGATCCTGTTGTGCCTGTGAATAGGCTACAGGGGGACGGTGAAGACCAGCAACAGCTTTCAGGGCTGCCACCTTCCGTGTGGGACAAGGAGCCGGACGTGTGCCTTTTCGGAATCAGGCTCTGCCGAGGACGAGAGCCATGAGATGTTCCTCCTCTGGGCATGCCCAGGTCCCGAATCCTGTTTTGCCTTTGAATAGGCTGCAGCGGGACGGTGAAGACCAGCAACAGCTTTCAGGGCTGCCACCTTCCTTGTGGGACAAGGAGCCGGACGTGTGCCTTTTCGGAATCAGGCTCTACCGAGGACGAGAGCCATGAGATGTTCCTCCTCTGGGCATGCCCGGGTCCCAGATCCTGTTGTGCCTGTGAATAGGCTGCAGGGGGACGGTGAAGACCAGCAACATATTTCAGGGCTGCCAACTTCCGTGTGTGACAAGGAGCCGGACGTGTGCCTTTTCGGAATCAGGCTCTGCCGAGGACGAGATCCATAAGATGTTCCTCCTCTGTGCAAGCCCAGGTCCCAGATCCTGTTGTGCCTGTGAATAGGCTGCAGGGGGACGGTGAAGACCAGCAACAACTTTCAGGGCTGCCACCTTCCGTATGGGACAAGGAGCCGGACGTGTGCCTTTTCGGAAACAGGCTCTACCGAGGACGAGAGCCATGAGATGTTCCTCCTCTGGGCAAGCCCGGGTCCCAGATCCTGTTGTACCTGTGAATAGGCTGCAGGGGGACGGTGAAGACCAGCAACAGCTTTCAGGGCTGCCACCTTCCGTGTGGGACAAGGAGCCGGACGTGTGCCTTTTCGGAATCAGGCTCTGCCGAGGAAGAGATCCATGAGATGTTCCTCCTCTGGGCATGCCCGGGTCCTGAATCCTGTTATGCCTGTGAATAGGATGCAGGGGGATGGTGAAGACCAGCAACAGCTTTCAGGGCTGCCACCTTCCGTGTGGGACAAGGAGCCGGACGTGTGCCTTTTCGGAATCAGGCTCTGCCGAGGACGAGAGCCATGAGATGTTCCTCCTCTGGGCATGCCCGGGTCCCAGATCCTGTTGTGCCTGTGAATAGGCTGCAGGGGGACGGTAAAGACCAGCAACAGCTTTCAGGGCTGCCACCTTCCGTGTGGGACAAGGAGCCGGACGTGTGCCTTTTCGGAAAGAGGCTCTGCCGCGGACGAGAGCCATGAGATGTTCCTCCTCTCAGCAAGCCCGGGTCCCATCTCCTGTTGTACCTGTGAATAGGCTGCAGGGGGACGGTGAAGACCAGCAACAGCTTTCAGGGCTGCCACCTTCCGTGTGGGACAAGGAGCCGGACGTGTGCCTTTTCGGAATCAGGCTCTGCCGAGGACGAGAGCCATGAGATGTTCCTCCTCTGGGCAAGCCCGGGTCCCAGATCCTGTTGTTCCTGTGAATAGGCTACAGGGGGACGGTGAAGACCAGCAACAGCTTTCAGGGCTGCCACCTTCCGTGTGGGACAAGGAGCCGGACGTGTGCCTTTTCGGAATCAGGCTCTGCCGAGGACGAGAGCCATGAGATGTTCCTCCTCTGGGCATGCCCAGGTCCCGAATCCTGTTTTGCCTTTGAATAGGCTGCAGCGGGACGGTGAAGACCAGCAACAGCTTTCAGGGCTGCCACCTTCCTTGTGGGACAAGGAGCCGGACGTGTGCCTTTTCGGAATCAGGCTCTGCCGAGGACGAGATCCATGAGATGTTCCTCCTCTGGGCATGCCCGGGTCCCAGATCCTGTTGTGCCTGTGAATAGGCTGCAGGGGGACGGTGAAGACCAGCAACATATTTCAGGGCTGCCAACTTCCGTGTGGGACAAGGAGCCGGACGTGTGCCTTTTCGGAATCAGGCTCTACCGAGGACGAGAGCCATGAGATGTTCCTCCTCTGGGCAAGCCCGGGTCCCAGATCCTGTTGTACCTGTGAATAGGCTGCAGGGGGACGGTGAAGACCAGCAACATCTTTCAGGGCTGCCACCTTCCGTGTGGGACAAGGAGCCGGACGTGTGCCTTTTCGGAATCAGGCTCTGCCGAGGACGAGATCCATGAGATGTTCCTCCTCTGGGCATGCCCGGGTCCTGAATCCTGTTGTGCCTCTGAATAGGCTGCAGGGGGACGGTGAAGACCAGCAACATCTTTCAGGGCTGCCACCTTCCGTGTGGGACAAGGAGCCGGACGTGTGCCTTTTCGGAATTAGGCTCTGCCGAGGACGAGAGCCATGAGATGTTCCTCCTCTGGGCAAGCCCGGGTCCCAGATCCTGTTGTGCCTGTGAATAGGCTGCAGGGGGACGGTGAAGACCAGCAACAGCTTTCAGGGCTGCCACCTTCCGTGTGGGACAAGGAGCCGGACGTGTGCCTTTTCGGAATCAGGCTCTGCCGAGGACGAGAGCCATGAGATGTTCCTCCTCTGGGCATGCCCGGTTAACAGATCCTGTTGTACCTGTGAATAGGCTGCAGGGGGATGGTGAAGACCAGCAACAGCTTTCAGGGCTGCCACCTTCCGTGTGGGACAAGGAGCCGGACGTGTGCCTTTTCGGAATCAGGCTCTGCCGAGGACGAGAGCCATGAGATGTTCCTCCTCTCAGCAAGCCCAGGTCCCAGATCCTGTTGTGCCTGTGAATAGGCTGCAGGGGGACGGTAAAGACCAGCAACAGCTTTCAGGGCTGCCACCTTCCGTGTGGGACAAGGAGCCGGACGTGTGCCTTTTCGGAATCAGGCTCTGCCGAGGAAGAGATCCATGAGATGTTCCTCCTCTGGGCATGCCCGGGTCCTGAATCCTGTTGTGCCTGTGAATAGGCTGCAGGGGGACGGTGAAGACCAGCAACAGCTTTCAGGGCTGCCACCTTCCGTGTGGGACAAGGAGCCGGACGTGTGCCTTTTCGGAATCAGGCTCTGCCGAGGACGAGAGCCATGAGATGTTCCTCCTCTGGGCAAGCCCGGGTCCCAGATCCTGTTGTGCCTGTGAATAGGCTGCAGGGGGACGGTGAAGACCAGCAACAGCTTTCAGGGCTGCCACCTTCCGTGTGGGACAAGGAGCCGGACGTGTGCCTTTTCGGAATCAGGCTCTGCCGAGGACGAGAGCCATGAGATGTTCCTCCTCTGGGCATGCCCGTGTCCTGAATCCTGTTGTGCCTGTGAATAGGCTGCAGGGGGACGGTGAAGACCAGCAACAGCTTTCAGGGCTGCCACCTTCCGTGTGGGACAAGGAGCCGGACTTGTGCCCTTTCGGAATCAGGCTCTGCCGAGGACGAGATCCATTAGATGTTCCTCCTCTGGGCATGCCCGGGTCCCAGATCCTGTTGTGCCTGTGAATAGGCTGCAGGGGGACGGTAAAGACCAGCAACAGCTTTCAGGGCTGCCACCTTCCCTGTGGGACAAGGAGCCGGACGTGTGCCTTTTCGGAAAGAGGCTCTGCCGCGGACGAGAGCCATGAGATGTTCCTCCTCTCAGCAAGCCCGGGTCCCAGATCCTGTTGTACCTGTGAATAGGCTGCAGGGGGACGGTGAAGACCAGCAACAGCTTTCAGGGCTGCCACCTTCCGTGTGGGACAAGGAGCCGGACGTGTGCCTTTTCGGAATCAGGCTCTGCCGAGGACGAGAGCCATGAGATTTTCCTCCTCTGGGCATGCCCGGGTCCTGAATCCTGTTGTGCCTCTGAATAGGCTGCAGGGGGACGGTGAAGACCAGCAACAGCTTTCAGGGCTGCCACCTTCCGTGTGGGACAAGGAGCCGGACGTGTGCCTTTTCGGAATCAGGCTCTGCCGAGGACGAGAGCCATGAGATGTTCCTCCTCTGGGCATGCCCAGGTCCCGAATCCTGTTTTGCCTTTGAATAGGCTGCAGCGGGACGGTGAAGACCAGCAACAGCTTTCAGGGCTGCCACCTTCCTTGTGGGACAAGGAGCCGGACGTGTGCCTTTTCGGAATCAGGCTCTACCGAGGACGAGAGCCATGAGATGTTCCTCCTCTGGGCATGCCCGGGTCCCAGATCCTGTTGTGCCTGTGAATAGGCTGCAGGGGGACGGTGAAGACCAGCAACATATTTCAGGGCTGCCAACTTCCGTGTGGGACAAGGAGCCGGACGTGTGCCTTTTCGGAATCAGGCTCTGCCGAGGACGAGATCCATAAGATGTTCCTCCTCTGTGCAAGCCCAGGTCCCAGATCCTGTTGTGCCTGTGAATAGGCTGCAGGGGGACGGTGAAGACCAGCAACAACTTTCAGGGCTGCCACCTTCCGTATGGGACAAGGAGCCGGACGTGTGCCTTTTCGGAAACAGGCTCTACCGAGGACGAGAGCCATGAGATGTTCCTCCTCTGGGCAAGCCCGGGTCCCAGATCCTGTTGTACCTGTGAATAGGCTGCAGGGGGACGGTGAAGACCAGCAACAGCTTTCAGGGCTGCCACCTTCCGTGTGGGACAAGGAGCCGGACGTGTGCCTTTTCGGAATCAGGCTCTGCCGAGGAAGAGATCCATGAGATGTTCCTCCTCTGGGCATGCCCGGGTCCTGAATCCTGTTATGCCTGTGAATAGGATGCAGGGGGACGGTGAAGACCAGCAACAGCTTTCAGGGCTGCCACCTTCCGTGTGGGACAAGGAGCCGGACGTGTGCCTTTTCGGAATCAGGCTCTGCCGAGGACGAGAGCCATGAGATGTTCCTCCTCTGGGCATGCCCGGGTCCCAGATCCTGTTGTGCCTGTGAATAGGCTGCAGGGGGACGGTAAAGACCAGCAACAGCTTTCAGGGCTGCCACCTTCCGTGTGGGACAAGGAGCCGGACGTGTGCCTTTTCGGAAAGAGGCTCTGCCGCGGACGAGAGCCATGAGATGTTCCTCCTCTCAGCAAGCCCGGGTCCCATCTCCTGTTGTACCTGTGAATAGGCTGCAGGGGGACGGTGAAGACCAGCAACAGCTTTCAGGGCTGCCACCTTCCGTGTGGGACAAGGAGCCGGACGTGTGCCTTTTCGGAATCAGGCTCTGCCGAGGACGAGAGCCATGAGATGTTCCTCCTCTGGGCAAGCCCGGGTCCCAGATCCTGTTGTTCCTGTGAATAGGCTACAGGGGGACGGTGAAGACCAGCAACAGCTTTCAGGGCTGCCACCTTCCGTGTGGGACAAGGAGCCGGACGTGTGCCTTTTCGGAATCAGGCTCTGCCGAGGACGAGAGCCATGAGATGTTCCTCCTCTGGGCATGCCCAGGTCCCGAATCCTGTTTTGCCTTTGAATAGGCTGCAGCGGGACGGTGAAGACCAGCAACAGCTTTCAGGGCTGCCACCTTCCTTGTGGGACAAGGAGCCGGACGTGTGCCTTTTCGGAATCAGGCTCTGCCGAGGACGAGATCCATGAGATGTTCCTCCTCTGGGCATGCCCGGGTCCCAGATCCTGTTGTGCCTGTGAATAGGCTGCAGGGGGACGGTGAAGACCAGCAACATATTTCAGGGCTGCCAACTTCCGTGTGGGACAAGGAGCCGGACGTGTGCCTTTTCGGAATCAGGCTCTACCGAGGACGAGAGCCATGAGATGTTCCTCCTCTGGGCAAGCCCGGGTCCCAGATCCTGTTGTACCTGTGAATAGGCTGCAGGGGGACGGTGAAGACCAGCAACATCTTTCAGGGCTGCCACCTTCCGTGTGGGACAAGGAGCCGGACGTGTGCCTTTTCGGAATCAGGCTCTGCCGAGGACGAGATCCATGAGATGTTCCTCCTCTGGGCATGCCCGGGTCCTGAATCCTGTTGTGCCTCTGAATAGGCTGCAGGGGGACGGTGAAGACCAGCAACATCTTTCAGGGCTGCCACCTTCCGTGTGGGACAAGGAGCCGGACGTGTGCCTTTTCGGAATTAGGCTCTGCCGAGGACGAGAGCCATGAGATGTTCCTCCTCTGGGCAAGCCCGGGTCCCAGATCCTGTTGTGCCTGTGAATAGGCTGCAGGGGGACGGTGAAGACCAGCAACAGCTTTCAGGGCTGCCACCTTCCGTGTGGGACAAGGAGCCGGACGTGTGCCTTTTCGGAATCAGGCTCTGCCGAGGACGAGAGCCATGAGATGTTCCTCCTCTGGGCATGCCCGGGTCCCAGATCCTGTTGTGCCTGTGAATAGGCTGCAGGGGGACGGTGAAGACCAGCAACAGCTTTCAGGGCTGCCACCTTCCGTGTGGGACAAGGAGCCGGACGTGTGCCTTTTCGGAATCAGGCTCTGCCGAGGACGAGAGCCATGAGATGTTCCTCCTCTCAGCAAGCCCAGGTCCCAGATCCTGTTGTGCCTGTGAATAGGCTGCAGGGGGACGGTGAAGACCAGCAACATCTTTCAGGGCTGCCACCTTCCGTGTGGGACAAGGAGCCGGACGTGTGCCTTTTCGGAATCAGGCTCTGCCGAGGACGAGAGCCATGAGATGTTCCTCCTCTGGGCAAGCCCAGGTCCCAGATCCTGTTGTACCTGTGAATAGGCTGCAGGGGGACGGTGAAGACCAGCAACAGCTTTCAGGGCTGCCACCTTCCGTGTGGGACAAGGAGCCGGACGTGTGCCTTTTCAGAATCAGGCTCTACCGAGGACGAGAGCCATGAGATGTTCCTCCTCTCAGCAAGCCCGGGTCCCAGATCCTGTTGTACCTGTGAATAGTCTGCAGGGGGACGGTGAAGACCAGCAACAGCTTTCAGGGCTGCCACCTTCCGTGTGGGACAAGGATCCGGACGTGTGCCTTTTCGGAATCAGGCTCTGCCGAGGACGAGAGCCATGAGATGTTCCTCCTCTGGGCATGCCCGGGTCCCAGATCCTGTTGTGCCTCTGAATAGGCTGCAGGGGGACGGTGAAGACCAGCAACATCTTTCAGGGCTGCCACCTTCCGTGTGGGACAAGGAGCCGGACGTGTGCCTTTTCGGAATCAGGCTCTGCCGAGGACGAGAGCCATGAGATGTTCCTCCTCTGGGCATGCCCGGTTAACAGATCCTGTTGTACCTGTGAATAGGCTGCAGGGGGATGGTGAAGACCAGCAACAGCTTTCAGGGCTGCCACCTTCCGTGTGGGACAAGGAGCCGGACGTGTGCCTTTTCGGAATCAGGCTCTGCCGAGGACGAGAGCCATGAGATGTTCCTCCTCTGGGCATGCCCGGGTCCCAGATCCTGTTGTGCCTGTGAATAGGCTGCAGGGGGACGGTGAAGACCAGCGACAGCTTTCAGGGCTGCCACCTTCCGTGTGGGACAAGGAGCCGGACGTGTGCCTTTTCGGAATCAGGCTCTGCCGAGGACGAGATCCATGAGATGTTCCTCCTCTGGGCATGCCCGGGTCCCAGATCCTGTTGTGCCTGTGAATAGGCTGCAGGGGGACGGTGAAGACCAGCAACATATTTCAGGGCTGCCAACTTCCGTGTGGGACAAGGAGCCGGACGTGTGCCTTTTCGGAATCAGGCTCTGCCGAGGAAGAGATCCATGAGATGTTCCTCCTCTGGGCATGCCCGGGTCCTGAATTCTGTTGTGCCTGTGAATAGACTGCAGGGGGACGGTGAAGACCAGCAACAGCTTTCAGGGCTGCCACCTTCCGTGTGGGACAAGGAGCCGGACGTGTGCCTTTTCGGAATCAGGCTCTGCCGAGGACGAGAGCCATGAGATGTTCCTCCTCTGGGCATGCCCGGGTCCCAGATCCTGTTGTGCCTGTGAATAGGCTGCAGGGGGACGGTGAAGACCAGCAACAGCTTTCAGGGCTGCCACCTTCCGTGTGGGACAAGGAGCCGGACGTGTGCCTTTTCGGAATCAGGCTCTGTCGAGGATGACAGCCATGAGATGTTCCTCCTCTCAGCAAGCCCGGGTCCCAGATCCTGTTGTACCTCTGAATAGGCTGCAGGGGGACGGTGAAGATCAGCAACAGCTTTCAGGGCTGCCACCTTCCGTGTGGGACAAGGAGCCGGACGTGTGCCTTTTCGGAATCAGGCTCTGCCGAGGACGAGAGCCATGAGATGTTCCTCCTCTGGGCATGCCCGGGTCCCAGATCCTGTTGTACCTGTGAATAGGCTGCAGGGGGACGGTGAAGACCAGCAACATCTTTCAGGGCTGCCACCTTCCGTGTGGGACAAGGAGCCGGACGTGTGCCTTTTCGGAATCAGGCTCTGCCGAGGACGAGAGCCATGAGATGTTCCTCCTCTCAGCAAGCCCAGGTCCCAGATCCTGTTGTGCCTGTGAATAGGCTGCAGGGGGACGGTAAAGACCAGCAATAGCTTTCAGGGCTGCCACCTTCCGTGTGGGACAAAGAGCCGGACGTGTGCCTTTTCGGAATCAGGCTCTGCCGAGGACGAGATCCATGAGATGTTCCTCCTCTGGGCATGCCCGGGTCCTGAATCCTGTTGTGACTGTGAATAGGCTGCAGGGGGACGGTGAAGACCAGCAACAGCTTTCAGGGCTGCCACCTTCCATGTGGGACAAGGAGCCAGACGTGTGCCTTTTCGGAATCAGGCTCTGCCGAGGACGAGAGCCATGAGATGTTCCTCCTCTGGGCATGCCCGGGTCCCAGATCCTGTTGTGCCTGTGAATAGGCTGCAGGGGGACGGTGAAGACCAGCAACAGCTTTCAGGGCTGCCACCTTCCGTGTGGGACAAGGAGCCGGACGTGTGCCTTTTCGGAATCAGGCTCTGCCGAGGACGAGAGCCATGAGATGTTCCTTCTCTGGGCATGCCCGGGTCCTGAATCCTGTTGTGCCTGTGAATAGGCTGCAGGGGGACTGTGAAGACCAGCAACAGCTTTCAGGGCTGCCACCTTCCGTGTGGGACAAGGAGCCGGACGTGTGCCTTTTCGGAATCAGGCTCTGCCGAGGACGAGAGCCATGAGATGTTCCTCCTCTGGGCAAGCCCGGGTCCCAGATCCTGTTGTGCCTGTGAATAGGCTGCAGGGGGACGGTGAAGACCAGCAACAGCTTTCAGGGCTGCCACCTTCCGTGTGGGACAAGGAGCCGGACGTGTGCCTTTTCGGAATCAGGCTCTGCCGAGGACGAGAGCCATGAGATGTTCCTCCTCTGTGCATGCCCGGGTCCCAGATCCTGTTGTGCCTGTGAATAGGCTGCAGGGGGACGGTGAAGACCAGCAACATCTTTCAGGGCTGCCACCTTCCGTGTGGGACAAGGAGCCGGACGTGTGCCTTTTCGGAATCAGGCTCTGCCGAGGACGAGAGCCATGAGATGTTCCTCCTCTGGGCAAGCCCAGGTCCCAGATCCTGTTGTGCCTGTGAATAGGCTGCAGGGGGACGGTGAAGACCAGCAACAACTTTCAGGGCTGCCACCTTCCGTGTGGGACAAGGAGCCGGACGTGTGCCTTTTCGGAATCAGGCTCTACCGAGGACGAGAGCCATGAGATGTTCCTCCTCTGGGCAAGCCCGGGTCCCAGATCCTGTTGTACCTGTGAATAGTCTGCAGGGGGACGGTGAAGACCAGCAACATCTTTCAGGGCTGCCACCTTCCGTGTGGGACAAGGAGCCGGACGTGTGCCTTTTCGGAATCAGGCTCTACCGAGGACGAGAGCCATGAGATGTTCCTCCTCTGGGCAAGCCCGGGTCCTGAATCCTGTTGTGCCTCTGAATAGGCTGCAGGGGGACGGTGAAGACCAGCAACATCTTTCAGGGCTGCCACCTTCCGTGTGGGACAAGGGGCCGGACGTGTGCCTTTTCGGAATCAGGCTCTGCCGAGGACGAGAGCCATGAGATGTTCCTCCTCTGGGCATGCCCGGTTAACAGATCCTGTTGTACCTGTGAATAGGCTGCAGGGGGATGGTGAAGACCAGCAACAGCTTTCAGGGCTGCCACCTTCCGTGTGGGACAAGGAGCCGGACGTGTGCCTTTTCGGAATCAGGCTCTGCCGAGGACGAGAGCCATGAGATGTTCCTCCTCTCAGCAAGCCCAGGTCCCAGATCCTGTTGTGCCTGTGAATAGGCTGCAGGGGGACGGTGAAGACCAGCAACAGCTTTCAGGGCTGCCACCTTCCGTGTGGGACAAGGAGCCGGACGTGTGCCTTTTCGTAATCAGGCTCTGCCGAGGACGAGAGCCATGAGATGTTCCTCCTCTGGGCATGCCCGGGTCCCGAATCCTGTTGTGCCTGTGAATAGGCTGCAGGGGGACGGTGAAGACCAGCAACAGCTTTCAGGGCTGCCACCTTCCGTGTGGGACAAGGAGCCGGACGTGTGCCTTTTCGGAATCAGGCTCTGCCGAGGACGAGAGCCATGAGATGTTCCTCCTCTGGGCATGCCCGGGTCCCAGATCCTGTTGTGCCTGTGAATAGGCTGCAGGGGGACGGTGAAGACCAGCAACAGCTTTCAGGGCTGCCACCTTCCGTGTGGGACAAGGAGCCGGACGTGTGCCTTTTCGGAATCAGGCTCTGCCGAGGACGAGAGCCATGAGATGTTCCTCCTCTCAGCAAGCCCAGGTCCCAGATCCTGTTGTGCCTGTGAATAGGCTGCAGGGGGACGGTGAAGACCAGCAACATCTTTCAGGGCTGCCACCTTCCGTGTGGGACAAGGAGCCGGACGTGTGCCTTTTCGGAATCAGGCTCTGCCGAGGACGAGAGCCATGAGATGTTCCTCCTCTGGGCAAGCCCAGGTCCCAGATCCTGTTGTACCTGTGAATAGGCTGCAGGGGGACGGTGAAGACCAGCAACAGCTTTCAGGGCTGCCACCTTCCGTGTGGGACAAGGATCCGGACGTGTGCCTTTTCGGAATCAGGCTCTGCCGAGGACGAGAGCCATGAGATGTTCCTCCTCTGGGCATGCCCGGGTCCCAGATCCTGTTGTGCCTCTGAATAGGCTGCAGGGGGACGGTGAAGACCAGCAACATCTTTCAGGGCTGCCACCTTCCGTGTGGGACAAGGAGCCGGACGTGTGCCTTTTCGGAATCAGGCTCTGCCGAGGACGAGAGCCATGAGATGTTCCTCCTCTGGGCATGCCCGGTTAACAGATCCTGTTGTACCTGTGAATAGGCTGCAGGGGGATGGTGAAGACCAGCAACAGCTTTCAGGGCTGCCACCTTCCGTGTGGGACAAGGAGCCGGACGTGTGCCTTTTCGGAATCAGGCTCTGCCGAGGACGAGAGCCATGAGATGTTCCTCCTCTGGGCATGCCCGGGTCCCAGATCCTGTTGTGCCTGTGAATAGGCTGCAGGGGGACGGTGAAGACCAGCAACAGCTTTCAGGGCTGCCACCTTCCGTGTGGGACAAGGAGCCGGACGTGCGCCTTTTCGGAATCAGGCTCTGCCGAGGAAGAGATCCATGAGATGTTCCTCCTCTGGGCATGCCCGCGTCCTGAATTCTGTTGTGCCTGTGAATAGGCTGCAGGGGGACGGTGAAGACCAGCAACAGCTTTCTGGGCTGCCACCTTCCGTGTGGGACAAGGAGCCGGACGTGTGCCTTTTCGGAATCAGGCTCTGCCGAGGACGAGAGCCATTAGATGTTCCTCCTCTGTGCATGCCCGGGTCCCAGATCCTGTTGTGCCTGTGAATAGGCTGCAGGGGGACGGTGAAGACCAGCAACATCTTTCAGGGCTGCCACCTTCCGTGTGGGACAAGGAGCCGGACGTGTGCCTTTTCGGAATCAGGCTCTGTCGAGGATGACAGCCATGAGATGTTCCTCCTCTCAGCAAGCCCGGGTCCCAGATCCTGTTGTACCTCTGAATAGGCTGCAGGGGGACGGTGAAGACCAGCAACAGCTTTCAGGGCTGCCACCTTCCGTGTGGGACAAGGAGCCGGACGTGTGCCTTTTCGGAATCAGGCTCTGCCGAGGACGAGAGCCATGAGATGTTCCTCCTCTGGGCATGCCCGGGTCCCAGATCCTGTTGAGCCTGTGAATAGGCTGCAGGGGGACGGTGAAGACCAGCAACATCTTTCAGGGCTGCCACCTTCCGTGTGGGACAAGGAGCCGGACGTGTGCCTTTTCGGAATCAGGCTCTGCCGAGGACGACAGCCATGAGATGTTCCTCCTCTCAGCAAGCCCAGGTCCCAGATCCTGTTGTGCCTGTGAATAGGCTGCAGGGGGACGGTAAAGACCAGCAATAGCTTTCAGGGCTGCCACCTTCCGTGTGGGACAAAGAGCCGGACGTGTGCCTTTTCGGAATCAGGCTCTGCCGAGGAAGAGATCCATGAGATGTTCCTCCTCTGGGCATGCCCGGGTCCTGAATACTGTTGTGACTGTGAATAGGCTGCAGGGGGACGGTGAAGACCAGCAACAGCTTTCAGGGCTGCCACCTTCCGTGTGGGACAAGGAGCCTGACGTGTGCCTTTTCGGAATCAGGCTCTGCCGAGGACGAGAGCCATGAGATGTTCCTCCTCTGGGCATGCCCGGGTCCCAGATCCTGTTGTGCCTGTGAATAGGCTGCAGGGGGACGGTGAAGACCAGCAACAGCTTTCAGGGCTGCCACCTTCCGTGTGGGACAAGGAGCCGGACGTGTGCCTTTTCGGAATCAGGCTCTGCCGAGGACGAGAGCCATGAGATGTTCCTTCTCTGGGCATGCCCGGGTCCTGAATCCTGTTGTGCCTGTGAATAGGCTGCAGGGGGACTGTGAAGACCAGCAACAGCTTTCAGGGCTGCCACCTTCCGTGTGGGACAAGGAGCCGGACGTGTGCCTTTTCGGAATCAGGCTCTGCCGAGGACGAGAGCCATGAGATGTTCCTCCTCTGGGCAAGCCCGGGTCCCAGATCCTGTTGTGCCTGTGAATAGGCTGCAGGGGGACGGTGAAGACCAGCAACAGCTTTCAGGGCTGCCACCTTCCGTGTGGGACAAGGAGCCGGACGTGTGCCTTTTCGGAATCAGGCTCTGCCGAGGACGAGAGCCATGAGATGTTCCTCCTCTGTGCATGCCCGGGTCCCAGATCCTGTTGTTCCTGTGAATAGGCTGCAGGGGGACGGTGAAGACCAGCAACATCTTTCAGGGCTGCCACCTTCCGTGTGGGACAAGGAGCCGGACGTGTGCCTTTTCGGAATCAGGCTCTGCCGAGGACGAGAGCCATGAGATGTTCCTCCTCTGGGCAAGCCCAGGTCCCAGATCCTGTTGTGCCTGTGAATAGGCTGCAGGGGGACGGTGAAGACCAGCAACAACTTTCAGGGCTGCCACCTTCCGTGTGGGACAAGGAGCCAGACGTGTGCCTTTTCGGAATCAGGCTCTACCGAGGACGAGAGCCATGAGATGTTCCTCCTCTGGGCAAGCCCGGGTCCCAGATCCTGTTGTGCCTGTGAATAGGCTGCAGGGGGACGGTGAAGACCAGCAACAGCTTTCAGGGCTGCCACCTTCCGTGTGGGACAAGGAGCCGGACGTGTGCCTTTTCAGAATCAGGCTCTGCCGAGGACGAGAGCCATGAGATGTTCCTCCTCTCAGCAAGCCCAGGTCCCAGATCCTGTTGTGCCTGTGAATAGGCTGCAGGGGGACGGTGAAGACCAGCAACATCTTTCAGGGCTGCCACCTTCCGTGTGGGACAAGGAGCCGGACGTGTGCCTTTTCGGAATCAGGCTCTGCCGAGGACGAGAGCCATGAGATGTTCCTCCTCTGGGCAAGCCCAGGTCCCAGATCCTGTTGTACCTGTGAATAGGCTGCAGGGGGACGGTGAAGACCAGCAACAACTTTCAGGGCTGCCACCTTCCGTGTGGGACAAGGAGCCGGACATGTGCCTTTTCGGAATCAGGCTCTACCGAGGACGAGAGCCATGAGATGTTCCTCCTCTGGGCATGCCCGGGTCCCAGATCCTGTTGTGCCTGTGAATAGGCTGCAGGGGGACGGTGAAGACCAGCAACAGCTTTCAGGGCTGCCACCTTCCGTGTGGGACAAGGAGCCGGACGTGTGCCTTTTCGGAATCAGGCTCTACCGAGGAAGAGATCCATGAGATGTTCCTCCTCTGGGCATGCCCGGGTCCTGAATTCTGTTGTGCCTGTGAATAGGCTGCAGGGGGACGGTGAAGACCAGCAACAGCTTTCAGGGCTGCCACCTTCCGTGTGGGACAAGGAGCCGGACGTGTGCCTTTTCGGAATCAGGCTCTGCCGAGGACGAGAGCCATGAGATGTTCCTCCTCTGGGCATGCCCGGGTCCCAGATCCTGTTGTGCCTGTGAATAGGCTGCAGGGGGACGGTGAAGACCAGCAACAGCTTTCAGGGCTGCCACCTTCCGTGTGGGAAAAGGAGCCGGACGTGTGCCTTTTCGGAATCAGGCTCTGTCGAGGATGACAGCCATGAGATGTTCCTCCTCTCAGCAAGCCCGGGTCCCAGATCCTGTTGTACCTCTGAATAGGCTGCAGGGGGACGGTGAAGACCAGCAACAGCTTTCAGGGCTGCCACCTTCCGTGTGGGACAAGGAGCCGGACGTGTGCCTTTTCGGAATCAGGCTCTGCCGAGGACGAGAGCCATGAGATGTTCCTCCTCTGGGCATGCCCGGGTCCCAGATCCTGTTGTACCTGTGAATAGGCTGCAGGGGGACGGTGAAGACCAGCAACATCTTTCAGGGCTGCCACCTTCCGTGTGGGACAAGGAGCCGGACGTGTGCCTTTTCGGAATCAGGCTCTGCCGAGGACGAGAGCCATGAGATGTTCCTCCTCTCAGCAAGCCCAGGTCCCAGATCCTGTTGTGCCTGTGAATAGGCTGCAGGGGGACGGTAAAGACCAGCAATAGCTTTCAGGGCTGCCACCTTCCGTGTGGGACAAAGAGCCGGACGTGTGCCTTTTCGGAATCAGGCTCTGCCGAGGAAGAGATCCATGAGATGTTCCTCCTCTGGGCATGCCCGGGTCCTGAATCCTGTTGTGACTGTGAATAGGCTGCAGGGGGACGGTGAAGACCAGCAACAGCTTTCAGGGCTGCCACCTTCCGTGTGGGACAAGGAGCCAGACGTGTGCCTTTTCGGAATCAGGCTCTGCCGAGGACGAGAGCCATGAGATGTTCCTCCTCTGGGCATGCCCGGGTCCCAGATCCTGTTGTGCCTGTGAATAGGCTGCAGGGGGACGGTGAAGACCAGCAACAGCTTTCAGGGCTGCCACCTTCCGTGTGGGACAAGGAGCCGGACGTGTGCCTTTTCGGAATCAGGCTCTGCCGAGGACGAGAGCCATGAGATGTTCCTTCTCTGGGCATGCCCGGGTCCTGAATCCTGTTGTGCCTGTGAATAGGCTGCAGGGGGACTGTGAAGACCAGCAACAGCTTTCAGGGCTGCCACCTTCCGTGTGGGACAAGGAGCCGGACGTGTGCCTTTTCGGAATCAGGCTCTGCCGAGGACGAGAGCCATGAGATGTTCCTCCTCTGGGCAAGCCCGGGTCCCAGATCCTGTTGTGCCTGTGAATAGGCTGCAGGGGGACGGTGAAGACCAGCAACAGCTTTCAGGGCTGCCACCTTCCGTGTGGGACAAGGAGCCGGACGTGTGCCTTTTCGGAATCAGGCTCTGCCGAGGACGAGAGCCATGAGATGTTCCTCCTCTGTGCATGCCCGGGTCCCAGATCCTGTTGTGCCTGTGAATAGGCTGCAGGGGGACGGTGAAGACCAGCAACATCTTTCAGGGCTGCCACCTTCCGTGTGGGACAAGGAGCCGGACGTGTGCCTTTTCGGAATCAGGCTCTGCCGAGGACGAGAGCCATGAGATGTTCCTCCTCTGGGCAAGCCCAGGTCCCAGATCCTGTTGTGCCTGTGAATAGGCTGCAGGGGGACGGTGAAGACCAGCAACAACTTTCAGGGCTGCCACCTTCCGTGTGGGACAAGGAGCCGGACGTGTGCCTTTTCGGAATCAGGCTCTACCGAGGACGAGAGCCATGAGATGTTCCTCCTCTGGGCAAGCCCGGGTCCCAGATCCTGTTGTACCTGTGAATAGTCTGCAGGGGGACGGTGAAGACCAGCAACATCTTTCAGGGCTGCCACCTTCCGTGTGGGACAAGGAGCCGGACGTGTGCCTTTTCGGAATCAGGCTCTGCCGAGGACGAGAGCCATGAGATGTTCCTCCTCTGGGCAAGCCCGGGTCCTGAATCCTGTTGTGCCTCTGAATAGGCTGCAGGGGGACGGTGAAGACCAGCAACATCTTTCAGGGCTGCCACCTTCCGTGTGGGACAAGGGGCCGGACGTGTGCCTTTTCGGAATCAGGCTCTGCCGAGGACGAGAGCCATGAGATGTTCCTCCTCTGGGCATGCCCGGTTAACAGATCCTGTTGTACCTGTGAATAGGCTGCAGGGGGATGGTGAAGACCAGCAACAGCTTTCAGGGCTGCCACCTTCCGTGTGGGACAAGGAGCCGGACGTGTGCCTTTTCGGAATCAGGCTCTGCCGAGGACGAGAGCCATGAGATGTTCCTCCTCTCAGCAAGCCCAGGTCCCAGATCCTGTTGTGCCTGTGAATAGGCTGCAGGGGGACGGTGAAGACCAGCAACAGCTTTCAGGGCTGCCACCTTCCGTGTGGGACAAGGAGCCGGACGTGTGCCTTTTCGGAATCAGGCTCTGCCGAGGACGAGAGCCATGAGATGTTCCTCCTCTGGGCATGCCCGGGTCCCGAATCCTGTTGTGCCTGTGAATAGGCTGCAGGGGGACGGTGAAGACCAGCAACAGCTTTCAGGGCTGCCACCTTCCGTGTGGGACAAGGAGCCGGACGTGTGCCTTTTCGGAATCAGGCTCTGCCGAGGACGAGAGCCATGAGATGTTCCTCCTCTGGGCATGCCCGGGTCCCAGATCCTGTTGTGCCTGTGAATAGGCTGCAGGGGGACGGTGAAGACCAGCAACAGCTTTCAGGGCTGCCACCTTCCGTGTGGGACAAGGAGCCGGACGTGTGCCTTTTCGGAATCAGGCTCTGCCGAGGACGAGAGCCATGAGATGTTCCTCCTCTCAGCAAGCCCAGGTCCCAGATCCTGTTGTGCCTGTGAATAGGCTGCAGGGGGACGGTGAAGACCAGCAACATCTTTCAGGGCTGCCACCTTCCGTGTGGGACAAGGAGCCGGACGTGTGCCTTTTCGGAATCAGGCTCTGCCGAGGACGAGAGCCATGAGATGTTCCTCCTCTGGGCAAGCCCAGGTCCCAGATCCTGTTGTACCTGTGAATAGGCTGCAGGGGGACGGTGAAGACCAGCAACAACTTTCAGGGCTGCCACCTTCCGTGTGGGACAAGGAGCCGGACATGTGCCTTTTCGGAATCAGGCTCTACCGAGGACGAGAGCCATGAGATGTTCCTCCTCTGGGCATGCCCGGGTCCCAGATCCTGTTGTGCCTGTGAATAGGCTGCAGGGGGACGGTGAAGACCAGCAACAGCTTTCAGGGCTGCCACCTTCCGTGTGGGACAAGGAGCCGGACGTGTGCCTTTTCGGAATCAGGCTCTGCCGAGGAAGAGATCCATGAGATGTTCCTCCTCTGGGCATGCCCGGGTCCTGAATTCTGTTGTGCCTGTGAATAGGCTGCAGGGGGACGGTGAAGACCAGCAACAGCTTTCAGGGCTGCCACCTTCCGTGTGGGACAAGGAGCCGGACGTGTGCCTTTTCGGAATCAGGCTCTGCCGAGGACGAGAGCCATGAGATGTTCCTCCTCTGGGCATGCCCGGGTCCCAGATCCTGTTGTGCCTGTGAATAGGCTGCAGGGGGACGGTAAAGACCAGCAACAGCTTTCAGGGCTGCCACCTTCCGTGTGGGACAAGGAGCCGGACGTGTGCCTTTTCGGAATCAGGCTCTGTCGAGGATGACAGCCATGAGATGTTCCTCCTCTCAGCAAGCCCGGGTCCCAGATCCTGTTGTACCTCTGAATAGGCTGCAGGGGGACGGTGAAGACCAGCAACAGCTTTCAGGGCTGCCACCTTCCGTGTGGGACAAGGAGCCGGACGTGTGCCTTTTCGGAATCAGGCTCTGCCGAGGACGAGAGCCATGAGATGTTCCTCCTCTGGGCATGCCCGGGTCCCAGATCCTGTTGTTCCTGTGAATAGGCTGCAGGGGGACGGTGAAGACCAGCAACATCTTTCAGGGCTGCCACCTTCCGTGTGGGACAAGGAGCCGGACGTGTGCCTTTTCGGAATCAGGCTCTGCCGAGGACGAGAGCCATGAGATGTTCCTCCTCTCAGCAAGCCCAGGTCCCAGATCCTGTTGTGCCTGTGAATAGGCTGCAGGGGGACGGTAAAGACCAGCAATAGCTTTCAGGGCTGCCACCTTCCGTGTGGGACAAAGAGCCGGACGTGTGCCTTTTCGGAATCAGGCTCTGCCGAGGACGAGATCCATGAGATGTTCCTCCTCTGGGCATGCCCGGGTCCTGAATCCTGTTGTGACTGTGAATAGGCTGCAGGGGGACGGTGAAGACCAGCAACAGCTTTCAGGGCTGCCACCTTCCGTGTGGGACAAGGAGCCAGACGTGTGCCTTTTCGGAATCAGGCTCTGCCGAGGACGAGAGCCATGAGATGTTCCTCCTCTGGGCATGCCCGGGTCCCAGATCCTGTTGTGCCTGTGAATAGGCTGCAGGGGGACGGTGAAGACCAGCAACAGCTTTCAGGGCTGCCACCTTCCGTGTGGGACAAGGAGCCGGACGTGTGCCTTTTCGGAATCAGGCTCTGCCGAGGACGAGAGCCATGAGATGTTCCTTCTCTGGGCATGCCCGGGTCCTGAATCCTGTTGTGCCTGTGAATAGGCTGCAGGGGGACTGTGAAGACCAGCAACAGCTTTCAGGGCTGCCACCTTCCGTGTGGGACAAGGAGCCGGACGTGTGCCTTTTCGGAATCAGGCTCTGCCGAGGACGAGAGCCATGAGATGTTCCTCCTCTGGGCAAGCCCGGGTCCCAGATCCTGTTGTGCCTGTGAATAGGCTGCAGGGGGACGGTGAAGACCAGCAACAGCTTTCAGGGCTGCCACCTTCCGTGTGGGACAAGGAGCCGGACGTGTGCCTTTTCGGAATCAGGCTCTGCCGAGGACGAGAGCCATGAGATGTTCCTCCTCTGTGCATGCCCGGGTCCCAGATCCTGTTGTGCCTGTGAATAGGCTGCAGGGGGACGGTGAAGACCAGCAACATCTTTCAGGGCTGCCACCTTCCGTGTGGGACAAGGAGCCGGACGTGTGCCTTTTCGGAATCAGGCTCTGCCGAGGACGAGAGCCATGAGATGTTCCTCCTCTGGGCAAGCCCAGGTCCCAGATCCTGTTGTGCCTGTGAATAGGCTGCAGGGGGACGGTGAAGACCAGCAACAACTTTCAGGGCTGCCACCTTCCGTGTGGGACAAGGAGCCGGACGTGTGCCTTTTCGGAATCAGGCTCTACCGAGGACGAGAGCCATGAGATGTTCCTCCTCTGGGCAAGCCCGGGTCCCAGATCCTGTTGTACCTGTGAATAGTCTGCAGGGGGACGGTGAAGACCAGCAACATCTTTCAGGGCTGCCACCTTCCGTGTGGGACAAGGAGCCGGACGTGTGCCTTTTCGGAATCAGGCTCTGCCGAGGACGAGAGCCATGAGATGTTCCTCCTCTGGGCAAGCCCGGGTCCTGAATCCTGTTGTGCCTCTGAATAGGCTGCAGGGGGACGGTGAAGACCAGCAACATCTTTCAGGGCTGCCACCTTCCGTGTGGGACAAGGGGCCGGACGTGTGCCTTTTCGGAATCAGGCTCTGCCGAGGACGAGAGCCATGAGATGTTCCTCCTCTGGGCATGCCCGGTTAACAGATCCTGTTGTACCTGTGAATAGGCTGCAGGGGGATGGTGAAGACCAGCAACAGCTTTCAGGGCTGCCACCTTCCGTGTGGGACAAGGAGCCGGACGTGTGCCTTTTCGGAATCAGGCTCTGCCGAGGACGAGAGCCATGAGATGTTCCTCCTCTCAGCAAGCCCAGGTCCCAGATCCTGTTGTGCCTGTGAATAGGCTGCAGGGGGACGGTGAAGACCAGCAACAGCTTTCAGGGCTGCCACCTTCCGTGTGGGACAAGGAGCCGGACGTGTGCCTTTTCGGAATCAGGCTCTGCCGAGGACGAGAGCCATGAGATGTTCCTCCTCTGGGCATGCCCGGGTCCCGAATCCTGTTGTGCCTGTGAATAGGCTGCAGGGGGACGGTGAAGACCAGCAACAGCTTTCAGGGCTGCCACCTTCCGTGTGGGACAAGGAGCCGGACGTGTGCCTTTTCGGAATCAGGCTCTGCCGAGGACGAGAGCCATGAGATGTTCCTCCTCTGGGCATGCCCGGGTCCCTGATCCTGTTGTGCCTGTGAATAGGCTGCAGGGGGACGGTGAAGACCAGCAACAGCTTTCAGGGCTGCCACCTTCCGTGTGGGACAAGGAGCCGGACGTGTGCCTTTTCGGAATCAGGCTCTGCCGAGGACGAGAGCCATGAGATGTTCCTCCTCTCAGCAAGCCCAGGTCCCAGATCCTGTTGTGCCTGTGAATAGGCTGCAGGGGGACGGTGAAGACCAGCAACATCTTTCAGGGCTGCCACCTTCCGTGTGGGACAAGGAGCCGGACGTGTGCCTTTTCGGAATCAGGCTCTGCCGAGGACGAGAGCCATGAGATGTTCCTCCTCTGGGCAAGCCCAGGTCCCAGATCCTGTTGTACCTGTGAATAGGCTGCAGGGGGACGGTGAAGACCAGCAACAACTTTCAGGGCTGCCACCTTCCGTGTGGGACAAGGAGCCGGACGTGTGCCTTTTCGGAATCAGGCTCTACCGAGGACGAGAGCCATGAGATGTTCCTCCTCTCAGCAAGCCCGGGTCCCAGATCCTGTTGTACCTGTGAATAGTCTGCAGGGGGACGGTGAAGACCAGCAACAGCTTTCAGGGCTGCCACCTTCCGTGTGGGACAAGGATCCGGACGTGTGCCTTTTCGGAATCAGGCTCTGCCGAGGACGAGAGCCATGAGATGTTCCTCCTCTGGGCATGCCCGGGTCCCAGATCCTGTTGTGCCTCTGAATAGGCTGCAGGGGGACGGTGAAGACCAGCAACATCTTTCAGGGCTGCCACCTTCCGTGTGGGACAAGGAGCCGGACGTGTGCCTTTTCGGAATCAGGCTCTGCCGAGGACGAGAGCCATGAGATGTTCCTCCTCTGGGCATGCCCGGTTAACAGATCCTGTTGTGCCTGTGAATAGGCTGCAGGGGGACGGTGAAGACCAGCAACAGCTTTCAGGGCTGCCACCTTCCGTGTGGGACAAGGAGCCGGACGTGTGCCTTTTCGGAATCAGGCTCTGCCGAGGACGAGAGCCATGAGATGTTCCTTCTCTGGGCATGCCCGGGTCCTGAATCCTGTTGTGCCTCTGAATAGGCTGCAGGGGGACTGTGAAGACCAGCAACAGCTTTCAGGGCTGCCACCTTCCGTGTGGGACAAGGAGCCGGACGTGTGCCTTTTCGGAATCAGGCTCTGCCGAGGACGAGAGCCATGAGATGTTCCTCCTCTGGGCAAGCCCGGGTCCCAGATCCTGTTGTGCCTGTGAATAGGCTGCAGGGGGACGGTGAAGACCAGCAACAGCTTTCAGGGCTGCCACCTTCCGTGTGGGACAAGGAGCCGGACGTGTGCCTTTTCGGAATCAGGCTCTGCCGAGGACGAGAGCCATGAGATGTTCCTCCTCTGTGCATGCCCGGGTCCCAGATCCTGTTGTGCCTGTGAATAGGCTGCAGGGGGACGGTGAAGACCAGCAACATCTTTCAGGGCTGCCACCTTCCGTGTGGGACAAGGAGCCGGACGTGTGCCTTTTCGGAATCAGGCTCTGCCGAGGACGAGAGCCATGAGATGTTCCTCCTCTGGGCAAGCCCAGGTCCCAGATCCTGTTGTGCCTGTGAATAGGCTGCAGGGGGACGGTGAAGACCAGCAACAACTTTCAGGGCTGCCACCTTCCGTGTGGGACAAGGAGCCGGACGTGTGCCTTTTCGGAATCAGGCTCTACCGAGGACGAGAGCCATGAGATGTTCCTCCTCTGGGCAAGCCCGGGTCCCAGATCCTGTTGTACCTGTGAATAGTCTGCAGGGGGACGGTGAAGACCAGCAACATCTTTCAGGGCTGCCACCTTCCGTGTGGGACAAGGAGCCGGACGTGTGCCTTTTCGGAATCAGGCTCTGCCGAGGACGAGAGCCATGAGATGTTCCTCCTCTGGGCAAGCCCGGGTCCTGAATCCTGTTGTGCCTCTGAATAGGCTGCAGGGGGACGGTGAAGACCAGCAACATCTTTCAGGGCTGCCACCTTCCGTGTGGGACAAGGGGCCGGACGTGTGCCTTTTCGGAATCAGGCTCTGCCGAGGACGAGAGCCATGAGATGTTCCTCCTCTGGGCATGCCCGGTTAACAGATCCTGTTGTACCTGTGAATAGGCTGCAGGGGGATGGTGAAGACCAGCAACAGCTTTCAGGGCTGCCACCTTCCGTGTGGGACAAGGAGCCGGACGTGTGCCTTTTCGGAATCAGGCTCTGCCGAGGACGAGAGCCATGAGATGTTCCTCCTCTCAGCAAGCCCAGGTCCCAGATCCTGTTGTGCCTGTGAATAGGCTGCAGGGGGACGGTGAAGACCAGCAACAGCTTTCAGGGCTGCCACCTTCCGTGTGGGACAAGGAGCCGGACGTGTGCCTTTTCGGAATCAGGCTCTGCCGAGGACGAGAGCCATGAGATGTTCCTCCTCTGGGCATGCCCGGGTCCCGAATCCTGTTGTGCCTGTGAATAGGCTGCAGGGGGACGGTGAAGACCAGCAACAGCTTTCAGGGCTGCCACCTTCCGTGTGGGACAAGGAGCCGGACGTGTGCCTTTTCGGAATCAGGCTCTGCCGAGGACGAGAGCCATGAGATGTTCCTCCTCTGGGCATGCCCGGGTCCCAGATCCTGTTGTGCCTGTGAATAGGCTGCAGGGGGACGGTGAAGACCAGCAACAGCTTTCAGGGCTGCCACCTTCCGTGTGGGACAAGGAGCCGGACGTGTGCCTTTTCGGAATCAGGCTCTGCCGAGGACGAGAGCCATGAGATGTTCCTCCTCTCAGCAAGCCCAGGTCCCAGATCCTGTTGTGCCTGTGAATAGGCTGCAGGGGGACGGTGAAGACCAGCAACATCTTTCAGGGCTGCCACCTTCCGTGTGGGACAAGGAGCCGGACGTGTGCCTTTTCGGAATCAGGCTCTGCCGAGGACGAGAGCCATGAGATGTTCCTCCTCTGGGCAAGCCCAGGTCCCAGATCCTGTTGTACCTGTGAATAGGCTGCAGGGGGACGGTGAAGACCAGCAACAACTTTCAGGGCTGCCACCTTCCGTGTGGGACAAGGAGCCGGACGTGTGCCTTTTCGGAATCAGGCTCTACCGAGGACGAGAGCCATGAGATGTTCCTCCTCTCAGCAAGCCCGGGTCCCAGATCCTGTTGTACCTGTGAATAGTCTGCAGGGGGACGGTGAAGACCAGCAACAGCTTTCAGGGCTGCCACCTTCCGTGTGGGACAAGGATCCGGACGTGTGCCTTTTCGGAATCAGGCTCTGCCGAGGACGAGAGCCATGAGATGTTCCTCCTCTGGGCATGCCCGGGTCCCAGATCCTGTTGTGCCTCTGAATAGGCTGCAGGGGGACGGTGAAGACCAGCAACATCTTTCAGGGCTGCCACCTTCCGTGTGGGACAAGGAGCCGGACGTGTGCCTTTTCGGAATCAGGCTCTGCCGAGGACGAGAGCCATGAGATGTTCCTCCTCTGGGCATGCCCGGTTAACAGATCCTGTTGTACCTGTGAATAGGCTGCAGGGGGATGGTGAAGACCAGCAACAGCTTTCAGGGCTGCCACCTTCCGTGTGGGACAAGGAGCCGGACGTGTGCCTTTTCGGAATCAGGCTCTGCCGAGGACGAGAGCCATGAGATGTTCCTCCTCTGGGCATGCCCGGGTCCCAGATCCTGTTGTGCCTGTGAATAGGCTGCAGGGGGACGGTGAAGACCAGCAACAGCTTTCAGGGCTGCCACCTTCCGTGTGGGACAAGGAGCCGGACGTGCGCCTTTTCGGAATCAGGCTCTGCCGAGGAAGAGATCCATGAGATGTTCCTCCTCTGGGCATGCCCGGTTAACAGATCCGGTTGTACCTGTGAATAGGCTGCAGGGGGATGGTGAAGACCAGCAACAGCTTTCAGGGCTGCCACCTTCCGTGTGGGACAAGGAGCCGGACGTGTGCCTTTTCGGAATCAGGCTCTGCCGAGGAAGAGATCCATGAGATGTTCCTCCTCTGGGCATGCCCGGGTCCTGAATCCTGTTGTGCCTGTGAATAGGCTGCAGGGGGACGGTGAAGACCAGCAACAGCTTTCAGGGCTGCCACCTTCCGTGTGGGACAAGGAGCCGGACGTGTGCCTTTTCGGAATCAGGCTCTGCCGAGGACGAGAGCCATGAGATGTTCCTCCTCTGTGCATGCCCGGGTCCCAGATCCTGTTGTGCCTGTGAACAGGCTGCAGGGGGACGGTAAAGACCAGCAACAGCTTTCAGGGCTGCCACCTTCCGTGTGGGACAAGGAGCCGGACGTGTGCCTTTTCGGAATCAGGCTCTGTCGAGGATGACAGCCATGAGATGTTCCTCCTCTCAGCAAGCCCGGGTCCCAGATCCTGTTGTACCTCTGAATAGGCTGCAGGGGGACGGTGAAGACCAGCAACAGCTTTCAGGGCTGCCACCTTCCGTGTGGGACAAGGAGCCGGACGTGTGCCTTTTCGGAATCAGGCTCTGCCGAGGACGAGAGCCATGAGATGTTCCTCCTCTGGGCATGCCCGGGTCCCAGATCCTGTTGAGCCTGTGAATAGGCTGCAGGGGGACGGTGAAGACCAGCAACATCTTTCAGGGCTGCCACCTTCCGTGTGGGACAAGGAGCCGGACGTGTGCCTTTTCGGAATCAGGCTCTGCCGAGGACGACAGCCATGAGATGTTCCTCCTCTCAGCAAGCCCAGGTCCCAGATCCTGTTGTGCCTGTGAATAGGCTGCAGGGGGACGGTAAAGACCAGCAACAGCTTTCAGGGCTGCCACCTTCCGTGTGGGACAAGGAGCCGGACGTGTGCCTTTTCGGAATCAGGCTCTGCCGAGGACGAGAGCCATGAGATGTTCCTCCTCTGTGCATGCCCGGGTCCCAGATCCTGTTGTGCCTGTGAATAGGCTGCAGGGGGACGGTGAAGACCAGCAACATCTTTCAGGGCTGCCACCTTCCGTGTGGGACAAGGAGCCGGACGTGTGCCTTTTCGGAATCAGGCTCTGCCGAGGACGAGAGCCATGAGATGTTCCTCCTCTGGGCAAGCCCAGGTCCCAGATCCTGTTGTGCCTGTGAATAGGCTGCAGGGGGACGGTGAAGACCAGCAACAACTTTCAGGGCTGCCACCTTCCGTGTGGGACAAGGAGCCGGACGTGTGCCTTTTCGGAATCAGGCTCTACCGAGGACGAGAGCCATGAGATGTTCCTCCTCTGGGCAAGCCCGGGTCCCAGATCCTGTTGTACCTGTGAATAGTCTGCAGGGGGACGGTGAAGACCAGCAACATCTTTCAGGGCTGCCACCTTCCGTGTGGGACAAGGAGCCGGACGTGTGCCTTTTCGGAATCAGGCTCTGCCGAGGACGAGAGCCATGAGATGTTCCTCCTCTGGGCAAGCCCGGGTCCTGAATCCTGTTGTGCCTCTGAATAGGCTGCAGGGGGACGGTGAAGACCAGCAACATCTTTCAGGGCTGCCACCTTCCGTGTGGGACAAGGGGCCGGACGTGTGCCTTTTCGGAATCAGGCTCTGCCGAGGACGAGAGCCATGAGATGTTCCTCCTCTGGGCATGCCCGGTTAACAGATCCTGTTGTACCTGTGAATAGGCTGCAGGGGGATGGTGAAGACCAGCAACAGCTTTCAGGGCTGCCACCTTCCGTGTGGGACAAGGAGCCGGACGTGTGCCTTTTCGGAATCAGGCTCTGCCGAGGACGAGAGCCATGAGATGTTCCTCCTCTCAGCAAGCCCAGGTCCCAGATCCTGTTGTGCCTGTGAATAGGCTGCAGGGGGACGGTGAAGACCAGCAACAGCTTTCAGGGCTGCCACCTTCCGTGTGGGACAAGGAGCCGGACGTGTGCCTTTTCGGAATCAGGCTCTGCCGAGGACGAGAGCCATGAGATGTTCCTCCTCTGGGCATGCCCGGGTCCCGAATCCTGTTGTGCCTGTGAATAGGCTGCAGGGGGACGGTGAAGACCAGCAACAGCTTTCAGGGCTGCCACCTTCCGTGTGGGACAAGGAGCCGGACGTGTGCCTTTTCGGAATCAGGCTCTGCCGAGGACGAGAGCCATGAGATGTTCCTCCTCTGGGCATGCCCGGGTCCCAGATCCTGTTGTGCCTGTGAATAGGCTGCAGGGGGACGGTGAAGACCAGCAACAGCTTTCAGGGCTGCCACCTTCCGTGTGGGACAAGGAGCCGGACGTGTGCCTTTTCGGAATCAGGCTCTGCCGAGGACGAGAGCCATGAGATGTTCCTCCTCTCAGCAAGCCCAGGTCCCAGATCCTGTTGTGCCTGTGAATAGGCTGCAGGGGGACGGTGAAGACCAGCAACATCTTTCAGGGCTGCCACCTTCCGTGTGGGACAAGGAGCCGGACGTGTGCCTTTTCGGAATCAGGCTCTGCCGAGGACGAGAGCCATGAGATGTTCCTCCTCTGGGCAAGCCCAGGTCCCAGATCCTGTTGTACCTGTGAATAGGCTGCAGGGGGACGGTGAAGACCAGCAACAACTTTCAGGGCTGCCACCTTCCGTGTGGGACAAGGAGCCGGACGTGTGCCTTTTCGGAATCAGGCTCTACCGAGGACGAGAGCCATGAGATGTTCCTCCTCTCAGCAAGCCCGGGTCCCAGATCCTGTTGTACCTGTGAATAGTCTGCAGGGGGACGGTGAAGACCAGCAACAGCTTTCAGGGCTGCCACCTTCCGTGTGGGACAAGGATCCGGACGTGTGCCTTTTCGGAATCAGGCTCTGCCGAGGACGAGAGCCATGAGATGTTCCTCCTCTGGGCATGCCCGGGTCCCAGATCCTGTTGTGCCTCTGAATAGGCTGCAGGGGGACGGTGAAGACCAGCAACATCTTTCAGGGCTGCCACCTTCCGTGTGGGACAAGGAGCCGGACGTGTGCCTTTTCGGAATCAGGCTCTGCCGAGGACGAGAGCCATGAGATGTTCCTCCTCTGGGCATGCCCGGTTAACAGATCCTGTTGTACCTGTGAATAGGCTGCAGGGGGATGGTGAAGACCAGCAACAGCTTTCAGGGCTGCCACCTTCCGTGTGGGACAAGGAGCCGGACGTGTGCCTTTTCGGAATCAGGCTCTGCCGAGGACGAGAGCCATGAGATGTTCCTCCTCTGGGCATGCCCGGGTCCCAGATCCTGTTGTGCCTGTGAATAGGCTGCAGGGGGACGGTGAAGACCAGCAACAGCTTTCAGGGCTGCCACCTTCCGTGTGGGACAAGGAGCCGGACGTGCGCCTTTTCGGAATCAGGCTCTGCCGAGGACGAGAGCCATGAGATGTTCCTCCTCTGGGCATGCCCGGGTCCCAGATCCTGTTGTGCCTGTGAATAGGCTGCAGGGGGACGGTGAAGACCAGCAACAGCTTTCAGGGCTGCCACCTTCCGTGTGGGACAAGGAGCCGGACGTGCGCCTTTTCGGAATCAGGCTCTGCCGAGGAAGAGATCCATGAGATGTTCCTCCTCTGGGCATGCCCGCGTCCTGAATTCTGTTGTGCCTGTGAACAGGCTGCAGGGGGACGGTGAAGACCAGCAACAGCTTTCAGGGCTGCCACCTTCCGTGTGGGACAAGGAGCCGGACGTGTGCCTTTTCGGAATCAGGCTCTGCCGAGGACGAGAGCCATGAGATGTTCCTCCTCTGGGCATGCCCGGGTCCCAGATCCTGTTGAGCCTGTGAATAGGCTGCAGGGGGACGGTGAAGACCAGCAACATCTTTCAGGGCTGCCACCTTCCGTGTGGGACAAGGAGCCGGACGTGTGCCTTTTCGGAATCAGGCTCTGCCGAGGACGACAGCCATGAGATGTTCCTCCTCTCAGCAAGCCCAGGTCCCAGATCCTGTTGTGCCTGTGAATAGGCTGCAGGGGGACGGTAAAGACCAGCAATAGCTTTCAGGGCTGCCACCTTCCGTGTGGGACAAAGAGCCGGACGTGTGCCTTTTCGGAATCAGGCTCTGCCGAGGAAGAGATCCATGAGATGTTCCTCCTCTGGGCATGCCCGGGTCCTGAATACTGTTGTGACTGTGAATAGGCTGCAGGGGGACGGTGAAGACCAGCAACAGCTTTCAGGGCTGCCACCTTCCGTGTGGGACAAGGAGCCAGACGTGTGCCTTTTCGGAATCAGGCTCTGCCGAGGACGAGAGCCATGAGATGTTCCTCCTCTGGGCATGCCCGGGTCCCAGATCCTGTTGTGCCTGTGAATAGGCTGCAGGGGGACGGTGAAGACCAGCAACAGCTTTCAGGGCTGCCACCTTCCGTGTGGGACAAGGAGCCGGACGTGTGCCTTTTCGGAATCAGGCTCTGCCGAGGACGAGAGCCATGAGATGTTCCTTCTCTGGGCATGCCCGGGTCCTGAATCCTGTTGTGCCTGTGAATAGGCTGCAGGGGGACTGTGAAGACCAGCAACAGCTTTCAGGGCTGCCACCTTCCGTGTGGGACAAGGAGCCGGACGTGTGCCTTTTCGGAATCAGGCTCTGCCGAGGACGAGAGCCATGAGATGTTCCTCCTCTGGGCAAGCCCGGGTCCCAGATCCTGTTGTGCCTGTGAATAGGCTGCAGGGGGACGGTGAAGACCAGCAACAGCTTTCAGGGCTGCCACCTTCCGTGTGGGACAAGGAGCCGGACGTGTGCCTTTTCGGAATCAGGCTCTGCCGAGGACGAGAGCCATGAGATGTTCCTCCTCTGGGCATGCCCGGGTCCCAGATCCTGTTGTGCCTGTGAATAGGCTGCAGGGGGACGGTGAAGACCAGCAACATCTTTCAGGGCTGCCACCTTCCGTGTGGGACAAGGAGCCGGACGTGTGCCTTTTCGGAATCAGGCTCTGCCGAGGACGAGAGCCATGAGATGTTCCTCCTCTGGGCAAGCCCAGGTCCCAGATCCTGTTGTGCCTGTGAATAGGCTGCAGGGGGACGGTGAAGACCAGCAACAACTTTCAGGGCTGCCACCTTCCGTGTGGGACAAGGAGCCAGACGTGTGCCTTTTCGGAATCAGGCTCTACCGAGGACGAGAGCCATGAGATGTTCCTCCTCTGGGCAAGCCCGGGTCCCAGATCCTGTTGTACCTGTGAATAGTCTGCAGGGGGACGGTGAAGACCAGCAACATCTTTCAGGGCTGCCACCTTCCGTGTGGGACAAGGAGCCGGACGTGTGCCTTTTCGGAATCAGGCTCTGCCGAGGACGAGAGCCATGAGATGTTCCTCCTCTGGGCAAGCCCGGGTCCTGAATCCTGTTGTGCCTCTGAATAGGCTGCAGGGGGACGGTGAAGACCAGCAACATCTTTCAGGGCTGCCACCTTCCGTGTGGGACAAGGAGCCGGACGTGTGCCTTTTCGGAATCAGGCTCTGCAGAGGACGAGAGCCATGAGATGTTCCTCCTCTGGGCATGCCCGGTTAACAGATCCTGTTGTACCTGTGAATAGGCTGCAGGGGGACGGTGAAGACCAGCAACATCTTTCAGGGCTGCCACCTTCCGTGTGGGACAAGGAGCCGGACTTGTGCCCTTTCGGAATCAGGCTCTGCCGCGGACGAGAGCCATGAGATGTTCCTCCTCTCAGCAAGCCCGTGTCCCAGATCCTGTTGTACCTGTGAATAGGCTGCAGGGAGACGGTGAAGACCAGCAACAGCTTTCAGGGCTGCCACCTTCCGTGTGGGACAAGGAGCCGGACGTGTGCCTTTTCGGAATCAGGCTCTGCCGAGGACGAGAGCCATGAGATTTTCCTTCTCTGGGCATGCCCGGGTCCAGAATCCTGTTGTGCCTCTGAATAGGCTGCAGGGGGACGGTGAAGACCAGCAACAGCTTTCAGGGCTGCCACCTTCCTTGTGGGACAAGGAGCCGGACGTGTGCCTTTTCGGAATCAGGCTCTGCCGAGGACGAGGTCCATGAGATGTTCCTCCTCTGGGCATGCCCGGGTCCCAGATCCTGTTGTGCCTGTGAATAGGCTGCAGGGGGACGGTGAAGACCAGCAACATATTTCAGGGCTGCCACCTTCCGTGTGGGACAAGGAGCCGGACGTGTGCCTTTTCGGAATCAGGCTCTACCGAGGACGAGAGCCATGAGATGTTCCTCCTCTGGGCAAGCCCGGGTCCCAGATCCTGTTGTACCTGTGAATAGTCTGCAGGGGGACGGTGAAGACCAGCAACATCTTTCAGGGCTGCCACCTTCCGTGTGGGACAAGGAGCCGGACGTGTGCCTTTTCGGAATCAGGCTCTGCCGAGGACGAGAGCCATGAGATGTTCCTCCTCTGGGCAAGCCCGGGTCCTGAATCCTGTTGTGCCTCTGAATAGGCTGCAGGGGGACGGTGAAGACCAGCAACATCTTTCAGGGCTGCCACCTTCCGTGTGGGACAAGGGGCCGGACGTGTGCCTTTTCGGAATCAGGCTCTGCCGAGGACGAGAGCCATGAGATGTTCCTCCTCTGGGCATGCCCGGTTAACAGATCCTGTTGTACCTGTGAATAGGCTGCAGGGGGATGGTGAAGACCAGCAACAGCTTTCAGGGCTGCCACCTTCCGTGTGGGACAAGGAGCCGGACGTGTGGCTTTTCGGAATCAGGCTCTGCCGAGGACGAGAGCCATGAGATGTTCCTCCTCTCAGCAAGCCCAGGTCCCAGATCCTGTTGTGCCTGTGAATAGGCTGCAGGGGGACGGTGAAGACCAGCAACAGCTTTCAGGGCTGCCACCTTCCGTGTGGGACAAGGAGCCGGACGTGTGCCTTTTCGGAATCAGGCTCTGCCGAGGACGAGAGCCATGAGATGTTCCTCCTCTGGGCATGCCCGGGTCCCGAATCCTGTTGTGCCTGTGAATAGGCTGCAGGGGGACGGTGAAGACCAGCAACAGCTTTCAGGGCTGCCACCTTCCGTGTGGGACAAGGAGCCGGACGTGTGCCTTTTCGGAATCAGGCTCTGCCGAGGACGAGAGCCATGAGATGTTCCTCCTCTGGGCATGCCCGGGTCCCAGATCCTGTTGTGCCTGTGAATAGGCTGCAGGGGGACGGTGAAGACCAGCAACAGCTTTCAGGGCTGCCACCTTCCGTGTGGGACAAGGAGCCGGACGTGTGCCTTTTCGGAATCAGGCTCTGCCGAGGACGAGAGCCATGAGATGTTCCTCCTCTCAGCAAGCCCAGGTCCCAGATCCTGTTGTGCCTGTGAATAGGCTGCAGGGGGACGGTGAAGACCAGCAACATCTTTCAGGGCTGCCACCTTCCGTGTGGGACAAGGAGCCGGACGTGTGCCTTTTCGGAATCAGGCTCTGCCGAGGACGAGAGCCATGAGATGTTCCTCCTCTGGGCAAGCCCAGGTCCCAGATCCTGTTGTACCTGTGAATAGGCTGCAGGGGGACGGTGAAGACCAGCAACAACTTTCAGGGCTGCCACCTTCCGTGTGGGACAAGGAGCCGGACGTGTGCCTTTTCGGAATCAGGCTCTACCGAGGACGAGAGCCATGAGATGTTCCTCCTCTCAGCAAGCCCGGGTCCCAGATCCTGTTGTACCTGTGAATAGTCTGCAGGGGGACGGTGAAGACCAGCAACAGCTTTCAGGGCTGCCACCTTCCGTGTGGGACAAGGATCCGGACGTGTGCCTTTTCGGAATCAGGCTCTGCCGAGGACGAGAGCCATGAGATGTTCCTCCTCTGGGCATGCCCGGGTCCCAGATCCTGTTGTGCCTCTGAATAGGCTGCAGGGGGACGGTGAAGACCAGCAACATCTTTCAGGGCTGCCACCTTCCGTGTGGGACAAGGAGCCGGACGTGTGCCTTTTCGGAATCAGGCTCTGCCGAGGACGAGAGCCATGAGATGTTCCTCCTCTGGGCATGCCCGGTTAACAGATCCTGTTGTACCTGTGAATAGGCTGCAGGGGGATGGTGAAGACCAGCAACAGCTTTCAGGGCTGCCACCTTCCGTGTGGGACAAGGAGCCGGACGTGTGCCTTTTCGGAATCAGGCTCTGCCGAGGACGAGAGCCATGAGATGTTCCTCCTCTGGGCATGCCCGGGTCCCAGATCCTGTTGTGCCTGTGAATAGGCTGCAGGGGGACGGTGAAGACCAGCAACAGCTTTCAGGGCTGCCACCTTCCGTGTGGGACAAGGAGCCGGACGTGCGCCTTTTCGGAATCAGGCTCTGCCGAGGAAGAGATCCATGAGATGTTCCTCCTCTGGGCATGCCCGCGTCCTGAATTCTGTTGTGCCTGTGAATAGGCTGCAGGGGGACGGTGAAGACCAGCAACAGCTTTCAGGGCTGCCACCTTCCGTGTGGGACAAGGAGCCGGACGTGTGCCTTTTCGGAATCAGGCTCTGCCGAGGACGAGAGCCATGAGATGTTCCTCCTCTGTGCATGCCCGGGTCCCAGATCCTGTTGTGCCTGTGAACAGGCTGCAGGGGGACGGTAAAGACCAGCAACAGCTTTCAGGGCTGCCACCTTCCGTGTGGGACAAGGAGCCGGACGTGTGCCTTTTCGGAATCAGGCTCTGTCGAGGATGACAGCCATGAGATGTTCCTCCTCTCAGCAAGCCCGGGTCCCAGATCCTGTTGTACCTCTGAATAGGCTGCAGGGGGACGGTGAAGACCAGCAACAGCTTTCAGGGCTGCCACCTTCCGTGTGGGACAAGGAGCCGGACGTGTGCCTTTTCGGAATCAGGCTCTGCCGAGGACGAGAGCCATGAGATGTTCCTCCTCTGGGCATGCCCGGGTCCCAGATCCTGTTGAGCCTGTGAATAGGCTGCAGGGGGACGGTGAAGACCAGCAACATCTTTCAGGGCTGCCACCTTCCGTGTGGGACAAGGAGCCGGACGTGTGCCTTTTCGGAATCAGGCTCTGCCGAGGACGACAGCCATGAGATGTTCCTCCTCTCAGCAAGCCCAGGTCCCAGATCCTGTTGTGCCTGTGAATAGGCTGCAGGGGGACGGTAAAGACCAGCAATAGCTTTCAGGGCTGCCACCTTCCGTGTGGGACAAAGAGCCGGACGTGTGCCTTTTCGGAATCAGGCTCTGCCGAGGAAGAGATCCATGAGATGTTCCTCCTCTGGGCATGCCCGGGTCCTGAATACTGTTGTGACTGTGAATAGGCTGCAGGGGGACGGTGAAGACCAGCAACAGCTTTCAGGGCTGCCACCTTCCGTGTGGGACAAGGAGCCAGACGTGTGCCTTTTCGGAATCAGGCTCTGCCGAGGACGAGAGCCATGAGATGTTCCTCCTCTGGGCATGCCCGGGTCCCAGATCCTGTTGTGCCTGTGAATAGGCTGCAGGGGGACGGTGAAGACCAGCAACAGCTTTCAGGGCTGCCACCTTCCGTGTGGGACAAGGAGCCGGACGTGTGCCTTTTCGGAATCAGGCTCTGCCGAGGACGAGAGCCATGAGATGTTCCTTCTCTGGGCATGCCCGGGTCCTGAATCCTGTTGTGCCTGTGAATAGGCTGCAGGGGGACTGTGAAGACCAGCAACAGCTTTCAGGGCTGCCACCTTCCGTGTGGGACAAGGAGCCGGACGTGTGCCTTTTCGGAATCAGGCTCTGCCGAGGACGAGAGCCATGAGATGTTCCTCCTCTGGGCAAGCCCGGGTCCCAGATCCTGTTGTGCCTGTGAATAGGCTGCAGGGGGACGGTGAAGACCAGCAACAGCTTTCAGGGCTGCCACCTTCCGTGTGGGACAAGGAGCCGGACGTGTGCCTTTTCGGAATCAGGCTCTGCCGAGGACGAGAGCCATGAGATGTTCCTCCTCTGGGCATGCCCGGGTCCCAGATCCTGTTGTCCCTGTGAATAGGCTGCAGGGGGACGGTGAAGACCAGCAACATCTTTCAGGGCTGCCACCTTCCGTGTGGGACAAGGAGCCGGACGTGTGCCTTTTCGGAATCAGGCTCTGCCGAGGACGAGAGCCATGAGATGTTCCTCCTCTGGGCAAGCCCAGGTCCCAGATCCTGTTGTGCCTGTGAATAGGCTGCAGGGGGACGGTGAAGACCAGCAACAACTTTCAGGGCTGCCACCTTCCGTGTGGGACAAGGAGCCAGACGTGTGCCTTTTCGGAATCAGGCTCTACCGAGGACGAGAGCCATGAGATGTTCCTCCTCTGGGCAAGCCCGGGTCCCAGATCCTGTTGTACCTGTGAATAGTCTGCAGGGGGACGGTGAAGACCAGCAACATCTTTCAGGGCTGCCACCTTCCGTGTGGGACAAGGAGCCGGACGTGTGCCTTTTCGGAATCAGGCTCTGCCGAGGACGAGAGCCATGAGATGTTCCTCCTCTGGGCAAGCCCGGGTCCTGAATCCTGTTGTGCCTCTGAATAGGCTGCAGGGGGACGGTGAAGACCAGCAACATCTTTCAGGGCTGCCACCTTCCGTGTGGGACAAGGAGCCGGACGTGTGCCTTTTCGGAATCAGGCTCTGCCGAGGACGAGAGCCATGAGATGTTCCTCCTCTGGGCATGCCCGGTTAACAGATCCTGTTGTACCTGTGAATAGGCTGCAGGGGGACGGTGAAGACCAGCAACATCTTTCAGGGCTGCCACCTTCCGTGTGGGACAAGGAGCCGGACTTGTGCCCTTTCGGAATCAGGCTCTGCCGCGGACGAGAGCCATGAGATGTTCCTCCTCTCAGCAAGCCCGTGTCCCAGATCCTGTTGTACCTGTGAATAGGCTGCAGGGAGACGGTGAAGACCAGCAACAGCTTTCAGGGCTGCCACCTTCCGTGTGGGACAAGGAGCCGGACGTGTGCCTTTTCGGAATCAGGCTCTGCCGAGGACGAGAGCCATGAGATTTTCCTTCTCTGGGCATGCCCGGGTCCTGAATCCTGTTGTGCCTCTGAATAGGCTGCAGGGGGACGGTGAAGACCAGCAACAGCTTTCAGGGCTGCCACCTTCCTTGTGGGACAAGGAGCCGGACGTGTGCCTTTTCGGAATCAGGCTCTGCCGAGGACGAGGTCCATGAGATGTTCCTCCTCTGGGCATGCCCGGGTCCCAGATCCTGTTGTGCCTGTGAATAGGCTGCAGGGGGACGGTGAAGACCAGCAACATATTTCAGGGCTGCCAACTTCCGTGTGGGACAAGGAGCCGGACGTGTGCCTTTTCAGAATCAGGCTCTGCCGAGGACTAGATCCATAAGATGTTCCTCCTCTGTGCAAGCCCAGGTCCCAGATCCTGTTGTGCCTGTGAATAGGCTGCAGGGGGACGGTGAAGACCAGCAACAACTTTCAGGGCTGCCACCTTCCGTGTGGGACAAGGAGCCGGACGTGTGCCTTTTCGGAATCAGGCTCTACCGAGGACGAGAGCCATGAGATGTTCCTCCTCTCAGCAAGCCCGGGTCCCAGATCCTGTTGTACCTGTGAATAGGTTGCAGGGGGACGGTGAAGACCAGCAACAGCTTTCAGGGCTGCCACCTTCCGTGTGGGACAAGGAGCCGGACGTGTGCCTTTTCGGAATCAGGCTCTGCCGAGGATGACAGCCATGAGATGTTCCTCCTCTGGGCATGCCCGGGTCCTGAATCCTGTTGTGCCTGTGAATAGGCTGCAGGGGGACGGTGAAGACCAGCAACAGCTTTCAGGGCTGCCACCTTCCGTGTGGGACAAGGAGCCGGACGTGTGCCTTTTCGGAATCAGGCTCTGCCGAGGACGAGAGCCATGAGATGTTCCTCCTCTGGGCATGCCCGGGTCCCAGATCCTGTTGTGCCTGTGAATAGGCTGCAGGGGGACGGTGAAGACCAGCAACAGCTTTCAGGGCTGCCACCTTCCGTGTGGGACAAGGAGCCGGACGTGTGCCTTTTCGGAATCAGGCTCTGCCGAGGATGACAGCCATGAGATGTTCCTCCTCTGGGCAAGCCCGGGTCCCAGATCCTGTTGTACCTGTGAATAGGCTGCAGGGGGACGGTGAAGACCAGCAACAGCTTTCAGGGCTGCCACCTTCCGTGTGGGACAAGGAGCCGGACGTGTGCCTTTTCGGAATCAGGCTCTGCCGAGGACGAGAGCCATGAGATGTTCCTCCTCTGGGCATGCCCGGGTCCCAGATCCTGTTGTACCTGTGAATAGGCTGCAGGGGGATGGTGAAGACCAGCAACATCTTTCAGGGCTGCCACCTTCCGTGTGGGACAAGGAGCCGGACGTGTGCCTTTTCGGAATCAGGCTCTGCCGAGGACGAGAGCCATGAGATGTTCCTCCTCTCAGCAAGCCCAGGTCCCAGATCCTGTTGTGCCTGTGAATAGGCTGCAGGGGGACGGTAAAGACCAGCAACAGCTTTCAGGGCTGCCACCTTCCGTGTGGGACAAGGAGCCGGACGTGTGCCTTTTCGGAATCAGGCTGTGCCGAGGAAGAGATCCATGAGATGTTCCTCCTCTGGGCATGCCCGGGTCCTGAATCCTGTTGTGCCTGTGAATAGGCTGCAGGGGGACGGTGAAGACCAGCAACAGCTTTCAGGGCTGCCACCTTCCGTGTGGGACAAGGAGCCAGACGTGTGCCTTTTCGGAATCAGGCTCTGCCGAGGACGAGAGCCATGAGATGTTCCTCCTCTTAGCAAGCCCGGGTCCCAGATCCTGTTGTGCCTGTGAATAGGCTGCAGGGGGACGGTAAAGACCAGCAACAGCTTTCAGGGCTGCCACCTTCCGTGTGGGACAAGGAGCCGGACGTGTGCCTTTTCGGAATCAGGCTCTGCCGAGGACGAGAGCCATGAGATGTTCCTCCTCTGGGCAAGCCCGGGTCCCAGATCCTGTTGTACCTGTGAATAGGCTTCAGGGGGACGGTGAAGACCAGCAACAGCTTTCAGGGCTGCCACCTTCCGTGTGGGACAAGGAGCCGGACGTGTGCCTTTTCGGAATCAGGCTCTGCCGAGGACGAGAGCCATGAGATGTTCCTTCTCTGGGCATGCCCGCGTCCTGAATCCTGTTGTGCCTGTGAATAGGCTGCAGGGGGACGGTGAAGACCAGCAACAGCTTTCAGGGCTGCCACCTTCCGTGTGGGACAAGGAGCCGGACGTGTGCCTTTTCGGAATCAGGCTCTGCCGAGGACGAGAGCCATGAGATGTTCCTCCTCTGGGCAAGCCCGGGTCCCAGATCCTGTTGTGCCTGTGAATAGGCTGCAGGGGGACGGTGAAGACCAGCAACAGCTTTCAGGGCTGCCACCTTCCGTGTGGGACAAGGAGCCGGACGTGTGCCTTTTCGGAATCAGGCTCTGCCGAGGACGAGAGCCATGAGATGTTCCTCCTCTGGGCATGCCCGGGTCCTGAATCCTGTTGTGCCTCTGAATAGGCTGCAGGGGGACGGTGAAGACCAGCAACAGCTTTCAGGGCTGCCACCTTCCGTGTGGGACAATGAGCCGGACTTGTGCCCTTTCGGAATCAGGCTCTGCCGAGGACGAGAGCCATGAGATGTTCCTCCTCTCAGCAAGCCCGTGTCCCAGATCCTGTTGTACCTGTGAATAGGCTGCAGGGGGACGGTGAAGACCAGCAACAGCTTTCAGGGCTGCCACCTTCCGTGTGGGACAAGGAGCCGGACGTGTGCCTTTTCGGAATCAGGCTCTGCCGAGGACGAGAGCCATGAGATTTTCCTTCTCTGGGCATGCCCGGGTCCTGAATCCTGTTGTGCCTCTGAATAGGCTGCAGGGGGACGGTGAAGACCAGCAACAGCTTTCAGGGCTGCCACCTTCCTTGTGGGACAAGGAGCCGGACGTGTGCCTTTTCGGAATCAGGCTCTGCCGAGGACGAGGTCCATGAGATGTTCCTCCTCTGGGCATGCCCGGGTCCCAGATCCTGTTGTGCCTGTGAATAGGCTGCAGGGGGACGGTGAAGACCAGCAACATATTTCAGGGCTGCCAACTTCCGTGTGGGACAAGGAGCCGGACGTGTGCCTTTTCAGAATCAGGCTCTGCCGAGGACTAGATCCATAAGATGTTCCTCCTCTGTGCAAGCCCAGGTCCCAGATCCTGTTGTGCCTGTGAATAGGCTGCAGGGGGACGGTGAAGACCAGCAACAACTTTCAGGGCTGCCACCTTCCGTGTGGGACAAGGAGCCGGACGTGTGCCTTTTCGGAATCAGGCTCTACCGAGGACGAGAGCCATGAGATGTTCCTCCTCTCAGCAAGCCCGGGTCCCAGATCCTGTTGTACCTGTGAATAGGTTGCAGGGGGACGGTGAAGACCAGCAACAGCTTTCAGGGCTGCCACCTTCCGTGTGGGACAAGGAGCCGGACGTGTGCCTTTTCGGAATCAGGCTCTGCCGAGGACGAGAGCCATGAGATGTTCCTCCTCTGGGCATGCCCGGGTCCTGAATCCTGTTGTGCCTGTGAATAGGCTGCAGGGGGACGGTGAAGACCAGCAACAGCTTTCAGGGCTGCCACCTTCCGTGTGGGACAAGGAGCCGGACGTGTGCCTTTTCGGAATCAGGCTCTGCCGAGGACGAGAGCCATGAGATGTTCCTCCTCTGGGCATGCCCGGGTCCCAGATCCTGTTGTGCCTGTGAATAGGCTGCAGGGGGACGGTGAAGACCAGCAACAGCTTTCAGGGCTGCCACCTTCCGTGTGGGACAAGGAGCCGGACGTGTGCCTTTTCGGAATCAGGCTCTGCCGAGGATGACAGCCATGAGATGTTCCTCCTCTGGGCAAGCCCGGGTCCCAGATCCTGTTGTACCTGTGAATAGGCTGCAGGGGGACGGTGAAGACCAGCAACAGCTTTCAGGGCTGCCACCTTCCGTGTGGGACAAGGAGCCGGACGTGTGCCTTTTCGGAATCAGGCTCTGCCGAGGACGAGAGCCATGAGATGTTCCTCCTCTCAGCAAGCCCAGGTCCCAGATCCTGTTGTGCCTGTGAATAGGCTGCAGGGGGACGGTAAAGACCAGCAACAGCTTTCAGGGCTGCCACCTTCCGTGTGGGACAAGGAGCCGGACGTGTGCCTTTTCGGAATCAGGCTGTGCCGAGGAAGAGATCCATGAGATGTTCCTCCTCTGGGCATGCCCGGGTCCTGAATCCTGTTGTGCCTGTGAATAGGCTGCAGGGGGACGGTGAAGACCAGCAACAGCTTTCAGGGCTGCCACCTTCCGTGTGGGACAAGGAGCCAGACGTGTGCCTTTTCGGAATCAGGCTCTGCCGAGGACGAGAGCCATGAGATGTTCCTCCTCTTAGCAAGCCCGGGTCCCAGATCCTGTTGTGCCTGTGAATAGGCTGCAGGGGGACGGTAAAGACCAGCAACAGCTTTCAGGGCTGCCACCTTCCGTGTGGGACAAGGAGCCGGATGTGTGCCTTTTCGGAATCAGGCTCTGCCGAGGACGAGAGCCATGAGATGTTCCTTCTCTGGGCATGCCCGGGTCCTGAATCCTGTTGTGCCTGTGAATAGGCTGCAGGGGGACGGTGAAGACCAGCAACAGCTTTCAGGGCTGCCACCTTCCGTGTGGGACAAGGAGCCGGACGTGTGCCTTTTCGGAATCAGGCTCTGCCGAGGACGAGAGCCATGAGATGTTCCTCCTCTGGGCAAGCCCGGGTCCCAGATCCTGTTGTACCTGTGAATAGGCTTCAGGGGGACGGTGAAGACCAGCAACAGCTTTCAGGGCTGCCACCTTCCGTGTGGGACAAGGAGCCGGACGTGTGCCTTTTCGGAATCAGGCTCTGCCGAGGACGAGAGCCATGAGATGTTCCTTCTCTGGGCATGCCCGCGTCCTGAATCCTGTTGTGCCTGTGAATAGGCTGCAGGGGGACGGTGAAGACCAGCAACAGCTTTCAGGGCTGCCACCTTCCGTGTGGGACAAGGAGCCGGACGTGTGCCTTTTCGGAATCAGGCTCTGCCGAGGACGAGAGCCATGAGATGTTCCTCCTCTGGGCAAGCCCGGGTCCCAGATCCTGTTGTGCCTGTGAATAGGCTGCAGGGGGACGGTGAAGACCAGCAACAGCTTTCAGGGCTGCCACCTTCCGTGTGGGACAAGGAGCCGGACGTGTGCCTTTTCGGAATCAGGCTCTGCCGAGGACGAGAGCCATGAGATGTTCCTCCTCTGGGCATGCCCGGGTCCCAGATCCTGTTGTGCCTGTGAATAGGCTGCAGGGGGACGGTGAAGACCAGCAACAGCTTTCAGGGCTGCCACCTTCCGTGTGGGACAAGGAGCCGGACGTGTGCCTTTTCGGAATCAGGCTCTGCCGAGGACGAGAGCCATGAGATGTTCCTCCTCTGGGCAAGCCCAGGTCCCAGATCCTGTTGTGCCTGTGAATAGGCTGCAGGGGGACGGTGAAGACCAGCAACAACTTTCATGGCTGCCACCTTCCGTGTGGGACAAGGAGCCAGACGTGTGCCTTTTCGGAATCAGGCTCTACCGAGGACGAGAGCCATGAGATGTTCCTCCTCTGGGCAAGCCCGGGTCCCAGATCCTGTTGTACCTGTGAATAGGCTTCAGGGGGACGGTGAAGACCAGCAACAGCTTTCAGGGCTGCCACCTTCCGTGTGGGACAAGGAGCCGGACGTGTGCCTTTTCGGAATCAGGCTCTGCCGAGGACGAGAGCCATGAGATGTTCCTTCTCTGGGCATGCCCGCGTCCTGAATCCTGTTGTGCCTGTGAATAGGCTGCAGGGGGACGGTGAAGACCAGCAACAGCTTTCAGGGCTGCCACCTTCCGTGTGGGACAAGGAGCCGGACGTGTGCCTTTTCGGAATCAGGCTCTGCCGAGGACGAGAGCCATGAGATGTTCCTCCTCTGGGCAAGCCCGGGTCCCAGATCCTGTTGTGCCTGTGAATAGGCTGCAGGGGGACGGTGAAGACCAGCAACAGCTTTCAGGGCTGCCACCTTCCGTGTGGGACAAGGAGCCGGACGTGTGCCTTTTCGGAATCAGGCTCTGCCGAGGACGAGAGCCATGAGATGTTCCTCCTCTGGGCATGCCCGGGTCCTGAATCCTGTTGTGCCTCTGAATAGGCTGCAGGGGGACGGTGAAGACCAGCAACAGCTTTCAGGGCTGCCACCTTCCGTGTGGGACAATGAGCCGGACTTGTGCCCTTTCGGAATCAGGCTCTGCCGCGGACGAGAGCCATGAGATGTTCCTCCTCTCAGCAAGCCCGTGTCCCAGATCCTGTTGTACCTGTGAATAGGCTGCAGGGGGACGGTGAAGACCAGCAACAGCTTTCAGGGCTGCCACCTTCCGTGTGGGACAAGGAGCCGGACGTGTGCCTTTTCGGAATCAGGCTCTGCCGAGGACGAGAGCCATGAGATTTTCCTTCTCTGGGCATGCCCGGGTCCTGAATCCTGTTGTGCCTCTGAATAGGCTGCAGGGGGACGGTGAAGACCAGCAACAGCTTTCAGGGCTGCCACCTTCCTTGTGGGACAAGGAGCCGGACGTGTGCCTTTTCGGAATCAGGCTCTGCCGAGGACGAGGTCCATGAGATGTTCCTCCTCTGGGCATGCCCGGGTCCCAGATCCTGTTGTGCCTGTGAATAGGCTGCAGGGGGACGGTGAAGACCAGCAACATATTTCAGGGCTGCCAACTTCCGTGTGGGACAAGGAGCCGGACGTGTGCCTTTTCAGAATCAGGCTCTGCCGAGGACTAGATCCATAAGATGTTCCTCCTCTGTGCAAGCCCAGGTCCCAGATCCTGTTGTGCCTGTGAATAGGCTGCAGGGGGACGGTGAAGACCAGCAACAACTTTCAGGGCTGCCACCTTCCGTGTGGGACAAGGAGCCGGACGTGTGCCTTTTCGGAATCAGGCTCTACCGAGGACGAGAGCCATGAGATGTTCCTCCTCTCAGCAAGCCCGGGTCCCAGATCCTGTTGTACCTGTGAATAGGTTGCAGGGGGACGGTGAAGACCAGCAACAGCTTTCAGGGCTGCCACCTTCCGTGTGGGACAAGGAGCCGGACGTGTGCCTTTTCGGAATCAGGCTCTGCCGAGGACGAGAGCCATGAGATGTTCCTCCTCTGGGCATGCCCGGGTCCTGAATCCTGTTGTGCCTGTGAATAGGCTGCAGGGGGACGGTGAAGACCAGCAACAGCTTTCAGGGCTGCCACCTTCCGTGTGGGACAAGGAGCCGGACGTGTGCCTTTTCGGAATCAGGCTCTGCCGAGGACGAGAGCCATGAGATGTTCCTCCTCTGGGCATGCCCGGGTCCCAGATCCTGTTGTGCCTGTGAATAGGCTGCAGGGGGACGGTGAAGACCAGCAACAGCTTTCAGGGCTGCCACCTTCCGTGTGGGACAAGGAGCCGGACGTGTGCCTTTTCGGAATCAGGCTCTGCCGAGGATGACAGCCATGAGATGTTCCTCCTCTGGGCAAGCCCGGGTCCCAGATCCTGTTGTACCTGTGAATAGGCTGCAGGGGGACGGTGAAGACCAGCAACAGCTTTCAGGGCTGCCACCTTCCGTGTGGGACAAGGAGCCGGACGTGTGCCTTTTCGGAATCAGGCTCTGCCGAGGACGAGAGCCATGAGATGTTCCTCCTCTCAGCAAGCCCAGGTCCCAGATCCTGTTGTGCCTGTGAATAGGCTGCAGGGGGACGGTAAAGACCAGCAACAGCTTTCAGGGCTGCCACCTTCCGTGTGGGACAAGGAGCCGGACGTGTGCCTTTTCGGAATCAGGCTGTGCCGAGGAAGAGATCCATGAGATGTTCCTCCTCTGGGCATGCCCGGGTCCTGAATCCTGTTGTGCCTGTGAATAGGCTGCAGGGGGACGGTGAAGACCAGCAACAGCTTTCAGGGCTGCCACCTTCCGTGTGGGACAAGGAGCCAGACGTGTGCCTTTTCGGAATCAGGCTCTGCCGAGGACGAGAGCCATGAGATGTTCCTCCTCTTAGCAAGCCCGGGTCCCAGATCCTGTTGTGCCTGTGAATAGGCTGCAGGGGGACGGTAAAGACCAGCAACAGCTTTCAGGGCTGCCACCTTCCGTGTGGGACAAGGAGCCGGACGTGTGCCTTTTCGGAATCAGGCTCTGCCGAGGACGAGAGCCATGAGATGTTCCTTCTCTGGGCATGCCCGGGTCCTGAATCCTGTTGTGCCTGTGAATAGGCTGCAGGGGGACGGTGAAGACCAGCAACAGCTTTCAGGGCTGCCACCTTCCGTGTGGGACAAGGAGCCGGACGTGTGCCTTTTCGGAATCAGGCTCTGCCGAGGACGAGAGCCATGAGATGTTCCTCCTCTGGGCAAGCCCGGGTCCCAGATCCTGTTGTACCTGTGAATAGGCTTCAGGGGGACGGTGAAGACCAGCAACAGCTTTCAGGGCTGCCAGCTTCCGTGTGGGACAAGAAGCCGGACGTGTGCCTTTTCGGAATCAGGCTCTGCCGAGGACGAGAGCCATGAGATGTTCCTTCTCTGGGCATGCCCGCGTCCTGAATCCTGTTGTGCCTGTGAATAGGCTGCAGGGGGACGGTGAAGACCAGCAACAGCTTTCAGGGCTGCCACCTTCCGTGTGGGACAAGGAGCCGGACGTGTGCCTTTTCGGAATCAGGCTCTGCCGAGGACGAGAGCCATGAGATGTTCCTCCTCTGGGCAAGCCCGGGTCCCAGATCCTGTTGTGCCTGTGAATAGGCTGCAGGGGGACGGTGAAGACCAGCAACAGCTTTCAGGGCTGCCACCTTCCGTGTGGGACAAGGAGCCGGACGTGTGCCTTTTCGGAATCAGGCTCTGCCGAGGACGAGAGCCATGAGATGTTCCTCCTCTGGGCATGCCCGGGTCCCAGATCCTGTTGTGCCTGTGAATAGGCTGCAGGGGGACGGTGAAGACCAGCAACAGCTTTCAGGGCTGCCACCTTCCGTGTGGGACAAGGAGCCGGACGTGTGCCTTTTCGGAATCAGGCTCTGCCGAGGACGAGAGCCATGAGATGTTCCTCCTCTGGGCAAGCCCAGGTCCCAGATCCTGTTGTGCCTGTGAATAGGCTGCAGGGGGACGGTGAAGACCAGCAACAACTTTCATGGCTGCCACCTTCCGTGTGGGACAAGGAGCCAGACGTGTGCCTTTTCGGAATCAGGCTCTACCGAGGACGAGAGCCATGAGATGTTCCTCCTCTGGGCAAGCCCGGGTCCCAGATCCTGTTGTACCTGTGAATAGTCTGCAGGGGGCCGGTGAAGACCAGCAACATCTTTCAGGGCTGCCACCTTCCGTGTGGGACAAGGAGCCGGACGTGTGCCTTTTCGGAATCAGGCTCTGCCGAGGACGAGAGCCATGAGATGTTCCTCCTCTGGGCAAGCCCGGGTCCTGAATCCTGTTGTGCCTCTGAATAGGCTGCAGGGGGACGGTGAAGACCAGCAACATCTTTCAGGGCTGCCACCTTCCGTGTGGGACAAGGAGCCGGACGTGTGCCTTTTCGGAATCAGGCTCTGCCGAGGACGAGAGCCATGAGATGTTCCTCCTCTGGGCATGCCCGGTTAACAGATCCGGTTGTACCTGTGAATAGGCTGCAGGGGGATGGTGAAGACCAGCAACAGCTTTCAGGGCTGCCACCTTCCGTGTGGGACAAGGAGCCGGACGTGTGCCTTTTCGGAATCAGGCTCTGCCGAGGACGAGAGCCATGAGATGTTCCTCCTCTCAGCAAGCCCAGGTCCCAGATCCTGTTGTGCCTGTGAATAGGCTGCAGGGGGACGGTGAAGACCAGCAACAACTTTCAGGGCTGCCACCTTCCGTGTGGGACAAGGAGACAGACGTGTGCCTTTTCGGAATCAGGCTCTACCGAGGACGAGAGCCATGAGATGTTCCTCCTCTGGGCAAGCCCGGGTCCCAGATCCTGTTGTACCTGTGAATAGGCTGCAGGGGGACGGTGAAGACCAGCAACAGCTTTCAGGGCTGCCACCTTCCGTGTGGGACAAGGAGCCCGACGTGTGCCTTTTTGGAATCAGGCTCTGCCGAGGACGAGAGCCATGAGATGTTCCTCCTCTGGGCAAGCCCGGGTCCCAGATCCTGTTGTGCCTGTGAATAGGCTGCAGGGGGACGGTGAAGACCAGCAACAGCTTTCAGGGCTGCCACCTTCCGTGTGGGACAAGGAGCCGGACGTGTGCCTTTTCGGAATCAGGCTCTGCCGAGGAAGAGAGCCATGAGATGTTCCTCCTCTGGGCATGCCCGTTTCCCAGATCCTGTTGTGCCTGTGAATAGGCTGCAGGGGGACGGTGAAGACCAGCAACAGCTTTCAGGGCTGCCACCTTCCGTGTGGGACAAGGAGCCGGACGTGTGCCTTTTCGGAATCAGGCTCTGCCGAGGACGAGAGCCATGAGATGTTCCTCCTCTGGGCATGCCCGGGTCCCAGATCCTGTTGTGCCTCTGAATAGGCTGCAGGGGGACGGTGAAGACCAGCAACATCTTTCAGGGCTGCCACCTTCCGTGTGGGACAAGGAGCCGGACGTGTGCCTTTTCGGAATCAGGCTCTGCCGAGGACGAGAGCCATGAGATGTTCTTCCTCTCAGCAAGCCCGGGTCCCAGATCCTGTTGTGCCTGTGAATAGGCTGCAGGGGGACGGTGAAGACCAGCAACAGCTTTCAGGGCTGCCACCTTCCGTGTGGGACAAGGAGCCGGACGTGTGCCTTTTCGGAATCAGGCTCTGCCGAGGAAGAGATCCATGAGATGTTCCTCCTCTGGGCATGCCCGGGTCCCAGATCCTGTTGTGCCTGTGAATAGGCTGCAGGGGGACCGTGAAGACCAGCAACAGCTTTCAGGGCTGCCACCTTCCGTGTGGGACAAGGAGCCGGACGTTTGCCTTTTCGGAATCAGGCTCTGCCGAGGATGACAGCCATGAGATGTTCCTCCTCTGGGCAAGCCCGGGTCCCAGATCCTGTTGTACCTGTGAATAGGCTGCAGGGGGACGGTGAAGACCAGCAACAGCTTTCAGGGCTGCCACCTTCCGTGTGGGACAAGGAGCCGGACGTGTGCCTTTTCGGAATCAGGCTCTGCCGAGGACGAGAGCCATGAGATGTTCCTTCTCTGGGCATGCCCGGGTCCTGAATCCTGTTGTGCCTGTGAATAGGCTGCAGGGGGACGGTGAAGACCAGCAACAGCTTTCAGGGCTGCCACCTTCCGTGTGGGACAAGGAGCCGGACGTGTGCCTTTTCGGAATCAGGCTCTGCCGAGGACGAGAGCCATGAGATGTTCCTCCTCTGGGCAAGCCCGGGTCCCAGATCCTGTTGTACCTGTGAATAGGCTTCAGGGGGACGGTGAAGACCAGCAACAGCTTTCAGGGCTGCCACCTTCCGTGTGGGACAAGGAGCCGGACGTGTGCCTTTTCGGAATCAGGCTCTGCCGAGGACGAGAGCCATGAGATGTTCCTTCTCTGGGCATGCCCGCGTCCTGAATCCTGTTGTGCCTGTGAATAGGCTGCAGGGGGACGGTGAAGACCAGCAACAGCTTTCAGGGCTGCCACCTTCCGTGTGGGACAAGGAGCCGGACGTGTGCCTTTTCGGAATCAGGCTCTGCCGAGGACGAGAGCCATGAGATGTTCCTCCTCTGGGCATGCCCGGGTCCTGAATCCTGTTGTGCCTCTGAATAGGCTGCAGGGGGACGGTGAAGACCAGCAACAGCTTTCAGGGCTGCCACCTTCCTAGTGGGAGAAGGAGCCGGACGTGTGCCTTTTCGGAATCAGGCTCTGCCGAGGACGAGGTCCATGAGATGTTCCTCCTCTGGGCATGCCCGGGTCCCAGATCCTGTTGTGCCTGTGAATAGGCTGCAGGGGGACGGTGAAGACCAGCAACATATTTCAGGGCTGCCAACTTCCGTGTGGGACAAGGAGCCGGACGTGTGCCTTTTCAGAATCAGGCTCTGCCGAGGACTAGATCCATAAGATGTTCCTCCTCTGTGCAAGCCCAGGTCCCAGATCCTGTTGTGCCTGTGAATAGGCTGCAGGGGGACGGTGAAGACCAGCAACAACTTTCAGGGCTGCCACCTTCCGTGTGGGACAAGGAGCCGGACGTGTGCCTTTTCGGAATCAGGCTCTACCGAGGACGAGAGCCATGAGATGTTCCTCCTCTCAGCAAGCCCGGGTCCCAGATCCTGTTGTACCTGTGAATAGGTTGCAGGGGGACGGTGAAGACCAGCAACAGCTTTCAGGGCTGCCACCTTCCGTGTGGGACAAGGAGCCGGACGTGTGCCTTTTCGGAATCAGGCTCTGCCGAGGACGAGAGCCATGAGATGTTCCTCCTCTGGGCATGCCCGGGTCCTGAATCCTGTTGTGCCTGTGAATAGGCTGCAGGGGGACGGTGAAGACCAGCAACAGCTTTCAGGGCTGCCACCTTCCGTGTGGGACAAGGAGCCGGACGTGTGCCTTTTCGGAATCAGGCTCTGCCGAGGACGAGAGCCATGAGATGTTCCTCCTCTGGGCATGCCCGGGTCCCAGATCCTGTTGTGCCTGTGAATAGGCTGCAGGGGGACGGTGAAGACCAGCAACAGCTTTCAGGGCTGCCACCTTCCGTGTGGGACAAGGAGCCGGACGTGTGCCTTTTCGGAATCAGGCTCTGCCGAGGACGAGAGCCATGAGATGTTCCTTCTCTGGGCATGCCCGCGTCCTGAATCCTGTTGTGCCTGTGAATAGGCTGCAGGGGGACGGTGAAGACCAGCAACAGCTTTCAGGGCTGCCACCTTCCGTGTGGGACAAGGAGCCGGACGTGTGCCTTTTCGGAATCAGGCTCTGCCGAGGACGAGAGCCATGAGATGTTCCTCCTCTGGGCATGCCCGGGTCCTGAATCCTGTTGTGCCTCTGAATAGGCTGCAGGGGGACGGTGAAGACCAGCAACAGCTTTCAGGGCTGCCACCTTCCTTGTGGGACAAGGAGCCGGACGTGTGCCTTTTCGGAATCAGGCTCTGCCGAGGACGAGGTCCATGAGATGTTCCTCCTCTGGGCATGCCCGGGTCCCAGATCCTGTTGTGCCTGTGAATAGGCTGCAGGGGGACGGTGAAGACCAGCAACATATTTCAGGGCTGCCAACTTCCGTGTGGGACAAGGAGCCGGACGTGTGCCTTTTCAGAATCAGGCTCTGCCGAGGACTAGATCCATAAGATGTTCCTCCTCTGTGCAAGCCCAGGTCCCAGATCCTGTTGTGCCTGTGAATAGGCTGCAGGGGGACGGTGAAGACCAGCAACAACTTTCAGGGCTGCCACCTTCCGTGTGGGACAAGGAGCCGGACGTGTGCCTTTTCGGAATCAGGCTCTGCCGAGGACGAGAGCCATGAGATGTTCCTCCTCTCAGCAAGCCCAGGTCCCAGATCCTGTTGTGCCTGTGAATAGGCTGCAGGGGGACGGTGAAGACCAGCAACAGCTTTCAGGGCTGCCACCTTCCGTGTGGGACAAGGAGCCGGACGTGTGCCTTTTCGGAATCAGGCTCTGCCGAGGACGAGAGCCATGAGATTTTCCTTCTCTGGGCATGCCCGGGTCCTGAATCCTGTTGTGCCTCTGAATAGGCTGCAGGGGGACGGTGAAGACCAGCAACAGCTTTCAGGGCTGCCACCTTCCTTGTGGGACAAGGAGCCGGACGTGTGCCTTTTCGGAATCAGGCTCTGCCGAGGACGAGGTCCATGAGATGTTCCTCCTCTGGGCATGCCCGGGTCCCAGATCCTGTTGTGCCTGTGAATAGGCTGCAGGGGGACGGTGAAGACCAGCAACATATTTCAGGGCTGCCAACTTCCGTGTGGGACAAGGAGCCGGACGTGTGCCTTTTCAGAATCAGGCTCTGCCGAGGACTAGATCCATAAGATGTTCCTCCTCTGTGCAAGCCCAGGTCCCAGATCCTGTTGTGCCTGTGAATAGGCTGCAGGGGGACGGTGAAGACCAGCAACAACTTTCAGGGCTGCCACCTTCCGTGTGGGACAAGGAGCCGGACGTGTGCCTTTTCGGAATCAGGCTCTACCGAGGACGAGAGCCATGAGATGTTCCTCCTCTCAGCAAGCCCGGGTCCCAGATCCTGTTGTACCTGTGAATAGGTTGCAGGGGGACGGTGAAGACCAGCAACAGCTTTCAGGGCTGCCACCTTCCGTGTGGGACAAGGAGCCGGACGTGTGCCTTTTCGGAATCAGGCTCTGCCGAGGACGAGAGCCATGAGATGTTCCTCCTCTGGGCATGCCCGGGTCCTGAATCCTGTTGTGCCTGTGAATAGGCTGCAGGGGGACGGTGAAGACCAGCAACAGCTTTCAGGGCTGCCACCTTCCGTGTGGGACAAGGAGCCGGACGTGTGCCTTTTCGGAATCAGGCTCTGCCGAGGACGAGAGCCATGAGATGTTCCTCCTCTGGGCATGCCCGGGTCCCAGATCCTGTTGTGCCTGTGAATAGGCTGCAGGGGGACGGTGAAGACCAGCAACAGCTTTCAGGGCTGCCACCTTCCGTGTGGGACAAGGAGCCGGACGTGTGCCTTTTCGGAATCAGGCTCTGCCGAGGATGACAGCCATGAGATGTTCCTCCTCTGGGCAAGCCCGGGTCCCAGATCCTGTTGTACCTGTGAATAGGCTGCAGGGGGACGGTGAAGACCAGCAACAGCTTTCAGGGCTGCCACCTTCCGTGTGGGACAAGGAGCCGGACGTGTGCCTTTTCGGAATCAGGCTCTGCCGAGGACGAGAGCCATGAGATGTTCCTCCTCTCAGCAAGCCCAGGTCCCAGATCCTGTTGTGCCTGTGAATAGGCTGCAGGGGGACGGTAAAGACCAGCAACAGCTTTCAGGGCTGCCACCTTCCGTGTGGGACAAGGAGCCGGACGTGTGCCTTTTCGGAATCAGGCTGTGCCGAGGAAGAGATCCATGAGATGTTCCTCCTCTGGGCATGCCCGGGTCCTGAATCCTGTTGTGCCTGTGAATAGGCTGCAGGGGGACGGTGAAGACCAGCAACAGCTTTCAGGGCTGCCACCTTCCGTGTGGGACAAGGAGCCAGACGTGTGCCTTTTCGGAATCAGGCTCTGCCGAGGACGAGAGCCATGAGATGTTCCTCCTCTTAGCAAGCCCGGGTCCCAGATCCTGTTGTGCCTGTGAATAGGCTGCAGGGGGACGGTAAAGACCAGCAACAGCTTTCAGGGCTGCCACCTTCCGTGTGGGACAAGGAGCCGGACGTGTGCCTTTTCGGAATCAGGCTCTGCCGAGGACGAGAGCCATGAGATGTTCCTTCTCTGGGCATGCCCGGGTCCTGAATCCTGTTGTGCCTGTGAATAGGCTGCAGGGGGACGGTGAAGACCAGCAACAGCTTTCAGGGCTGCCACCTTCCGTGTGGGACAAGGAGCCGGACGTGTGCCTTTTCGGAATCAGGCTCTGCCGAGGACGAGAGCCATGAGATGTTCCTCCTCTGGGCAAGCCCGGGTCCCAGATCCTGTTGTACCTGTGAATAGGCTTCAGGGGGACGGTGAAGACCAGCAACAGCTTTCAGGGCTGCCACCTTCCGTGTGGGACAAGGAGCCGGACGTGTGCCTTTTCGGAATCAGGCTCTGCCGAGGACGAGAGCCATGAGATGTTCCTTCTCTGGGCATGCCCGCGTCCTGAATCCTGTTGTGCCTGTGAATAGGCTGCAGGGGGACGGTGAAGACCAGCAACAGCTTTCAGGGCTGCCACCTTCCGTGTGGGACAAGGAGCCGGACGTGTGCCTTTTCGGAATCAGGCTCTGCCGAGGACGAGAGCCATGAGATGTTCCTCCTCTGGGCAAGCCCGGGTCCCAGATCCTGTTGTGCCTGTGAATAGGCTGCAGGGGGACGGTGAAGACCAGCAACAGCTTTCAGGGCTGCCACCTTCCGTGTGGGACAAGGAGCCGGACGTGTGCCTTTTCGGAATCAGGCTCTGCCGAGGACGAGAGCCATGAGATGTTCCTCCTCTGGGCATGCCCGGGTCCCAGATCCTGTTGTGCCTGTGAATAGGCTGCAGGGGGACGGTGAAGACCAGCAACAGCTTTCAGGGCTGCCACCTTCCGTGTGGGACAAGGAGCCGGACGTGTGCCTTTTCGGAATCAGGCTCTGCCGAGGACGAGAGCCATGAGATGTTCCTCCTCTGGGCAAGCCCAGGTCCCAGATCCTGTTGTGCCTGTGAATAGGCTGCAGGGGGACGGTGAAGACCAGCAACAACTTTCATGGCTGCCACCTTCCGTGTGGGACAAGGAGCCAGACGTGTGCCTTTTCGGAATCAGGCTCTACCGAGGACGAGAGCCATGAGATGTTCCTCCTCTGGGCAAGCCCGGGTCCCAGATCCTGTTGTACCTGTGAATAGGCTTCAGGGGGACGGTGAAGACCAGCAACAGCTTTCAGGGCTGCCACCTTCCGTGTGGGACAAGGAGCCGGACGTGTGCCTTTTCGGAATCAGGCTCTGCCGAGGACGAGAGCCATGAGATGTTCCTTCTCTGGGCATGCCCGCGTCCTGAATCCTGTTGTGCCTGTGAATAGGCTGCAGGGGGACGGTGAAGACCAGCAACAGCTTTCAGGGCTGCCACCTTCCGTGTGGGACAAGGAGCCGGACGTGTGCCTTTTCGGAATCAGGCTCTGCCGAGGACGAGAGCCATGAGATGTTCCTCCTCTGGGCAAGCCCGGGTCCCAGATCCTGTTGTGCCTGTGAATAGGCTGCAGGGGGACGGTGAAGACCAGCAACAGCTTTCAGGGCTGCCACCTTCCGTGTGGGACAAGGAGCCGGACGTGTGCCTTTTCGGAATCAGGCTCTGCCGAGGACGAGAGCCATGAGATGTTCCTCCTCTGGGCATGCCCGGGTCCTGAATCCTGTTGTGCCTCTGAATAGGCTGCAGGGGGACGGTGAAGACCAGCAACAGCTTTCAGGGCTGCCACCTTCCGTGTGGGACAATGAGCCGGACTTGTGCCCTTTCGGAATCAGGCTCTGCCGCGGACGAGAGCCATGAGATGTTCCTCCTCTCAGCAAGCCCGTGTCCCAGATCCTGTTGTACCTGTGAATAGGCTGCAGGGGGACGGTGAAGACCAGCAACAGCTTTCAGGGCTGCCACCTTCCGTGTGGGACAAGGAGCCGGACGTGTGCCTTTTCGGAATCAGGCTCTGCCGAGGACGAGAGCCATGAGATTTTCCTTCTCTGGGCATGCCCGGGTCCTGAATCCTGTTGTGCCTCTGAATAGGCTGCAGGGGGACGGTGAAGACCAGCAACAGCTTTCAGGGCTGCCACCTTCCTTGTGGGACAAGGAGCCGGACGTGTGCCTTTTCGGAATCAGGCTCTGCCGAGGACGAGGTCCATGAGATGTTCCTCCTCTGGGCATGCCCGGGTCCCAGATCCTGTTGTGCCTGTGAATAGGCTGCAGGGGGACGGTGAAGACCAGCAACATATTTCAGGGCTGCCAACTTCCGTGTGGGACAAGGAGCCGGACGTGTGCCTTTTCAGAATCAGGCTCTGCCGAGGACTAGATCCATAAGATGTTCCTCCTCTGTGCAAGCCCAGGTCCCAGATCCTGTTGTGCCTGTGAATAGGCTGCAGGGGGACGGTGAAGACCAGCAACAACTTTCAGGGCTGCCACCTTCCGTGTGGGACAAGGAGCCGGACGTGTGCCTTTTCGGAATCAGGCTCTACCGAGGACGAGAGCCATGAGATGTTCCTCCTCTCAGCAAGCCCGGGTCCCAGATCCTGTTGTACCTGTGAATAGGTTGCAGGGGGACGGTGAAGACCAGCAACAGCTTTCAGGGCTGCCACCTTCCGTGTGGGACAAGGAGCCGGACGTGTGCCTTTTCGGAATCAGGCTCTGCCGAGGACGAGAGCCATGAGATGTTCCTCCTCTGGGCATGCCCGGGTCCTGAATCCTGTTGTGCCTGTGAATAGGCTGCAGGGGGACGGTGAAGACCAGCAACAGCTTTCAGGGCTGCCACCTTCCGTGTGGGACAAGGAGCCGGACGTGTGCCTTTTCGGAATCAGGCTCTGCCGAGGACGAGAGCCATGAGATGTTCCTCCTCTGGGCATGCCCGGGTCCCAGATCCTGTTGTGCCTGTGAATAGGCTGCAGGGGGACGGTGAAGACCAGCAACAGCTTTCAGGGCTGCCACCTTCCGTGTGGGACAAGGAGCCGGACGTGTGCCTTTTCGGAATCAGGCTCTGCCGAGGATGACAGCCATGAGATGTTCCTCCTCTGGGCAAGCCCGGGTCCCAGATCCTGTTGTACCTGTGAATAGGCTGCAGGGGGACGGTGAAGACCAGCAACAGCTTTCAGGGCTGCCACCTTCCGTGTGGGACAAGGAGCCGGACGTGTGCCTTTTCGGAATCAGGCTCTGCCGAGGACGAGAGCCATGAGATGTTCCTCCTCTCAGCAAGCCCAGGTCCCAGATCCTGTTGTGCCTGTGAATAGGCTGCAGGGGGACGGTAAAGACCAGCAACAGCTTTCAGGGCTGCCACCTTCCGTGTGGGACAAGGAGCCGGACGTGTGCCTTTTCGGAATCAGGCTGTGCCGAGGAAGAGATCCATGAGATGTTCCTCCTCTGGGCATGCCCGGGTCCTGAATCCTGTTGTGCCTGTGAATAGGCTGCAGGGGGACGGTGAAGACCAGCAACAGCTTTCAGGGCTGCCACCTTCCGTGTGGGACAAGGAGCCAGACGTGTGCCTTTTCGGAATCAGGCTCTGCCGAGGACGAGAGCCATGAGATGTTCCTCCTCTTAGCAAGCCCGGGTCCCAGATCCTGTTGTGCCTGTGAATAGGCTGCAGGGGGACGGTAAAGACCAGCAACAGCTTTCAGGGCTGCCACCTTCCGTGTGGGACAAGGAGCCGGACGTGTGCCTTTTCGGAATCAGGCTCTGCCGAGGACGAGAGCCATGAGATGTTCCTTCTCTGGGCATGCCCGGGTCCTGAATCCTGTTGTGCCTGTGAATAGGCTGCAGGGGGACGGTGAAGACCAGCAACAGCTTTCAGGGCTGCCACCTTCCGTGTGGGACAAGGAGCCGGACGTGTGCCTTTTCGGAATCAGGCTCTGCCGAGGACGAGAGCCATGAGATGTTCCTCCTCTGGGCAAGCCCGGGTCCCAGATCCTGTTGTACCTGTGAATAGGCTTCAGGGGGACGGTGAAGACCAGCAACAGCTTTCAGGGCTGCCACCTTCCGTGTGGGACAAGGAGCCGGACGTGTGCCTTTTCGGAATCAGGCTCTGCCGAGGACGAGAGCCATGAGATGTTCCTTCTCTGGGCATGCCCGCGTCCTGAATCCTGTTGTGCCTGTGAATAGGCTGCAGGGGGACGGTGAAGACCAGCAACAGCTTTCAGGGCTGCCACCTTCCGTGTGGGACAAGGAGCCGGACGTGTGCCTTTTCGGAATCAGGCTCTGCCGAGGACGAGAGCCATGAGATGTTCCTCCTCTGGGCAAGCCCGGGTCCCAGATCCTGTTGTGCCTGTGAATAGGCTGCAGGGGGACGGTGAAGACCAGCAACAGCTTTCAGGGCTGCCACCTTCCGTGTGGGACAAGGAGCCGGACGTGTGCCTTTTCGGAATCAGGCTCTGCCGAGGACGAGAGCCATGAGATGTTCCTCCTCTGGGCATGCCCGGGTCCCAGATCCTGTTGTGCCTGTGAATAGGCTGCAGGGGGACGGTGAAGACCAGCAACAGCTTTCAGGGCTGCCACCTTCCGTGTGGGACAAGGAGCCGGACGTGTGCCTTTTCGGAATCAGGCTCTGCCGAGGACGAGAGCCATGAGATGTTCCTCCTCTGGGCAAGCCCAGGTCCCAGATCCTGTTGTGCCTGTGAATAGGCTGCAGGGGGACGGTGAAGACCAGCAACAACTTTCATGGCTGCCACCTTCCGTGTGGGACAAGGAGCCAGACGTGTGCCTTTTCGGAATCAGGCTCTACCGAGGACGAGAGCCATGAGATGTTCCTCCTCTGGGCAAGCCCGGGTCCCAGATCCTGTTGTACCTGTGAATAGTCTGCAGGGGGCCGGTGAAGACCAGCAACATCTTTCAGGGCTGCCACCTTCCGTGTGGGACAAGGAGCCGGACGTGTGCCTTTTCGGAATCAGGCTCTGCCGAGGACGAGAGCCATGAGATGTTCCTCCTCTGGGCAAGCCCGGGTCCTGAATCCTGTTGTGCCTCTGAATAGGCTGCAGGGGGACGGTGAAGACCAGCAACATCTTTCAGGGCTGCCACCTTCCGTGTGGGACAAGGAGCCGGACGTGTGCCTTTTCGGAATCAGGCTCTGCCGAGGACGAGAGCCATGAGATGTTCCTCCTCTGGGCATGCCCGGTTAACAGATCCGGTTGTACCTGTGAATAGGCTGCAGGGGGATGGTGAAGACCAGCAACAGCTTTCAGGGCTGCCACCTTCCGTGTGGGACAAGGAGCCGGACGTGTGCCTTTTCGGAATCAGGCTCTGCCGAGGACGAGAGCCATGAGATGTTCCTCCTCTCAGCAAGCCCAGGTCCCAGATCCTGTTGTGCCTGTGAATAGGCTGCAGGGGGACGGTGAAGACCAGCAACAACTTTCAGGGCTGCCACCTTCCGTGTGGGACAAGGAGACAGACGTGTGCCTTTTCGGAATCAGGCTCTACCGAGGACGAGAGCCATGAGATGTTCCTCCTCTGGGCAAGCCCGGGTCCCAGATCCTGTTGTACCTGTGAATAGTCTGCAGGGGGACGGTGAAGACCAGCAACAGCTTTCAGGGCTGCCACCTTCCGTGTGGGACAAGGAGCCCGACGTGTGCCTTTTTGGAATCAGGCTCTGCCGAGGACGAGAGCCATGAGATGTTCCTCCTCTGGGCAAGCCCGGGTCCCAGATCCTGTTGTGCCTGTGAATAGGCTGCAGGGGGACGGTGAAGACCAGCAACAGCTTTCAGGGCTGCCACCTTCCGTGTGGGACAAGGAGCCGGACGTGTGCCTTTTCGGAATCAGGCTCTGCCGAGGAAGAGAGCCATGAGATGTTCCTCCTCTGGGCATGCCCGTTTCCCAGATCCTGTTGTGCCTGTGAATAGGCTGCAGGGGGACGGTGAAGACCAGCAACAGCTTTCAGGGCTGCCACCTTCCGTGTGGGACAAGGAGCCGGACGTGTGCCTTTTCGGAATCAGGCTCTGCCGAGGACGAGAGCCATGAGATGTTCCTCCTCTGGGCATGCCCGGGTCCCAGATCCTGTTGTGCCTCTGAATAGGCTGCAGGGGGACGGTGAAGACCAGCAACATCTTTCAGGGCTGCCACCTTCCGTGTGGGACAAGGAGCCGGACGTGTGCCTTTTCGGAATCAGGCTCTGCCGAGGACGAGAGCCATGAGATGTTCTTCCTCTCAGCAAGCCCGGGTCCCAGATCCTGTTGTGCCTGTGAATAGGCTGCAGGGGGACGGTGAAGACCAGCAACAGCTTTCAGGGCTGCCACCTTCCGTGTGGGACAAGGAGCCGGACGTGTGCCTTTTCGGAATCAGGCTCTGCCGAGGAAGAGATCCATGAGATGTTCCTCCTCTGGGCATGCCCGGGTCCCAGATCCTGTTGTGCCTGTGAATAGGCTGCAGGGGGACAGTGAAGACCAGCAACAGCTTTCAGGGCTGCCACCTTCCGTGTGGGACAAGGAGCCGGACGTTTGCCTTTTCGGAATCAGGCTCTGCCGAGGATGACAGCCATGAGATGTTCCTCCTCTGGGCAAGCCCGGGTCCCAGATCCTGTTGTACCTGTGAATAGGCTGCAGGGGGACGGTGAAGACCAGCAACAGCTTTCAGGGCTGCCACCTTCCGTGTGGGACAAGGAGCCGGACGTGTGCCTTTTCGGAATCAGGCTCTGCCGAGGACGAGAGCCATGAGATGTTCCTTCTCTGGGCATGCCCGGGTCCTGAATCCTGTTGTGCCTGTGAATAGGCTGCAGGGGGACGGTGAAGACCAGCAACAGCTTTCAGGGCTGCCACCTTCCGTGTGGGACAAGGAGCCGGACGTGTGCCTTTTCGGAATCAGGCTCTGCCGAGGACGAGAGCCATGAGATGTTCCTCCTCTGGGCAAGCCCGGGTCCCAGATCCTGTTGTACCTGTGAATAGGCTTCAGGGGGACGGTGAAGACCAGCAACAGCTTTCAGGGCTGCCACCTTCCGTGTGGGACAAGGAGCCGGACGTGTGCCTTTTCGGAATCAGGCTCTGCCGAGGACGAGAGCCATGAGATGTTCCTTCTCTGGGCATGCCCGCGTCCTGAATCCTGTTGTGCCTGTGAATAGGCTGCAGGGGGACGGTGAAGACCAGCAACAGCTTTCAGGGCTGCCACCTTCCGTGTGGGACAAGGAGCCGGACGTGTGCCTTTTCGGAATCAGGCTCTGCCGAGGACGAGAGCCATGAGATGTTCCTCCTCTGGGCATGCCCGGGTCCTGAATCCTGTTGTGCCTCTGAATAGGCTGCAGGGGGACGGTGAAGACCAGCAACAGCTTTCAGGGCTGCCACCTTCCTTGTGGGAGAAGGAGCCGGACGTGTGCCTTTTCGGAATCAGGCTCTGCCGAGGACGAGGTCCATGAGATGTTCCTCCTCTGGGCATGCCCGGGTCCCAGATCCTGTTGTGCCTGTGAATAGGCTGCAGGGGGACGGTGAAGACCAGCAACATATTTCAGGGCTGCCAACTTCCGTGTGGGACAAGGAGCCGGACGTGTGCCTTTTCAGAATCAGGCTCTGCCGAGGACTAGATCCATAAGATGTTCCTCCTCTGTGCAAGCCCAGGTCCCAGATCCTGTTGTGCCTGTGAATAGGCTGCAGGGGGACGGTGAAGACCAGCAACAACTTTCAGGGCTGCCACCTTCCGTGTGGGACAAGGAGCCGGACGTGTGCCTTTTCGGAATCAGGCTCTACCGAGGACGAGAGCCATGAGATGTTCCTCCTCTCAGCAAGCCCGGGTCCCAGATCCTGTTGTACCTGTGAATAGGTTGCAGGGGGACGGTGAAGACCAGCAACAGCTTTCAGGGCTGCCACCTTCCGTGTGGGACAAGGAGCCGGACGTGTGCCTTTTCGGAATCAGGCTCTGCCGAGGACGAGAGCCATGAGATGTTCCTCCTCTGGGCATGCCCGGGTCCTGAATCCTGTTGTGCCTGTGAATAGGCTGCAGGGGGACGGTGAAGACCAGCAACAGCTTTCAGGGCTGCCACCTTCCGTGTGGGACAAGGAGCCGGACGTGTGCCTTTTCGGAATCAGGCTCTGCCGAGGACGAGAGCCATGAGATGTTCCTCCTCTGGGCATGCCCGGGTCCCAGATCCTGTTGTGCCTGTGAATAGGCTGCAGGGGGACGGTGAAGACCAGCAACAGCTTTCAGGGCTGCCACCTTCCGTGTGGGACAAGGAGCCGGACGTGTGCCTTTTCGGAATCAGGCTCTGCCGAGGACGAGAGCCATGAGATGTTCCTTCTCTGGGCATGCCCGCGTCCTGAATCCTGTTGTGCCTGTGAATAGGCTGCAGGGGGACGGTGAAGACCAGCAACAGCTTTCAGGGCTGCCACCTTCCGTGTGGGACAAGGAGCCGGACGTGTGCCTTTTCGGAATCAGGCTCTGCCGAGGACGAGAGCCATGAGATGTTCCTCCTCTGGGCATGCCCGGGTCCTGAATCCTGTTGTGCCTCTGAATAGGCTGCAGGGGGACGGTGAAGACCAGCAACAGCTTTCAGGGCTGCCACCTTCCTTGTGGGACAAGGAGCCGGACGTGTGCCTTTTCGGAATCAGGCTCTGCCGAGGACGAGGTCCATGAGATGTTCCTCCTCTGGGCATGCCCGGGTCCCAGATCCTGTTGTGCCTGTGAATAGGCTGCAGGGGGACGGTGAAGACCAGCAACATATTTCAGGGCTGCCAACTTCCGTGTGGGACAAGGAGCCGGACGTGTGCCTTTTCAGAATCAGGCTCTGCCGAGGACTAGATCCATAAGATGTTCCTCCTCTTTGCAAGCCCAGGTCCCAGATCCTGTTGTGCCTGTGAATAGGCTGCAGGGGGACGGTGAAGACCAGCAACAACTTTCAGGGCTGCCACCTTCCGTGTGGGACAAGGAGCCGGACGTGTGCCTTTTCGGAATCAGGCTCTGCCGAGGACGAGAGCCATGAGATGTTCCTCCTCTCAGCAAGCCCAGGTCCCAGATCCTGTTGTGCCTGTGAATAGGCTGCAGGGGGACGGTAAAGACCAGCAACAGCTTTCAGGGCTGCCACCTTCCGTGTGGGACAAGGAGCCGGACGTGTGCCTTTTCGGAATCAGGCTGTGCCGAGGAAGAGATCCATGAGATGTTCCTCCTCTGGGCATGCCCGGGTCCTGAATCCTGTTGTGCCTGTGAATAGGCTGCAGGGGGACGGTGAAGACCAGCAACAGCTTTCAGGGCTGCCACCTTCCGTGTGGGACAAGGAGCCAGACGTGTGCCTTTTCGGAATCAGGCTCTGCCGAGGACGAGAGCCATGAGATGTTCCTCCTCTTAGCAAGCCCGGGTCCCAGATCCTGTTGTGCCTGTGAATAGGCTGCAGGGGGACGGTAAAGACCAGCAACAGCTTTCAGGGCTGCCACCTTCCGTGTGGGACAAGGAGCCGGACGTGTGCCTTTTCGGAATCAGGCTCTGCCGAGGATGACAGCCATGAGATGTTCCTCCTCTGGGCAAGCCCGGGTCCCAGATCCTGTTGTACCTGTGAATAGGCTGCAGGGGGACGGTGAAGACCAGCAACAGCTTTCAGGGCTGCCACCTTCCGTGTGGGACAAGGAGCCGGACGTGTGCCTTTTCGGAATCAGGCTCTGCCGAGGACGAGAGCCATGAGATGTTCCTTCTCTGGGCATGCCCGGGTCCTGAATCCTGTTGTGCCTGTGAATAGGCTGCAGGGGGACGGTGAAGACCAGCAACAGCTTTCAGGGCTGCCACCTTCCGTGTGGGACAAGGAGCCGGACGTGTGCCTTTTCGGAATCAGGCTCTGCCGAGGACGAGAGCCATGAGATGTTCCTCCTCTGGGCAAGCCCGGGTCCAAGATCCTGTTGTACCTGTGAATAGGCTTCAGGGGGACGGTGAAGACCAGCAACAGCTTTCAGGGCTGCCACCTTCCGTGTGGGACAAGGAGCCGGACGTGTGCCTTTTCAGAATCAGGCTCTGCCGAGGACGAGAGCCATGAGATGTTCCTTCTCTGGGCATGCCCGCGTCCTGAATCCTGTTGTGCCTGTGAATAGGCTGCAGGGGGACGGTGAAGACCAGCAACAGCTTTCAGGGCTGCCACCTTCCGTGTGGGACAAGGAGCCGGACGTGTGCCTTTTCGGAATCAGGCTCTGCCGAGGACGAGAGCCATGAGATGTTCCTCCTCTGGGCAAGCCCGGGTCCCAGATCCTGTTGTGCCTGTGAATAGGCTGCAGGGGGACGGTGAAGACCAGCAACAGCTTTCAGGGCTGCCACCTTCCGTGTGGGACAAGGAGCCGGACGTGTGCCTTTTCGGAATCAGGCTCTGCCGAGGACGAGAGCCATGAGATGTTCCTCCTCTGGGCATGCCCGGGTCCCAGATCCTGTTGTGCCTGTGAATAGGCTGCAGGGGGACGGTGAAGACCAGCAACAGCTTTCAGGGCTGCCACCTTCCGTGTGGGACAAGGAGCCGGACGTGTGCCTTTTCGGAATCAGGCTCTGCCGAGGACGAGGTCCATGAGATGTTCCTCCTCTGGGCATGCCCGGGTCCCAGATCCTGTTGTGCCTGTGAATAGGCTGCAGGGGGACGGTGAAGACCAGCAACAACTTTCAGGGCTGCCACCTTCCGTGTGGGACAAGGAGCCAGACGTGTGCCTTTTCGGAATCAGGCTCTACCGAGGACGAGAGCCATGAGATGTTCCTCCTCTGGGCAAGCCCGGGTCCCAGATCCTGTTGTACCTGTGAATAGTCTGCAGGGGGCCGGTGAAGACCAGCAACATCTTTCAGGGCTGCCACCTTCCGTGTGGGACAAGGAGCCGGACGTGTGCCTTTTCGGAATCAGGCTCTGCCGAGGACGAGAGCCATGAGATGTTCCTCCTCTGGGCAAGCCCGGGTCCTGAATCCTGTTGTGCCTCTGAATAGGCTGCAGGGGGACGGTGAAGACCAGCAACATCTTTCAGGGCTGCCACCTTCCGTGTGGGACAAGGAGCCGGACGTGTGCCTTTTCGGAATCAGGCTCTGCCGAGGACGAGAGCCATGAGATGTTCCTCCTCTGGGCATGCCCAGTTAACAGATCCTGTTGTACCTGTGAATAGGCTGCAGGGGGATGGTGAAGACCAGCAACAGCTTTCAGGGCTGCCACCTTCCGTGTGGGACAAGGAGCCGGACGTGTGCCTTTTCGGAATCAGGCTCTGCCGAGGACGAGAGCCATGAGATGTTCCTCCTCTCAGCAAGCCCAGGTCCCAGATCCTGTTGTGCCTGTGAATAGGCTGCAGGGGGACGGTGAAGACCAGCAACAACTTTCAGGGCTGCCACCTTCCGTGTGGGACAAGGAGCCAGACGTGTGCCTTTTCGGAATCAGGCTCTACCGAGGACGAGAGCCATGAGATGTTCCTCCTCTGGGCAAGCCCGGGTCCCAGATCCTGTTGTACCTGTGAATAGTCTGCAGGGGGACGGTGAAGACCAGCAACAGCTTTCAGGGCTGCCACCTTCCGTGTGGGACAAGGAGCCGGACGTGTGCCTTTTCGGAATCAGGCTCTGCCGAGGACGAGAGCCATGAGATGTTCCTCCTCTGGGCAAGCCCGGGTCCTGAATCCTGTTGTGCCTCTGAATAGGCTGCAGGGGGACGGTGAAGACCAGCAACATCTTTCAGGGCTGCCACCTTCCGTGTGGGACAAGGAGCCGGACGTGTGCCTTTTCGGAATCAGGCTCTGCCGAGGACGAGAGCCATGAGATGTTCCTCCTCTGGGCATGCCCGGTTAACAGATCCTGTTGTACCTGTGAATAGGCTGCAGGGGGATGGTGAAGACCAGCAACAGCTTTCAGGGCTGCCACCTTCCGTGTGGGACAAGGAGCCGGACGTGTGCCTTTTCGGAATCAGGCTCTGCCGAGGATGACAGCCATGAGATGTTCCTCCTCTGGGCAAGCCCGGGTCCCAGATCCTGTTGTACCTGTGAATAGGCTGCAGGGGGACGGTGAAGACCAGCAACAGCTTTCAGGGCTGCCACCTTCCGTGTGGGACAAGGAGCCGGACGTGTGCCTTTTCGGAATCAGGCTCTGCCGAGGACGAGAGCCATGAGATGTTCCTTCTCTGGGCATGCCCGGGTCCTGAATCCTGTTGTGCCTGTGAATAGGCTGCAGGGGGACGGTGAAGACCAGCAACAGCTTTCAGGGCTGCCACCTTCCGTGTGGGACAAGGAGCCGGACGTGTGCCTTTTCGGAATCAGGCTCTGCCGAGGACGAGAGCCATGAGATGTTCCTCCTCTGGGCATGCCCGGGTCCCAGATCCTGTTGTGCCTGTGAATAGGCTGCAGGGGGACGGTGAAGACCAGCAACAGCTTTCAGGGCTGCCACCTTCCGTGTGGGACAAGGAGCCGGACGTGTGCCTTTTCGGAATCAGGCTCTGCCGAGGACGAGATCCATGAGATGTTCCTCCTCTGGGCAAGCCCAGGTCCCAGATCCTGTTGTGCCTGTGAATAGGCTGCAGGGGGACGGTGAAGACCAGCAACAACTTTCAGGGCTGCCACCTTCCGTGTGGGACAAGGAGCCAGACGTGTGCCTTTTCGGAATCAGGCTCTACCGAGGACGAGAGCCATGAGATGTTCCTCCTCTGGGCAAGCCCGGGTCCCAGATCCTGTTGTGCCTGTGAATAGTCTGCAGGGGGACGGTGAAGACCAGCAACATCTTTCAGGGCTGCCACCTTCCGTGTGGGACAAGGAGCCGGACGTGTGCCTTTTCGGAATCAGGCTCTGCCGAGGACGAGAGCCATGAGATGTTCCTCCTCTCAGCAAGCCCGGGTCCTGAATCCTGTTGTGCCTCTGAATAGGCTGCAGGGGGACGGTGAAGACCAGCAACATCTTTCAGGGCTGCCACCTTCCGTGTGGGACAAGGAGCCGGACGTGTGCCTTTTCGGAATCAGGCTCTGCCGAGGACGAGAGCCATGAGATGTTCCTCCTCTGGGCATGCCCGGTTAACAGATCCTGTTGTACCTGTGAATAGCCTGCAGGGGGATGGTGAAGACCAGCAACAGCTTTCAGGGCTGCCACCTTCCGTGTGGGACAAGGAGCCGGACGTGTGCCTTTTCGGAATCAGGCTCTGCCGAGGACGAGAGCCATGAGATGTTCCTCCTCTCAGCAAGCCCAGGTCCCAGATCCTGTTGTGCCTGTGAATAGGCTGCAGGGGGACGGTGAAGACCAGCAACAACTTTCAGGGCTGCCACCTTCCGTGTGGGACAAGGAGCCAGACGTGTGCCTTTTCGGAATCAGGCTCTACCGAGGACGAGAGCCATGAGATGTTCCTCCTCTCAGCAAGCCCAGGTCCCAGATCCTGTTGTGCCTGTGAACAGGCTGCAGGGGGACGGTGAAGACCAGCAACAGCTTTCAGGGCTGCCACCTTCCGTGTGGGACAATGAGCCGGACGTGTGCCTTTTCGGAATCAGGCTCTGCCGAGGACGAGAGCCATGAGATGTTCCTCCTCTGGGCATGCCCGGGTCCCAGATCCTGTTGTGCCTGTGAATAGGCTGCAGGGGGACGGTGAAGACCAGCAACAGCTTTCAGGGCTGCCACCTTCCGTGTGGGACAAGGAGCCGGACGTGTGCCTTTTCGGAATCAGGCTCTGCCGAGGACGAGAGCCATGAGATGTTCCTCCTCTGGGCATGCCCGGGTCCCAGATCCTGTTGTGCCTGTGAATAGGCTGCAGGGGGACGGTGAAGACCAGCAACAGCTTTCAGGGCTGCCACCTTCCGTGTGGGACAAGGAGCCGGACGTGCGCCTTTTCGGAATCAGGCTCTGCCGAGGACGAGAGCCATGAGATGTTCCTCCTCTGGGCATGCCCGGGTCCTGAATCCTGTTGTGCCTCTGAATAGGCTGCAGGGGGACGGTGAAGACCAGCAACAGCTTTCAGGGCTGCCACCTTCCGTGTGGGACAATGAGCCGGACTTGTGCCCTTTCGGAATCAGGCTCTGCCGCGGACGAGAGCCATGAGATGTTCCTCCTCTCAGCAAGCCCGTGTCCCAGATCCTGTTGTACCTGTGAATAGGCTGCAGGGGGACGGTGAAGACTAGCAACAGCTTTCAGGGCTGCCACCTTCCGTGTGGGACAAGGAGCCGGACGTGTGCCTTTTCGGAATCAGGCTCTGCCGAGGACGAGAGCCATGAGATTTTCCTTCTCTGGGCATGCCCGGGTCCTGAATCCTGTTGTGCCTCTGAATAGGCTGCAGGGGGACGGTGAAGACCAGCAACAGCTTTCAGGGCTGCCACCTTCCTTGTGGGACAAGGAGCCGGACGTGTGCCTTTTCGGAATCAGGCTCTGCCGAGGACGAGGTCCATGAGATGTTCCTCCTCTGGGCAAGCCCGGGTCCCAGATCCTGTTGTGCCTGTGAATAGGCTGCAGGGGGACGGTGAAGACCAGCAACAGCTTTCAGGGCTGCCACCTTCCGTGTGGGACAAGGAGCCGGACGTGTGCCTTTTCGGAATCAGGCTCTGCCGAGGACGAGAGCCATGAGATGTTCCTCCTCTCAGCAAGCCCAGGTCCCAGATCCTGTTGTGCCTGTGAATAGGATGCAGGGGGACGTTGAAGACCAGCAACAGCTTTCAGGGCTGCCACCTTCCGTGTGGGACAAGGAGCCGGACGTGTGCCTTTTCGGAATGAGGCTCTGCCGAGGACGAGAGCCATGAGATGTTCCTCCTCTGGGCAAGCCCGGGTCCCAGATCCTGTTGTGCCTGTGAATAGGCTGCAGGGGGACGGTGAAGTCCAGCAACAGCTTTCAGAGCTGACACCTTCCGTGTGGGACAAGGAGCCGGACGTGTGCCTTTTCGGAATCAGGCTCTGCCGAGGACGAGAGCCATGAGATGTTCCTCCTCTGGGCATGCCCGGGTCCTGAATCCTGTTGTGCCTGTGAATAGGCTGCAGCGGGACGGTGAAGACCAGCAACAGCTTTCAGGGCTGCCACCTTCCGTGTGGGACAAGGAGCCGGACGTGTGCCTTTTCGGAATCAGGCTCTGCCGAGGACGAGAGCCATGAGATGTTCCTCCTCTGGGCAAGCCCAGGTCCCAGATCCTGTTGTGCCTGTGAATAGGCTGCAGGGGGACGGTAAAGACCAGCAACAGCTTTCAGGGCTGCCACCTTCCGTGTGGGACAAGGAGCCGGACGTGTGCCTTTTCGGAATCAGGCTCTGCCGAGGACGAGATCCATGAGATGTTCCTCCTCTGGGCATGCCCGGGTCCCAGATCCTGTTGTGCCTGTGAATAGGCTGCAGGGGGACGGTGAAGACCAGCAACAGCTTTCAGGGCTGCCACCTTCCGTGTGGGACAAGGAGCCGGACGTGTGCCTTTTCAGAATCAGGCTCTGCCGAGGACTAGATCCATAAGATGTTCCTCCTCTGTGCAAGCCCAGGTCCCAGATCCTGTTGTGCCTGTGAATAGGCTGCAGGGGGACGGTGAAGACCAGCAACAACTTTCAGGGCTGCCACCTTCCGTGTGGGACAAGGAGCCGGACGTGTGCCTTTTCGGAATCAGGCTCTACCGAGGACTAGATCCATGAGATGTTCCTCCTCTCAGCAAGCCCGGGTCCCAGATCCTGTTGTACCTGTGAATAGGCTGCAGGGGGACGGTGAAGACCAGCAACAGCTTTCAGGGCTGCCACCTTCCGTGTGGGACAAGGAGCCGGACGTGTGCCTTTTCGGAATCAGGCTCTGCCGAGGACGAGAGCCATGAGATGTTCCTCCTCTGGGCAAGCCCGGGTCCCAGATCCTGTTGTGCCTGTGAATAGGCTGCAGGGGGACGGTGAAGACCAGCAACAGCTTTCAGGGCTGCCACCTTCCGTGTGGGACAAGGAGCCGGACGTGTGCCTTTTCGGAATCAGGCTCTGCCGAGGACGAGAGCCATGAGATGTTCCTCCTCTCAGCAAGCCCAGGTCCCAGATCCTGTTGTGCCTGTGAATAGGATGCAGGGGGACGGTGAAGACCAGCAACAGCTTTCAGGGCTGCCACCTTCCGTGTGGGACAAGGAGCCGGACGTGTGCCTTTTCGGAATGAGGCTCTGCCGAGGACGAGAGCCATGAGATGTTCCTCCTCTGGGCAAGCCCGGGTCCCAGATCCTGTTGTGCCTGTGAATAGGCTGCAGGGGGACGGTGAAGACCAGCAACAGCTTTCAGATCTGACACCTTCCGTGTGGGACAAGGAGCCGGACGTGTGCCTTTTCGGAATCAGGCTCTGCCGAGGACGAGAGCCATGAGATGTTCCTCCTCTGGGCATGCCCGGGTCCTGAATCCTGTTGTGCCTCTGAATAGGCTGCAGGGGGACGGTGAAGACCAGCAACAGCTTTCAGGGCTGCCACCTTCCGTGTGGGACAAGGAGCCGGACGTGTGCCTTTTCGGAATCAGGCTCTGCCGAGGACGAGAGCCATGAGATGTTCCTCCTCTGGGCAAGCCCAGGTCCCAGATCCTGTTGTGCCTGTGAATAGGCTGCAGGGGGACGGTGAAGACCAGCAACAGCTTTCAGGGCTGCCACCTTCCGTGTGGGACAAGGAGCCGGACGTGTGCCTTTTCGGAATCAGGCTCTGCCGAGGACGAGAGCCATGAGATGTTCCTCCTCTGGGCAAGCCCGGGTCCCAGATCCTGTTGTGCCTGTGAATAGGCTGCAGGGGGACGGTGAAGACCAGCAACAGCTTTCAGGGCTGCCACCTTCCGTGTGGGACAAGGAGCCGGACTTGTGCCCTTTCGGAATCAGGCTCTGCCACGGACGAGAGCCATGAGATGTTCCTCCTCTCAGCAAGCCCAGGTCCCAGATCCTGTTGTACCTGTGAATAGGCTGCAGGGGGACGGTGAAGACCAGCAACAGCTTTCAGGGCTGCCACCTTCCGTGTGGGACAAGGAGCCGGACGTGTGCCTTTTCGGAATCAGGCTCTGCCGAGGACGAGAGCCATGAGATTTTCCTTCTCTGGGCATGCCCGGGTCCTGAATCCTGTTGTGCCTCTGAATAGGCTGCAGGGGGACGGTGAAGACCAGCAACAGCTTTCAGGGCTGCCACCTTCCGTGTGGGACAAGGAGCCGGACGTGTGCCTTTTCGGAATCAGGCTCTGCCGAGGACGAGAGCCATGAGATGTTCCTCCTCTGGGCAAGCCCGGGTCCCAGATCCTGTTGTGCCTGTGAATAGGCTGCAGGGGGACGGTGAAGACCAGCAACAGCTTTCAGGGCTGCCACCTTCCGTGTGGGACAAGGAGCCGGACGTGTGCCTTTTCGGAATCAGGCTCTGCCGAGTACGAGAGCCATGAGAAGTTCCTCCTCTGGGCATGCCCAGGTCCTGAATCCTGTTGTGCCTGTGAATAGGCTGCAGCGGGACGGTGAAGACCAGCAACAGCTTTCAGGGCTGCCACCTTCCTTGTGGGACAAGGAGCCGGACGTGTGCCTTTTCGGAATCAGGCTCTGCCGAGGACGAGATCCATGAGATGTTCCTCCTCTGGGCATGCCCGGGTCCCAGATCCTGTTGTGCCTGTGAATAGGCTGCAGGGGGACGGTGAAGACCAGCAACATATTTCAGGGCTGCCAAATTCCGTGTGGGACAAGGAGCCGGACGTGTGCCTTTTCAGAATCAGGCTCTGCCGAGGACTAGATCCATAAGATGTTCCTCCTCTGTGCAAGCCCAGGTCCCAGATCCTGTTGTGCCTGTGAATAGGCTGCAGGGGGACGGTGAAGACCAGCAACAACTTTCAGGGCTGCCACCTTCCGTGTGGGACAAGGAGCCGGACGTGTGCCTTTTCGGAATCAGGCTCTACCGAGGACGAGAGCCATGAGATGTTCCTCCTCTCAGCAAGCCCGGGTCCCAGATCCTGTTGTACCTGTGAATAGGCTGCAGGGGGACGGTGAAGACCAGCAACAGCTTTCAGGGCTGCCACCTTCCGTGTGGGACAAGGAGCTGGACGTGTGCCTTTTCGGAATCAGGCTCTGCCGAGGACGAGAGCCATGAGATGTTCCTCCTCTGGGCAAGCCCGGGTCCCAGATCCTGTTGTGCCTGTGAATAGGCTGCAGGGGGACGGTGAAGACCAGCAACAGCTTTCAGGGCTGCCACCTTCCGTGTGGGACAAGGAGCCGGACGTGTGCCTTTTCGGAATCAGGCTCTGCCGAGGACGAGAGCCATGAGATGTTCCTCCTCTCAGCAAGCCCAGGTCCCAGATCCTGTTGTGCCTGTGAATAGGATGCAGGGGGACGTTGAAGACCAGCAACAGCTTTCAGGGCTGCCACCTTCCGTGTGGGACAAGGAGCCGGACGTGTGCCTTTTCGGAATGAGGCTCTGCCGAGGACGAGAGCCATGAGATGTTCCTCCTCTGGGCAAGCCCGGGTCCCAGATCCTGTTGTGCCTGTGAATAGGCTGCAGGGGGACGGTGAAGACCAGCAACAGCTTTCAGAGCTGACACCTTCCGTGTGGGACAAGGAGCCGGACGTGTGCCTTTTCGGAATCAGGCTCTGCCGAGGACGAGAGCCATGAGATGTTCCTCCTCTGGGCATGCCCGGGTCCTGAATCCTGTTGTGCCTCTGAATAGGCTGCAGGGGGACGGTGAAGACCAGCAACAGCTTTCAGGGCTGCCACCTTCCGTGTGGGACAAGGAGCCGGACGTGTGCCTTTTCGGAATCAGGCTCTGCCGAGGACGAGAGCCATGAGATGTTCCTCCTCTGGGCATGCCCGGGTCCCAGATCCTGTTGTGCCTGTGAATAGGCTGCAGGGGGACGGTGAAGACCAGCAACAGCTTTCAGGGCTGCCACCTTCCGTGTGGGACAAGGAGCCGGACGTGTGCCTTTTCGGAATCAGGCTCTGCCGAGGACGAGATCCATGAGATGTTCCTCCTCTGGGCAAGCCCAGGTCCCAGATCCTGTTGTGCCTGTGAATAGGCTGCAGGGGGACGGTGAAGACCAGCAACAACTTTCAGGGCTGCCACCTTCCGTGTGGGACAAGGAGCCAGACGTGTGCCTTTTCGGAATCAGGCTCTACCGAGGACGAGAGCCATGAGATGTTCCTCCTCTGGGCAAGCCCGGGTCCCAGATCCTGTTGTGCCTGTGAATAGTCTGCAGGGGGACGGTGAAGACCAGCAACATCTTTCAGGGCTGCCACCTTCCGTGTGGGACAAGGAGCCGGACGTGTGCCTTTTCGGAATCAGGCTCTGCCGAGGACGAGAGCCATGAGATGTTCCTCCTCTCAGCAAGCCCGGGTCCTGAATCCTGTTGTGCCTCTGAATAGGCTGCAGGGGGACGGTGAAGACCAGCAACATCTTTCAGGGCTGCCACCTTCCGTGTGGGACAAGGAGCCGGACGTGTGCCTTTTCGGAATCAGGCTCTGCCGAGGACGAGAGCCATGAGATGTTCCTCCTCTGGGCATGCCCGGTTAACAGATCCTGTTGTACCTGTGAATAGCCTGCAGGGGGATGGTGAAGACCAGCAACAGCTTTCAGGGCTGCCACCTTCCGTGTGGGACAAGGAGCCGGACGTGTGCCTTTTCGGAATCAGGCTCTGCCGAGGACGAGAGCCATGAGATGTTCCTCCTCTCAGCAAGCCCAGGTCCCAGATCCTGTTGTGCCTGTGAATAGGCTGCAGGGGGACGGTGAAGACCAGCAACAACTTTCAGGGCTGCCACCTTCCGTGTGGGACAAGGAGCCAGACGTGTGCCTTTTCGGAATCAGGCTCTTCCGAGGACGAGAGCCATGAGATGTTCCTCCTCTCAGCAAGCCCAGGTCCCAGATCCTGTTGTGCCTGTGAACAGGCTGCAGGGGGACGGTGAAGACCAGCAACAGCTTTCAGGGCTGCCACCTTCCGTGTGGGACAATGAGCCGGACGTGTGCCTTTTCGGAATCAGGCTCTGCCGAGGACGAGAGCCATGAGATGTTCCTCCTCTGGGCATGCCCGGGTCCCAGATCCTGTTGTGCCTGTGAATAGGCTGCAGGGGGACGGTGAAGACCAGCAACAGCTTTCAGGGCTGCCACCTTCCGTGTGGGACAAGGAGCCGGACGTGTGCCTTTTCGGAATCAGGCTCTGCCGAGGACGAGAGCCATGAGATGTTCCTCCTCTGGGCATGCCCGGGTCCCAGATCCTGTTGTGCCTGTGAATAGGCTGCAGGGGGACGGTGAAGACCAGCAACAGCTTTCAGGGCTGCCACCTTCCGTGTGGGACAAGGAGCCGGACGTGCGCCTTTTCGGAATCAGGCTCTGCCGAGGACGAGAGCCATGAGATGTTCCTCCTCTGGGCATGCCCGGGTCCTGAATCCTGTTGTGCCTCTGAATAGGCTGCAGGGGGACGGTGAAGACCAGCAACAGCTTTCAGGGCTGCCACCTTCCGTGTGGGACAATGAGCCGGACTTGTGCCCTTTCGGAATCAGGCTCTGCCGCGGACGAGAGCCATGAGATGTTCCTCCTCTCAGCAAGCCCGTGTCCCAGATCCTGTTGTACCTGTGAATAGGCTGCAGGGGGACGGTGAAGACTAGCAACAGCTTTCAGGGCTGCCACCTTCCGTGTGGGACAAGGAGCCGGACGTGTGCCTTTTCGGAATCAGGCTCTGCCGAGGACGAGAGCCATGAGATTTTCCTTCTCTGGGCATGCCCGGGTCCTGAATCCTGTTGTGCCTCTGAATAGGCTGCAGGGGGACGGTGAAGACCAGCAACAGCTTTCAGGGCTGCCACCTTCCTTGTGGGACAAGGAGCCGGACGTGTGCCTTTTCGGAATCAGGCTCTGCCGAGGACGAGGTCCATGAGATGTTCCTCCTCTGGGCAAGCCCGGGTCCCAGATCCTGTTGTGCCTGTGAATAGGCTGCAGGGGGACGGTGAAGACCAGCAACAGCTTTCAGGGCTGCCACCTTCCGTGTGGGACAAGGAGCCGGACGTGTGCCTTTTCGGAATCAGGCTCTGCCGAGGACGAGAGCCATGAGATGTTCCTCCTCTCAGCAAGCCCAGGTCCCAGATCCTGTTGTGCCTGTGAATAGGATGCAGGGGGACGTTGAAGACCAGCAACAGCTTTCAGGGCTGCCACCTTCCGTGTGGGACAAGGAGCCGGACGTGTGCCTTTTCGGAATGAGGCTCTGCCGAGGACGAGAGCCATGAGATGTTCCTCCTCTGGGCAAGCCCGGGTCCCAGATCCTGTTGTGCCTGTGAATAGGCTGCAGGGGGACGGTGAAGTCCAGCAACAGCTTTCAGAGCTGACACCTTCCGTGTGGGACAAGGAGCCGGACGTGTGCCTTTTCGGAATCAGGCTCTGCCGAGGACGAGAGCCATGAGATGTTCCTCCTCTGGGCATGCCCGGGTCCTGAATCCTGTTGTGCCTGTGAATAGGCTGCAGCGGGACGGTGAAGACCAGCAACAGCTTTCAGGGCTGCCACCTTCCGTGTGGGACAAGGAGCCGGACGTGTGCCTTTTCGGAATCAGGCTCTGCCGAGGACGAGAGCCATGAGATGTTCCTCCTCTGGGCAAGCCCAGGTCCCAGATCCTGTTGTGCCTGTGAATAGGCTGCAGGGGGACGGTAAAGACCAGCAACAGCTTTCAGGGCTGCCACCTTCCGTGTGGGACAAGGAGCCGGACGTGTGCCTTTTCGGAATCAGGCTCTGCCGAGGACGAGATCCATGAGATGTTCCTCCTCTGGGCATGCCCGGGTCCCAGATCCTGTTGTGCCTGTGAATAGGCTGCAGGGGGACGGTGAAGACCAGCAACATATTTCAGGGCTGCCACCTTCCGTGTGGGACAAGGAGCCGGACGTGTGCCTTTTCAGAATCAGGCTCTGCCGAGGACTAGATCCATAAGATGTTCCTCCTCTGTGCAAGCCCAGGTCCCAGATCCTGTTGTGCCTGTGAATAGGCTGCAGGGGGACGGTGAAGACCAGCAACAACTTTCAGGGCTGCCACCTTCCGTGTGGGACAAGGAGCCGGACGTGTGCCTTTTCGGAATCAGGCTCTACCGAGGACTAGATCCATGAGATGTTCCTCCTCTCAGCAAGCCCGGGTCCCAGATCCTGTTGTACCTGTGAATAGGCTGCAGGGGGACGGTGAAGACCAGCAACAGCTTTCAGGGCTGCCACCTTCCGTGTGGGACAAGGAGCCGGACGTGTGCCTTTTCGGAATCAGGCTCTGCCGAGGACGAGAGCCATGAGATGTTCCTCCTCTGGGCAAGCCCGGGTCCCAGATCCTGTTGTGCCTGTGAATAGGCTGCAGGGGGACGGTGAAGACCAGCAACAGCTTTCAGGGCTGCCACCTTCCGTGTGGGACAAGGAGCCGGACGTGTGCCTTTTCGGAATCAGGCTCTGCCGAGGACGAGAGCCATGAGATGTTCCTCCTCTCAGCAAGCCCAGGTCCCAGATCCTGTTGTGCCTGTGAATAGGATGCAGGGGGACGGTGAAGACCAGCAACAGCTTTCAGGGCTGCCACCTTCCGTGTGGGACAAGGAGCCGGACGTGTGCCTTTTCGGAATGAGGCTCTGCCGAGGACGAGAGCCATGAGATGTTCCTCCTCTGGGCAAGCCCGGGTCCCAGATCCTGTTGTGCCTGTGAATAGGCTGCAGGGGGACGGTGAAGACCAGCAACAGCTTTCAGAGCTGACACCTTCCGTGTGGGACAAGGAGCCGGACGTGTGCCTTTTCGGAATCAGGCTCTGCCGAGGACGAGAGCCATGAGATGTTCCTCCTCTGGGCATGCCCGGGTCCTGAATCCTGTTGTGCCTCTGAATAGGCTGCAGGGGGACGGTGAAGACCAGCAACAGCTTTCAGGGCTGCCACCTTCCGTGTGGGACAAGGAGCCGGACGTGTGCCTTTTCGGAATCAGGCTCTGCCGAGGACGAGAGCCATGAGATGTTCCTCCTCTGGGCAAGCCCAGGTCCCAGATCCTGTTGTGCCTGTGAATAGGCTGCAGGGGGACGGTGAAGACCAGCAACAGCTTTCAGGGCTGCCACCTTCCGTGTGGGACAAGGAGCCGGACGTGTGCCTTTTCGGAATCAGGCTCTGCCGAGGACGAGAGCCATGAGATGTTCCTCCTCTGGGCAAGCCCGGGTCCCAGATCCTGTTGTGCCTGTGAATAGGCTGCAGGGGGACGGTGAAGACCAGCAACAGCTTTCAGGGCTGCCACCTTCCGTGTGGGACAAGGAGCCGGACTTGTGCCCTTTCGGAATCAGGCTCTGCCACGGACGAGAGCCATGAGATGTTCCTCCTCTCAGCAAGCCCAGGTCCCAGATCCTGTTGTACCTGTGAATAGGCTGCAGGGGGACGGTGAAGACCAGCAACAGCTTTCAGGGCTGCCACCTTCCGTGTGGGACAAGGAGCCGGACGTGTGCCTTTTCGGAATCAGGCTCTGCCGAGGACGAGAGCCATGAGATTTTCCTTCTCTGGGCATGCCCGGGTCCTGAATCCTGTTGTGCCTCTGAATAGGCTGCAGGGGGACGGTGAAGACCAGCAACAGCTTTCAGGGCTGCCACCTTCCGTGTGGGACAAGGAGCCGGACGTGTGCCTTTTCGGAATCAGGCTCTGCCGAGGACGAGAGCCATGAGATGTTCCTCCTCTGGGCAAGCCCGGGTCCCAGATCCTGTTGTGCCTGTGAATAGGCTGCAGGGGGACGGTGAAGACCAGCAACAGCTTTCAGGGCTGCCACCTTCCGTGTGGGACAAGGAGCCGGACGTGTGCCTTTTCGGAATCAGGCTCTGCCGAGTACGAGAGCCATGAGAAGTTCCTCCTCTGGGCATGCCCAGGTCCTGAATCCTGTTGTGCCTGTGAATAGGCTGCAGCGGGACGGTGAAGACCAGCAACAGCTTTCAGGGCTGCCACCTTCCTTGTGGGACAAGGAGCCGGACGTGTGCCTTTTCGGAATCAGGCTCTGCCGAGGACGAGATCCATGAGATGTTCCTCCTCTGGGCATGCCCGGGTCCCAGATCCTGTTGTGCCTGTGAATAGGCTGCAGGGGGACGGTGAAGACCAGCAACATATTTCAGGGCTGCCAAATTCCGTGTGGGACAAGGAGCCGGACGTGTGCCTTTTCAGAATCAGGCTCTGCCGAGGACTAGATCCATAAGATGTTCCTCCTCTGTGCAAGCCCAGGTCCCAGATCCTGTTGTGCCTGTGAATAGGCTGCAGGGGGACGGTGAAGACCAGCAACAACTTTCAGGGCTGCCACCTTCCGTGTGGGACAAGGAGCCGGACGTGTGCCTTTTCGGAATCAGGCTCTACCGAGGACGAGAGCCATGAGATGTTCCTCCTCTCAGCAAGCCCGGGTCCCAGATCCTGTTGTACCTGTGAATAGGCTGCAGGGGGACGGTGAAGACCAGCAACAGCTTTCAGGGCTGCCACCTTCCGTGTGGGACAAGGAGCTGGACGTGTGCCTTTTCGGAATCAGGCTCTGCCGAGGACGAGAGCCATGAGATGTTCCTCCTCTGGGCAAGCCCGGGTCCCAGATCCTGTTGTGCCTGTGAATAGGCTGCAGGGGGACGGTGAAGACCAGCAACAGCTTTCAGGGCTGCCACCTTCCGTGTGGGACAAGGAGCCGGACGTGTGCCTTTTCGGAATCAGGCTCTGCCGAGGACGAGAGCCATGAGATGTTCCTCCTCTCAGCAAGCCCAGGTCCCAGATCCTGTTGTGCCTGTGAATAGGATGCAGGGGGACGTTGAAGACCAGCAACAGCTTTCAGGGCTGCCACCTTCCGTGTGGGACAAGGAGCCGGACGTGTGCCTTTTCGGAATGAGGCTCTGCCGAGGACGAGAGCCATGAGATGTTCCTCCTCTGGGCAAGCCCGGGTCCCAGATCCTGTTGTGCCTGTGAATAGGCTGCAGGGGGACGGTGAAGACCAGCAACAGCTTTCAGAGCTGACACCTTCCGTGTGGGACAAGGAGCCGGACGTGTGCCTTTTCGGAATCAGGCTCTGCCGAGGACGAGAGCCATGAGATGTTCCTCCTCTGGGCATGCCCGGGTCCTGAATCCTGTTGTGCCTCTGAATAGGCTGCAGGGGGACGGTGAAGACCAGCAACAGCTTTCAGGGCTGCCACCTTCCGTGTGGGACAAGGAGCCGGACGTGTGCCTTTTCGGAATCAGGCTCTGCCGAGGACGAGAGCCATGAGATGTTCCTCCTCTGGGCAAGCCCAGGTCCCAGATCCTGTTGTGCCTGTGAATAGGCTGCAGGGGGACGGTAAAGACCAGCAACAGCTTTCAGGGCTGCCACCTTCCGTGTGGGACAAGGAGCCGGACGTGTGCCTTTTCGGAATCAGGCTCTGCCGAGGAAGAGATCCATTAGATGTTCTTCCTCTGGGCATGCCCAGGTCCCGAATCCTGTTGTGCCTGTGAATAGGATGCAGGGGGACGTTGAAGACCAGCAACATCTTTCAGGGCTGCCACCTTCCGTGTGGGACAAGGAGCCGGACGTGTGCCTTTTCGGAATCAGGCTCTGCCGAGGACGAGAGCCATGAGATGTTCCTCCTCTGGGCAAGCCCGGGTCCCAGATCCTGTTGTGCCTGTGAATAGGCTGCAGGGGGACGGTGAAGACCAGCAACAGCTTTCAGGGCTGCCACCTTCCGTGTGGGACAAGGAGCCGGACGTGTGCCTTTTCGGAATCAGGCTCTGCCGAGGACGAGAGCCATGAGATGTTCCTCCTCTGGGCAAGCCCGGGTCCCAGATCCTGTTGTACCTGTGAATAGGCTGCAGGGGGACGGTGAAGACCATCAACAGCTTTCAGGGCTGCCACCTTCCGTGTGGGACAAGGAGCCGGACGTGTGCCTTTTCGGAATCAGGCTCTGCCGAGGACGAGAGCCATGAGATGTTCCTCCTCTGGGCATGCCCTGGTCCCGAAACCTGTTTTGCCTGTGAATAGGCTGCAGGGGGACGGTGAAGACCAGCAACAGCTTTCAGGGCTGCCACCTTCCGTGTGGGACAAGGAGCTGGACGTGTGCCTTTTCGGAATCAGGCTCTGCCGAGGACGAGAGCCATGAGATGTTCCTCCTCTGGGCATGCCCGGGTCCCAGATCCTGTTGTGCCTGTGAATAGGCTGCAGGGGGACGGTGAAGACCAGCAACAGCTTTCAGGGCTGCCAACTTCCGTGTGGGACAAGGAGCCGGACGTGTGCCTTTTCGGAATCAGGTTCTGCCGAGGACGAGATCCATAAGATATTCCTCCTCTGGGCAAGCCCAGGTCCCAGATCCTGTTGTCCCTGTGAATAGGCTGCAGGGGGACGGTGAAGACCAGCAACAACTTTCAGGGCTGCCACCTTCCGTGTGGGACAAGGAGCCGGACGTGTGCCTTTTCGGAATCAGGCTCTACCGAGGACGAGAGCCATGAGATGTTCCTCCTCTGGGCAAGCCCGGGTCCCAGATCCTGTTGTACCTGTGAATAGGCTGCAGGGGGACGGTGAAGACCAGCAACAGCTTTCAGGGCTGCCACCTTCCGTGTGGGACAAGGAGCCGGACGTGTGCCTTTTCGGAATCAGGCTCTGCCGAGGACGAGAGCCATGAGATGTTCCTCCTCTGGGCAAGCCCGGGTCCCAGATCCTGTTGTGCCTGTGAATAGGCTGCAGGGGGACGGTGAAGACCAGCAACAGCTTTCAGGGCTGCCACCTTCCGTGTGGGACAAGGAGCCGGACGTGTGCCTTTTCGGAATCAGGCTCTGCCGAGGACGAGAGCCATGAGATGTTCCTCCTCTGGGCATGCCCGGGTCCCAGATCCTTTTGTGCCTGTGAATAGGCTGCAGGGGGACGGTGAAGACCAGCAACAGCTTTCAGGGCTGCCACCTTCCGTGTGGGACAAGGAGCCGGACGTGTGCCTTTTCGGAATCAGGCTCTGCCGAGGATGACAGCCATGAGATGTTCCTCCTCTCAGCAAGCCCGGGTCCCAGATCCTGTTGTACCTGTGAATAGTCTGCAGGGGGACGGTGAAGACCAGCAACATCTTTCAGGGCTGCCACCTTCCGTGTGGGACAAGGAGCCGGACGTGTGCCTTTTCGGAATCAGGCTCTGCCGAGGACGAGAGCCATGAGATGTTCCTCCTCTGGGCATGCCCGGGTCCTGAATCCTGTTGTGCCTCTGAATAGGCTGCAGGGGGACGGTGAAGACCAGCAACATCTTTCAGGGCTGCCACCTTCCGTGTGGGACAAGGAGCCGGACTTGTGCCCTTTCGGAATCAGGCTCTGCCACGGACGAGAGCCATGAGATGTTCCTCCTCTCAGCAAGCCCAGGTCCCAGATCCTGTTGTACCTGTGAATAGGCTGCAGGGGGACGGTGAAGACCAGCAACAGCTTTCAGGGCTGCCACCTTCCGTGTGGGACAAGGAGCCGGACGTGTGCCTTTTCGGAATCAGGCTCTGCCGAGGACGAGAGCCATGAGATTTTCCTTCTCTGGGCATGCCCGGGTCCTGAATCCTGTTGTGCCTCTGAATAGGCTGCAGGGGGACGGTGAAGACCAGCAACAGCTTTCAGGGCTGCCACCTTCCGTGTGGGACAAGGAGCCGGACGTGTGCCTTTTCGGAATCAGGCTCTGCCGAGGACGAGAGCCATGAGATGTTCCTCCTCTGGGCAAGCCCGGGTCCCAGATCCTGTTGTGCCTGTGAATAGGCTGCAGGGGGACGGTGAAGACCAGCAACAGCTTTCAGGGCTGCCACCTTCCGTGTGGGACAAGGAGCCGGACGTGTGCCTTTTCGGAATCAGGCTCTGCCGAGTACGAGAGCCATGAGAAGTTCCTCCTCTGGGCATGCCCAGGTCCTGAATCCTGTTGTGCCTGTGAATAGGCTGCAGCGGGACGGTGAAGACCAGCAACAGCTTTCAGGGCTGCCACCTTCCTTGTGGGACAAGGAGCCGGACGTGTGCCTTTTCGGAATCAGGCTCTGCCGAGGACGAGATCCATGAGATGTTCCTCCTCTGGGCATGCCCGGGTCCCAGATCCTGTTGTGCCTGTGAATAGGCTGCAGGGGGACGGTGAAGACCAGCAACATATTTCAGGGCTGCCAACTTCCGTGTGGGACAAGGAGCCGGACGTGTGCCTTTTCAGAATCAGGCTCTGCCGAGGACTAGATCCATAAGATGTTCCTCCTCTGTGCAAGCCCAGGTCCCAGATCCTGTTGTGCCTGTGAATAGGCTGCAGGGGGACGGTGAAGACCAGCAACAACTTTCAGGGCTGCCACCTTCCGTGTGGGACAAGGAGCCGGACGTGTGCCTTTTCGGAATCAGGCTCTACCGAGGACGAGAGCCATGAGATGTTCCTCCTCTCAGCAAGCCCGGGTCCCAGATCCTGTTGTACCTGTGAATAGGCTGCAGGGGGACGGTGAAGACCAGCAACAGCTTTCAGGGCTGCCACCTTCCGTGTGGGACAAGGAGCTGGACGTGTGCCTTTTCGGAATCAGGCTCTGCCGAGGACGAGAGCCATGAGATGTTCCTCCTCTGGGCAAGCCCGGGTCCCAGATCCTGTTGTGCCTGTGAATAGGCTGCAGGGGGACGGTGAAGACCAGCAACAGCTTTCAGGGCTGCCACCTTCCGTGTGGGACAAGGAGCCGGACGTGTGCCTTTTCGGAATCAGGCTCTGCCGAGGACGAGAGCCATGAGATGTTCCTCCTCTCAGCAAGCCCAGGTCCCAGATCCTGTTGTGCCTGTGAATAGGATGCAGGGGGACGTTGAAGACCAGCAACAGCTTTCAGGGCTGCCACCTTCCGTGTGGGACAAGGAGCCGGACGTGTGCCTTTTCGGAATGAGGCTCTGCCGAGGACGAGAGCCATGAGATGTTCCTCCTCTGGGCAAGCCCGGGTCCCAGATCCTGTTGTGCCTGTGAATAGGCTGCAGGGGGACGGTGAAGACCAGCAACAGCTTTCAGAGCTGACACCTTCCGTGTGGGACAAGGAGCCGGACGTGTGCCTTTTCGGAATCAGGCTCTGCCGAGGACGAGAGCCATGAGATGTTCCTCCTCTGGGCATGCCCGGGTCCTGAATCCTGTTGTGCCTCTGAATAGGCTGCAGGGGGACGGTGAAGACCAGCAACAGCTTTCAGGGCTGCCACCTTCCGTGTGGGACAAGGAGCCGGACGTGTGCCTTTTCGGAATCAGGCTCTGCCGAGGACGAGAGCCATGAGATGTTCCTCCTCTGGGCAAGCCCAGGTCCCAGATCCTGTTGTGCCTGTGAATAGGCTGCAGGGGGACGGTAAAGACCAGCAACAGCTTTCAGGGCTGCCACCTTCCGTGTGGGACAAGGAGCCGGACGTGTGCCTTTTCGGAATCAGGCTCTGCCGAGGAAGAGATCCATTAGATGTTCTTCCTCTGGGCATGCCCAGGTCCCGAATCCTGTTGTGCCTGTGAATAGGATGCAGGGGGACGTTGAAGACCAGCAACATCTTTCAGGGCTGCCACCTTCCGTGTGGGACAAGGAGCCGGACGTGTGCCTTTTCGGAATCAGGCTCTGCCGAGGACGAGAGCCATGAGATGTTCCTCCTCTGGGCAAGCCCGGGTCCCAGATCCTGTTGTGCCTGTGAATAGGCTGCAGGGGGACGGTGAAGACCAGCAACAGCTTTCAGGGCTGCCACCTTCCGTGTGGGACAAGGAGCCGGACGTGTGCCTTTTCGGAATCAGGCTCTGCCGAGGACGAGAGCCATGAGATGTTCCTCCTCTGGGCAAGCCCGGGTCCCAGATCCTGTTGTACCTGTGAATAGGCTGCAGGGGGACGGTGAAGACCATCAACAGCTTTCAGGGCTGCCACCTTCCGTGTGGGACAAGGAGCCGGACGTGTGCCTTTTCGGAATCAGGCTCTGCCGAGGACGAGAGCCATGAGATGTTCCTCCTCTGGGCATGCCCTGGTCCCGAAACCTGTTTTGCCTGTGAATAGGCTGCAGGGGGACGGTGAAGACCAGCAACAGCTTTCAGGGCTGCCACCTTCCGTGTGGGACAAGGAGCTGGACGTGTGCCTTTTCGGAATCAGGCTCTGCCGAGGACGAGAGCCATGAGATGTTCCTCCTCTGGGCATGCCCGGGTCCCAGATCCTGTTGTGCCTGTGAATAGGCTGCAGGGGGACGGTGAAGACCAGCAACAGCTTTCAGGGCTGCCAACTTCCGTGTGGGACAAGGAGCCGGACGTGTGCCTTTTCGGAATCAGGTTCTGCCGAGTACGAGATCCATAAGATATTCCTCCTCTGGGCAAGCCCAGGTCCCAGATCCTGTTGTCCCTGTGAATAGGCTGCAGGGGGACGGTGAAGACCAGCAACAGCTTTCAGGGCTGCCACCTTCCGTGTGGGACAAGGAGCCGGACGTGTGCCTTTTCGGAATCAGGCTCTGCCGAGGACGAGAGCCATGAGATGTTCCTCCTCTGGGCAAGCCCGGGTCCCAGATCCTGTTGTACCTGTGAATAGGCTGCAGGGGGACGGTGAAGACCAGCAACAGCTTTCAGGGCTGCCACCTTCCGTGTGGGACAAGGAGCCGGACGTGTGCCTTTTCGGAATCAGGCTCTGCCGAGGACGAGAGCCATGAGATGTTCCTCCTCTGGGCAAGCCCGGGTCCCAGATCCTGTTGTGCCTGTGAATAGGCTGCAGGGGGACGGTGAAGACCAGCAACAGCTTTCAGGGCTGCCACCTTCCGTGTGGGACAAGGAGCCGGACGTGTGCCTTTTCGGAATCAGGCTCTGCCGAGGACGAGAGCCATGAGATGTTCCTCCTCTGGGCATGCCCGGGTCCCAGATCCTTTTGTGCCTGTGAATAGGCTGCAGGGGGACGGTGAAGACCAGCAACAGCTTTCAGGGCTGCCACCTTCCGTGTGGGACAAGGAGCCGGACGTGTGCCTTTTCGGAATCAGGCTCTGCCGAGGATGACAGCCATGAGATGTTCCTCCTCTCAGCAAGCCCGGGTCCCAGATCCTGTTGTACCTGTGAATAGTCTGCAGGGGGACGGTGAAGACCAGCAACATCTTTCAGGGCTGCCACCTTCCGTGTGGGACAAGGAGCCGGACGTGTGCCTTTTCGGAATCAGGCTCTGCCGAGGATGACAGCCATGAGATGTTCCTCCTCTGGGCATGCCCGGGTCCTGAATCCTGTTGTGCCTCTGAATAGGCTGCAGGGGGACGGTGAAGACCAGCAACATCTTTCAGGGCTGCCACCTTCCGTGTGGGACAAGGAGCCGGACTTGTGCCCTTTCGGAATCAGGCTCTGCCGCGGACGAGAGCCATGAGATGTTCCTCCTCTCAGCAAGCCCGGGTCCCAGATCCTGTTGTACCTGTGAATAGGCTGCAGGGGGACGGTGAAGACCAGCAACAGCTTTCAGGGCTGCCACCTTCCGTGTGGGACAAGGAGCCGGACGTGTGCCTTTTCGGAATCAGGCTCTGCCGAGGACGAGAGCCATGAGATTTTCCTTCTCTGGGCATGCCCGGGTCCTGAATCCTGTTGTGCCTGTGAATAGGCTGCAGGGGGACGGTGAAGACCAGCAACAGCTTTCAGGGCTGCCACCTTCCGTGTGGGACAAGGAGCCGGACGTGTGCCTTTTCGGAATCAGGCTCTGCCGAGGACGAGATCCATGAGATGTTCCTCCTCTGGGCAAGCCCGGGTCCCAGATCCTGTTGTGCATGTGAATAGGCTGCAGGGGGACGGTGAAGACCAGCAACAGCTTTCAGGGCTGCCACCTTCCGTGTGGGACAAGGAGCCGGACGTGTGCCTTTTCGGAATCAGGCTCTGCCGAGGACGAGAGCCATGAGATGTTCCTCCTCTGGGCATGCCCAGGTCCCGAATCCTGTTTTGCCTGTGAATAGGCTGCAGCGGGACGGTGAAGACCAGCAACAGCTTTCAGGGCTGCCACCTTCCTTGTGGGACAAGGAGCCGGACGTGTGCCTTTTCGGAATCAGGCTCTGCCGAGGACGAGATCCATGAGATGTTCCTCCTCTGGGCATGCCCGGGTCCCAGATCCTGTTGTGCCTGTGAATAGGCTGCAGGGGGACGGTGAAGACCAGCAACATATTTCAGGGCTGCCAACTTCCGTGTGGGACAAGGAGCCGGACGTGTGCCTTTTCAGAATCAGGCTCTGCCGAGGACGAGATCCATAAGATGTTCCTCCTCTGTGCAAGCCCTGGTACCAGATCCTGTTGTGCCTGTGAATAGGCTGCAGGGGGATGGTGAAGACCAGCAACAACTTTCAGGGCTGCCACCTTCCGTGTGGGACAAGGAGCCGGACGTGTGCCTTTTCGGAATCAGGCTCTGCCGAGGACGAGAGCCATGAGATGTTCCTCCTCTGGGCAAGCCCGGGTCCCAGATCCTGTTGTACCTGTGAATAGGCTGCAGGGGGACGGTGAAGACCAGCAACATCTTTCAGGGCTGCCACCTTCCGTGTGGGACAAGGAGCCGGACGTGTGCCTTTTCGGAATCAGGCTCTGCCGAGGACGAGAGCCATGAGATGTTCCTCCTCTGGGCAAGCCCGGGTCCCAGATCCTGTTGTGCCTGTGAATAGGCTGCAGGGAGACGGTGAAGACCAGCAACAGCTTTCAGGGCTGCCACCTTCCGTGTGGGACAAGGAGCCGGACGTGTGCCTTTTCGGAATCAGGCTCTGCCGAGGACGAGAGCCATGAGATGTTCCTCCTCTCAGCAAGCCCAGGTCCCAGATCCTGTTGTGCCTGTGAATAGGATGCAGGGGGACGTTGAAGACCAGCAACAGCTTTCAGGGCTGCCACCTTCCGTGTGGGACAAGGAGCCGGACGTGTGCCTTTTCGGAATGAGGCTCTGCCGAGGACGAGAGCCATGAGATGTTCCTCCTCTGGGCAAGCCCGGGTCCCAGATCCTGTTGTGCCTGTGAATAGGCTGCAGGGGGACGGTGAAGACCAGCAACAGATTTCAGAGCTGACACCTTCCGTGTGGGACAAGGAGCCGGACGTGTGCCTTTTCGGAATCAGGCTCTGCCGAGGACGAGAGCCATGAGATGTTCCTCCTCTGGGCATGCCCGGGTCCTGAATCCTGTTGTGCCTCTGAATAGGCTGCAGGGGGACGGTGAAGACCAGCAACAGCTTTCAGGGCTGCCACCTTCCGTGTGGGACAAGGAGCCGGACGTGTGCCTTTTCGGAATCAGGCTCTGCCGAGGACGAGAGCCATGAGATGTTCCTCCTCTGGGCATGCCCGGGTCCTGAATCCTGTTGTGCCTCTGAATAGGCTGCAGGGGGACGGTGAAGACCAGCAACAGCTTTCAGGGCTGCCACCTTCCGTGTGGGACAAGGAGCCGGACGTGTGCCTTTTCGGAATCAGGCTCTGCCGAGGACGAGAGCCATGAGATGTTCCTCCTCTGGGCATGCCCTGGTCCCGAATCCTGTTTTGCCTGTGAATAGGCTGCAGGGGGATGGTGAAGACCAGCAACAGCTTTCAGGGCTGCCACCTTCCGTGTGGGACAAGGAGCCGGACGTGTGCCTTTTCGGAATCAGGCTCTGCCGAGGACGAGAGCCATGAGATGTTCCTCCTCTGGGCAAGCCCGGGTCCCAGATCCTGTTGTGCCTGTGAATAGGCTGCAGGGGGATGGTGAAGACCAGCAACAGCTTTCAGGGCTGCCACCTTCCGTGTGGGACAAGGAGCCGGACGTGTGCCTTTTCGGAATCAGGTTCTGCCGAGGACGAGATCCATAAGATGTTCCTCCTCTGGGCAAGCCCAGGTCCCAGATCCTGTTGTCCCTGTGAATAGGCTGCAGGGGGACGGTGAAGACCAGCAACAACTTTCAGGGCTGCCACCTTCCGTGTGGGACAAGGATCCGGACGTGTGCCTTTTCGGAATCAGGCTCTACCGAGGACGAGAGCCATGAGATGTTCCTCCTCTGGGCAAGCCCGGGTCCCAGATCCTGTTGTGCCTGTGAATAGGCTGCAGGGGGACGGTGAAGACCAGCAACAGCTTTCAGGGCTGCCACCTTCCGTGTGGGACAAGGAGCCGGACGTGTGCCTTTTCGGAAAGAGGCTCTGCCGAGGACGAGAGCCATGAGATGTTCCTCCTCTGGGCAAGCCCGGGTCCCAGATCCTGTTGTGCCTGTGAATAGGCTGCAGGGGGATGGTGAAGACCAGCAACAGCTTTCAGAGCTGCCACCTTCCGTGTGGGAAAAAGGAGCCGGACGTGTGCCTTTTCGGAATCAGGTTCTGCCGAGGACGAGATCCATAAGATGTTCCTCCTCTGGGCAAGCCCAGGTCCCAGATCCTGTTGTCCCTGTGAATAGGCTGCAGGGGGACGGTGAAGACCAGCAACAACTTTCAGGGCTGCCACCTTCCGTGTGGGACAAGGAGCCGGACGTGTGCCTTTTCGGAATCAGGCTCTGCCGAGGACGAGAGCCATGAGATGTTCCTCCTCTGGGCAAGCCCGGGTCCCAGATCCTGTTGTACCTGTGAATAGGCTGCAGGGGGACGGTGAAGACCAGCAACAGCTTTCAGGGCTGCCACCTTCCGTGTGGGACAAGGAGCCGGACGTGTGCCTTTTCGGAATCAGGCTCTGCCGAGGACGAGAGCCATGAGATGTTCCTCCTCTGGGCAAGCCCGGGTCCCAGATCCTGTTGTGCCTGTGAATAGGCTGCAGGGGGACGGTGAAGACCAGCAACAGCTTTCAGGGCTGCCACCTTCCGTGTGGGACAAGGAGCCGGACGTGTGCCTTTTCGGAATCAGGCTCTGCCGAGGACGAGAGCCATGAGATGTTCCTCATCTGGACATGCCCGGGTCCCAGATCCTGTTGTGCCTGTGAATAGGCTGCAGGGGGACGGTGAAGACCAGCAACAGCTTTCAGGGCTGCCACCTTCCGTGTGGGACAAGGAGCCGGACGTGTGCCTTTTCGGAATCAGGCTCTGCCGAGGATGACAGCCATGAGATGTTCCTCCTCTCAGCAAGCCCGGGTCCCAGATCCTGTTGTACCTGTGAATAGGCTGCAGGGGGACGGTGAAGACCAGCAACATCTTTCAGGGCTGCCACCTTCCGTGTGGGACAAGGAGCCGGACGTGTGCCTTTTCGGAATCAGGCTCTGCCGAGGACGAGAGCCATGAGATGTTCCTCCTCTGGGCATGCCCGGGTCCTGAATCCTGTTGTGCCTCTGAATAGGCTGCAGGGGGACGGTGAAGACCAGCAACAGCTTTCAGGGCTGCCACCTTCCGTGTGGGACAAGGAGCCGGACTTGTGCCCTTTCGGAATCAGGCTCTGCCGCGGACGAGAGCCATGAGATGTTCCTCCTCTCAGCAAGCCCGGGTCCCAGATCCTGTTGTACCTGTGAATAGGCTGCAGGGGGACGGTGAAGACCAGCAACAGCTTTCAGGGCTGCCACCTTCCGTGTGGGACAAGGAGCCGGACGTGTGCCTTTTCGGAATCAGGCTCTGCCGAGGACGAGAGCCATGAGATGTTCCTTCTCTGGGCATGCCCGGGTCCTGAATCCTGTTGTGCCTCTGAATAGGCTGCAGGGGGACGGTGAAGACCAGCAACAGCTTTCAGGGCTGCCACCTTCCGTGTGGGACAAGGAGCCGGACGTGTGCCTTTTCGGAATCAGGCTCTGCCGAGGACGAGAGCCATGAGATGTTCCTCCTCTGGGCAAGCCCGGGTCCCAGATCCTGTTGTGCCTGTGAATAGGCTGCAGGGGGACGGTGAAGACCAGCAACAGCTTTCAGGGCTGCCACCTTCCGTGTGGGACAAGGAGCCGGACGTGTGCCTTTTCGGAATCAGGCTCTGCCGAGGACGAGAGCCATGAGATGTTCCTCCTCTGGGCATGCCCAGGTCCCGAATCCTGTTTTGCCTGTGAATAGGCTGCAGCGGGACGGTGAAGACCAGCAACAGCTTTCAGGGCTGCCACCTTCCTTGTGGGACAAGGAGCCGGACGTGTGCCTTTTCGGAATCAGGCTCTGCCGAGGACGAGATCCATGAGATGTTCCTCCTCTGGGCATGCCCGGGTCCCAGATCCTGTTGTGCCTGTGAATAGGCTGCAGGGGGACGGTGAAGACCAGCAACATATTTCAGGGCTGCCAACTTCCGTGTGGGACAAGGAGCCGGACGTGTGCCTTTTCAGAATCAGGCTCTGCCGAGGACGAGATCCATAAGATGTTCCTCCTCTGTGCAAGCCCAGGTCCCAGATCCTGTTGTGCCTGTGAATAGGCTGCAGGGGGACGGTGAAGACCAGCAACAACTTTCAGGGCTGCCACCTTCCGTGTGGGACAAGGAGCCGGACGTGTGCCTTTTCGGAATCAGGCTCTACCGAGGACGAGAGCCATGAGATGTTCCTCCTCTGGGCAAGCCCGGGTCCCAGATCCTGTTGTACCTGTGAATAGTCTGCAGGGGGACAGTGAAGACCAGCAACATCTTTCAGGGCTGCCACCTTCCGTGTGGGACAAGGAGCCGGACGTGTGCCTTTTCGGAATCAGGCTCTGCCGAGGACGAGAGCCATGAGATGTTCCTCCTCTGGGCATGCCCGGGTCCTGAATCCTGTTGTGCCTCTGAATAGGCTGCAGGGGGACGGTGAAGACCAGCAACAGCTTTCAGGGCTGCCACCTTCCGTGTGGGACAAGGAGCCGGACTTGTGCCCTTTCGGAATCAGGCTCTGCCGAGGACGAGAGCCATGAGATGTTCCTCCTCTCAGCAAGCCCGGGTCCCAGATCCTGTTGTACCTGTGAATAGGCTGCAGGGGGACGGTGAAGACCAGCAACAGCTTTCAGGGCTGCCACCTTCCGTGTGGGACAAGGAGCCGGACGTGTGCCTTTTCGGAATCAGGCTCTGCCGAGGACGAGAGCCATGAGATTTTCCTTCTCTGGGCATGCCCGGGTCCTGAATCCTGTTGTGCCTCTGAATAGGCTGCAGGGGGACGGTGAAGACCAGCAACAGCTTTCAGGGCTGCCACCTTCCGTGTGGGACAAGGAGCCGGACGTGTGCCTTTTCGGAATCAGGCTCTGCCGAGGACGAGAGCCATGAGATGTTCCTCCTCTGGGCAAGCCCGGGTCCCAGATCCTGTTGTGCCTGTGAATAGGCTGCAGGGGGACGGTGAAGACCAGCAACAGCTTTCAGGGCTGCCACCTTCCGTGTGGGACAAGGAGCCGGACGTGTGCCTTTTCGGAATCAGGCTCTGCCGAGGACGAGAGCCATGAGATGTTCCTCCTCTGGGCATGCCCAGGTCCCGAATCCTGTTTTGCCTGTGAATAGGCTGCAGCGGGACGGTGAAGACCAGCAACAGCTTTCAGGGCTGCCACCTTCCTTGTGGGACAAGGAGCCGGACGTGTGCCTTTTCGGAATCAGGCTCTGCCGAGGACGAGATCCATGAGATGTTCCTCCTCTGGGCAAGCCCGGGTCCCAGATCCTGTTGTGCCTGTGAATAGGCTGCAGGGGGACGGTGAAGACCAGCAACAACTTTAAGGGCTGCCACCTTCCGTGTGGGACAAGGAGCCGGACGTGTGCCTTTTCGGAATCAGGCTCTACCGAGGACGAGAGCCATGAGATGTTCCTCCTCTGGGCAAGCCCGGGTCCCAGATCCTGTTGTACCTGTGAATAGGCTGCAGGGGGACGGTGAAGACCAGCAACAGCTTTCAGGGCTGCCACCTTCCGTGTGGGACAAGGAGCCGGACGTGTGCCTTTTCGGAATGAGGCTCTGCCGAGGACGAGAGCCATGAGATGTTCCTCCTCTCAGCAAGCCCAGGTCCCAGATCCTGTTGTGCCTGTGAATAGGCTGCAGGGGGACGGTAAAGACCAGCAACAGCTTTCAGGGCTGCCACCTTCCGTGTGGGACAAGGAGCCGGACGTGTGCCTTTTCGGAATCAGGCTCTGCCGAGGACGAGAGCCATGAGATGTTCCTCCTCTTAGCAAGCCCGGGTCCCAGATCCTGTTGTGCCTGTGAATAGGCTGCAGGGGGACGGTGAAGACCAGCAACAGCTTTCAGGGCTGCCACCTTCCGTGTGGGACAAGGAGCCGGACGTGTGCCTTTTCGGAATCAGGCTCTGCCGAGGACGAGAGCCATGAGATGTTCCTCCTCTGGGCATGCCCGGGTCCTGAATCCTGTTGTGCCTCTGAATAGGCTGCAGGGGGACGGTGAAGACCAGCAACAGCTTTCAGGGCTGCCACCTTCCGTGTGGGACAAGGAGCCGGACGTGTGCCTTTTCGGAATCAGGCTCTGCCGAGGACGAGAGCCATGAGATGTTCCTCCTCTGGGCAAGCCCGGGTCCCAGATCCTGTTGTGCCTGTGAATAGGCTGCAGGGGGATGGTGAAGACCAGCAACAGCTTTCAGGGCTGACACCTTCCGTGTGGGACAAGGAGCCGGACGTGTGCCTTTTCGGAATCAGGTTCTGCCGAGGACGAGATCCATAAGATGTTCCTCCTCTGGGCAAGCCCAGGTCCCAGATCCTGTTGTCCCTGTGAATAGGCTGCAGGGGGACGGTGAAGACCAGCAACAACTTTCAGGGCTGCCACCTTCCGTGTGGGACAAGGAGCCGGACGTGTGCCTTTTCGGAATCAGGCTCTACCGAGGACGAGAGCCATGAGATGTTCCTCCTCTGGGCAAGCCCGGGTCCCAGATCCTGTTGTACCTGTGAATAGGCTGCAGGGGGACGGTGAAGACCAGCAACAGCTTTCAGGGCTGCCACCTTCCGTGTGGGACAAGGAGCCGGACGTGTGCCTTTTCGGAATCAGGCTCTGCCGAGGACGAGAGCCATGAGATGTTCCTCCTCTGGGCAAGCCCGGGTCCCAGATCCTGTTGTGCCTGTGAATAGGCTGCAGGGGGACGGTGAAGACCAGCAACAGCTTTCAGGGCTGCCACCTTCCGTGTGGGACAAGGAGCCGGACGTGTGCCTTTTCGGAATCAGGCTCTGCCGAGGACGAGAGCCATGAGATGTTCCTCCTCTGGGCATGCCCGGGTCCCAGATCCTGTTGTGCCTGTGAATAGGCTGCAGGGGGACGGTGAAGACCAGCAACAGCTTTCAGGGCTGCCACCTTCCGTGTGGGACAAGGAGCCGGACGTGTGCCTTTTCGGAATCAGGCTCTGCCGAGGATGACAGCCATGAGATGTTCCTCCTCTCAGCAAGCCCGGGTCCCAGATCCTGTTGTACCTGTGAATAGTCTGCAGGGGGACGGTGAAGACCAGCAACATCTTTCAGGGCTGCCACCTTCCGTGTGGGACAAGGAGCCGGACTTGTGCCCTTTCGGAATCAGGCTCTGCCGCGGACGAGAGCCATGAGATGTTCCTCCTCTCAGCAAGCCCGGGTCCCAGATCCTGTTGTACCTGTGAATAGGCTGCAGGGGGACGGTGAAGACCAGCAACAGCTTTCAGGGCTGCCACCTTCCGTGTGGGACAAGGAGCCGGACGTGTGCCTTTTCGGAATCAGGCTCTGCCGAGGACGAGAGCCATGAGATTTTCCTTCTCTGGGCATGCCCGGGTCCTGAATCCTGTTGTGCCTCTGAATAGGCTGCAGGGGGACGGTGAAGACCAGCAACAGCTTTCAGGGCTGCCACCTTCCGTGTGGGACAAGGAGCCGGACGTGTGCCTTTTCGGAATCAGGCTCTGCCGAGGACGAGAGCCATGAGATGTTCCTCCTCTGGGCAAGCCCGGGTCCCAGATCCTGTTGTGCCTGTGAATAGGCTGCAGGGGGACGGTGAAGACCAGCAACAGCTTTCAGGGCTGCCACCTTCCGTGTGGGACAAGGAGCCGGACGTGTGCCTTTTCGGAATCAGGCTCTGCCGAGGACGAGAGCCATGAGATGTTCCTCCTCTGGGCATGCCCAGGTCCCGAATCCTGTTTTGCCTGTGAATAGGCTGCAGCGGGACGGTGAAGACCAGCAACAGCTTTCAGGGCTGCCACCTTCCTTGTGGGACAAGGAGCCGGACGTGTGCCTTTTCGGAATCAGGCTCTGCCGAGGACGAGAGCCATGAGATGTTCCTCCTCTGGGCATGCCCGGGTCCCAGATCCTGTTGTGCCTGTGAATAGGCTGCAGGGGGACGGTGAAGACCAGCAACATATTTCAGGGCTGCCAACTTCCGTGTGGGACAAGGAGCCGGACGTGTGCCTTTTCAGAATCAGGCTCTGCCGAGGACGAGATCCATAAGATGTTCCTCCTTTGTGCAAGCCCAGGTCCCAGATCCTGTTGTGCCTGTGAATAGGCTGCAGGGGGACGGTGAAGACCAGCAACAACTTTCAGGGCTGCCACCTTCCGTGTGGGACAAGGAGCCGGACGTGTGCCTTTTCGGAATCAGGCTCTACCGAGGACGAGAGCCATGAGATGTTCCTCCTCTGGGCAAGCCCGGGTCCCAGATCCTGTTTTGCCTGTGAATAGTCTGCAGGGGGACGGTGAAGACCAGCAACATCTTTCAGGGCTGCCACCTTCCGTGTGGGACAAGGAGCCGGACGTGTGCCTTTTCGGAATCAGGCTCTGCCGAGGACGAGAGCCATGAGATGTTCCTCCTCTGGGCATGCCCGGGTCCTGAATCCTGTTGTGCCTCTGAATAGGCTGCAGGGGGACGGTGAAGACCAGCAACAGCTTTCAGGGCTGCCACCTTCCGTGTGGGACAAGGAGCCGGACTTGTGCCCTTTCGGAATCAGGCTCTGCCGCGGATGAGAGCCATGAGATGTTCCTCCTCTCAGCAAGCCCGGGTCCCAGACCCTGTTGTACCTGTGAATAGGCTGCAGGGGGACGGTGAAGACCAGCAACAGCTTTCAGGGCTGCCACCTTCCGTGTGGGACAAGGAGCCGGACGTGTGCCTTTTCGGAATCAGGCTCTGCCGAGGACGAGAGCCATGAGATTTTCCTTCTCTGGGCATGCCCGGGTCCTGAATCCTGTTGTGCCTCTGAATAGGCTGCAGGGGGACGGTGAAGACCAGCAACAGCTTTCAGGGCTGCCACCTTCCGTGTGGGACAAGGAGCCGGACGTGTGCCTTTTCGGAATCAGGCTCTGCCGAGGACGAGAGCCATGAGATGTTCCTCCTCTGGGCAAGCCCGGGTCCCAGATCCTGTTGTGCCTGTGAATAGGCTGCAGGGGGACGGTGAAGACCAGCAACAGCTTTCAGGGCTGCCACCTTCCGTGTGGGACAAGGAGCCGGACGTGTGCCTTTTCGGAATCAGGCTCTGCCGAGGACGAGAGCCATGAGATGTTCCTCCTCTGGGCATGCCCAGGTCCCGAATCCTGTTTTGCCTGTGAATAGGCTGCAGCGGGACGGTGAAGACCAGCAACAGCTTTCAGGGCTGCCACCTTCCTTGTGGGACAAGGAGCCGGACGTGTGCCTTTTCGGAATCAGGCTCTGCCGAGGACGAGATCCATGAGATGTTCCTCCTCTGGGCAAGCCCGGGTCCCAGATCCTGTTGTGCCTGTGAATAGGCTGCAGGGGGACGGTGAAGACCAGCAACAACTTTCAGGGCTGCCACCTTCCGTGTGGGACAAGGAGCCGGACGTGTGCCTTTTCGGAATCAGGCTCTACCGAGGACGAGAGCCATGAGATGTTCCTCCTCTGGGCAAGCCCGGGTCCCAGATCCTGTTGTACCTGTGAATAGGCTGCAGGGGGACGGTGAAGACCAGCAACAGCTTTCAGGGCTGCCACCTTCCGTGTGGGACAAGGAGCCGGACGTGTGCCTTTTCGGAATCAGGCTCTGCCGAGGACGAGAGCCATGAGATGTTCCTCCTCTGGGCAAGCCCGGGTCCCAGATCCTGTTGTGCCTGTGAATAGGCTGCAGGGGGACGGTGAAGACCAGCAACAGCTTTCAGGGCTGCCACCTTCCGTGTGGGACAAGGAGCCGGACGTGTGCCTTTTCGGAATCAGGCTCTGCCGAGGATGACAGCCATGAGATGTTCCTCCTCTCAGCAAGCCCGGGTCCCAGATCCTGTTGTACCTGTGAATAGTCTGCAGGGGGACGGTGAAGACCAGCAACATCTTTCAGGGCTGCCACCTCCCGTGTGGGACAAGGAGCCGGACGTGTGCCTTTTCGGAATCAGGCTCTGCCGAGGACGAGAGCCATGAGATGTTCCTCCTCTGGGCATGCCCGGGTCCTGAATCCTGTTGTGCCTCTGAATAGGCTGCAGGGGGACGGTGAAGACCAGCAACAGCTTTCAGGGCTGCCACCTTCCGTGTGGGACAAGGAGCCGGACTTGTGCCCTTTCGGAATCAGGCTCTGCCGCGGACGAGAGCCATGAGATGTTCCTCCTCTCAGCAAGCCCGGGTCCCAGATCCTGTTGTACCTGTGAATAGGCTGCAGGGGGACGGTGAAGACCAGCAACAGCTTTCAGGGCTGCCACCTTCCGTGTGGGACAAGGAGCCGGACGTGTGCCTTTTCGGAATCAGGCTCTGCCGAGGACGAGAGCCATGAGATTTTCCTTCTCTGGGCATGCCCGGGTCCTGAATCCTGTTGTGCCTCTGAATAGGCTGCAGGGGGACGGTGAAGACCAGCAACAGCTTTCAGGGCTGCCACCTTCCGTGTGGGACAAGGAGCCGGACGTGTGCCTTTTCGGAATCAGGCTCTGCCGAGGACGAGAGCCATGAGATGTTCCTCCTCTGGGCAAGCCCGGGTCCCAGATCCTGTTGTGCCTGTGAATAGGCTGCAGGGGGACGGTGAAGACCAGCAACAGCTTTCAGGGCTGCCACCTTCCGTGTGGGACAAGGAGCCGGACGTGTGCCTTTTCGGAATCAGGCTCTTCCGAGGACGAGAGCCATGAGATGTTCCTCCTCTGGGCATGCCCAGGTCCCGAATCCTGTTTTGCCTGTGAATAGGCTGCAGCGGGACGGTGAAGACCAGCAACAGCTTTCAGGGCTGCCACCTTCCTTGTGGGACAAGGAGCCGGACGTGTGCCTTTTCGGAATCAGGCTCTGCCGAGGACGAGATCCATGAGATGTTCCTCCTCTGGGCATGCCCGGGTCCCAGATCCTGTTGTGCCTGTGAATAGGCTGCAGGGGGACGGTGAAGACCAGCAACATATTTCAGGGCTGCCAACTTCCGTGTGGGACAAGGAGCCGGACGTGTGCCTTTTCAGAATCAGGCTCTGCCGAGGACGAGATCCATAAGATGTTCCTCCTCTGTGCAAGCCCAGGTCCCAGATCCTGTTGTGCCTGTGAATAGGCTGCAGGGGGACGGTGAAGACCAGCAACAACTTTCAGGGCTGCCACCTTCCGTGTGGGACAAGGAGCCGGACGTGTGCCTTTTCGGAATCAGGCTCTACCGAGGACGAGAGCCATGAGATGTTCCTCCTCTGGGCAAGCCCGGGTCCCAGATCCTGTTGTACCTGTGAATAGTCTGCAGGGGGACGGTGAAGACCAGCAACATCTTTCAGGGCTGCCACCTTCCGTGTGGGACAAGGAGCCGGACGTGTGCCTTTTCGGAATCAGGCTCTGCCGAGGACGAGAGCCATGAGATGTTCCTCCTCTGGGCATGCCCGGGTCCTGAATCCTGTTGTGCCTCTGAATAGGCTGCAGGGGGACGGTGAAGAGCAGCAACAGCTTTCAGGGCTGCCACCTTCCGTGTGGGACAAGGAGCCGGACGTGTGCCTTTTCGGAATCAGGCTCTGCCGAGGACGAGAGCCATGAGATGTTCCTCCTCTGGGCAAGCCCGGGTCCCAGATCCTGTTGTACCTGTGAATAGGCTGCAGGGGGACAGTGAAGACCAGCAACAGCTTTCAGGGCTGCCACCTTCCGTGTGGGACAAGGAGCCGGACGTGTGCCTTTTCGGAATCAGGCTCTGCCGAGGACGAGAGCCATGAGATGTTCCTTCTCTGGGCATGCCCGGGTCCTGAATCCTGTTGTGCCTCTGAATAGGCTGCAGGGGGACGGTGAAGACCAGCAACAGCTTTCAGGGCTGCCACCTTCCGTGTGGGACAAGGAGCCGGACGTGTGCCTTTTCGGAATCAGGCTCTGCCGAGGACGAGAGCCATGAGATGTTCCTCCTCTGGGCAAGCCCGGGTCCCAGATCCTGTTGTGCCTGTGAATAGGCTGCAGGGGGACGGTGAAGACCAGCAACAGCTTTCAGGGCTGCCACCTTCCGTGTGGGACAAGGAGCCGGACGTGTGCCTTTTCGGAATCAGGCTCTGCCGAGGACGAGAGCCATGAGATGTTCCTCCTCTGGGCATGCCCGGGTCCCGAATCCTGTTTTGCCTGTGAATAGGCTGCAGCGGGACGGTGAAGACCAGCAACAGCTTTCAGGGCTGCCACCTTCCTTGTGGGACAAGGAGCCGGACGTGTGCCTTTTCGGAATCAGGCTCTGCCGAGGACGAGATCCATGAGATGTTCCTCCTCTGGGCAAGCCCGGGTCCCAGATCCTGTTGTGCCTGTGAATAGGCTGCAGGGGGACGGTGAAGACCAGCAACAACTTTCAGGGCTGCCACCTTCCGTGTGGGACAAGGAGCCGGACGTGTGCCTTTTCGGAATCAGGCTCTGCCGAGGACGAGAGCCATGAGATGTTCCTCCTCTGGGCAAGCCCGGGTCCCAGATCCTGTTGTACCTGTGAATAGGCTGCAGGGGGACGGTGAAGACCAGCAACAGCTTTCAGGGCTGCCACCTTCCGTGTGGGACAAGGAGCCGGACGTGTGCCTTTTCGGAATCAGGCTCTGCCGAGGACGAGAGCCATGAGATGTTCCTCCTCTCAGCAAGCCCAGGTCCCAGATCCTGTTGTGCCTGTGAATAGGCTGCAGGGGGACGGTAAAGACCAGCAACAGCTTTCAGGGCTGCCACCTTCCGTGTGGGACAAGGAGCCGGACGTGTGCCTTTTCGGAATCAGGCTCTGCCGAGGACGAGAGCCATGAGATGTTCCTCCTCTTAGCAAGCCCGGGTCCCAGATCCTGTTGTGCCTGTGAATAGGCTGCAGGGGGACGGTAAAGACCAGCAACAGCTTTCAGGGCTGCCACCTTCCGTGTGGGACAAGGAGCCGGACGTGTGCCTTTTCGGAATCAGGCTCTGCCGAGGACGAGAGCCATGAGATGTTCCTCCTCTGGGCAAGCCCGGGTCCCAGATCCTGTTGTGCCTGTGAATAGGCTGCAGGGGGACGGTGAAGACCAGCAACAGCTTTCAGGGCTGCCACCTTCCGTGTGGGACAAGGAGCCGGACGTGTGCCTTTTCGGAATCAGGCTCTGCCGAGGACGAGAGCCATGAGATGTTCCTCCTCTCAGCAAGCCCAGGTCCCAGATCCTGTTGTGCCTGTGAATAGGATGCAGGGGGACGTTGAAGACCAGCAACAGCTTTCAGGGCTGCCACCTTCCGTGTGGGACAAGGAGCCGGACGTGTGCCTTTTCGGAATGAGGCTCTGCCGAGGACGAGAGCCATGAGATGTTCCTCCTCTGGGCATGCCCGGGTCCCAGATCCTGTTGTGCCTGTGAATAGGCTGCAGGGGGACGGTGAAGACCAGCAACAGCTTTCAGGGCTGCCACCTTCCGTGTGGGACAAGGAGCCGGACGTGTGCCTTTTCGGAATCAGGCTCTGCCGAGGACGAGAGCCATGAGATGTTCCTCCTCTGGGCAAGCCCAGGTACCAGATCCTGTTGTGCCTGTGAATAGGCTGCAGGGGGACGGTAAAGACCAGCAACAGCTTTCAGGGCTACCACCTTCCGTGTGGGACAAGGAGCCGGACGTGTGCCTTTTCGGAATCAGGCTCTGCCGAGGAAGAGATCCATTAGATGTTCCTCCTCTGGGCATGCCCAGGTCCCGAATCCTGTTGTGCCTGTGAATAGGATGCAGGGGGACGTTGAAGACCAGCAACATCTTTCAGGGCTGCCACCTTCCGTGTGGGACAAGGAGCCGGACGTGTGCCTTTTCGGAAAGAGGCTCTGCCGCGGACGAGAGCCATGAGATGTTCCTCCTCTGGGCATGCCCAGGTCCCGAATCCTTTTTTGCCTGTGAATAGGCTGCAGCGGGACAGTGAAGACCAGCAACAGCTTTCAGGGCTGCCACCTTCCTTGTGGGACAAGGAGCCGGACGTGTGCCTTTTCGGAATCAGGCTCTGCCGAGGACGAGATCCATGAGATGTTCCTCCTCTGGGCAAGCCCGGGTCCCAGATCCTGTTGTGCCTGTGAATAGGCTGCAGGGGGACGGTGAAGACCAGCAACAACTTTCAGGGCTGCCACCTTCCGTGTGGGACAAGGAGCCGGACGTGTGCCTTTTCGGAATCAGGCTCTACCGAGGACGAGAGCCATGAGATGTTCCTCCTCTGGGCAAGCCCGGGTCCCAGATCCTGTTGTACCTGTGAATAGGCTGCAGGGGGACGGTGAAGACCAGCAACAGCTTTCAGGGCTGCCACCTTCCGTGTGGGACAAGGAGCCGGACGTGTGCCTTTTCGGAATCAGGCTCTGCCGAGGACGAGAGCCATGAGATGTTCCTCCTCTCAGCAAGCCCAGGTCCCAGATCCTGTTGTGCCTGTGAATAGGCTGCAGGGGGACGGTAAAGACCAGCAACAGCTTTCAGGGCTGCCACCTTCCGTGTGGGACAAGGAGCCGGACGTGTGCCTTTTCGGAATCAGGCTCTGCCGAGGACGAGAGCCATGAGATGTTCCTCCTCTTAGCAAGCCCGGGTCCCAGATCCTGTTGTGCCTGTGAATAGGCTGCAGGGGGACGGTAAAGACCAGCAACAGCTTTCAGGGCTGCCACCTTCCGTGTGGGACAAGGAGCCGGACGTGTGCCTTTTCGGAATCAGGCTCTGCCGAGGACGAGAGCCATGAGATGTTCCTCCTCTGGGCAAGCCCGGGTCCCAGATCCTGTTGTGCCTGTGAATAGGCTGCAGGGGGACGGTGAAGACCAGCAACAGCTTTCAGGGCTGCCACCTTCCGTGTGGGACAAGGAGCCGGACGTGTGCCTTTTCGGAATCAGGCTCTGCCGAGGACGAGAGCCATGAGATGTTCCTCCTCTCAGCAAGCCCAGGTCCCAGATCCTGTTGTGCCTGTGAATAGGATGCAGGGGGACGTTGAAGACCAGCAACAGCTTTCAGGGCTGCCACCTTCCGTGTGGGACAAGGAGCCGGACGTGTGCCTTTTCGGAATGAGGCTCTGCCGAGGACGAGAGCCATGAGATGTTCCTCCTCTGGGCATGCCCGGGTCCTGAATCCTGTTGTGCCTCTGAATAGGCTGCAGGGGGACGGTGAAGACCAGCAACAGCTTTCAGGGCTGCCACCTTCCGTGTGGGACAAGGAGCCGGACGTGTGCCTTTTCGGAATCAGGCTCTGCCGAGGACGAGAGCCATGAGATGTTCCTCCTCTGGGCAAGCCCAGGTACCAGATCCTGTTGTGCCTGTGAATAGGCTGCAGGGGGACGGTAAAGACCAGCAACAGCTTTCAGGGCTGCCACCTTCCGTGTGGGACAAGGAGCCGGACGTGTGCCTTTTCGGAATCAGGCTCTGCCGAGGAAGAGATCCATTAGATGTTCCTCCTCTGGGCATGCCCAGGTCCCGAATCCTGTTGTGCCTGTGAATAGGATGCAGGGGGACGTTGAAGACCAGCAACATCTTTCAGGGCTGCCACCTTCCGTGTGGGACAAGGAGCCGGACGTGTGCCTTTTCGGAATCAGGCTCTGCCGAGGACGAGAGCCATGAGATGTTCCTCCTCTGGGCATGCCCTGGTCCCGAATCCTGTTTTGCCTGTGAATAGGCTGCAGGGGGATGGTGAAGACCAGCAACAGCTTTCAGGGCTGCCACCTTCCGTGTGGGACAAGGAGCCGGACGTGTGCCTTTTCGGAATCAGGCTCTGCCGAGGACGAGAGCCATGAGATGTTCCTCCTCTGGGCAAGCCCGGGTCCCAGATCCTGTTGTGCCTGTGAATAGGCTGCAGGGGGATGGTGAAGACCAGCAACAGCTTTCAGGGCTGCCACCTTCCGTGTGGGACAAGGAGCCGGACGTGTGCCTTTTCGGAATCAGGCTCTGCCGAGGACGAGAGCCATGAGATGTTCCTCCTCTGGGCATGCCCAGGTCCCGAATCCTTTTTTGCCTGTGAATAGGCTGCAGCGGGACGGTGAAGACCAGCAACAGCTTTCAGGGCTGCCACCTTCCTTGTGGGACAAGGAGCCGGACGTGTGCCTTTTCGGAATCAGGCTCTGCCGAGGACGAGATCCATGAGATGTTCCTCCTCTGGGCAAGCCCGGGTCCCAGATCCTGTTGTGCCTGTGAATAGGCTGCAGGGGGACGGTGAAGACCAGCAACAACTTTCAGGGCTGCCACCTTCCGTGTGGGACAAGGAGCCGGACGTGTGCCTTTTCGGAATCAGGCTCTACCGAGGACGAGAGCCATGAGATGTTCCTCCTCTGGGCAAGCCCGGGTCCCAGATCCTGTTGTACCTGTGAATAGGCTGCAGGGGGACGGTGAAGACCAGCAACAGCTTTCAGGGCTGCCACCTTCCGTGTGGGACAAGGAGCCGGACGTGTGCCTTTTCGGAATCAGGCTCTGCCGAGGACGAGAGCCATGAGATGTTCCTCCTCTCAGCAAGCCCAGGTCCCAGATCCTGTTGTGCCTGTGAATAGGCTGCAGGGGGACGGTAAAGACCAGCAACAGCTTTCAGGGCTGCCACCTTCCGTGTGGGACAAGGAGCCGGACGTGTGCCTTTTCGGAATCAGGCTCTGCCGAGGACGAGAGCCATGAGATGTTCCTCCTCTTAGCAAGCCCGGGTCCCAGATCCTGTTGTGCCTGTGAATAGGCTGCAGGGGGACGGTAAAGACCAGCAACAGCTTTCAGGGCTGCCACCTTCCGTGTGGGACAAGGAGCCGGACGTGTGCCTTTTCGGAATCAGGCTCTGCCGAGGACGAGAGCCATGAGATGTTCCTCCTCTGGGCAAGCCCGGGTCCCAGATCCTGTTGTGCCTGTGAATAGGCTGCAGGGGGACGGTGAAGACCAGCAACAGCTTTCAGGGCTGCCACCTTCCGTGTGGGACAAGGAGCCGGACGTGTGCCTTTTCGGAATGAGGCTCTGCCGAGGACGAGAGCCATGAGATGTTCCTCCTCTCAGCAAGCCCAGGTCCCAGATCCTGTTGTGCCTGTGAATAGGATGCAGGGGGACGTTGAAGACCAGCAACAGCTTTCAGGGCTGCCACCTTCCGTGTGGGACAAGGAGCCGGACGTGTGCCTTTTCGGAATGAGGCTCTGCCGAGGACGAGAGCCATGAGATGTTCCTCCTCTGGGCATGCCCGGGTCCTGAATCCTGTTGTGCCTCTGAATAGGCTGCAGGGGGACGGTGAAGACCAGCAACAGCTTTCAGGGCTGCCACCTTCCGTGTGGGACAAGGAGCCGGACGTGTGCCTTTTCGGAATCAGGCTCTGCCGAGGACGAGAGCCATGAGATGTTCCTCCTCTGGGCAAGCCCAGGTACCAGATCCTGTTGTGCCTGTGAATAGGCTGCAGGGGGACGGTAAAGACCAGCAACAGCTTTCAGGGCTGCCACCTTCCGTGTGGGACAAGGAGCCGGACGTGTGCCTTTTCGGAATCAGGCTCTGCCGAGGAAGAGATCCATTAGATGTTCCTCCTCTGGGCATGCCCAGGTCCCGAATCCTGTTGTGCCTGTGAATAGGATGCAGGGGGACGTTGAAGACCAGCAACATCTTTCAGGGCTGCCACCTTCCGTGTGGGACAAGGAGCCGGACGTGTGCCTTTTCGGAATCAGGCTCTGCCGAGGACGAGAGCCATGAGATGTTCCTCCTCTGGGCATGCCCTGGTCCCGAATCCTGTTTTGCCTGTGAATAGGCTGCAGGGGGATGGTGAAGACCAGCAACAGCTTTCAGGGCTGCCACCTTCCGTGTGGGACAAGGAGCCGGACGTGTGCCTTTTCGGAATCAGGCTCTGCCGAGGACGAGAGCCATGAGATGTTCCTCCTCTGGGCAAGCCCGGGTCCCAGATCCTGTTGTGCCTGTGAATAGGCTGCAGGGGGATGGTGAAGACCAGCAACAGCTTTCAGGGCTGCCACCTTCCGTGTGGGACAAGGAGCCGGACGTGTGCCTTTTCGGAATCAGGCTCTGCCGAGGACGAGAGCCATGAGATGTTCCTCCTCTGGGCATGCCCAGGTCCCGAATCCTTTTTTGCCTGTGAATAGGCTGCAGCGGGACGGTGAAGACCAGCAACAGCTTTCAGGGCTGCCACCTTCCTTGTGGGACAAGGAGCCGGACGTGTGCCTTTTCGGAATCAGGCTCTGCCGAGGACGAGATCCATGAGATGTTCCTCCTCTGGGCAAGCCCGGGTCCCAGATCCTGTTGTGCCTGTGAATAGGCTGCAGGGGGACGGTGAAGACCAGCAACAACTTTCAGGGCTGCCACCTTCCGTGTGGGACAAGGAGCCGGACGTGTGCCTTTTCGGAATCAGGCTCTACCGAGGACGAGAGCCATGAGATGTTCCTCCTCTGGGCAAGCCCGGGTCCCAGATCCTGTTGTACCTGTGAATAGGCTGCAGGGGGACGGTGAAGACCAGCAACAGCTTTCAGGGCTGCCACCTTCCGTGTGGGACAAGGAGCCGGACGTGTGCCTTTTCGGAATCAGGCTCTGCCGAGGACGAGAGCCATGAGATGTTCCTCCTCTCAGCAAGCCCAGGTCCCAGATCCTGTTGTGCCTGTGAATAGGCTGCAGGGGGACGGTAAAGACCAGCAACAGCTTTCAGGGCTGCCACCTTCCGTGTGGGACAAGGAGCCGGACGTGTGCCTTTTCGGAATCAGGCTCTGCCGAGGACGAGAGCCATGAGATGTTCCTCCTCTTAGCAAGCCCGGGTCCCAGATCCTGTTGTGCCTGTGAATAGGCTGCAGGGGGACGGTAAAGACCAGCAACAGCTTTCAGGGCTGCCACCTTCCGTGTGGGACAAGGAGCCGGACGTGTGCCTTTTCGGAATCAGGCTCTGCCGAGGACGAGAGCCATGAGATGTTCCTCCTCTGGGCAAGCCCGGGTCCCAGATCCTGTTGTGCCTGTGAATAGGCTGCAGGGGGACGGTGAAGACCAGCAACAGCTTTCAGGGCTGCCACCTTCCGTGTGGGACAAGGAGCCGGACGTGTGCCTTTTCGGAATGAGGCTCTGCCGAGGACGAGAGCCATGAGATGTTCCTCCTCTCAGCAAGCCCAGGTCCCAGATCCTGTTGTGCCTGTGAATAGGATGCAGGGGGACGTTGAAGACCAGCAACAGCTTTCAGGGCTGCCACCTTCCGTGTGGGACAAGGAGCCGGACGTGTGCCTTTTCGGAATCAGGCTCTGCCGAGGACGAGAGCCATGAGATGTTCCTCCTCTGGGCATGCCCGGGTCCTGAATCCTGTTGTGCCTCTGAATAGGCTGCAGGGGGACGGTGAAGACCAGCAACAGCTTTCAGGGCTGCCACCTTCCGTGTGGGACAAGGAGCCGGACGTGTGCCTTTTCGGAATCAGGCTCTGCCGAGGACGAGAGCCATGAGATGTTCCTCCTCTGGGCAAGCCCAGGTACCAGATCCTGTTGTGCCTGTGAATAGGCTGCAGGGGGACGGTAAAGACCAGCAACAGCTTTCAGGGCTGCCACCTTCCGTGTGGGACAAGGAGCCGGACGTGTGCCTTTTCGGAATCAGGCTCTGCCGAGGAAGAGATCCATTAGATGTTCCTCCTCTGGGCATGCCCAGGTCCCGAATCCTGTTGTGCCTGTGAATAGGATGCAGGGGGACGTTGAAGACCAGCAAAATCTTTCAGGGCTGCCACCTTCCGTGTGGGACAAGGAGCCGGACGTGTGCCTTTTCGGAATCAGGCTCTGCCGAGGACGAGAGCCATGAGATGTTCCTCCTCTGGGCATGCCCTGGTCCCGAATCCTGTTTTGCCTGTGAATAGGCTGCAGGGGGATGGTGAAGACCAGCAACAGCTTTCAGGGCTGCCACCTTCCGTGTGGGACAAGGAGCCGGACGTGTGCCTTTTCGGAATCAGGCTCTGCCGAGGACGAGAGCCATGAGATGTTCCTCCTCTGGGCAAGCCCGGGTCCCAGATCCTGTTGTGCCTGTGAATAGGCTGCAGGGGGATGGTGAAGACCAGCAACAGCTTTCAGGGCTGCCACCTTCCGTGTGGGACAAGGAGCCGGACGTGTGCCTTTTCGGAATCAGGCTCTGCCGAGGACGAGAGCCATGAGATGTTCCTCCTCTGGGCAAGCCCGGGTCCCAGATCCTGTTGTGCCTGTGAATAGGCTGCAGGGGGATGGTGAAGACCAGCAACAGCTTTCAGGGCTGCCACCTTCCGTGTGGGACAAGGAGCCGGACGTGTGCCTTTTCGGAATCAGGTTCTGCCGAGGACGAGATCCATAAGATGTTCCTCCTCTGGGCAAGCCCAGGTCCCAGATCCTGTTGTCCCTGTGAATAGGCTGCAGGGGGACGGTGAAGACCAGCAACAACTTTCAGGGCTGCCACCTTCCGTGTGGGACAAGGAGCCGGACGTGTGCCTTTTCGGAATCAGGCTCTACCGAGGACGAGAGCCATGAGATGTTCCTCCTCTGGGCAAGCCCGGGTCCCAGATCCTGTTGTACCTGTGAATAGGCTGCAGGGGGACGGTAAAGACCAGCAACAGCTTTCAGGGCTGCCACCTTCCGTGTGGGACAAGGAGCCGGACGTGTGCCTTTTCGGAATCAGGCTCTGCCGAGGACGAGAGCCATGAGATGTTCCTCCTCTGGGCAAGCCCGGGTCCCAGATCCTGTTGTGCCTCTGAATAGGCTGCAGGGGGACGGTGAAGACCAGCAACAGCTTTCAGGGCTGCCACCTTCCGTGTGGGACAAGGAGCCGGACGTGTGCCTTTTCGGAATCAGGTTCTGCCGAGGACGAGATCCATAAGATGTTCCTCCTCTGGGCAAGCCCAGGTCCCAGATCCTGTTGTGCCTGTGAATAGGCTGCAGGGGGACGGTGAAGACCAGCAACAGCTTTCAGGGCTGCCACCTTCCGTGTGGGACAAGGAGCCGGACGTGTGCCTTTTCGGAATCAGGCTCTGCCGAGGATGACAGCCATGAGATGTTCCTCCTCTCAGCAAGCCCGGGTCCCAGATCCTGTTGTACCTGTGAATAGGCTGCAGGGGGACGGTGAAGACCAGCAACATCTTTCAGGGCTGCCACCTTCCGTGTGGGACAAGGAGCCGGACGTGTGCCTTTTCGGAATCAGGCTCTGCCGAGGACGAGAGCCATGAGATGTTCCTCCTCTGGGCATGCCCGGGTCCTGAATCCTGTTGTGCCTCTGAATAGGCTGCAGGGGGACGGTGAAGACCAGCAACAGCTTTCAGGGCTGCCACCTTCCGTGTGGGACAAGGAGCCGGACTTGTGCCCTTTCGGAATCAGGCTCTGCCGCGGACGAGAGCCATGAGATGTTCCTCCTCTCAGCAAGCCCGGGTCCCAGATCCTGTTGTACCTGTGAATAGGCTGCAGGGGGACGGTGAAGACCAGCAACAGCTTTCAGGGCTGCCACCTTCCGTGTGGGACAAGGAGCCGGACGTGTGCCTTTTCGGAATCAGGCTCTGCCGAGGACGAGAGCCATGAGATGTTCCTCCTCTGGGCAAGCCCGGGTCCCAGATCCTGTTGTGCCTCTGAATAGGCTGCAGGGGGACGGTGAAGACCAGCAACAGCTTTCAGGGCTGCCACCTTCCGTGTGGGACAAGGAGCCGGACTTGTGCCCTTTCGGAATCAGGCTCTGCCGCGGATGAGAGCCATGAGATGTTCCTCCTCTCAGCAAGCCCGGGTCCCAGACCCTGTTGTACCTGTGAATAGGCTGCAGGGGGACGGTGAAGACCAGCAACAGCTTTCAGGGCTGCCACCTTCCGTGTGGGACAAGGAGCCGGACGTGTGCCTTTTCGGAATCAGGCTCTGCCGAGGACGAGAGCCATGAGATTTTCCTTCTCTGGGCATGCCCGGGTCCTGAATCCTGTTGTGCCTCTGAATAGGCTGCAGGGGGACGGTGAAGACCAGCAACAGCTTTCAGGGCTGCCACCTTCCGTGTGGGACAAGGAGCCGGACGTGTGCCTTTTCGGAATCAGGCTCTGCCGAGGACGAGAGCCATGAGATGTTCCTCCTCTGGGCAAGCCCGGGTCCCAGATCCTGTTGTGCCTGTGAATAGGCTGCAGGGGGACGGTGAAGACCAGCAACAGCTTTCAGGGCTGCCACCTTCCGTGTGGGACAAGGAGCCGGACGTGTGCCTTTTCGGAATCAGGCTCTGCCGAGGACGAGAGCCATGAGATGTTCCTCCTCTGGGCATGCCCAGGTCCCGAATCCTGTTTTGCCTGTGAATAGGCTGCAGCGGGACGGTGAAGACCAGCAACAGCTTTCAGGGCTGCCACCTTCCTTGTGGGACAAGGAGCCGGACGTGTGCCTTTTCGGAATCAGGCTCTACCGAGGACGAGAGCCATGAGATGTTCCTCCTCTGGGCAAGCCCGGGTCCCAGATCCTGTTGTACCTGTGAATAGGCTGCAGCGGGACGGTGAAGACCAGCAACAGCTTTCAGGGCTGCCACCTTCCGTGTGGGACAAGGAGCCGGACGTGTGCCTTTTCGGAATCAGGCTCTGCCGAGGACGAGAGCCATGAGATGTTCCTCCTCTGGGCAAGCCCGGGTCCCAGATCCTGTTGTGCCTGTGAATAGGCTGCAGGGGGACGGTGAAGACCAGCAACAGCTTTCAGGGCTGCCACCTTCCGTGTGGGACAAGGAGCCGGACGTGTGCCTTTTCGGAATCAGGCTCTGCCGAGGACGAGAGCCATGAGATGTTCCTCCTCTCAGCAAGCCCAGGTCCCAGATCCTGTTGTGCCTGTGAATAGGATGCAGGGGGACGTTGAAGACCAGCAACAGCTTTCAGGGCTGCCACCTTCCGTGTGGGACAAGGAGCCGGACGTGTGCCTTTTCGGAATGAGGCTCTGCCGAGGACGAGAGCCATGAGATGTTCCTCCTCTGGGCAAGCCCGGGTCCCAGATCCTGTTGTGCCTGTGAATAGGCTGCAGGGGGACGGTGAAGACCAGCAACAGCTTTCAGAGCTGACACCTTCCGTGTGGGACAAGGAGCCGGACGTGTGCCTTTTCGGAATCAGGCTCTGCCGAGGACGAGAGCCATGAGATGTTCCTCCTCTGGGCATGCCCGGGTCCCAGATCCTGTTGTGCCTCTGAATAGGCTGCAGGGGGACGGTGAAGACCAGCAACAGCTTTCAGGGCTGCCACCTTCCGTGTGGGACAAGGAGCCGGACGTGTGCCTTTTCGGAATCAGGCTCTGCCGAGGACGACAGCCATGAGATGTTCCTCCTCTGGGCAAGCCCAGGTCCCAGATCCTGTTGTGCCTGTGAATAGGCTGCAGGGGGACGGTAAAGACCAGCAACAGCTTTCAGGGCTGCCACCTTCCGTGTGGGACAAGGAGCCGGACGTGTGCCTTTTCGGAATCAGGCTCTGCCGAGGAAGAGATCCATTAGATGTTCCTCCTCTGGGCATGCCCAGGTCCCGAATCCTGTTGTGCCTGTGAATAGGATGCAGGGGGACGTTGAAGACCAGCAACATCTTTCAGGGCTGCCACCTTCCGTGTGGGACAAGGAGCCGGACGTGTGCCTTTTCGGAATCAGGCTCTGCCGAGGACGAGAGCCATGAGATGTTCCTCCTCTCAGCAAGCCCAGGTCCCAGATCCTGTTGTGCCTGTGAATAGGCTGCAGGGGGACGGTGAAGACCAGCAACAGCTTTCAGGGCTGCCACCTTCCGTGTGGGACAAGGAGCCGGACGTGTGCCTTTTCGGAATCAGGCTCTGCCGAGGACGAGAGCCATGAGATGTTCCTCCTCTGGGCAAGCCCGGGTCCCAGATCCTGTTGTGCCTGTGAATAGGCTGCAGGGGGACGGTGAAGACCAGCAACAGCTTTCAGGGCTGCCACCTTCCGTGTGGGACAAGGAGCCGGACGTGTGCCTTTTGAATCAGGCTCTGCCGAGGACGAGAGCCATGAGATGTTCCTCCTCTGGGCATGCCCTGGTCCCGAATCCTGTTTTGCCTGTGAATAGGCTGCAGGGGGACGGTGAAGACCAGCAACAGCTTTCAGGGCTGCCACCTTCCGTGTGGGACAAGGAGCCGGACGTGTGCCTTTTCGGAATCAGGCTCTGCCGAGGACGAGATCCATGAGATGTTCCTCCTCTGGGCATGCCCGGGTCCCAGATCCTGTTGTGCCTGTGAATAGGCTGCAGGGGGACGGTGAAGACCAGCAACAGCTTTCAGGGCTGCCAACTTCCGTGTGGGACAAGGAGCCGGACGTGTGCCTTTTCGGAATCAGGTTCTGCCGAGGACGAGATCCATAAGATGTTCCTCCTCTGGGCAAGCCCAGGTCCCAGATCCTGTTGTCCCTGTGAATAGGCTGCAGGGGGACGGTGAAGACCAGCAACAACTTTCAGGGCTGCCACCTTCCGTGTGGGACAAGGAGCCGGACGTGTGCCTTTTCGGAATCAGGCTCTGCCGAGGACGAGAGCCATGAGATGTTCCTCCTCTGGGCAAGCCCGGGTCCCAGATCCTGTTGTGCCTGTGAATAGGCTGCAGGGGGACGGTGAAGACCAGCAACAGCTTTCAGGGCTGCCACCTTCCGTGTGGGACAAGGAGCCGGACGTGTGCCTTTTCGGAATCAGGCTCTGCCGAGGACGAGAGCCATGAGATGTTCCTCCTCTGGGCATGCCCAGGTCCCGAATCCTGTTTTGCCTGTGAATAGGCTGCAGCGGGACGGTGAAGACCAGCAACAGCTTTCAGGGCTGCCACCTTCCTTGTGGGACAAGGAGCCGGACGTGTGCCTTTTCGGAATCAGGCTCTGCCGAGGACGAGATCCATGAGATGTTCCTCCTCTGGGCATGCCCGTGTCCCAGATCCTGTTGTGCCTGTGAATAGGCTGCAGGGGGACGGTGAAGACCAGCAACAGCTTTCAGGGCTGCCACCTTCCGTGTGGGACAAGGAGCCGGACGTGTGCCTTTTCGGAATCAGGCTCTGCCGAGGACGAGAGCCATGAGATGTTCCTCCTCTGGGCATGCCCAGGTCCCGAATCCTGTTTTGCCTGTGAATAGGCTGCAGCGGGACGGTGAAGACCAGCAACAGCTTTCAGGGCTGCCACCTTCCGTGTGGGACAAGGAGCCGGACGTGTGCCTTTTCGGAATCAGGCTCTGCCGAGGACGAGATCCATGAGATGTTCCTCCTCTGGGCAAGCCCGGGTCCCAGATCCTGTTGTGCCTGTGAATAGGCTGCAGGGGGACGGTGAAGACCAGCAACAACTTTCAGGGCTGCCACCTTCCGTGTGGGACAAGGAGCCGGACGTGTGCCTTTTCGGAATCAGGCTCTACCGAGGACGAGAGCCATGAGATGTTCCTCCTCTGGGCAAGCCCGGGTCCCAGATCCTGTTGTACCTGTGAATAGGCTGCAGGGGGACGGTGAAGACCAGCAACAGCTTTCAGGGCTGCCACCTTCCGTGTGGGACAAGGAGCCGGACGTGTGCCTTTTCGGAATCAGGCTCTGCCGAGGACGAGAGCCATGAGATGTTCCTCCTCTGGGCAAGCCCGGGTCCCAGATCCTGTTGTGCCTGTGAATAGGCTGCAGGGGGACGGTGAAGACCAGCAACAGCTTTCAGGGCTGCCACCTTCCGTGTGGGACAAGGAGCCGGACGTGTGCCTTTTCGGAATCAGGCTCTGCCGAGGACGAGAGCCATGAGATGTTCCTCCTCTCAGCAAGCCCAGGTCCCAGATCCTGTTGTGCCTGTGAATAGGATGCAGGGGGACGTTGAAGACCAGCAACAGCTTTCAGGGCTGCCACCTTCCGTGTGGGACAAGGAGCCGGACGTGTGCCTTTTCGGAATGAGGCTCTGCCGAGGACGAGAGCCATGAGATGTTCCTCCTCTGGGCAAGCCCGGGTCCCAGATCCTGTTGTGCCTGTGAATAGGCTGCAGGGGGACGGTGAAGACCAGCAACAGCTTTCAGAGCTGACACCTTCCGTGTGGGACAAGGAGCCGGACGTGTGCCTTTTCGGAATCAGGCTCTGCCGAGGACGAGAGCCATGAGATGTTCCTCCTCTGGGCATGCCCGGGTCCTGAATCCTGTTGTGCCTCTGAATAGGCTGCAGGGGGACGGTGAAGACCAGCAACAGCTTTCAGGGCTGCCACCTTCCGTGTGGGACAAGGAGCCGGACGTGTGCCTTTTCGGAATCAGGCTCTGCCGAGGACGAGAGCCATGAGATGTTCCTCCTCTGGGCAAGCCCAGGTCCCAGATCCTGTTGTGCCTGTGAATAGGCTGCAGGGGGACGGTAAAGACCAGCAACAGCTTTCAGGGCTGCCACCTTCCGTGTGGGACAAGGAGCCGGACGTGTGCCTTTTCGAAATCAGGCTCTGCCGAGGAAGAGATCCATTAGATGTTCCTCCTCTGGGCATGCCCAGGTCCCGAATCCTGTTGTGCCTGTGAATAGGATGCAGGGGGACGTTGAAGACCAGCAACATCTTTCAGGGCTGCCACCTTCCGTGTGGGACAAGGAGCCGGACGTGTGCCTTTTCGGAATCAGGCTCTGCCGAGGACGAGAGCCATGAGATGTTCCTCCTCTGGGCAAGCCCAGGTCCCAGATCCTGTTGTGCCTGTGAATAGGCTGCAGGGGGACGGTGAAGACCAGCAACAGCTTTCAGGGCTGCCACCTTCCGTGTGGGACAAGGAGCCGGACGTGTGCCTTTTCGGAATCAGGCTCTGCCGAGGACGAGAGCCATGAGATGTTCCTCCTCTGGGCAAGCCCGGGTCCCAGATCCTGTTGTGCCTGTGAATAGGCTGCAGGGGGACGGTGAAGACCAGCAACAGCTTTCAGGGCTGCCACCTTCCGTGTGGGACAAGGAGCCGGACGTGTGCCTTTTCGGAATCAGGCTCTGCCGAGGACGAGAGCCATGACATGTTCCTCCTCTGGGCATGCCCTGGTCCCGAATCCTGTTTTGCCTGTGAATAGGCTGCAGGGGGACGGGGAAGACCAGCAACAGCTTTCAGGGCTGCCACCTTCCGTGTGGGACAAGGAGCTGGACGTGTGCCTTTTCGGAATCAGGCTCTGCCGAGGACGAGATCCATGAGATGTTCCTCCTCTGGGCATGCCCGGGTCCCAGATCCTGTTGTGCCTGTGAATAGGCTGCAGGGGGACGGTGAAGACCAGCAACAGCTTTCAGGGCTGCCAACTTCCGTGTGGGACAAGGAGCCGGACGTGTGCCTTTTCGGAATCAGGTTCTGCCGAGGACGAGATCCATAAGATGTTCCTCCTCTGGGCAAGCCCAGGTCCCAGATCCTGTTGTCCCTGTGAATAGGCTGCAGGGGGACGGTGAAGACCAGCAACAACTTTCAGGGCTGCCACCTTCCGTGTGGGACAAGGAGCCGGACGTGTGCCTTTTCGGAATCAGGCTCTGCCGAGGACGAGAGCCATGAGATGTTCCTCCTCTGGGCAAGCCCGGGTCCCAGATCCTGTTGTGCCTGTGAATAGGCTGCAGGGGGACGGTGAAGACCAGCAACATCTTTCAGGGCTGCCACCTTCCGTGTGGGACAAGGAGCCGGATGTGTGCCTTTTCGGAATCAGGCTCTGCCGAGGACGAGAGCCATGAGATGTTCCTCCTCTGGGCATGCCCAGGTCCCGAATCCTGTTTTGCCTGTGAATAGGCTGCAGCGGGACGGTGAAGACCAGCAACAGCTTTCAGGGCTGCCACCTTCCTTGTGGGACAAGGAGCCGGACGTGTGCCTTTTCGGAATCAGGCTCTGCCGAGGACGAGATCCATGAGATGTTCCTCCTCTGGGCATGCCCGGGTCCCAGATCCTGTTGTGCCTGTGAATAGGCTGCAGGGGGACGGTGAAGACCAGCAACATATTTCAGGGCTGCCAACTTCCGTGTGGGACAAGGAGCCGGACGTGTGCCTTTTCAGAATCAGGCTCTGCCGAGGACGAGATCCATAAGATGTTCCTCCTTTGTGCAAGCCCAGGTCCCAGATCCTGTTGTGCCTGTGAATAGGCTGCAGGGGGACGGTGAAGACCAGCAACAACTTTCAGGGCTGCCACCTTCCGTGTGGGACAAGGAGCCGGACGTGTGCCTTTTCGGAATCAGGCTCTACCGAGGACGAGAGCCATGAGATGTTCCTCCTCTGGGCAAGCCCGGGTCCCAGATCCTGTTGTGCCTCTGAATAGGCTGCAGGGGGACGGTGAAGACCAGCAACAGCTTTCAGGGCTGCCACCTTCCGTGTGGGACAAGGAGCCGGACTTGTGCCTTTTCGGAATCAGGCTCTGCCGCGGATGAGAGCCATGAGATGTTCCTCCTCTCAGCAAGCCCGGGTCCCAGACCCTGTTGTGCCTGTGAATAGGATGCAGGGGGACGGTGAAGACCAGCAACAGCTTTCAGGGCTGCCACCTTCCGTGTGGGACAAGGAGCCGGACGTGTGCCTTTTCGGAATCAGGCTCTGCCGAGGACGAGAGCCATGAGATTTTCCTTCTCTGGGCATGCCCGGGTCCTGAATCCTGTTGTGCCTCTGAATAGGCTGCAGGGGGACGGTGAAGACCAGCAACAGCTTTCAGGGCTGCCACCTTCCGTGTGGGACAAGGAGCCGGACGTGTGCCTTTTCGGAATCAGGCTCTGCCGAGGACGAGAGCCATGAGATGTTCCTCCTCTGGGCAAGCCCGGGTCCCAGATCCTGTTGTGCCTGTGAATAGGCTGCAGGGGGACGGTGAAGACCAGCAACAGCTTTCAGGGCTGCCACCTTCCGTGTGGGACAAGGAGCCGGACGTGTGCCTTTTCGGAATCAGGCTCTGCCGAGGACGAGAGCCATGAGATGTTCCTCCTCTGGGCATGCCCAGGTCCCGAATCCTGTTTTGCCTGTGAATAGGCTGCAGGGGGACGGTGAAGACCAGCAACAGCTTTCAGGGCTGCCACCTTCCTTGTGGGACAAGGAGCCGGACGTGTGCCTTTTCGGAATCAGGCTCTGCCGAGGACGAGATCCATGAGATGTTCCTCCTCTGGGCAAGCCCGGGTCCCAGATCCTGTTGTGCCTGTGAATAGGCTGCAGGGGGACGGTGAAGACCAGCAACAACTTTCAGGGCTGCCACCTTCCGTGTGGGACAAGGAGCCGGACGTGTGCCTTTTCGGAATCAGGCTCTACCGAGGACGAGAGCCATGAGATGTTCCTCCTCTGGGCAAGCCCGGGTCCCAGATCCTGTTGTACCTGTGAATAGGCTGCAGGGGGACGGTGAAGACCAGCAACAGCTTTCAGGGCTGCCACCTTCCGTGTGGGACAAGGAGCCGGACGTGTGCCTTTTCGGAATCAGGCTCTGCCGAGGACGAGAGCCATGAGATGTTCCTCCTCTGGGCAAGCCCGGGTCCCAGATCCTGTTGTGCCTGTGAATAGGCTGCAGGGGGACGGTGAAGACCAGCAACAGCTTTCAGGGCTGCCACCTTCCGTGTGGGACAAGGAGCCGGACGTGTGCCTTTTCGGAATCAGGCTCTGCCGAGGACGAGAGCCATGAGATGTTCCTCCTCTCAGCAAGCCCAGGTCCCAGATCCTGTTGTGCCTGTGAATAGGATGCAGGGGGACGTTGAAGACCAGCAACAGCTTTCAGGGCTGCCACCTTCCGTGTGGGACAAGGAGCCGGACGTGTGCCTTTTCGGAATGAGGCTCTGCCGAGGACGAGAGCCATGAGATGTTCCTCCTCTGGGCAAGCCCGGGTCCCAGATCCTGTTGTGCCTGTGAATAGGCTGCAGGGGGACGGTGAAGACCAGCAACAGCTTTCAGAGCTGACACCTTCCGTGTGGGACAAGGAGCCGGACGTGTGCCTTTTCGGAATCAGGCTCTGCCGAGGACGAGAGCCATGAGATGTTCCTCCTCTGGGCATGCCCGGGTCCTGAATCCTGTTGTGCCTCTGAATAGGCTGCAGGGGGACGGTGAAGACCAGCAACAGCTTTCAGGGCTGCCACCTTCCGTGTGGGACAAGGAGCCGGACGTGTGCCTTTTCGGAATCAGGCTCTGCCGAGGACGAGAGCCATGAGATGTTCCTCCTCTGGGCAAGCCCAGGTCCCAGATCCTGTTGTGCCTGTGAATAGGCTGCAGGGGGACGGTAAAGACCAGCAACAGCTTTCAGGGCTGCCACCTTCCGTGTGGGACAAGGAGCCGGACGTGTGCCTTTTCGGAATCAGGCTCTACCGAGGACGAGAGCCATGAGATGTTCCTCCTCTGGGCATGCCCGGGTCCTGAATCCTGTTGTGCCTCTGAATAGGCTGCAGGGGGACGGTGAAGACCAGCAACAGCTTTCAGGGCTGCCACCTTCCGTGTGGGACAAGGAGCCGGACTTGTGCCCTTTCGGAATCAGGCTCTGCCGCGGACGAGAGCCATGAGATGTTCCTCCTCTCAGCAAGCCCGGGTCCCAGATCCTGTTGTACCTGTGAATAGGCTGCAGGGGGACGGTGAAGACCAGCAACAGCTTTCAGGGCTGCCACCTTCCGTGTGGGACAAGGAGCCGGACGTGTGCCTTTTCGGAATCAGGCTCTGCCGAGGACGAGAGCCATGAGATTTTCCTTCTCTGGGCATGCCCGGGTCCTGAATCCTGTTGTGCCTCTGAATAGGCTGCAGGGGGACGGTGAAGACCAGCAACAGCTTTCAGGGCTGCCACCTTCCGTGTGGGACAAGGAGCCGGACGTGTGCCTTTTCGGAATCAGGCTCTGCCGAGGACGAGAGCCATGAGATGTTCCTCCTCTGGGCAAGCCCGGGTCCCAGATCCTGTTGTGCCTGTGAATAGGCTGCAGGGGGACGGTGAAGACCAGCAACAGCTTTCAGGGCTGCCACCTTCCGTGTGGGACAAGGAGCCGGACGTGTGCCTTTTCGGAATCAGGCTCTGCCGAGGACGAGAGCCATGAGATGTTCCTCCTCTGGGCATGCCCTGGTCCCGAATCCTGTTTTGCCTGTGAATAGGCTGCAGGGGGACGGTGAAGACCAGCAACAGCTTTCAGGGCTGCCACCTTCCGTGTGGGACAAGGAGCCGGACGTGTGCCTTTTCGGAATCAGGCTCTGCCGAGGACGAGATCCATGAGATGTTCCTCCTCTGGGCATGCCCGGGTCCCAGATCCTGTTGTGCCTGTGAATAGGCTGCAGGGGGACGGTGAAGACCAGCAACAGCTTTCAGGGCTGCCAACTTCCGTGTGGGACAAGGAGCCGGACGTGTGCCTTTTCGGAATCAGGTTCTGCCGAGGACGAGATCCATAAGATGTTCCTCCTCTGGGCAAGCCCAGGTCCCAGATCCTGTTGTCCCTGTGAATAGGCTGCAGGGGGACGGTGAAGACCAGCAACAGCTTTCAGGGCTGCCACCTTCCGTGTGGGACAAGGAGCCGGACGTGTGCCTTTTCGGAATCAGGCTCTACCGAGGACGAGAGCCATGAGATGTTCCTCCTCTGGGCAAGCCCGGGTCCCAGATCCTGTTGTACCTGTGAATAGTCTGCAGGGGGACGGTGAAGACCAGCAACAGCTTTCAGGGCTGCCACCTTCCGTGTGGGACAAGGAGCCGGACGTGTGCCTTTTCGGAATCAGGCTCTGCCGAGGACGAGAGCCATGAGATGTTCCTCCTCTGGGCAAGCCCAGGTCCCAGATCCTGTTGTGCCTGTGAATAGGCTGCAGGGGGACGGTGAAGACCAGCAACAGCTTTCAGGGCTGCCACCTTCCGTGTGGGACAAGGAGCCGGACGTGTGCCTTTTCGGAATCAGGCTTTGCCGAGGACGAGAGCCATGAGATGTTCCTCCTCTGGGCATGCCCGGGTCCCAGATCCTGTTGTGCCTGTGAATAGGCTGCAGGGGGACGGTGAAGACCAGCAACAGCTTTCAGGGCTGCCACCTTCCGTGTGGGACAAGGAGCCGGACGTGTGCCTTTTCGGAATCAGGCTCTGCCGAGGATGACAGCCATGAGATGTTCCTCCTCTCAGCAAGCCCGGGTCCCAGATCCTGTTGTACCTGTGAATAGTCTGCAGGGGGACGGTGAAGACCAGCAACATCTTTCAGGGCTGCCACCTTCCGTGTGGGACAAGGAGCCGGATGTGTGACTTTTCGGAATCAGGCTCTGCCGAGGACGAGAGCCATGAGATGTTCCTCCTCTGGGCATGCCCGGGTCCTGAATCCTGTTGTGCCTCTGAATAGGCTGCAGGGGGACGGTGAAGACCAGCAACAGCTTTCAGGGCTGCCACCTTCCGTGTGGGACAAGGAGCCGGACTTGTGCCCTTTCGGAATCAGGCTCTGCCGAGGACGAGAGCCATGAGATGTTCCTCCTCTGGGCATGCCCGGGTCCCAGATCCTGTTGTACCTGTGAATAGGCTGCAGGGGGACGGTAAAGACCAGCAACAGCTTTCAGGGCTGCCACCTTCCGTGTGGGACAAGGAGCCGGACGTGTGCCTTTTCGGAATCAGGCTCTGCCGAGGATGACAGCCATGAGATGTTCCTCCTCTGGGCAAGCCCGGGTCCCAGATCCTGTTGTGCCTGTGAATAGGCTGCAGGGGGACGGTGAAGACCAGCAACAGCTTTCAGGGCTGCCACCTTCCGTGTGGGACAAGGAGCCGGACGTGTGCCTTTTCGGAATCAGGCTCTGCCGAGGACGAGAGCCATGAGATGTTCCTCCTCTGGGCAAGCCCGGGTCCCAGATCCTGTTGTGCCTGTGAATAGGCTGCAGGGGGATGGTGAAGACCAGCAACAGCTTTCAGGGCTGCCACCTTCCGTGTGGGACAAGGAGCCGGACGTGTGCCTTTTCGGAATCAGGCTCTGCCGAGGACGAGAGCCATGAGATGTTCCTCCTCTGGGCATGCCCAGGTCCCGAATCCTGTTTTGCCTGTGAATAGGCTGCAGCGGGACGGTGAAGACCAGCAACAGCTTTCAGGGCTGCCACCTTCCTTGTGGGACAAGGAGCCGGACGTGTGCCTTTTCGGAATCAGGCTCTGCCGAGGACGAAATCCATGAGATGTTCCTCCTCTGGGCATGCCCGGGTCCCAGATCCTGTTGTGCCTGTGAATAGGCTGCAGGGGGACGGTGAAGACCAGCAACATATTTCAGGGCTGCCAACTTCCGTGTGGGACAAGGAGCCGGACGTGTGCCTTTTCAGAATCAGGCTCTGCCGAGGACGAGATCCATAAGATGTTCCTCCTCTGTGCAAGCCCAGGTCCCAGATCCTGTTGTGCCTGTGAATAGGCTGCAGGGGGACGGTGAAGACCAGCAACAACTTTCAGGGCTGCCACCTTCCGTGTGGGACAAGGAGCCGGACGTGTGCCTTTTCGGAATCAGGCTCTACCGAGGACGAGAGCCATGAGATGTTCCTCCTCTGGGCAAGCCCGGGTCCCAGATCCTGTTGTACCTGTGAATAGGCTGCAGGGGGACGGTGAAGACCAGCAACAGCTTTCAGGGCTGCCACCTTCCGTGTGGGACAAGGAGCCGGACGTGTGCCTTTTCGGAATCAGGCTCTGCCGAGGACGAGAGCCATGAGATGTTCCTCCTCTGGGCAAGCCCGGGTCCCAGATCCTGTTGTGCCTGTGAATAGGCTGCAGGGCGACGGTGAAGACCAGCAACAGCTTTCAGGGCTGCCACCTTCCGTGTGGGACAAGGAGCCGGACGTGTGCCTTTTCGGAATCAGGCTCTGCCGAGGACGAGAGCCATGAGATGTTCCTCCTCTCAGCAAGCCCAGGTCCCAGATCCTGTTGTGCCTGTGAATAGGATGCAGGGGGACGTTGAAGACCAGCAACAGCTTTCAGGGCTGCCACCTTCCGTGTGGGACAAGGAGCCGGACGTGTGCCTTTTCGGAATGAGGCTCTGCCGAGGACGAGAGCCATGAGATGTTCCTCCTCTGGGCAAGCCCGGGTCCCAGATCCTGTTGTGCCTGTGAATAGGCTGCAGGGGGACGGTGAAGACCAGCAACAGCTTTCAGAGCTGACACCTTCCGTGTGGGACAAGGAGCCGGACGTGTGCCTTTTCGGAATCAGGCTCTGCCGAGGACGAGAGCCATGAGATGTTCCTCCTCTGGGCATGCCCGGTTCCCAGATCCTGTTGTACCTGTGAATAGGCTGCAGGGGGATGGTGAAGACCAGCAACAGCTTTCAGGGCTGCCACCTTCCGTGTGGGACAAGGAGCCGGACGTGTGCCTTTTCGGAATCAGGCTCTGCCGAGGACGAGAGCCATGAGATGTTCCTCCTCTCAGCAAGCCCAGGTCCCAGATCCTGTTGTGCCTGTGAATAGGCTGCAGGGGGACGGTGAAGACCAGCAACAGCTTTCAGGGCTGCCACCTTCCGTGTGGGCCAAGGAGCCGGACGTGTGCCTTTTCGGAATCAGGCTCTGCCGAGGAAGAGATCCATTAGATGTTCCTCCTCTGGGCATGCCCAGGTCCCGAATCCTGTTGTGCCTGTGAATAGGATGCAGGGGGACGTTGAAGACCAGCAACATCTTTCAGGGCTGCCACCTTCCGTGTGGGACAAGGAGCCGGACGTGTGCCTTTTCGGAATCAGGCTCTGCCGAGGACGAGAGCCATGAGATGTTCCTCCTCTGGGCATGCCCGGGTCCTGAATCCTGTTGTGCCTGTGAATAGGTTGCAGGGGGACGGTGAAGACCAGCAACAGCTTTCAGGGCTGCCACCTTCCGTGTGGGACAAGGAGCCGGACGTGTGCCTTTTCGGAATCAGGCTCTGCCGAGGACGAGAGCCATGAGATGTTCCTCCTCTGGGCATGCCCGGTTCCCAGATTCTGTTGTACCTGTGAATAGGCTGCAGGGGGATGGTGAAGACCAGCAACAGCTTTCAGGGCTGCCACCTTCCGTGTGGGACAAGGAGCCGGACGTGTGCCTTTTCGGAATCAGGCTCTGCCGAGGACGAGAGCCATGAGATGTTCCTCCTCTCAGCAAGCCCAGGTCCCAGATCCTGTTGTGCCTGTGAATAGGCTGCAGGGGGACGGTAAAGACCAGCAACAGCTTTCAGGGCTGCCACCTTCCGTGTGGGACAAGGAGCCGGACGTGTGCCTTTTCGGAATCAGGCTCTGCCGAGGACGAGAGCCATGAGATGTTCCTCCTCTGGGCAAGCCCGGGTCCCAGATCCTGTTGTGCCTGTGAATAGGCTGCAGGGGGACGGTGAAGACCAGCAACAGCTTTCAGGGCTGCCACATTCCGTGTGGGACAAGGAGCCGGACGTGTGCCTTTTCGGAATCAGGCTCTGCCGAGGACGAGAGCCATGAGATGTTCCTCCTCTGGGCAAGCCCGGGTCCCAGATCCTGTTGTGCCTGTGAATAGGCTGCAGGGGGACGGTGAAGACCAGCAACAGCTTTCAGGGCTGCCACCTTCCGTGTGGGACAAGGAGCCGGACGTGTGCCTTTTCGGAATCAGGCTCTGCCGAGGACGAGAGCCATGAGATGTTCCTCCTCTCAGCATGCCCGGGTCCCAGATCCTGTTGTGCCTGTGAATAGGCTGCAGGGGGACGGTGAAGACCAGCAACAGCTTTCAGGGCTGCCACCTTCCGTGTGGGACAAGGAGCCGGACGTGTGCCTTTTCGGAATCAGGCTCTGCCGAGGATGAGAGCCATGAGATGTTCCTCCTCTCAGCAAGCACGGGTCCCATATCCTGTTGTACCTGTGAATAGGCTTCAGGGGGACGGTGAAGACCAGCAACAGCTTTCAGGGCTGCCACCTTCCGTGTGGGACAAGGAGCCGGACGTGTGCCTTTTCGGAATCAGGCTCTGCCGAGGACGAGAGCCATGAGATGTTCCTCCTCTGGGCAAGCCCGGGTCCCAGATACTGTTGTGCCTGTGAATAGGCTGCAGGGGGACAGTGAAGACCAGCAGCAGCTTTCAGGGCTGCCACCTTCCGTGTGGGACAAGGAGCCGGACGTGTGCCTTTTCGGAATCAGGCTCTGCCGAGGACGAGATCCATGAGATGTTCCTCCTCTGGGCATGCCCGGGTCCCAGATCCTGTTGTCCCTGTGAATAGGCTGCAGGGGGACGGTGAAGACCAGCAACAACTTTCAGGGCTGCCACCTTCCGTGTGGGACAAGGAGCCGGACGTGTGCCTTTTCGGAATCAGGCTCTACCGAGGACGAGAGCCATGAGATGTTCCTCCTCTCAGCATGCCCGGGTCCCAGATCCTGTTGTGCCTGTGAATAGGCTGCAGGGGGACGGTGAAGACCAGCAACAGCTTTCAGGGCTGCCACCTTCCGTGTGGGACAAGGAGCCGGACGTGTGCCTTTTCGGAATCAGGCTCTGCCGAGGACGAGAGCCATGAGATGTTCCTCCTCTGGGCATGCCCGGGTCCCAGATCCTGTTGTGCCTGTGAATAGGCTGCAGGGGGACGGTGAAGACCAGCAACAACTTTCAGGGCTGCCACCTTCCGTGTGGGACAAGGAGCCGGACGTGTGCCTTTTCGGAATCAGGCTCTGCCGAGGACGAGAGCCATGAGATGTTCCTCCTCTGGGCATGCCCGGGTCCCAGATCCTGTTGTGCCTGTGAATAGGATGCAGGGGGACGGTGAAGACCAGCAACAGCTTTCAGGGCTGCTACCTTCCGTGTGGGACAAGGAGCCGGACGTGTGCCTTTTCGGAATCAGGCTCTGCCGAGGAAGAGATCCATGAGATGTTCCTCCTCTGGGCATGCCCGGGTCCTGAATCCTGTTGTGCCTGTGAATAGGCTGCAGGGGGACGGTGAAGACCAGCAACAGCTTTCAGGGCTGCCACCTTCCGTGTGGGACAAGGAGCCGGACGTGTGCCTTTTCGGAATCAGGCTCTGCCGAGGACGAGAGCCATGAGATGTTCCTCCTCTGGGCATGCCCGGGTCCCACATCCTGTTGTGCCTGTGAATAGGCTGCAGGGGGACGGTGAAGACCAGCAACAGCTTTCAGGGCTGCCACCTTCCGTGTGGGACAAGGAGCCGGACATGTGCCTTTTCGGAATCAGGCTCTGCCGAGGATGACAGCCATGAGATGTTCCTCCTCTCAGCAAGCCCGGGTCCCAGATCCTGTTGTACCTGTGAATAGGCTGCAGGGGGACGGTGAAGACCAGCAACAGCTTTCAGGGCTGCCACCTTCCGTGTGGGACAAGGAGCCGGACGTGTGCCTTTTCGGAATCAGGCTCTGCCGAGGACGAGAGCCATGAGATGTTCCTCGTCTGGGCAAGCCCAGGTCCCAGATCCTGTTGTACCTGTGAATAGTCTGCAGGGGGACGGTGAAGACCAGCAACAGCTTTCAGGGCTGCCACCTTCCGTGTGGGACAAGGAGCCGGACGTGTGCCTTTTCGGAATCAGGCTCTGCCGAGGACGAGAGCCATGAGATGTTCCTCCTCTGGGCATGCCCGGGTCCTGAATCCTGTTGTGCCTCTGAATAGGCTGCAGGGGGACGGTGAAGACCAGCAACAGCTTTCAGGGCTGCCACCTTCCGTGTGGGACAAGGAGCCGGACGTGTGCCTTTTCGGAATCAGGCTCTGCCGAGGACGAGAGCCATGAGATGTTCCTCCTCTCAGCATGCCCGGGTCCCAGATCCTGTTGTGCCTGTGAATAGGCTGCAGGGGGACGGTGAAGACCAGCAACAGCTTTCAGGGCTGCCATCTTCCGTGTGGGACAAGGAGCCGGACGTGTGCCTTTTCGGAATCAGGCTCTGCCGAGGACGAGAGCCATGAGATGTTCCTCCTCTGGGCATGCCCGGGTCCTGAATCCTGTTGTGCCTCTGAATAGGCTGCAGGGGGACGGTGAAGACCAGCAACAGCTTTCAGGGCTGCCACCTTCCGTGTGGGACAAGGAGCCGGACGTGTGCCTTTTCGGAATCAGGCTCTGCCGAGGACGAGAGCCATGAGATGTTCCTCCTCTGGGCATGCCCGGTTCCCAGATCCTGTTGTACCTGTGAATAGGCTGCAGGGGGATGGTGAAGACCAGCAACAGCTTTCAGGGCTGCCACCTTCCGTGTGGGACAAGGAGCCGGACGTGTGCCTTTTCGGAATCAGGCTCTGCCGAGGACGAGAGCCATGAGATGTTCCTCCTCTGGGCAAGCCCGAGTCCCAGATGCTGTTGTGCCTGTGAATAGGCTGCAGGGGGACGGTAAAGACCAGCAACAGCTTTCAGGGCTGCCACCTTCCGTGTGGGACAAGGAGCCGGACGTGTGCCTTTTCGGAATCAGGCTCTGCCGAGGAAGAGATCCATGAGATGTTCCTCCTCTGGGCATGCCCGGGTCCCAGATCCTGTTGTCCCTGTGAATAGGCTGCAGGGGGACGGTGAAGACCAGCAACAGCTTTCAGGGCTGCCACCTTCCGTGTGGGACAAGGAGCCGGACGTGTGCCTTTTCGGAATCAGGCTCTACCGAGGACGAGAGCCATGAGATGTTCCTCCTCTGGGCAAGCCCGGGTCCCAGATCCTGTTGTACCTGTGAATAGGCTGCAGGGGGACGGTGAAGACCAGCAACAGCTTTCAGGGCTGCCACCTTCCGTGTGGGACAAGGAGCCGGACGTGTGCCTTTTCGGAATCAGGCTCTGCCGAGGACGAGAGCCATGAGATGTTCCTCCTCTGGGCATGCCCGGGTCCTGAATCCTGTTGTGCCTGTGAATAGGCTGCAGGGGTACGGTGAAGACCAGCAACAGCTTTCAGGGCTGCCACCTTCCGTGTGGGACAAGGAGCCGGACGTGTGCCTTTTCGGAATCAGGCTCTGCCGAGGACGAGAGCCATGAGATGTTCCTCCTCTGGGCATGCCCGGTTCCCAGATTCTGTTGTACCTGTGAATAGGCTGCAGGGGGATGGTGAAGACCAGCAACAGCTTTCAGGGCTGCCACCTTCCGTGTGGGACAAGGAGCCGGACGTGTGCCTTTTCGGAATCAGGCTCTGCCGAGGACGAGAGCCATGAGATGTTCCTCCTCTCAGCAAGCCCAGGTCCCAGATCCTGTTGTGCCTGTGAATAGGCTGCAGGGGGACGGTAAAGACCAGCAACAGCTTTCAGGGCTGCCACCTTCCGTGTGGGACAAGGAGCCGGACGTGTGCCTTTTCGGAATCAGGCTCTGCCGAGGACGAGAGCCATGAGATGTTCCTCCTCTGGGCATGCCCGGGTCCTGAATCCTGTTGTGCCTGTGAATAGGCTGCAGGGGGACGGTGAAGACCAGCAACAGCTTTCAGGGCTGCCACCTTCCGTGTGGGACAAGGAGCCGGACGTGTGCCTTTTCGGAATCAGGCTCTGCCGAGGACGAGAGCCATGAGATGTTCCTCCTCTCAGCATGCCCGGGTCCCAGATCCTGTTGTGCCTGTGAATAGGCTGCAGGGGGACGGTGAAGACCAGCAACAGCTTTCAGGGCTGCCACCTTCCGTGTGGGACAAGGAGCCGGACGTGTGCCTTTTCGGAATCAGGCTCTGCCGAGGACGAGAGCCATGAGATGTTCCTCCTCTCAGCATGCCCGGGTCCTGAATCCTGTTGTGCCTCTGAATAGGCTGCAGGGGGACGGTGAAGACCAGCAACAGCTTTCAGGGCTGCCACCTTCCGTGTGGGACAAGGAGCCGGACGTGTGCCTTTTCGGAATCAGGCTCTGCCGAGGACGAGAGCCATGAGATGTTCCTCCTCTGGGCATGCCCGGGTCCCAGATCCTGTTGTGCCTGTGAATAGGCTGCAGGGGGACGGTGAAGACCAGCAACAGCTTTCAGGGCTGCCACCTTCCGTGTGGGACAAGGAGCCGGACGTGTGCCTTTTCGGAATCAGGCTCTGCCGAGGACGAGAGCCATGAGATGTTCCTCCTCTGGGCATGCCCGGGTCCCAGATCCTGTTGTGCCTGTGAATAGGATGCAGGGGGACGGTGAAGACCAGCAACAGCTTTCAGGGCTGCTACCTTCCGTGTGGGACAAGGAGCCGGACGTGTGCCTTTTCGGAATCAGGCTCTGCCGAGGAAGAGATCCATGAGATGTTCCTCCTCTGGGCATGCCCGGGTCCTGAATCCTGTTGTGCCTGTGAATAGGCTGCAGGGGGACGGTGAAGACCAGCAACAGCTTTCAGGGCTGCCACCTTCCGTGTGGGACAAGGAGCCGGACATGTGCCTTTTCGGAATCAGGCTCTGCCGAGGATGACAGCCATGAGATGTTCCTCCTCTCAGCAAGCCCGGGTCCCAGATCCTGTTGTACCTGTGAATAGGCTGCAGGGGGACGGTGAAGACCAGCAACAGCTTTCAGGGCTGCCACCTTCCGTGTGGGACAAGGAGCCGGACATGTGCCTTTTCGGAATCAGGCTCTGCCGAGGACGAGAGCCATGAGATGTTCCTCGTCTGGGCAAGCCCAGGTCCCAGATCCTGTTGTACCTGTGAATAGTCTGCAGGGGGACGGTGAAGACCAGCAACAGCTTTCAGGGCTGCCACCTTCCGTGTGGGACAAGGAGCCGGACGTGTGCCTTTTCGGAATCAGGCTCTGCCGAGGACGAGAGCCATGAGATGTTCCTCCTCTGGGCATGCCCGGGTCCTGAATCCTGTTGTGCCTGTGAATAGGCTGCAGGGGGACGGTGAAGACCAGCAACAGCTTTCAGGGCTGCCACCTTCCGTGTGGGACAAGGAGCCGGACGTGTGCCTTTTCGGAATCAGGCTCTGCCGAGGACGAGAGCCATGAGATGTTCCTCCTCTCAGCATGCCCGGGTCCCAGATCCTGTTGTGCCTGTGAATAGGCTGCAGGGGGACGGTGAAGACCAGCAACAGCTTTCAGGGCTGCCACCTTCCGTGTGGGACAAGGAGCCGGACGTGTGCCTTTTCGGAATCAGGCTCTGCCGAGGACGAGAGCCATGAGATGTTCCTCCTCTGGGCATGCCCGGGTCCTGAATCCTGTTGTGCCTCTGAATAGGCTGCAGGGGGACGGTGAAGACCAGCAACAGCTTTCAGGGCTGCCACCTTCCGTGTGGGACAAGGAGCCGGACGTGTGCCTTTTCGGAATCAGGCTCTGCCGAGGACGAGAGCCATGAGATGTTCCTCCTCTGGGCATGCCCGGTTCCCAGATCCTGTTGTACCTGTGAATAGGCTGCAGGGGGATGGTGAAGACCAGCAACAGCTTTCAGGGCTGCCACCTTCCGTGTGGGACAAGGAGCCGGACGTGTGCCTTTTCGGAATCAGGCTCTGCCGAGGACGAGAGCCATGAGATGTTCCTCCTCTGGGCAAGCCCGAGTCCCAGATGCTGTTGTGCCTGTGAATAGGCTGCAGGGGGACGGTAAAGACCAGCAACAGCTTTCAGGGCTGCCACCTTCCGTGTGGGACAAGGAGCCGGACGTGTGCCTTTTCGGAATCAGGCTCTGCCGAGGAAGAGATCCATGAGATGTTCCTCCTCTGGGCATGCCCGGGTCCTGAATCCTGTTGTGCCTGTGAATAGGCTGCAGGGGGACGGTGAAGACCAGCAACAGCTTTCAGGGCTGCCACCTTCCGTGTTGGACAATGAGCCAGACGTGTGCCTTTTCGGAATCAGGCTCTGCCGAGGACGAGAGCCATGAGATGTTCCTCCTCTGGGCATGCCCGGGTCCCAGATCCTGTTGTGCCTGTGAATAGGATGCAGGGGGACGGTGAAGACCAGCAACAGCTTTCAGGGCTGCCACCTTCCGTGTGGGACAAGGAGCCGGACGTGTGCCTTTTCGGAATCAGGCTCTGCCGAGGATGACAGCCATGAGATGTTCCTCCTCTCAGCAAGCCCGGGTCCCAGATCCTGTTGTACCTGTGAATAGGCTGCAGGGGGACGGTGAAGACCAGCAACAGCTTTCAGGGCTGCCACCTTCCGTGTGGGACAAGGAGCCGGACATGTGCCTTTTCGGAATCAGGCTCTGCCGAGGACGAGAGCCATGAGATGTTCCTCCTCTGGGCAAGCCCAGGTCCCAGATCCTGTTGTACCTGTGAATAGTCTGCAGGGGGACGGTGAAGACCAGCAACAGATTTCAGGGCTGCCACCTTCCGTGTGGGACAAGGAGCCGGACGTGTGCCTTTTCGGAAAGAGGCTCTGCCGAGGACGAGAGCCATGAGATGTTCCTCCTCTGGGCATGCCCGGGTCCTGAATCCTGTTGTGCCTCTGAATAGGCTGCAGGGGGACGGTGAAGACCAGCAACAGCTTTCAGGGCTGCCACCTTCCGTGTGGGACAAGGAGCCGGACTTGTGCCCTTTCGGAATCAGGCTCTGCCGAGGACGAGAGCCATGAGATGTTCCTCCTCTGGGCATGCCCGGGTCCCAGATCCTGTTGTGCCTGTGAATAGGTTGCAGGGGGACGGTAAAGACCAGCAACAGCTTTCAGGGCTGCCACCTTCCGTGTGGGACAAGGAGCCGGACGTTTGCCTTTTCGGAAAGAGGCTCTGCCGCGGACGAGAGCCATGAGATGTTCCTCCTCTCAGCAAGCCCGGGTCCAGATCCTGTTGTACCTGTGAATAGGCTGCAGGGGGACGGTGAAGACCAGCAACAGCTTTCAGGGCTGCCACCTTCCGTGTGGGACAAGGAGCCGGACGTGTGCCTTTTCGGAATCAGGCTCTGCCGAGGACGAGAGCCATGAGATTTTCCTTCTCTGGGCATGCCCGGGTCCTGAATCCTTTTGTGCCTCTGAATAGGATGCAGGGGGACGGTGAAGACCAGCAACAGCTTTCAGGGCTGCCACCTTCCGTGTGGGACAAGGAGCCGGACGTGTGCCTTTTCGGAATCAGGCTCTGCCGAGGACGAGAGCCATGAGATGTTCCTCCTCTGGGCATGCCCGGGTCCCAGATCCTGTTGTGCCTGTGAATAGGCTGCAGGGGGACGGTGAAGACCAGCAACAACTTTCAGGGCTGCCACCTTCCGTGTGGGACAAGGAGCCGGACGTGTGCCTTTTCGGAATCAGGCTCTACCGAGGACGAGAGCCATGAGATGTTCCTCCTCTGGGCAAGCCCGGGTCACAGATCCTGTTGTACCTGTGAATAGGCTGCAGGGGGACGGTGAAGACCAGCAACAGCTTTCAGGGCTGCCACCTTCCGTGTGGGACAAGGAGCCGGACGTGTGCCTTTTCGGAATCAGGCTCTGCCGAGGACGAGAGCCATGAGATGTTCCTCCTCTGGGCATGCCCGGGTCCCACATCCTGTTGTACCTGTGAATAGGCTGCAGGGGGATGGTGAAGACCAGCAACAGCTTTCAGGGCTGCCACCTTCCGTGTGGGACAAGGAGCCGGACGTGTGCCTTTTCGGAATCAGGCTCTGCCGAGGACGAGAGCCATGAGATGTTCCTCCTCTCAGCATGCCCGGGTCCCAGATCCTGTTGTGCCTGTGAATAGGCTGCAGGGGGACGGTGAAGACCAGCAACAGCTTTCAGGGCTGCCACCTTCCGTGTGGGACAAGGAGCCGGACGTGTGCCTTTTCGGAATCAGGCTCTGCCGAGGACGAGAGCCATGAGATGTTCCTCCTCTGGGCATGCCCGGGTCCTGAATCCTGTTGTGCCTGTGAATAGGCTGCAGGGGAACGGTGAAGACCAGCAACAGCTTTCAGGGCTGCCACCTTCCGTGTGGGACAAGGAGCCGGACGTGTGCCTTTTCGGAATCAGGCTCTGCCGAGGACGAGAGCCATGAGATGTTCCTCCTCTGGGCATGCCCGGTTCCCAGATCCTGTTGTACCTGTGAATAGGCTGCAGGGGGATGGTGAAGACCAGCAACAGCTTTCAGGGCTGCCACCTTCCGTGTGGGACAAGGAGCCGGACGTGTGCCTTTTCGGAATCAGGCTCTGCCGAGGACGAGAGCCATGAGATGTTCCTCCTCTCAGCAAGCCCAGGTCCCAGATCCTGTTGTGCCTGTGAATAGGCTGCAGGGGGACGGTAAAGACCAGCAACAGCTTTCAGGGCTGCCACCTTCCGTGTGGGACAAGGAGCCGGACGTGTGCCTTTTCGGAATCAGGCTCTGCCGAGGAAGAGATCCATTAGATGTTCCTCCTCTGGGCATGCCCGGGTCCTGAATCCTGTTGTGCCTGTGAATAGGCTGAAGGGGGACGGTGAAGACCAGCAACAGCTTTCAGGGCTGCCACCTTCCGTGTGGGACAAGGAGCCGGACATGTGCCTTTTCGGAATCAGGCTCTGCCGAGGACGAGAGCCATGAGATGTTCCTCCTCTCAGCATGCCCGGGTCCCAGATCCTGTTGTGCCTGTGAATAGGCTGCAGGGGGACGGTGAAGACCAGCAACAGCTTTCAGGGCTGCCACCTTCCGTGTGGGACAAGGAGCCGGACGTGTGCCTTTTCGGAATCAGGCTCTGCCGAGGACGAGAGCCATGAGATGTTCCTCCTCTGGGCATGCCCGGGTCCTGAATCCTGTTGTGCCTCTGAATAGGATGCAGGGGGACGGTGAAGACCAGCAACAGCTTTCAGGGCTGCCACCTTCCGTGTGGGACAAGGAGCCGGACGTGTGCCTTTTCGGAATCAGGCTCTGCCGAGGACGAGAGCCATGAGATGTTCCTCCTCTGGGCATGCCCGGGTCCCAGATCCTGTTGTGCCTGTGAATAGGCTGCAGGGGGACGGTGAAGACCAGCAACAACTTTCAGGGCTGCCACCTTCCGTGTGGGACAAGGAGCCGGACGTGTGCCTTTTCGGAATCAGGCTCTGCCGAGGACGAGAGCCATGAGATGTTCCTCCTCTGGGCATGCCCGGGTCCCAGATCCTGTTGTGCCTGTGAATAGGATGCAGGGGGACGGTGAAGACCAGCAACAGCTTTCAGGGCTGCTACCTTCCGTGTGGGACAAGGAGCCGGACGTGTGCCTTTTCGGAATCAGGCTCTGCCGAGGAAGAGATCCATGAGATGTTCCTCCTCTGGGCATGCCCGGGTCCTGAATCCTGTTGTGCCTGTGAATAGGCTGCAGGGGGACGGTGAAGACCAGCAACAGCTTTCAGGGCTGCCACCTTCCGTGTGGGACAAGGAGCCAGACGTGTGCCTTTTCGGAATCAGGCTCTGCCGAGGACGAGAGCCATGAGATGTTCCTCCTCTGGGCATGCCCGGGTCCCAGATCCTGTTGTGCCTGTGAATAGGCTGCAGGGGGACGGTGAAGACCAGCAACAGCTTTCAGGGCTGCCACCTTCCGTGTGGGACAAGGAGCCGGACATGTGCCTTTTCGGAATCAGGCTCTGCCGAGGATGACAGCCATGAGATGTTCCTCCTCTCAGCAAGCCCGGGTCCCAGATCCTGTTGTACCTGTGAATAGGCTGCAGGGGGACGGTGAAGACCAGCAACAGCTTTCAGGGCTGCCACCTTCCGTGTGGGACAAGGAGCCGGACATGTGCCTTTTCGGAATCAGGCTCTGCCGAGGACGAGAGCCATGAGATGTTCCTCGTCTGGGCAAGCCCAGGTCCCAGATCCTGTTGTACCTGTGAATAGTCTGCAGGGTGACGGTGAAGACCAGCAACAGCTTTCAGGGCTGCCACCTTCCGTGTGGGACAAGGAGCCGGACGTGTGCCTTTTCGGAATCAGGCTCTGCCGAGGACGAGAGCCATGAGATGTTCCTCCTCTGGGCATGCCCGGGTCCTGAATCCTGTTGTGCCTCTGAATAGGCTGCAGGGGGACGGTGAAGACCAGCAACAGCTTTCAGGGCTGCCACCTTCCGTGTGGGACAAGGAGCCGGACGTGTGCCTTTTCGGAATCAGGCTCTGCCGAGGACGAGAGCCATGAGATGTTCCTCCTCTCAGCATGCCCGGGTCCCAGATCCTGTTGTCCCTGTGAATAGGCTGCAGGGGGATGGTGAAGACCAGCAACAGCTTTCAGGGCTGCCACCTTCCGTGTGGGACAAGGAGCCGGACGTGTGCCTTTTCGGAATCAGGCTCTGCCGAGGACGAGAGCCATGAGATGTTCCTCCTCTGGGCATGCCCGGGTCCTGAATCCTGTTGTGCCTCTGAATAGGCTGCAGGGGGACGGTGAAGACCAGCAACAGCTTTCAGGGCTGCCACCTTCCGTGTGGGACAAGGAGCCGGACGTGTGCCTTTTCGGAATCAGGCTCTGCCGAGGACGAGAGCCATGAGATGTTCCTCCTCTGGGCATGCCCGGTTCCCAGATCCTGTTGTACCTGTGAATAGGCTGCAGGGGGATGGTGAAGACCAGCAACAGCTTTCAGGGCTGCCACCTTCCGTGTGGGACAAGGAGCCGGACGTGTGCCTTTTCGGAATCAGGCTCTGCCGAGGACGAGAGCCATGAGATTTTCCTTCTCTGGGCATGCCCGGGTCCTGAATCCTTTTGTGCCTCTGAATAGGATGCAGGGGGACGGTGAAGACCAGCAACAGCTTTCAGGGCTGCCACCTTCCGTGTGGGACAAGGAGCCGGACGTGTGCCTTTTCGGAATCAGGCTCTGCCGAGGACGAGAGCCATGAGATGTTCCTCCTCTGGGCATGCCCGGGTCCCAGATCCTGTTGTGCCTGTGAATAGGCTGCAGGGGGACGGTGAAGACCAGCAACAACTTTCAGGGCTGCCACCTTCCGTGTGGGACAAGGAGCCGGACGTGTGCCTTTTCGGAATCAGGCTCTACCGAGGACGAGAGCCATGAGATGTTCCTCCTCTGGGCAAGCCCGGGTCCTGAATCCTGTTGTGCCTCTGAATAGGCTGCAGGGGGACGGTGAAGACCAGCAACAGCTTTCAGGGCTGCCACCTTCCGTGTGGGACAAGGAGCCGGACGTGTGCCTTTTCGGAATCAGGCTCTGCCGAGGACGAGAGCCATGAGATGTTCCTCCTCTCAGCATGCCCGGGTCCCAGATCCTGTTGTGCCTGTGAATAGGCTGCAGGGGGACGGTGAAGACCAGCAACAGCTTTCAGGGCTGCCACCTTCCGTGTGGGACAAGGAGCCGGACGTGTGCCTTTTCGGAATCAGGCTCTGCCGAGGACGAGAGCCATGAGATGTTCCTCCTCTCAGCATGCCCAGGTCCCAGATCCTGTTGTGCCTGTGAATAGGCTGCAGGGGGACGGTGAAGACCAGCAACAGCTTTCAGGGCTGCCACCTTCCGTGTGGGACAAGGAGCCGGACGTGTGCCTTTTCGGAATCAGGCTCTGCCGAGGACGAGAGCCATGAGATGTTCCTCCTCTGGGCATGCCCGGGTCCTGAATCCTGTTGTGCCTGTGAATAGGCTGCAGGGGAACGGTGAAGACCAGCAACAGCTTTCAGGGCTGCCACCTTCCGTGTGGGACAAGGAGCCGGACGTGTGCCTTTTCGGAATCAGGCTCTGCCGAGGACGAGAGCCATGAGATGTTCCTCCTCTGGGCATGCCCGGTTCCCAGATCCTGTTGTACCTGTGAATAGGCTGCAGGGGGATGGTGAAGACCAGCAACAGCTTTCAGGGCTGCCACCTTCCGTGTGGGACAAGGAGCCGGACGTGTGCCTTTTCGGAATCAGGCTCTGCCGAGGACGAGAGCCATGAGATGTTCCTCCTCTCAGCAAGCCCAGGTCCCAGATCCTGTTGTGCCTGTGAATAGGCTGCAGGGGGACGGTAAAGACCAGCAACAGCTTTCAGGGCTGCCACCTTCCGTGTGGGACAAGGAGCCGGACGTGTGCCTTTTCGGAATCAGGCTCTGCCGAGGAAGAGATCCATTAGATGTTCCTCCTCTGGGCATGCCCGGGTCCTGAATCCTGTTGTGCCTGTGAATAGGCTGAAGGGGGACGGTGAAGACCAGCAACAGCTTTCAGGGCTGCCACCTTCCGTGTGGGACAAGGAGCCGGACATGTGCCTTTTCGGAATCAGGCTCTGCCGAGGACGAGAGCCATGAGATGTTCCTCCTCTCAGCATGCCCGGGTCCCAGATCCTGTTGTGCCTGTGAATAGGCTGCAGGGGGACGGTGAAGACCAGCAACAGCTTTCAGGGCTGCCACCTTCCGTGTGGGACAAGGAGCCGGACGTGTGCCTTTTCGGAATCAGGCTCTGCCGAGGACGAGAGCCATGAGATGTTCCTCCTCTGGGCATGCCCGGGTCCTGAATCCTGTTGTGCCTCTGAATAGGATGCAGGGGGACGGTGAAGACCAGCAACAGCTTTCAGGGCTGCCACCTTCCGTGTGGGACAAGGAGCCGGACGTGTGCCTTTTCGGAATCAGGCTCTGCCGAGGACGAGAGCCATGAGATGTTCCTCCTCTGGGCATGCCCGGGTCCCAGATCCTGTTGTGCCTGTGAATAGGCTGCAGGGGGACGGTGAAGACCAGCAACAACTTTCAGGGCTGCCACCTTCCGTGTGGGACAAGGAGCCGGACGTGTGCCTTTTCGGAATCAGGCTCTGCCGAGGACGAGAGCCATGAGATGTTCCTCCTCTGGGCATGCCCGGGTCCCAGATCCTGTTGTGCCTGTGAATAGGATGCAGGGGGACGGTGAAGACCAGCAACAGCTTTCAGGGCTGCTACCTTCCGTGTGGGACAAGGAGCCGGACGTGTGCCTTTTCGGAATCAGGCTCTGCCGAGGAAGAGATCCATGAGATGTTCCTCCTCTGGGCATGCCCGGGTCCTGAATCCTGTTGTGCCTGTGAATAGGCTGCAGGGGGACGGTGAAGACCAGCAACAGCTTTCAGGGCTGCCACCTTCCGTGTGGGACAAGGAGCCAGACGTGTGCCTTTTCGGAATCAGGCTCTGCCGAGGACGAGAGCCATGAGATGTTCCTCCTCTGGGCATGCCCGGGTCCCAGATCCTGTTGTGCCTGTGAATAGGCTGCAGGGGGACGGTGAAGACCAGCAACAGCTTTCAGGGCTGCCACCTTCCGTGTGGGACAAGGAGCCGGACATGTGCCTTTTCGGAATCAGGCTCTGCCGAGGATGACAGCCATGAGATGTTCCTCCTCTCAGCAAGCCCGGGTCCCAGATCCTGTTGTACCTGTGAATAGGCTGCAGGGGGACGGTGAAGACCAGCAACAGCTTTCAGGGCTGCCACCTTCCGTGTGGGACAAGGAGCCGGACATGTGCCTTTTCGGAATCAGGCTCTGCCGAGGACGAGAGCCATGAGATGTTCCTCGTCTGGGCAAGCCCAGGTCCCAGATCCTGTTGTACCTGTGAATAGTCTGCAGGGGGACGGTGAAGACCAGCAACAGCTTTCAGGGCTGCCACCTTCCGTGTGGGACAAGGAGCCGGACGTGTGCCTTTTCGGAATCAGGCTCTGCCGAGGACGAGAGCCATGAGATGTTCCTCCTCTGGGCATGCCCGGGTCCTGAATCCTGTTGTGCCTCTGAATAGGCTGCAGGGGGACGGTGAAGACCAGCAACAGCTTTCAGGGCTGCCACCTTCCGTGTGGGACAAGGAGCCGGACGTGTGCCTTTTCGGAATCAGGCTCTGCCGAGGACGAGAGCCATGAGATGTTCCTCCTCTCAGCATGCCCGGGTCCCAGATCCTGTTGTGCCTGTGAATAGGCTGCAGGGGGACGGTGAAGACCAGCAACAGCTTTCAGGGCTGCCACCTTCCGTGTGGGACAAGGAGCCGGACGTGTGCCTTTTCGGAATCAGGCTCTGCCGAGGACGAGAGCCATGAGATGTTCCTCCTCTGGGCATGCCCGGGTCCTGAATCCTGTTGTGCCTCTGAATAGGCTGCAGGGGGACGGTGAAGACCAGCAACAGCTTTCAGGGCTGCCACCTTCCGTGTGGGACAAGGAGCCGGACGTGTGCCTTTTCGGAATCAGGCTCTGCCGAGGACGAGAGCCATGAGATGTTCCTCCTCTGGGCATGCCCGGTTCCCAGATCCTGTTGTACCTGTGAATAGGCTGCAGGGGGATGGTGAAGACCAGCAACAGCTTTCAGGGCTGCCACCTTCCGTGTGGGACAAGGAGCCGGACGTGTGCCTTTTCGGAATCAGGCTCTGCCGAGGACGAGAGCCATGAGATGTTCCTCCTCTGGGCAAGCCCGAGTCCCAGATGCTGTTGTGCCTGTGAATAGGCTGCAGGGGGACGGTAAAGACCAGCAACAGCTTTCAGGGCTGCCACCTTCCGTGTGGGACAAGGAGCCGGACGTGTGCCTTTTCGGAATCAGGCTCTGCCGAGGAAGAGATCCATGAGATGTTCCTCCTCTGGGCATGCCCGGGTCCCAGATCCTGTTGTCCCTGTGAATAGGCTGCAGGGGGACGGTGAAGACCAGCAACAGCTTTCAGGGCTGCCACCTTCCGTGTGGGACAAGGAGCCGGACGTGTGCCTTTTCGGAATCAGGCTCTACCGAGGACGAGAGCCATGAGATGTTCCTCCTCTGGGCAAGCCCGGGTCCCAGATCCTGTTGTACCTGTGAATAGGCTGCAGGGGGACGGTGAAGACCAGCAACAGCTTTCAGGGCTGCCACCTTCCGTGTGGGACAAGGAGCCGGACGTGTGCCTTTTCGGAATCAGGCTCTGCCGAGGACGAGAGCCATGAGATGTTCCTCCTCTGGGCATGCCCGGGTCCTGAATCCTGTTGTGCCTGTGAATAGGCTGCAGGGGAACGGTGAAGACCAGCAACAGCTTTCAGGGCTGCCACCTTCCGTGTGGGACAAGGAGCCGGACGTGTGCCTTTTCGGAATCAGGCTCTGCCGAGGACGAGAGCCATGAGATGTTCCTCCTCTGGGCATGCCCGGTTCCCAGATTCTGTTGTGCCTGTGAATAGGCTGCAGGGGGATGGTGAAGACCAGCAACAGCTTTCAGGGCTGCCACCTTCCGTGTGGGACAAGGAGCCGGACGTGTGCCTTTTCGGAATCAGGCTCTGCCGAGGACGAGAGCCATGAGATGTTCCTCCTCTCAGCAAGCCCAGGTCCCAGATCCTGTTGTGCCTGTGAATAGGCTGCAGGGGGACGGTAAAGACCAGCAACAGCTTTCAGGGCTGCCACCTTCCGTGTGGGACAAGGAGCCGGACGTGTGCCTTTTCGGAATCAGGCTCTGCCGAGGACGAGAGCCATGAGATGTTCCTCCTCTGGGCATGCCCGGGTCCTGAATCCTGTTGTGCCTGTGAATAGGCTGCAGGGGGACGGTGAAGACCAGCAACAGCTTTCAGGGCTGCCACCTTCCGTGTGGGACAAGGAGCCGGACGTGTGCCTTTTCGGAATCAGGCTCTGCCGAGGACGAGAGCCATGAGATGTTCCTCCTCTCAGCATGCCCGGGTCCCAGATCCTGTTGTGCCTGTGAATAGGCTGCAGGGGGACGGTGAAGACCAGCAACAGCTTTCAGGGCTGCCACCTTCCGTGTGGGACAAGGAGCCGGACGTGTGCCTTTTCGGAATCAGGCTCTGCCGAGGACGAGAGCCATGAGATGTTCCTCCTCTCAGCATGCCCGGGTCCTGAATCCTGTTGTGCCTCTGAATAGGATGCAGGGGGACGGTGAAGACCAGCAACAGCTTTCAGGGCTGCCACCTTCCGTGTGGGACAAGGAGCCGGACGTGTGCCTTTTCGGAATCAGGCTCTGCCGAGGACGAGAGCCATGAGATGTTCCTCCTGTGGGCATGCCCGGGTCCCAGATCCTGTTGTGCCTGTGAATAGGCTGCAGGGGGACGGTGAAGACCAGCAACAACTTTCAGGGCTGCCACCTTCCGTGTGGGACAAGGAGCCGGACGTGTGCCTTTTCGGAATCAGGCTCTGCCGAGGACGAGAGCCATGAGATGTTCCTCCTCTGGGCATGCCCGGGTCCCAGATCCTGTTGTGCCTGTGAATAGGATGCAGGGGGGCGGTGAAGACCAGCAACAGCTTTCAGGGCTGCTACCTTCCGTGTGGGACAAGGAGCCGGACGTGTGCCTTTTCGGAATCAGGCTCTGCCGAGGAAGAGATCCATGAGATGTTCCTCCTCTGGGCATGCCCGGGTCCTGAATCCTGTTGTGCCTGTGAATAGGCTGCAGGGGGACGGTGAAGACCAGCAACAGCTTTCAGGGCTGCCACCTTCCGTGTGGGACAAGGAGCCAGACGTGTGCCTTTTCGGAATCAGGCTCTGCCGAGGACGAGAGCCATGAGATGTTCCTCCTCTGGGCATGCCCGGGTCCCACATCCTGTTGTGCCTGTGAATAGGCTGCAGGGGGACGGTGAAGACCAGCAACAGCTTTCAGGGCTGCCACCTTCCGTGTGGGACAAGGAGCCGGACATGTGCCTTTTCGGAATCAGGCTCTGCCGAGGATGACAGCCATGAGATGTTCCTCCTCTCAGCAAGCCCGGGTCCCAGATCCTGTTGTACCTGTGAATAGGCTGCAGGGGGACGGTGAAGACCAGCAACAGCTTTCAGGGCTGCCACCTTCCGTGTGGGACAAGGAGCCGGACATGTGCCTTTTCGGAATCAGGCTCTGCCGAGGACGAGAGCCATGAGATGTTCCTCGTCTGGGCAAGCCCAGGTCCCAGATCCTGTTGTACCTGTGAATAGTCTGCAGGGGGACGGTGAAGACCAGCAACAGCTTTCAGGGCTGCCACCTTCCGTGTGGGACAAGGAGCCGGACGTGTGCCTTTTCGGAATCAGGCTCTGCCGAGGACGAGAGCCATGAGATGTTCCTCCTCTGGGCATGCCCGGGTCCTGAATCCTGTTGTGCCTCTGAATAGACTGCAGGGGGACGGTGAAGACCAGCAACAGCTTTCAGGGCTGCCACCTTCCGTGTGGGACAAGGAGCCGGACGTGTGCCTTTTCGGAATCAGGCTCTGCCGAGGACGAGAGCCATGAGATGTTCCTCCTCTCAGCATGCCCGGGTCCCAGATCCTGTTGTGCCTGTGAATAGGCTGCAGGGGGACGGTGAAGACCAGCAACAGCTTTCAGGGCTGCCACCTTCCGTGTGGGACAAGGAGCCGGACGTGTGCCTTTTCGGAATCAGGCTCTGCCGAGGACGAGAGCCATGAGATGTTCCTCCTCTGGGCATGCCCGGGTCCTGAATCCTGTTGTGCCTCTGAATAGGCTGCAGGGGGACGGTGAAGACCAGCAACAGCTTTCAGGGCTGCCACCTTCCGTGTGGGACAAGGAGCCGGACGTGTGCCTTTTCGGAATCAGGCTCTGCCGAGGACGAGAGCCATGAGATGTTCCTCCTCTGGGCATGCCCGGTTCCCAGATCCTGTTGTACCTGTGAATAGGCTGCAGGGGGATGGTGAAGACCAGCAACAGCTTTCAGGGCTGCCACCTTCCGTGTGGGACAAGGAGCCGGACGTGTGCCTTTTCGGAATCAGGCTCTGCCGAGGACGAGAGCCATGAGATGTTCCTCCTCTGGGCAAGCCCGAGTCCCAGATGCTGTTGTGCCTGTGAATAGGCTGCAGGGGGACGGTAAAGACCAGCAACAGCTTTCAGGGCTGCCACCTTCCGTGTGGGACAAGGAGCCGGACGTGTGCCTTTTCGGAATCAGGCTCTGCCGAGGAAGAGATCCATGAGATGTTCCTCCTCTGGGCATGCCCGGGACCTGAATCCTGTTGTGCCTGTGAATAGGCTGCAGGGGGACGGTGAAGACCAGCAACAGCTTTCAGGGCTGCCACCTTCCGTGTTGGACAATGAGCCAGACGTGTGCCTTTTCGGAATCAGGCTCTGCCGAGGACGAGAGCCATGAGATGTTCCTCCTCTGGGCATGCCCGGGTCCCAGATCCTGTTGTGCCTGTGAATAGGATGCAGGGGGACGGTGAAGACCAGCAAAAGCTTTCAGGGCTGCCACCTTCCGTGTGGGACAAGGAGCCGGACGTGTGCCTTTTCGGAATCAGGCTCTGCCGAGGATGACAGCCATGAGATGTTCCTCCTCTCAGCAAGCCCGGGTCCCAGATCCTGTTGTACCTGTGAATAGGCTGCAGGGGGACGGTGAAGACCAGCAACAGCTTTCAGGGCTGCCACCTTCCGTGTGGGACAAGGAGCCGGACATGTGCCTTTTCGGAATCAGGCTCTGCCGAGGACGAGAGCCATGAGATGTTCCTCCTCTGGGCAAGCCCAGGTCCCAGATCCTGTTGTACCTGTGAATAGTCTGCAGGGGGACGGTGAAGACCAGCAACAGCTTTCAGGGCTGCCACCTTCCTTGTGGGACAAGGAGCCGGACGTGTGCCTTTTCGGAATCAGGCTCTGCCGAGGACGAGAGCCATGAGATGTTCCTCCTCTGGGCATGCCCGGGTCCTGAATCCTGTTGTGCCTCTGAATAGGCTGCAGGGGGACGGTGAAGACCAGCAACAGCTTTCAGGGCTGCCACCTTCCGTGTGGGACAAGGAGCCGGACTTGTGCCCTTTCGGAATCAGGCTCTGCCGAGGACGAGAGCCATGAGATGTTCCTCCTCAGGGCATGCCCGGGTCCCAGATCCTGTTGTGCCTGTGAATAGGTTGCAGGGGGACGGTAAAGACCAGCAACAGCTTTCAGGGCTGCCACCTTCCGTGTGGGACAAGGAGCCGGACGTGTGCCTTTTCGGAAAGAGGCTCTGCCGCGGACGAGAGCCATGAGATGTTCGTCCTCTCAGCAAGCCCGGGTCCAGATCCTGTTGTACCTGTGAATAGGCTGCAGGGGGACGGTGAAGACCAGCAACAGCTTTCAGGGCTGCCACCTTCCGTGTGGGACAAGGAGCCGGACGTGTGCCTTTTCGGAATCAGGCTCTGCCGAGGACGAGAGCCATGAGATTTTCCTTCTCTGGGCATGCCCGGGTCCTGAATCCTTTTGTGCCTCTGAATAGGATGCAGGGGGACGGTGAAGACCAGCAACAGCTTTCAGGGCTGCCACCTTCCGTGTGGGACAAGGAGCCGGACGTGTGCCTTTTCGGAATCAGGCTCTGCCGAGGACGAGAGCCATGAGATGTTCCTCCTCTGGGCATGCCCGGGTCCCAGATCCTGTTGTGCCTGTGAATAGGCTGCAGGGGGACGGTGAAGACCAGCAACAACTTTCAGGGCTGCCACCTTCCGTGTGGGACAAGGAGCCGGACGTGTGCCTTTTCGGAATCAGGCTCTACCGAGGACGAGAGCCATGAGATGTTCCTCCTCTGGGCAAGCCCGGGTCACAGATCCTGTTGTACCTGTGAATAGGCTGCAGGGGGACGGTGAAGACCAGCAACAGCTTTCAGGGCTGCCACCTTCCGTGTGGGACAAGGAGCCGGACGTGTGCCTTTTCGGAATCAGGCTCTGCCGAGGACGAGAGCCATGAGATGTTCCTCCTCTGGGCATGCCCGGGTCCCACATCCTGTTGTACCTGTGAATAGGCTGCAGGGGGATGGTGAAGACCAGCAACAGCTTTCAGGGCTGCCACCTTCCGTGTGGGACAAGGAGCCGGACGTGTGCCTTTTCGGAATCAGGCTCTGCCGAGGACGAGAGCCATGAGATGTTCCTCCTCTCAGCATGCCCGGGTCCCAGATCCTGTTGTGCCTGTGAATAGGCTGCAGGGGGACGGTGAAGACCAGCAACAGCTTTCAGGGCTGCCACCTTCCGTGTGGGACAAGGAGCCGGACGTGTGCCTTTTCGGAATCAGGCTCTGCCGAGGACGAGAGCCATGAGATGTTCCTCCTCTGGGCATGCCCGGGTCCTGAATCCTGTTGTGCCTGTGAATAGGCTGCAGGGGAACGGTGAAGACCAGCAACAGCTTTCAGGGCTGCCACCTTCCGTGTGGGACAAGGAGCCGGACGTGTGCCTTTTCGGAATCAGGCTCTGCCGAGGACGAGAGCCATGAGATGTTCCTCCTCTGGGCATGCCCGGTTCCCAGATCCTGTTGTACCTGTGAATAGGCTGCAGGGGGATGGTGAAGACCAGCAACAGCTTTCAGGGCTGCCACCTTCCGTGTGGGACAAGGAGCCGGACGTGTGCCTTTTCGGAATCAGGCTCTGCCGAGGACGAGAGCCATGAGATGTTCCTCCTCTCAGCAAGCCCAGGTCCCAGATCCTGTTGTGCCTGTGAATAGGCTGCAGGGGGACGGTAAAGACCAGCAACAGCTTTCAGGGCTGCCACCTTCCGTGTGGGACAAGGAGCCGGACGTGTGCCTTTTCGGAATCAGGCTCTGCCGAGGAAGAGATCCATTAGATGTTCCTCCTCTGGGCATGCCCGGGTCCTGAATCCTGTTGTGCCTGTGAATAGGCTGAAGGGGGACGGTGAAGACCAGCAACAGCTTTCAGGGCTGCCACCTTCCGTGTGGGACAAGGAGCCGGACATGTGCCTTTTCGGAATCAGGCTCTGCCGAGGACGAGAGCCATGAGATGTTCCTCCTCTCAGCATGCCCGGGTCCCAGATCCTGTTGTGCCTGTGAATAGGCTGCAGGGGGACGGTGAAGACCAGCAACAGCTTTCAGGGCTGCCACCTTCCGTGTGGGACAAGGAGCCGGACGTGTGCCTTTTCGGAATCAGGCTCTACCGAGGACGAGAGCCATGAGATGTTCCTCCTCTGGGCAAGCCCGGGTCACAGATCCTGTTGTACCTGTGAATAGGCTGCAGGGGGACGGTGAAGACCAGCAACAGCTTTCAGGGCTGCCACCTTCCGTGTGGGACAAGGAGCCGGACGTGTGCCTTTTCGGAATCAGGCTCTGCCGAGGACGAGAGCCATGAGATGTTCCTCCTCTGGGCATGCCCGGGTCCCACATCCTGTTGTACCTGTGAATAGGCTGCAGAGGGATGGTGAAGACCAGCAACAGCTTTCAGGGCTGCCACCTTCCGTGTGGGACAAGGAGCCGGACGTGTGCCTTTTCGGAATCAGGCTCTGCCGAGGACGAGAGCCATGAGATGTTCCTCCTCTCAGCATGCCCGGGTCCCAGATCCTGTTGTGCCTGTGAATAGGCTGCAGGGGGACGGTGAAGACCAGCAACAGCTTTCAGGGCTGCCACCTTCCGTGTGGGACAAGGAGCCGGACGTGTGCCTTTTCGGAATCAGGCTCTGCCGAGGACGAGAGCCATGAGATGTTCCTCCTCTGGGCATGCCCGGGTCCTGAATCCTGTTGTGCCTGTGAATAGGCTGAAGGGGAACGGTGAAGACCAGCAACAGCTTTCAGGGCTGCCACCTTCCGTGTGGGACAAGGAGCCGGACGTGTGCCTTTTCGGAATCAGGCTCTGCCGAGGACGAGAGCCATGAGATGTTCCTCCTCTGGGCATGCCCGGTTCCCAGATCCTGTTGTACCTGTGAATAGGCTGCAGGGGGATGGTGAAGACCAGCAACAGCTTTCAGGGCTGCCACCTTCCGTGTGGGACAAGGAGCCGGACGTGTGCCTTTTCGGAATCAGGCTCTGCCGAGGACGAGAGCCATGAGATGTTCCTCCTCTCAGCAAGCCCAGGTCCCAGATCCTGTTGTGCCTGTGAATAGGCTGCAGGGGGACGGTAAAGACCAGCAACAGCTTTCAGGGCTGCCACCTTCCGTGTGGGACAAGGAGCCGGACGTGTGCCTTTTCGGAATCAGGCTCTGCCGAGGAAGAGATCCATTAGATGTTCCTCCTCTGGGCATGCCCGGGTCCTGAATCCTGTTGTGCCTGTGAATAGGCTGAAGGGGGACGGTGAAGACCAGCAACAGCTTTCAGGGCTGCCACCTTCCGTGTGGGACAAGGAGCCGGACATGTGCCTTTTCGGAATCAGGCTCTGCCGAGGACGAGAGCCATGAGATGTTCCTCCTCTCAGCATGCCCGGGTCCCAGATCCTGTTGTGCCTGTGAATAGGCTGCAGGGGGACGGTGAAGACCAGCAACAGCTTTCAGGGCTGCCACCTTCCGTGTGGGACAAGGAGCCGGACGTGTGCCTTTTCGGAATCAGGCTCTGCCGAGGACGAGAGCCATGAGATGTTCCTCCTCTGGGCATGCCCGGGTCCTGAATCCTGTTGTGCCTCTGAATAGGATGCAGGGGGACGGTGAAGACCAGCAACAGCTTTCAGGGCTGCCACCTTCCGTGTGGGACAAGGAGCCGGACGTGTGCCTTTTCGGAATCAGGCTCTGCCGAGGACGAGAGCCATGAGATGTTCCTCCTCTGGGCATGCCCGGGTCCCAGATCCTGTTGTGCCTGTGAATAGGCTGCAGGGGGACGGTGAAGACCAGCAACAACTTTCAGGGCTGCCACCTTCCGTGTGGGACAAGGAGCCGGACGTGTGCCTTTTCGGAATCAGGCTCTGCCGAGGACGAGAGCCATGAGATGTTCCTCCTCTGGGCATGCCCGGGTCCCAGATCCTGTTGTGCCTGTGAATAGGATGCAGGGGGACGGTGAAGACCAGCAACAGCTTTCAGGGCTGCTACCTTCCGTGTGGGACAAGGAGCCGGACGTGTGCCTTTTCGGAATCAGGCTCTGCCGAGGAAGAGATCCATGAGATGTTCCTCCTCTGGGCATGCCCGGGTCCTGAATCCTGTTGTGCCTGTGAATAGGCTGCAGGGGGACGGTGAAGACCAGCAACAGCTTTCAGGGCTGCCACCTTCCGTGTGGGATAAGGAGCCAGACGTGTGCCTTTTCGGAATCAGGCTCTGCCGAGGACGAGAGCCATGAGATGTTCCTCCTCTGGGCATGCCCGGGTCCCAGATCCTGTTGTGCCTGTGAATAGGCTGCAGGGGGACGGTGAAGACCAGCAACAGCTTTCAGGGCTGCCACCTTCCGTGTGGGACAAGGAGCCGGACATGTGCCTTTTCGGAATCAGGCTCTGCCGAGGATGACAGCCATGAGATGTTCCTCCTCTCAGCAAGCCCGGGTCCCAGATCCTGTTGTACCTGTGAATAGGCTGCAGGGGGACGGTGAAGACCAGCAACAGCTTTCAGGGCTGCCACCTTCCGTGTGGGACAAGGAGCCGGACATGTGCCTTTTCGGAATCAGGCTCTGCCGAGGACGAGAGCCATGAGATGTTCCTCGTCTGGGCAAGCCCAGGTCCCAGATCCTGTTGTACCTGTGAATAGTCTGCAGGGGGACGGTGAAGACCAGCAACAGCTTTCAGGGCTGCCACCTTCCGTGTGGGACAAGGAGCCGGACGTGTGCCTTTTCGGAATCAGGCTCTGCCGAGGACGAGAGCCATGAGATGTTCCTCCTCTGGGCATGCCCGGGTCCTGAATCCTGTTGTGCCTCTGAATAGGCTGCAGGGGGACGGTGAAGACCAGCAACAGCTTTCAGGGCTGCCACCTTCCGTGTGGGACAAGGAGCCGGACGTGTGCCTTTTCGGAATCAGGCTCTGCCGAGGACGAGAGCCATGAGATGTTCCTCCTCTCAGCATGCCCGGGTCCCAGATCCTGTTGTGCCTGTGAATAGGCTGCAGGGGGACGGTGAAGACCAGCAACAGCTTTCAGGGCTGCCACCTTCCGTGTGGGACAAGGAGCCGGACGTGTGCCTTTTCGGAATCAGGCTCTGCCGAGGACGAGAGCCATGAGATGTTCCTCCTCTGGGCATGCCCGGTTCCCAGATCCTGTTGTACCTGTGAATAGGCTGCAGGGGGATGGTGAAGACCAGCAACAGCTTTCAGGGCTGCCACCTTCCGTGTGGGACAAGGAGCCGGACGTGTGCCTTTTCGGAATCAGGCTCTGCCGAGGACGAGAGCCATGAGATGTTCCTCCTCTGGGCAAGCCCGAGTCCCAGATCCTGTTGTGCCTGTGAATAGGCTGCAGGGGGACGGTAAAGACCAGCAACAGCTTTCAGGGCTGCCACCTTCCGTGTGGGACAAGGAGCCGGACGTGTGCCTTTTCGGAATCAGGCTCTGCCGAGGAAGAGATCCATGAGATGTTCCTCCTCTGGGCATGCCCGGGTCCTGAATCCTGTTGTGCCTGTGAATAGGCTGCAGGGGGACGGTGAAGACCAGCAACAGCTTTCAGGGCTGCCACCTTCCGTGTGGGACAAGGAGCCGGACGTTTGCCTTTTCGGAAAGAGGCTCTGCCGCGGACGAGAGCCATGAGATGTTCCTCCTCTCAGCAAGCCCGGGTCCAGATCCTGTTGTACCTGTGAATAGGCTGCAGGGGGACGGTGAAGACCAGCAACAGCTTTCAGGGCTGCCACCTTCCGTGTGGGACAAGGAGCCGGACGTGTGCCTTTTCGGAATCAGGCTCTGCCGAGGACGAGAGCCATGAGATTTTCCTTCTCTGGGCATGCCCGGGTCCTGAATCCTTTTGTGCCTCTGAATAGGATGCAGGGGGACGGTGAAGACCAGCAACAGCTTTCAGGGCTGCCACCTTCCGTGTGGGACAAGGAGCCGGACGTGTGCCTTTTCGGAATCAGGCTCTGCCGAGGACGAGAGCCATGAGATGTTCCTCCTCTGGGCATGCCCGGGTCCCAGATCCTGTTGTGCCTGTGAATAGGCTGCAGGGGGACGGTGAAGACCAGCAACAACTTTCAGGGCTGCCACCTTCCGTGTGGGACAAGGAGCCGGACGTGTGCCTTTTCGGAATCAGGCTCTACCGAGGACGAGAGCCATGAGATGTTCCTCCTCTGGGCAAGCCCGGGTCACAGATCCTGTTGTACCTGTGAATAGGCTGCAGGGGGACGGTGAAGACCAGCAACAGCTTTCAGGGCTGCCACCTTCCGTGTGGGACAAGGAGCCGGACGTGTGCCTTTTCGGAATCAGGCTCTGCCGAGGACGAGAGCCATGAGATGTTCCTCCTCTGGGCATGCCCGGGTCCCACATCCTGTTGTACCTGTGAATAGGCTGCAGGGGGATGGTGAAGACCAGCAACAGCTTTCAGGGCTGCCACCTTCCGTGTGGGACAAGGAGCCGGACGTGTGCCTTTTCGGAATCAGGCTCTGCCGAGGACGAGAGCCATGAGATGTTCCTCCTCTCAGCATGCCCGGGTCCCAGATCCTGTTGTGCCTGTGAATAGGCTGCAGGGGGACGGTGAAGACCAGCAACAGCTTTCAGGGCTGCCACCTTCCGTGTGGGACAAGGAGCCGGACGTGTGCCTTTTCGGAATCAGGCTCTGCCGAGGACGAGAGCCATGAGATGTTCCTCCTCTGGGCATGCCCGGGTCCTGAATCCTGTTGTGCCTGTGAATAGGCTGCAGGGGAACGGTGAAGACCAGCAACAGCTTTCAGGGCTGCCACCTTCCGTGTGGGACAAGGAGCCGGACGTGTGCCTTTTCGGAATCAGGCTCTGCCGAGGACGAGAGCCATGAGATGTTCCTCCTCTGGGCATGCCCGGTTCCCAGATCCTGTTGTACCTGTGAATAGGCTGCAGGGGGATGGTGAAGACCAGCAACAGCTTTCAGGGCTGCCACCTTCCGTGTGGGACAAGGAGCCGGACGTGTGCCTTTTCGGAATCAGGCTCTGCCGAGGACGAGAGCCATGAGATGTTCCTCCTCTCAGCAAGCCCAGGTCCCAGATCCTGTTGTGCCTGTGAATAGGCTGCAGGGGGACGGTAAAGACCAGCAACAGCTTTCAGGGCTGCCACCTTCCGTGTGGGACAAGGAGCCGGACGTGTGCCTTTTCGGAATCAGGCTCTGCCGAGGAAGAGATCCATTAGATGTTCCTCCTCTGGGCATGCCCGGGTCCTGAATCCTGTTGTGCCTGTGAATAGGCTGAAGGGGGACGGTGAAGACCAGCAACAGCTTTCAGGGCTGCCACCTTCCGTGTGGGACAAGGAGCCGGACATGTGCCTTTTCGGAATCAGGCTCTGCCGAGGACGAGAGCCATGAGATGTTCCTCCTCTCAGCATGCCCGGGTCCCAGATCCTGTTGTGCCTGTGAATAGGCTGCAGGGGGACGGTGAAGACCAGCAACAGCTTTCAGGGCTGCCACCTTCCGTGTGGGACAAGGAGCCGGACGTGTGCCTTTTCGGAATCAGGCTCTGCCGAGGACGAGAGCCATGAGATGTTCCTCCTCTGGGCATGCCCGGGTCCTGAATCCTGTTGTGCCTCTGAATAGGATGCAGGGGGACGGTGAAGACCAGCAACAGCTTTCAGGGCTGCCACCTTCCGTGTGGGACAAGGAGCCGGACGTGTGCCTTTTCGGAATCAGGCTCTGCCGAGGACGAGAGCCATGAGATGTTCCTCCTCTGGGCATGCCCGGGTCCCAGATCCTGTTGTGCCTGTGAATAGGCTGCAGGGGGACGGTGAAGACCAGCAACAACTTTCAGGGCTGCCACCTTCCGTGTGGGACAAGGAGCCGGACGTGTGCCTTTTCGGAATCAGGCTCTGCCGAGGACGAGAGCCATGAGATGTTCCTCCTCTGGGCATGCCCGGGTCCCAGATCCTGTTGTGCCTGTGAATAGGATGCAGGGGGACGGTGAAGACCAGCAACAGCTTTCAGGGCTGCTACCTTCCGTGTGGGACAAGGAGCCGGACGTGTGCCTTTTCGGAATCAGGCTCTGCCGAGGAAGAGATCCATGAGATGTTCCTCCTCTGGGCATGCCCGGGTCCTGAATCCTGTTGTGCCTGTGAATAGGCTGCAGGGGGACGGTGAAGACCAGCAACAGCTTTCAGGGCTGCCACCTTCCGTGTGGGACAAGGAGCCAGACGTGTGCCTTTTCGGAATCAGGCTCTGCCGAGGACGAGAGCCATGAGATGTTCCTCCTCTGGGCATGCCCGGGTCCCAGATCCTGTTGTGCCTGTGAATAGGCTGCAGGGGGACGGTGAAGACCAGCAACAGCTTTCAGGGCTGCCACCTTCCGTGTGGGACAAGGAGCCGGACATGTGCCTTTTCGGAATCAGGCTCTGCCGAGGATGACAGCCATGAGATGTTCCTCCTCTCAGCAAGCCCGGGTCCCAGATCCTGTTGTACCTGTGAATAGGCTGCAGGGGGACGGTGAAGACCAGCAACAGCTTTCAGGGCTGCCACCTTCCGTGTGGGACAAGGAGCCGGACATGTGCCTTTTCGGAATCAGGCTCTGCCGAGGACGAGAGCCATGAGATGTTCCTCGTCTGGGCAAGCCCAGGTCCCAGATCCTGTTGTACCTGTGAATAGTCTGCAGGGGGACGGTGAAGACCAGCAACAGCTTTCAGGGCTGCCACCTTCCGTGTGGGACAAGGAGCCGGACGTGTGCCTTTTCGGAAGCAGGCTCTGCCGAGGACGAGAGCCATGAGATGTTCCTCCTCTGGGCATGCCCTGGTCCTGAATCCTGTTGTGCCTCTGAATAGGCTGCAGGGGGACGGTGAAGACCAGCAACAGCTTTCAGGGCTGCCACCTTCCGTGTGGGACAAGGAGCCGGACGTGTGCCTTTTCGGAATCAGGCTCTGCCGAGGACGAGAGCCATGAGATGTTCCTCCTCTGGGCAAGCCCGGGTCCCAGATCCTGTTGTGCCTGTGAATAGGCTGCAGGGGGACGGTGAAGACCAGCAACAGCTTTCAGGGCTGCCACCTTCCGTGTGGGACAAGGAGCCGGACGTGTGCCTTTTCGGAATCAGGCTCTGCCGAGGACGAGAGCCATGAGATGTTCCTCCTCTGGGCATGCCCGGTTCCCAGATCCTGTTGTACCTGTGAATAGGCTGCAGGGGGATGGTGAAGACCAGCAACAGCTTTCAGGGCTGCCACCTTCCGTGTGGGACAAGGAGCCGGACGTGTGCCTTTTCGGAATCAGGCTCTGCCGAGGACGAGAGCCATGAGATGTTCCTCCTCTGGGCAAGCCCGAGTCCCAGATCCTGTTGTGCCTGTGAATAGGCTGCAGGGGGACGGTAAAGACCAGCAACAGCTTTCAGGGCTGCCACCTTCCGTGTGGGACAAGGAGCCGGACGTGTGCCTTTTCGGAATCAGGCTCTGCCGAGGAAGAGATCCATGAGATGTTCCTCCTCTGGGCATGCCCGGGTCCTGAATCCTGTTGTGCCTGTGAATAGGCTGCAGGGGGACGGTGAAGACCAGCAACAGCTTTCAGGGCTGCCACCTTCCGTGTTGGACAATGAGCCAGACGTGTGCCTTTTCGGAATCAGGCTCTGCCGAGGACGAGAGCCATGAGATGTTCCTCCTCTCAGCAAGCCCGGGTCCCAGATCCTGTTGTGCCTGTGAATAGGATGCAGGGGGACGGTGAAGACCAGCAACAGCTTTCAGGGCTGCCACCTTCCGTGTGGGACAAGGAGCCGGACGTGTGCCTTTTCGGAATCAGGCTCTGCCGAGGATGACAGCCATGAGATGTTCCTCCTCTCAGCAAGCCCGGGTCCCAGATCCTGTTGTACCTGTGAATAGGCTGCAGGGGGACGGTGAAGACCAGCAACAGCTTTCAGGGCTGCCACCTTCCGTGTGGGACAAGGAGCCGGACATGTGCCTTTTCGGAATCAGGCTCTGCCGAGGATGAGAGCCATGAGATGTTCCTCCTCTGGGCAAGCCCAGGTCCCAGATCCTGTTGTACCTGTGAATAGTCTGCAGGGGGACGGTGAAGACCAGCAACAGATTTCAGGGCTGCCACCTTCCGTGTGGGACAAGGAGCCGGACGTGTGCCTTTTCGGAAAGAGGCTCTGCCGAGGACGAGAGCCATGAGATGTTCCTCCTCTGGGCATGCCCGGGTCCTGAATCCTGTTGTGCCTCTGAATAGGCTGCAGGGGGACGGTGAAGACCAGCAACAGCTTTCAGGGCTGCCACCTTCCGTGTGGGACAAGGAGACGGACTTGTGCCCTTTCGGAATCAGGCTCTGCCGAGGACGAGAGCCATGAGATGTTCCTCCTCTGGGCATGCCCGGGTCCCAGATCCTGTTGTGCCTGTGAATAGGTTGCAGGGGGACGGTAAAGACCAGCAACAGCTTTCAGGGCTGCCACCTTCCGTGTGGGACAGGGAGCCGGACGTGTGCCATTTCGGAAAGAGTCTCTGCCGCGGACGAGAGCCATGAGATGTTCCTCCTCTCAGCAAGCCCGGGTCCAGATCCTGTTGTACCTGTGAATAGGCTGCAGGGGGACGGTGAACACCAGCAACAGCTTTCAGGGCTGCCACCTTCCGTGTGGGACAAGGAGCCGGACGTGTGCCTTTTCGGAATCAGGCTCTGCCGAGGACGAGAGCCATGAGATTTTCCTTCTCTGGGCATGCCCGGGTCCTGAATCCTGTTGTGCCTCTGAATAGGCTGCAGGGGGACGGTGAACACCAGCAACAGCTTTCAGGGCTGCCACCTTCCGTGTGGGACAAGGAGCCGGACGTGTGCCTTTTCGGAATCAGGCTCTGCCGAGGACGAGAGCCATGAGATGTTCCTCCTCTGGGCAAGCCCGGGTCCCAGATCCTGTTGTGCCTGTGAATAGGCTGCAGGGGGACGGTGAAGACCAGCAACAGCTTTCAGGGCTGCCACCTTCCGTGTGGGACAAGGAGCCGGACGTGTGCCTTTTCGGAATCAGGCTCTGCCGAGGACGAGAGCCATGAGATGTTCCTCCTCTGGGCATGCCCAGGTCCCGAATCCTGTTTTGCCTGTGAATAGGCTGCAGCGGGACGGTGAAGACCAGCAACAGCTTTCAGGGCTGCCACCTTCCTTGTGGGACAAGGAGCCGGACGTGTGCCTTTTCGGAATCAGGCTCTGCCGAGGACGAGATCCATGAGATGTTCCTCCTCTGGGCATGCCCGGGTCCCAGATCCTGTTGTGCCTGTGAATAGGCTGCAGGGGGACGGTGAAGACCAGCAACATATTTCAGGGCTGCCAACTTCCGTGTGGGACAAGGAGCCGGACGTGTGCCTTTTCGGAATCAGGCTCTGCCGAGGACGAGATCCATAAGATGTTCCTCCTCTGGGCAAGCCCAGGTCCCAGATCCTGTTGTGCCTGTGAATAGGCTGCAGGGGGACGGTGAAGACCAGCAACAACTTTCAGGGCTGCCACCTTCTGTGTGGGACAAGGAGCCGGACGTGTGCCTTTTCGGAATCAGGCTCTACCGAGGAAGAGAGCCATGAGATGTTCCTCCTCTGGGCAAGCCCGGGTCCCAGATCCTGTTGTACCTGTGAATAGGCTGCAGGGGGACGGTGAAGACCAGCAACAGCTTTCAGGGCTGCCACCTTCCGTGTGGGACAAGGAGCCGGACGTGTGCCTTTCCGGAATCAGGCTCTGCCGAGGACGAGAGCCATAAGATGTTCCTCCTCTGGGCAAGCCCGGGTCCCAGATCCTGTTGTACCTGTGAATAGGCTGCAGGGGGATGGTGAAGACCAGCAACAGCTTTCAGGGCTGCCACCTTCCGTGTGGGACAAGGATCCGGACGTGTGCCTTTTCAGAATCAGGCTCTGCCGAGGACGAGAGCCATGAGATGTTCCTTCTCTGGGCATGCCCGGGTCCTGAATCCTGTTGTGGCTCTGAATAGGCTGCAGGGGGACGGTGAAGACCAGCAACAGCTTTCAGGGCTGCCACCTTCCGTGTGGGACAAGGAGCCGGACGTGTGCCTTTTCAGAATCAGGCTCTTCCGAGGAAGAGATCCATGAGATGTTCCTCCTCTGGGCAAGCCCAGGTCCCAGATCCTGTTGTGCCTGTGAATAGGCTGCAGGGGGACGGTGAAGACCAGCAACAGCTTTCAGGGCTGCCACCTTCCGTGTGGGACAAGGAGCCGGACGTGTGCCTTTTCGGAATCAGTCTCTGCCGAGGAAGAGATCCATTAGATGTTCCTCCTCTGGGCAAGCCCAGGTCCCAGATCCTGTTGTGCCTGTGAATAGGCTGCAGGGGGACGGTGAAGACCAGCAACAGCTTTCAGGGCTGCCACCTTCCGTGTACGACAAGGAGCCGGACGTCTGCCTTTTCGGAATCAGGCTCTGCCGAGGACGAGAGCCATGAGATGTTCCTCCTCTGGGCATGCCCGGGTCCTGAATCCTGTTGTGCCTCTGAATAGGCTGCAGGGGGACGGTGAAGACCAGCAACAGCTTTCAGGGCTGCCACCTTCCGTGTGGGACAAGGAGCCGGACGTGTGCCTTTTCGGAAAGAGGCTCTGCCGAGGACGAGATCCATTAGATGTTCCTCCTCTGGGCATGCCCGGGTCCCATATCCTGTTGTGCCTGTGAATAGGATGCAGGGGGACGGTGAAGACCAGCAACAGCTTTCAGGGCTGCCACCTTCCGTGTGGGACAAGGAGCCGGACGTGTGCCTTTTCGGAATGAGGCTCTACCGAGGACGAGAGCCATGAGATGTTCCTCCTCTCAGCAAGCCCGGGTCCCAGATCCTGTTGTACCTGTGAATAGGCTGCAGGGGGACGGTGAAGACCAGCAACAGCTTTCAGGGCTGCCACCTTCCGTGTGGGACAAGGAGCCGGACGTGTGCCTTTTCGGAATCAGGCTCTGCCGAGGACGAGAGCCATGAGATGTTCCTCCTCTGGGCATGCCCGGGTCCCAGATACTGTTGTGCCTGTGAATAGGCTGCAGGGGGACGGTGAAGACCAGCAACATCTTTCAGGGCTGCCACCTTCCGTGTGGGCCAAGGAGCCGGACGTGTGCCTTTTCGGAATCAGGCTCTGCCGAGGACGAGAGCCATGAGATGTTCCTCCTCTGGGCATGCCCGGGTCCCAGATCCTGTTGTGCCTGTGAATAGGCTGCAGGGGGACGGTGAAGACCAGCAACAGCTTTCAGGGCTGCCACCTTCCGTGTGGGACAAGGAGCCGGACGTGTGCCTTTTCGGAATCAGGCTCTGCCGAGGATGAGAGCCATGAGATGTTCCTCCTCTCAGCAAGCCCGGGTCCCATATCCTGTTGTACCTGTGAATAGGCTGCAGGGGGACGGTGAAGACCAGCAACAGCTTTCAGGGCTGCCACCTTCCGTGTGGGACAAGGAGCCGGACGTGTGCCTTTTTGGAATCAGGCTCTGCCGAGGAAGAGATCCATGAGATGTTCCTCCTCTGGGCATGCCCAGGTCCCGAATCCTGTTGTGCCTGTGAATAGGATGCAGGGGTATGGTGAAGACCAGCAACAGCTTTCAGGGCTGCCACCTTCCGTGTGGGACAAGGAGCCGGACGTGTGCCTTTTCGGAATCAGGCTCTGCCGAGGAAGAGATCCATGAGATGTTCCTCATCTGGGCAAGCCCGGGTCCCAGATCCTGTTGTGCCTGTGAATAGGCTGCAGGGGGACGGTGAAGACCAGCAACAGCTTTCAGGGCTGCCACCTTCCGTGTGGGACAAGGAGCCTGACGTGTGCCTTTTCGGAATCAAGCTCTGCCGAGGACGAGAGCCATGAGATGTTCCTCCTCTGGGCATGCCCGGGTCCTGAATCCTGTTGTGCCTCTGAATAGGCTGCAGGGGGACGGTGAAGACCAGCAACAGCTTTCAGGGCTGCCACCTTCCGTGTGGGACAAGGAGCCGGACGTGTGCCTTTTCGGAATGAGGCTCTGCCGAGGACGAGAGCCATGAGATTTTCCTTCTCTGGGCATGCCCGGGTCCCAGATCCTGTTGTGCATTTGAATAGGCTGCAGGGGGACGGTAAAGACCAGCAACAGCTTTCAGGGCTGCCACCTTCCGTGTGGGACAAGGAGCCGGACTTGTGCCCTTTCGGAATCAGGCTCTGCCGAGGACGAGAGCCATGAGATGTTCCTCCTCTGGGCAAGCCCGGGTCCCAGATCCTGTTGTACCTGTGAATAGGCTGCAGGGGGACGGTGAAGACCAGCAACAGCTTTCAGGGCTGCCACCTTCCGTGTGGGACAAGGAGCCGGACGTGTGCCTTTTCGGAATCAGGCTCTGCCGAGGACGAGAGCCATGAGATGTTCCTCCTCTGGGCAAGCCCGGGTCCCAGATCCTGTTGTGCCTGTGAATAGGCTGCAGGGGGACGGTGAAGACCAGCAACAGCTTTCAGGGCTGCCACCTTCCGTGTGGGACAAGGAGCCGGACGTGTGCCTTTTCGGAATCAGGCTCTGCCGAGGACGAGAGCCATGAGATGTTCCTCCTCTGGGCAAGCCCGGGTCCCAGATCCTGTTGTACCTGTGAATAGGCTGCAGGGGGACGGTGAAGACCAGCAACAGCTTTCAGGGCTGCCACCTTCCGTGTGGGACAAGGAGCCGGACGTGTGCCTTTTCGGAATCAGGCTATGCCGAGGACGAGAGCCATGAGATGTTCCTCCTCTGGGCATGCCCGGGTCCTGAATCCTGTTGTGGCTCTGAATAGGCTGCAGGGGGACGGTGAAGACCAGCAACAGCTTTCAGGGCTGCCACCTTCCGTGTGGGACAAGGAGCCGGACGTGTGCCTTTTCGGAATCAGGCTCTGCCGAGGACGAGATCCATGAGATGTTCCTCCTCTGGGCATGCCCGCGTCCCAGATCCTGTTGTGCCTGTGAATAGGCTGCAGGGGGACGGTAAAGACCAGCAACAGCTTTCAGGGCTGCCACCTTCCGTGTGGGACAAGGAGCCGGACGTGTGCCTTTTCGGAAAGAGGCTCTGCCGAGGACGAGAGCCATGAGATGTTCCTCCTCTGGGCAAGCCCGGGTCCCAGATCCTGTTGTACCTGTGAATAGGCTGCAGGGGGACGGTGAAGACCAGCAACAGCTTTCAGGGCTGCCACCTTCCGTGTGGGACAAGGAGCCGGACGTGTGCCTTTTCGGAATCAGGCTCTGCCGAGGACGAGAGCCATGAGATGTTCCTCCTCTGGGCAAGCCCGGGTCCCAGATCCTGTTGTGCCTGTGAATAGGCTGCAGGGGGACGGTGAAGACCAGCAACAGCTTTCAGGGCTGCCACCTTCCGTGTGGGACAAGGATCCGGACGTGTGCCTTTTCAGAATCAGGCTCTGCCGAGGACGAGAGCCATGAGATGTTCCTTCTCTGGGCATGCCCGGGTCCTGAATCCTGTTGTGCCTGTGAATAGGCTGCAGGGGGACGGTGAAGACCAGCAACAGCTTTCAGGGCTGCCACCTTCCGTGTGGGACAAGGAGCCGGACGTGTGCCTTTTCGGAATCAGGCTCTGCCGAGGACGAGAGCCATGAGATGTTCTTCCTCTGGGCATGCCCGGGTCCCAGATCCTGTTGAGCCTGTGAATAGGCTGCAGGGGGACGGTGAAGACCAGCAACATCTTTCAGGGCTGCCACCTTCCGTGTGGGACAAGGAGCCAGACGTGTGCCTTTTCGGAATCAGGCTCTGCCGAGGACGAGAGCCATGAGATGTTCCTCCTCTGGGCAAGCCCAGGTCCCAGATCCTGTTGTGCCTGTGAATAGGCTGCAGGGGGACGGTGAAGACCAGCAAGAGCTTTCAGGGCTGCCACCTTCCGTGTGGGACAAGGAGCCGGACGTGTGCCTTTTCGGAATCAGTCTCTGCCGAGGAAGAGATCCATTAGATGTTCCTCCTCTGGGCAAGCCCAGGTCCCAGATCCTGTTGTACCTGTGAATAGGCTGCAGGGGGACGGTGAAGACCAGCAACAGCTTTCAGGGCTGCCACCTTCCGTGTGGGACAAGGAGCCGGACGTGTGCCTTTTCGGAATCAGGCTCTACCGATGACGAGAGCCATGAGATATTCCTCCTCTGGGCAAGCCCGGGTCCCAGATCCTGTTGTACCTGTGAATAGGCTGCAGGGGGACGGTGAAGACCAGCAACAGCTTTCAGGGCTGCCACCTTCCATGTGGGACAAGGAGCCGGACGTGTGCCTTTTCGGAATCAGGCTCTGCCGAGAACGAGAGCCATGAGATGTTCCTCCTCTGGGCATGCCCGGGTCCCAGATCCTGTTGTGCCTGTGAATAGGCTGCAGGGGGACGGTGAAGACCAGCAACAGCTTTCAGGGCTGCCACCTTCCGTGTGGGACAAGGAGGCGGACGTGTTCCTTTTCGGAATCAGGCTCTGCCGAGGACGAGATCCATTAGATGTTCCTCCTCTGGGCATGCCCAGGTCCCAGATCCTGTTGTGCCTGTGAATAGGATGCAGGGGGACGGTGAAGACCAGCAACAGCTTTCAGTGCTGCCACCTTCCGTGTGGGACAAGGAGCCGGACGTGTGCCATTTCGGAAAGAGTCTCTGCCGCGGACGAGAGCCATGAGATGTTCCTCCTCTCAGCAAGCCCGGGTCCAGATCCTGTTGTACCTGTGAATAGGCTGCAGGGGGACGGTGAAGACCAGCAACAGCTTTCAGGGCTGCCACCTTCCGTGTGGGACAAGGAGCCGGACGTGTGCCTTTTCGGAATCAGGCTCTGCCGAGGACGAGAGCCATGAGATTTTCCTTCTCTGGGCATGCCCGGGTCCTGAATCCTGTTGTGCCTCTGAATAGGCTGCAGGGGGACGGTGAACACCAGCAACAGCTTTCAGGGCTGCCACCTTCCGTGTGGGACAAGGAGCCGGACGTGTGCCTTTTCGGAATCAGGCTCTGCCGAGGACGAGAGCCATGAGATGTTCCTCCTCTGGGCAAGCCCGGGTCCCAGATCCTGTTGTGCCTGTGAATAGGCTGCAGGGGGACGGTGAAGACCAGCAACAGCTTTCAGGGCTGCCACCTTCCGTGTGGGACAAGGAGCCGGACGTGTGCCTTTTCGGAATCAGGCTCTGCCGAGGACGAGAGCCATGAGATGTTCCTCCTCTGGGCATGCCCAGGTCCCGAATCCTGTTTTGCCTGTGAATAGGCTGCAGCGGGACGGTGAAGACCAGCAACAGCTTTCAGGGCTGCCACCTTCCTTGTGGGACAAGGAGCCGGACGTGTGCCTTTTCGGAATCAGGCTCTGCCGAGGACGAGATCCATGAGATGTTCCTCCTCTGGGCATGCCCGGGTCCCAGATCCTGTTGTGCCTGTGAATAGGCTGCAGGGGGACGGTGAAGACCAGCAACATATTTCAGGGCTGCCAACTTCCGTGTGGGACAAGGAGCCGGACGTGTGCCTTTTCGGAATCAGGCTCTGCCGAGGACGAGATCCATAAGATGTTCCTCCTCTGGGCAAGCCCAGGTCCCAGATCCTGTTGTGCCTGTGAATAGGCTGCAGGGGGACGGTGAAGACCAGCAACAACTTTCAGGGCTGCCACCTTCCGTGTGGGACAAGGAGCCGGACGTGTGCCTTTTCGGAATCAGGCTCTACCGAGGAAGAGAGCCATGAGATGTTCCTCCTCTGGGCAAGCCCGGGTCCCAGATCCTGTTGTACCTGTGAATAGGCTGCAGGGGGACGGTGAAGACCAGCAACAGCTTTCAGGGCTGCCACCTTCCGTGTGGGACAAGGAGCCGGACGTGTGCCTTTCCGGAATCAGGCTCTGCCGAGGACGAGAGCCATAAGATGTTCCTCCTCTGGGCAAGCCCGGGTCCCAGATCCTGTTGTACCTGTGAATAGGCTGCAGGGGGATGGTGAAGACCAGCAACAGCTTTCAGGGCTGCCACCTTCCGTGTGGGACAAGGATCCGGACGTGTGCCTTTTCAGAATCAGGCTCTGCCGAGGACGAGAGCCATGAGATGTTCCTTCTCTGGGCATGCCCGGGTCCTGAATCCTGTTGTGCCTGTGAATAGGCTGCAGGGGGACGGTGAAGACCAGCAACAGCTTTCAGGGCTGCCACCTTCCGTGTGGGACAAGGAGCCGGACGTGTGCCTTTTCAGAATCAGGCTCTTCCGAGGAAGAGATCCATGAGATGTTCCTCCTCTGGGCAAGCCCAGGTCCCAGATCCTGTTGTGCCTGTGAATAGGCTGCAGGGGGACGGTGAAGACCAGCAACAGCTTTCAGGGCTGCCACCTTCCGTGTGGGACAAGGAGCCGGACGTGTGCCTTTTCGGAATCAGTCTCTGCCGAGGAAGAGATCCATTAGATGTTCCTCCTCTGGGCAAGCCCAGGTCCCAGATCCTGTTGTGCCTGTGAATAGGCTGCAGGGGGACGGTGAAGACCAGCAACAGCTTTCAGGGCTGCCACCTTCCGTGTGGGACAAGGAGCCGGACGTCTGCCTTTTCGGAATCAGGCTCTGCCGAGGACGAGAGCCATGAGATGTTCCTCCTCTGGGCATGCCCGGGTCCTGAATCCTGTTGTGCCTCTGAATAGGCTGCAGGGGGACGGTGAAGACCAGCAACAGCTTTCAGGGCTGCCACCTTCCGTGTGGGACAAGGAGCCGGACGTGTGCCTTTTCGGAAAGAGGCTCTGCCGAGGACGAGATCCATTAGATGTTCCTCCTCTGGGCATGCCCGGGTCCCATATCCTGTTGTGCCTGTGAATAGGATGCAGGGGGACGGTGAAGACCAGCAACAGCTTTCAGGGCTGCCACCTTCCGTGTGGGACAAGGAGCCGGACGTGTGCCTTTTCGGAATCAGGCTCTGCCGAGGACGAGAGCCATGAGATGTTCCTCCTCTGGGCAAGCCCAGGTCCCAGATCCTGTTGTGCCTGTGAATAGGCTGCAGGGGGACGGTGAAGACCAGCAACAGCTTTCAGGGCTGCCACCTTCCGTGTGGGACAAGGAGCCGGACGTGTGCCTTTTCGGAATCAGGCTCTGCCGAGGACGAGAGCCATGAGATGTTCCTCCTCTGGGCATGCCCGGGTCCCAGATCCTGTTGTGCCTGTGAATAGGCTGCAGGGGGACGGTGAAGACCAGCAACAGCTTTCAGGGCTGCCACCTTCCGTGTGGGCCAAGGAGCCGGACGTGTGCCTTTTCGGAATCAGGCTCTGCCGAGGACGAGAGCCATGAGATGTTCCTCCTCTGGGCAAGCCCGGGTCCCAGATACTGTTGTGCCTGTGAATAGGCTGCAGGGGGACGGTGAAGACCAGCAACAGCTTTCAGGGCTGCCACCTTCCGTGTGGGACAAGGAGCCGGACGTGTGCCTTTTCGGAATCAGGCTCTGCCGAGGACGAGAGCCATGAGATGTTCCTCCTCTGGGCATGCCCGGGTCCCAGATCCTGTTGTGCCTGTGAATAGGCTGCAGGGGGACGGTGAAGACCAGCAACAGCTTTCAGGGCTGCCACCTTCCGTGTGGGACAAGGAGCCGGACGTGTGCCTTTTCGGAATCAGGCTCTGCCGAGGACGAGAGCCATGAGATGTTCCTCCTCTGGGCAAGCCCGGGTCCCAGATCCTGTTGTACCTGTGAATAGGCTGCAGGGGGACGGTGAAGACCAGCAACAGCTTTCAGGGCTGCCACCTTCCGTGTGGGACAAGGAGCCGGACGTGTGCCTTTTCGGAAAGAGGCTCTGCCGAGGAAGAGATCCATGAGATGTTCCTCCTCTGGGCATGCCCAGGTCCCGAATCCTGTTGTGCCTGTGAATAGGATGCAGGGGTATGGTGAAGACCAGCAACAGCTTTCAGGGCTGCCACCTTCCGTGTGGGACAAGGAGCCGGACGTGTGCCTTTTCGGAATCAGGCTCTGCCGAGGACGAGAGCCATGAGATGTTCCTCCTCTGGGCAAGCCCGGGTCCCAGATCCTGTTGTGCCTGTGAATAGGCTGCAGGGGGACGGTGAAGACCAGCAACAGCTTTCAGGGCTGCCACCTTCCGTGTGGGACAAGGAGCCTGACGTGTGCCTTTTCGGAATCAGGCTCTGCCGAGGACGAGAGCCATGAGATGTTCCTCCTCTGGGCATGCCCGGGTCCTGAATCCTGTTGTGCCTCTGAATAGGCTGCAGGGGGACGGTGAAGACCAGCAACAGCTTTCAGGGCTGCCACCTTCCGTGTGGGACAAGGAGCCGGACGTGTGCCTTTTCGGAATGAGGCTCTGCCGAGGACGAGAGCCATGAGATGTTCCTCCTCTGGGCATGCCCGGGTCCCAGATCCTGTTGTGCCTGTGAATAGGCTGCAGGGGGACGGTAAAGACCAGCAACAGCTTTCAGGGCTGCCACCTTCCGTGTGGGACAAGGAGCCGGACGTGTGCCCTTTCGGAATCAGGCTCTGCCGAGGACGAGAGCCATGAGATGTTCCTCCTCTGGGCAAGCCCGGGTCCCAGATCCTGTTGTACCTGTGAATAGGCTGCAGGGGGACGGTGAAGACCAGCAACAGCTTTCAGGGCTGCCACCTTCCGTGTGGGACAAGGAGCCGGACGTGTGCCTTTTCGGAATCAGGCTCTGCCGAGGACGAGATCCATGAGATGTTCCTCCTCTGGGCAAGCCCGGGTCCCAGATCCTGTTGTGCCTGTGAATAGGCTGCAGGGGGACGGTGAAGACCAGCAACAGCTTTCAGGGCTGCCACCTTCCGTGTGGGACAAGGAGCCGGACGTGTGCCTTTTCGGAATCAGGCTCTGCCGAGGACGAGAGCCATGAGATGTTCCTCCTCTGGGCAAGCCCGGGTCCCAGATCCTGTTGTGCCTGTGAATAGGCTGCAGGGGGACGGTGAAGACCAGCAACAGCTTTCAGGGCTGCCACCTTCCGTGTGGGACAAGGAGCCGGACGTGTGCCTTTTCGGAATCAGGCTATGCCGAGGACGAGAGCCATGAGATGTTCCTCCTCTGGGCATGCCCGGGTCCTGAATCCTGTTGTGGCTCTGAATAGGCTGCAGGGGGACGGTGAAGACCAGCAACAGCTTTCAGGGCTGCCACCTTCCGTGTGGGACAAGGAGCCGGACGTGTGCCTTTTCGGAATCAGGCTCTGCCGAGGACGAGAGCCATGAGATGTTCCTCCTCTGGGCAAGCCCGGGTCCCAGATCCTGTTGTGCCTGTGAATAGGCTGCAGGGGGACGGTGAAGACCAGCAAGAGCTTTCAGGGCTGCCACCTTCCGTGTGGGACAAGGAGCCGGACGTGTGCCTTTTCGGAATCAGTCTCTGCCGAGGAAGAGATCCATTAGATGTTCCTCCTCTGGGCAAGCCCAGGTCCCAGATCCTGTTGTACCTGTGAATAGGCTGCAGGGGGACGGTGAAGACCAGCAACAGCTTTCAGGGCTGCCACCTTCCGTGTGGGACAAGGAGCCGGACGTGTGCCTTTTCGGAATCAGGCTCTACCGAGGACGAGAGCCATGAGATATTCCTCCTCTGGGCAAGCCCGGGTCCCAGATCCTGTTGTACCTGTGAATAGGCTGCAGGGGGACGGTGAAGACCAGCAACAGCTTTCAGGGCTGCCACCTTCCATGTGGGACAAGGAGCCGGACGTGTGCCTTTTCGGAATCAGGCTCTGCCGAGGACGAGAGCCATGAGATGTTCCTCCTCTGGGCATGCCCGGGTCCCAGATCCTGTTGTGCCTGTGAATAGGCTGCAGGGGGACGGTGAAGACCAGCAACAGCTTTCAGGGCTGCCACCTTCCGTGTGGGACAAGGAGGCGGACGTGTTCCTTTTCGGAATCAGGCTCTGCCGAGGACGAGATCCATTAGATGTTCCTCCTCTGGGCATGCCCAGGTCCCAGATCCTGTTGTGCCTGTGAATAGGATGCAGGGGGACGGTGAAGACCAGCAACAGCTTTCAGTGCTGCCACCTTCCGTGTGGGACAAGGAGCCGGATGTGTGCCTTTTCGGAAAGAGGCTCTGCCGAGGACGAGAGCCATGAGATGTTCCTCCTCTGGGCATGCCCGGGTCCCAGATCCTGTTGTACCTGTGAATAGGCTGCAGGGGGACGGTGAAGACCAGCAACAGCTTTCAGGGCTGCCACCTTCCGTGTGGGACAAGGAGCCGGACGTGTGCCTTTTCGGAATCAGGCTCTGCCGAGGACGATAGCCATGAGATGTTCCTCCTCTGGGCAAGCCCAGGTCCCAGATCCTGTTGTGCCTGTGAATAGGCTGCAGGGGGACGGTGAAGACCAGCAACAGCTTTCAGGGCTGCCACCTTCCGTGTGGGACAAGGAGCCGGACGTGTGCCTTTTCGGAATCAGGCTCTGCCGAGGACGAGAGCCATGAGATGTTCCTCCTCTGGGCATGCCCGGGTCCTGAATCCTGTTGTGCCTCTGAATAGGCTGCAGGGGGACGGTGAAGACCAGCAACAGCTTTCAGGGCTGCCACCTTCCGTGTGGGACAAGGAGCCGGACTTGTGCCCTTTCGGAATCAGGCTCTGCCGAGGACGAGAGCCATGAGATGTTCCTCCTCTGGGCATGCCCGGGTCCCAGATCCTGTTGTGCCTGTGAATAGGCTGCAGGGGGACGGTTAAGACCAGCAACAGCTTTCAGGGCTGCCACCTTCCGTGTGGGACAAGGAGCCGGACGTGTGCCTTTTCGGAATCAGGCTCTGCCGCGGACGAGAGCCATGAGATGTTCCTCCTCTGGGCAAGCCCGGGTCCTGAATCCTGTTGTGCCTCTGAATAGGCTGCAGGGGGACGGTGAAGACCAGCAACAGCTTTCAGGGCTGCCACCTTCCGTGTGGGACAAGGAGCCAGACGTGTGCCTTTTCGGAATCAGGCTCTGCCGAGGACGAGAGCCATGAGATGTTCCTCCTCTGGGCAAGCCCGGGTCCCAGATCCTGTTGTGCCTGTGAATAGGCTGCAGGGGGACGGTGAAGACCAGCAACAGCTTTCAGGGCTGCCACCTTCCGTGTGGGACAAGGAGCCGGACGTGTGCCTTTTCGGAATCAGGCTCTGCCGAGGATGACAGCCATGAGATGTTCCTCCTCTCAGCAAGCCCGGGTCCCAGATCCTGTTGTACCTGTGAATAGGCTGCAGGGGGACGGTGAAGACCAGCAACAGCTTTCAGGGCTGCCACCTTCCGTGTGGGACAAGGAGCCGGACGTGTGCCTTTTCGGAATCAGGCTCTGCCGAGGACGAGAGCCATGAGATGTTCCTCCTCTGGGCATGCCCGGGTCCTGAATCCTGTTGTGCCTCTGAATAGGCTGCAGGGGGACGGTGAAGACCAGCAACAGCTTTCAGGGCTGCCACCTTCCGTGTGGGACAAGGAGCCGGACTTGTGCCCTTTCGGAATCAGGCTCTGCCGAGGACGAGAGCCATGAGATGTTCCTCCTCTGGGCATGCCCGGGTCCCAGATCCTGTTGTGCCTGTGAATAGGCTGCAGGGGGACGGTAAAGACCAGCAACAGCTTTCAGGGCTGCCACCTTCCGTGTGGGACAAGGAGCCGGACGTGTGCCTTTTCGGAATCAGGCTCTGCCGCGGACGAGAGCCATGAGATGTTCCTCCTCTGGGCATGCCCGGGTCCTGAATCCTGTTGTGCCTCTGAATAGGCTGCAGGGGGACGGTGAAGACCAGCAACAGCTTTCAGGGCTGCCACCTTCCGTGTGGGACAAGGAGCCAGACGTGTGCCTTTTCGGAATCAGGCTCTGCCGAGGACGAGAGCCATGAGATGTTCCTCCTCTGGGCAAGCCCGGGTCCCAGATCCTGTTGTGCCTGTGAATAGGCTGCAGGGGGACGGTGAAGACCAGCAACAGCTTTCAGGGCTGCCACCTTCCGTGTGGGACAAGGAGCCGGACGTGTGCCTTTTCGGAATCAGGCTCTGCCGAGGATGACAGCCATGAGATGTTCCTCCTCTCAGCAAGCCCGGGTCCCAGATCCTGTTGTACCTGTGAATAGGCTGCAGGGGGACGGTGAAGACCAGCAACAGCTTTCAGGGCTGCCACCTTCCGTGTGGGACAAGGAGCCGGACATGTACCTTTTCGGAATCAGGCTCTGCCGAGGACGAGAGCCATGAGATGTTCCTCCTCTGGGCAAGCCCGGGTCCCAGATCCTGTTGTACCTGTGAATAGGCTTCAGGGGGATGGTGAAGACCAGCAACAGCTTTCAGGGCTGCCACCTTCCGTGTGGGACAAGGAGCCGGACATGTGCCTTTTCGGAATCAGGCTCTGCCGAGGACGAGAGCCATGAGATGTTCCTCCTCTGGGCAAGCCCGGGTCCCAGATCCTGTTGTGCCTGTGAATAGGCTGCAGGGGGACGGTGAAGACCAGCAAGAGCTTTCAGGGCTGCCACCTTCCGTGTGGGACAAGGAGCCGGACGTGTGCCTTTTCGGAATCAGTCTCTGCCGAGGAAGAGATCCATTAGATGTTCCTCCTCTGGGCAAGCCCAGGTCCCAGATCCTGTTGTACCTGTGAATAGGCTGCAGGGGGACGGTGAAGACCAGCAACAGCTTTCAGGGCTGCCACCTTCCGTGTGGGACAAGGAGCCGGACGTGTGCCTTTTCGGAATCAGGCTCTACCGAGGACGAGAGCCATGAGATATTCCTCCTCTGGGCAAGCCCGGGTCCCAGATCCTGTTGTACCTGTGAATAGGCTGCAGGGGGACGGTGAAGACCAGCAACAGCTTTCAGGGCTGCCACCTTCCATGTGGGACAAGGAGCCGGACGTGTGCCTTTTCGGAATCAGGCTCTGCCGAGGACGAGAGCCATGAGATGTTCCTCCTCTGGGCATGCCCGGGTCCCAGATCCTGTTGTGCCGGTGAATAGGCTGCAGGGGGACGGTGAAGACCAGCAACAGCTTTCAGGGCTGCCACCTTCCGTGTGGGACAAGGAGGCGGACGTGTTCCTTTTCGGAATCAGGCTCTGCCGAGGACGAGATCCATTAGATGTTCCTCCTCTGGGCATGCCCAGGTCCCAGATCCTGTTGTGCCTGTGAATAGGATGCAGGGGGACGGTGAAGACCAGCAACAGCTTTCAGTGCTGCCACCTTCCGTGTGGGACAAGGAGCCGGATGTGTGCCTTTTCGGAAAGAGGCTCTGCCGAGGACGAGAGCCATGAGATGTTCCTCCTCTGGGCATGCCCGGGTCCCAGATCCTGTTGTACCTGTGAATAGGCTGCAGGGGGACGGTGAAGACCAGCAACAGCTTTCAGGGCTGCCACCTTCCGTGTGGGACAAGGAGCCGGACGTGTGCCTTTTCGGAATCAGGCTCTGCCGAGGACGATAGCCATGAGATGTTCCTCCTCTGGGCAAGCCCAGGTCCCAGATCCTGTTGTGCCTGTGAATAGGCTGCAGGGGGACGGTGAAGACCAGCAACAGCTTTCAGGGCTGCCACCTTCCGTGTGGGACAAGGAGCCGGACGTGTGCCTTTTCGGAATCAGGCTCTGCCGAGGACGAGATCCATGAGATGTTCCTCCTCTGGGCATGCCCGGGTCCTGAATCCTGTTGTGCCTCTGAATAGGCTGCAGGGGGACGGTGAAGACCAGCAACAGCTTTCAGGGCTGCCACCTTCCGTGTGGGACAAGGAGCCGGACTTGTGCCCTTTCGGAATCAGGCTCTGCCGAGGACGAGAGCCATGAGATGTTCCTCCTCTGGGCATGCCCGGGTCCCAGATCCTGTTGTGCCTGTGAATAGGCTGCAGGGGGACGGTAAAGACCAGCAACAGCTTTCAGGGCTGCCACCTTCCGTGTGGGACAAGGAGCCGGACGTGTGCCTTTTCGGAATCAGGCTCTGCCGCGGACGAGAGCCATGAGATGTTCCTCCTCTGGGCATGCCCGGGTCCTGAATCCTGTTGTGCCTCTGAATAGGCTGCAGGGGGACGGTGAAGACCAGCAACAGCTTTCAGGGCTGCCACCTTCCGTGTGGGACAAGGAGCCAGACGTGTGCCTTTTCGGAATCAGGCTCTGCCGAGGACGAGAGCCATGAGATGTTCCTCCTCTGGGCAAGCCCGGGTCCCAGATCCTGTTGTGCCTGTGAATAGGCTGCAGGGGGACGGTGAAGACCAGCAACAGCTTTCAGGGCTGCCACCTTCCGTGTGGGACAAGGAGCCGGACGTGTGCCTTTTCGGAATCAGGCTCTGCCGAGGATGACAGCCATGAGATGTTCCTCCTCTCAGCAAGCCCGGGTCCCAGATCCTGTTGTACCTGTGAATAGGCTGCAGGGGGACGGTGAAGACCAGCAACAGCTTTCAGGGCTGCCACCTTCCGTGTGGGACAAGGAGCCGGACGTGTGCCTTTTCGGAATCAGGCTCTGCCGAGGACGAGAGCCATGAGATGTTCCTCCTCTGGGCATGCCCGGGTCCTGAATCCTGTTGTGCCTCTGAATAGGCTGCAGGGGGACGGTGAAGACCAGCAACAGCTTTCAGGGCTGCCACCTTCCGTGTGGGACAAGGAGCCGGACTTGTGCCCTTTCGGAATCAGGCTCTGCCGAGGACGAGAGCCATGAGATGTTCCTCCTCTGGGCATGCCCGGGTCCCAGATCCTGTTGTGCCTGTGAATAGGCTGCAGGGGGACGGTAAAGACCAGCAACAGCTTTCAGGGCTGCCACCTTCCGTGTGGGACAAGGAGCCGGACGTGTGCCTTTTCGGAATCAGGCTCTGCCGCGGACGAGAGCCATGAGATGTTCCTCCTCTGGGCATGCCCGGGTCCTGAATCCTGTTGTGCCTCTGAATAGGCTGCAGGGGGACGGTGAAGACCAGCAACAGCTTTCAGGGCTGCCACCTTCCGTGTGGGACAAGGAGCCAGACGTGTGCCTTTTCGGAATCAGGCTCTGCCGAGGACGAGAGCCATGAGATGTTCCTCCTCTGGGCAAGCCCGGGTCCCAGATCCTGTTGTGCCTGTGAATAGGCTGCAGGGGGACGGTGAAGACCAGCAACAGCTTTCAGGGCTGCCACCTTCCGTGTGGGACAAGGAGCCGGACGTGTGCCTTTTCGGAATCAGGCTCTGCCGAGGATGACAGCCATGAGATGTTCCTCCTCTCAGCAAGCCCGGGTCCCAGATCCTGTTGTACCTGTGAATAGGCTGCAGGGGGACGGTGAAGACCAGCAACAGCTTTCAGGGCTGCCACCTTCCGTGTGGGACAAGGAGCCGGACATGTACCTTTTCGGAATCAGGCTCTGCCGAGGACGAGAGCCATGAGATGTTCCTCCTCTGGGCAAGCCCGGGTCCCAGATCCTGTTGTACCTGTGAATAGGCTTCAGGGGGATGGTGAAGACCAGCAACAGCTTTCAGGGCTGCCACCTTCCGTGTGGGACAAGGAGCCGGACATGTGCCTTTTCGGAATCAGGCTCTGCCGAGGACGAGAGCCATGAGATGTTCCTCCTCTGGGCATGCCCGGGTCCTGAATCCTGTTGTGCCTGTGAATAGGCTGCAGGGGGACGGTGAAGACCAGCAACAGCTTTCAGGGCTGCCACCTTCCGTGTGGGACAAGGAGCCGGACGTGTGCCTTTTCGGAATCAGGCTCTGCCGAGGACGAGAGCCATGAGATGTTCCTCCTCTGGGCAAGCCCGGGTCCCAGATCCTGTTGTGCCTGTGAATAGGCTGCAGGGGGACGGTGAAGACCAGCAACAGCTTTCAGGGCTGCCACCTTCCGTGTGGGACAAGGAGCCGGACGTGTGCCTTTTCGGAATCAGGCTCTGCCGAGGACGAGAGCCATGAGATGTTCCTCCTCTTGGCAAGCCCAGTTCCCAGATCCTGTTGTACCTGTGAATAGTCTGCAGGGGGACGGTGAAGACCAGCAACAGCTTTCAGGGCTGCCACCTTCCGTGTGGGACAAGGAGCCGGACGTGTGCCTTTTCGGAATCAGGCTCTGCCGAGGACGAGAGCCATGAGATGTTCCTCCTCTGGGCATGCCCGGGTCCCAGATCCTGTTGTGCCTGTGAATAGGCTGCAGGGGGACGGTGAAGACCAGCAACAGCTTTCAGGGCTGCCACCTTCCGTGTGGGACAAGGAGCCGGACTTGTGCCCTTTCGGAATCAGGCTCTGCCGAGGACGAGAGCCATGAGATGTTCCTCCTCTGGGCATGCCCGGGTCCCAGATCCTGTTGTGCCTGTGAATAGGCTGCAGGGGGACGGTGAAGACCAGCAACAGCTTTCAGGGCTGCCACCTTCCGTGTGGGACAAGGAGCCGGACGTGTGCCTTTTCGGAAAGAGGCTCTGCCGCGGACGAGAGCCATGAGATGTTCCTCCTCTCAGCACGCCCGGGTCCAGATCCTGTTGTACCTGTGAATAGGCTGCAGGGGGACGGTGAAGACCAGCAACAGCTTTCAGGGCTGCCACCTTCCGTGTGGGACAAGGAGCCGGACGTGTGCCTTTTCGGAATCAGGCTCTGCCGAGGACGAGAGCCATGAGATGTTCCTCCTCTGGGCATGCCCGGGTCCTGAATCCTGTTGTGCCTGTGAATAGGCTGCAGGGGGACGGTGAAGACCAGCAACAGCTTTCAGGGCTGCCACCTTCCGTGTGGGACAAGGAGCCGGACGTGTGCCTTTTCGGAATCAGGCTCTGCCGAGGACGAGAGCCATGAGATGTTCCTCCTCTGGGCATGCCCGGGTCCCAGATCCTGTTGTGCCTGTGAATAGGCTGCAGGGGGACGGTAAAGACCAGCAACAGCTTTCAGGGCTGCCACCTTCCGTGTGGGACAAGGAGCCGGACGTGTGCCTTTTCGGAAAGAGGCTCTGCCGAGGACGAGAGCCATGAGATGTTCCTCCTCTGGGCAAGCCCGGGTCCCAGATCCTGTTGTACCTGTGAATAGGCTGCAGGGGGACGGTGAAGACCAGCAACAGCTTTCAGGGCTGCCACCTTCCGTGTGGGACAAGGAGCCGGACGTGTGCCTTTTCGGAATCAGGCTCTGCCGAGGACGAGAGCCATGAGATGTTCCTCCTCTGGGCAAGCCCGGGTCCCAGATCCTGTTGTGCCTGTGAATAGGCTGCAGGGGGACGGTGAAGACCAGCAACAGCTTTCAGGGCTGCCACCTTCCGTGTGGGACAAGGAGCCGGACGTGTGCCTTTTCGGAATCAGGCTCTGCCGAGGACGAGAGCCATGAGATGTTCCTCCTCTGGGCATGCCCGGGTCCTGAATCCTGTTGTGCCTCTGAATAGGCTGCAGGGGGACGGTGAAGACCAGCAACAGCTTTCAGGGCTGCCACCTTCCGTGTGGGACAAGGAGCCGGACTTGTGCCCTTTCGGAATCAGGCTCTGCCGAGGACGAGAGCCATGAGATGTTCCTCCTCTGGGCATGCCCGGGTCCCAGATCCTGTTGTGCCTGTGAATAGGCTGCAGGGGGACGGTAAAGACCAGCAACAGCTTTCAGGGCTGCCACCTTCCGTGTGGGACAAGGAGCCGGACGTGTGCCTTTTCGGAATCAGGCTCTGCCGCGGACGAGAGCCATGAGATGTTCCTCCTCTCAGCAAGCCCAGGTCCCAGATCCTGTTGTACCTGTGAATAGGCTGCAGGGGGACGGTAAAGACCAGCAACAGCTTTCAGGGCTGCCACCTTCCGTGTGGGACAAGGAGCCGGACGTGTGCCTTTTCGGAATCAGGCTCTGCCGAGGAAGAGATCCATGAGATGTTCCTCCTCTGGGCATGCCCGGGTCCTGAATCCTGTTGTGCCTGTGAATAGGCTGCAGGGGGACGGTGAAGACCAGCAACAGCTTTCAGGGCTGCCACCTTCCGTGTGGGACAAGGAGCCAGACGTGTGCCTTTTCGGAATCAGGCTCTGCCGAGGACGAGAGCCATGAGATGTTCCTCCTCTGGGCAAGCCCGGGTCCCAGATCCTGTTGTGCCTGTGAATAGGCTGCAGGGGGACGGTGAAGACCAGCAACAGCTTTCAGGGCTGCCACCTTCCGTGTGGGACAAGGAGCCGGACATGTACCTTTTCGGAATCAGGCTCTGCCGAGGACGAGAGCCATGAGATGTTCCTCCTCTGGGCAAGCCCGGGTCCCAGATCCTGTTGTACCTGTGAATAGGCTTCAGGGGGATGGTGAAGACCAGCAACAGCTTTCAGGGCTGCCACCTTCCGTGTGGGACAAGGAGCCGGACATGTGCCTTTTCGGAATCAGGCTCTGCCGAGGACGAGAGCCATGAGATGTTCCTCCTCTGGGCATGCCCGGGTCCTGAATCCTGTTGTGCCTGTGAATAGGCTGCAGGGGGACGGTGAAGACCAGCAACAGCTTTCAGGGCTGCCACCTTCCGTGTGGGACAAGGAGCCGGACGTGTGCCTTTTCGGAATCAGGCTCTGCCGAGGACGAGAGCCATGAGATGTTCCTCCTCTGGGCAAGCCCGGGTCCCAGATCCTGTTGTGCCTGTGAATAGGCTGCAGGGGGACGGTGAAGACCAGCAACAGCTTTCAGGGCTGCCACCTTCCGTGTGGGACAAGGAGCCGGACGTGTGCCTTTTCGGAATCAGGCTCTGCCGAGGACGAGAGCCATGAGATGTTCCTCCTCTTGGCAAGCCCAGTTCCCAGATCCTGTTGTACCTGTGAATAGTCTGCAGGGGGACGGTGAAGACCAGCAACAGCTTTCAGGGCTGCCACCTTCCGTGTGGGACAAGGAGCCGGACGTGTGCCTTTTCGGAATCAGGCTCTGCCGAGGACGAGAGCCATGAGATGTTCCTCCTCTGGGCATGCCCGGGTCCCAGATCCTGTTGTGCCTGTGAATAGGCTGCAGGGGGACGGTGAAGACCAGCAACAGCTTTCAGGGCTGCCACCTTCCGTGTGGGACAAGGAGCCGGACTTGTGCCCTTTCGGAATCAGGCTCTGCCGAGGACGAGAGCCATGAGATGTTCCTCCTCTGGGCATGCCCGGGTCCCAGATCCTGTTGTGCCTGTGAATAGGCTGCAGGGGGACGGTGAAGACCAGCAACAGCTTTCAGGGCTGCCACCTTCCGTGTGGGACAAGGAGCCGGACGTGTGCCTTTTCGGAAAGAGGCTCTGCCGCGGACGAGAGCCATGAGATGTTCCTCCTCTCAGCACGCCCGGGTCCAGATCCTGTTGTACCTGTGAATAGGCTGCAGGGGGACGGTGAAGACCAGCAACAGCTTTCAGGGCTGCCAACTTCCGTGCGGGACAAGGAGCCTGACGTGTGCCTTTTCGGAATCAAGCTCTGCCGAGGACGAGAGCCATGAGATGTTCCTCCTCTGGGCATGCCCGGGTCCTGAATCCTGTTGTGCCTCTGAATAGGCTGCAGGGGGACGGTGAAGACCAGCAACAGCTTTCAGGGCTGCCACCTTCCGTGTGGGACAAGGAGCCGGACGTGTGCCTTTTCGGAATCAGGCTCTGCCGAGGACGAGAGCCATGAGATGTTCCTCCTCTGGGCATGCCCGGGTCCCAGATCCTGTTGTGCCTGTGAATAGGCTGCAGGGGGACGGTAAAGACCAGCAACAGCTTTCAGGGCTGCCACCTTCCGTGTGGGACAAGGAGCCGGACGTGTGCCTTTTCGGAAAGAGGCTCTGCCGAGGACGAGAGCCATGAGATGTTCCTCCTCTGGGCAAGCCCGGGTCCCAGATCCTGTTGTACCTGTGAATAGGCTGCAGGGGGACGGTGAAGACCAGCAACAGCTTTCAGGGCTGCCACCTTCCGTGTGGGACAAGGAGCCGGACGTGTGCCTTTTCGGAATCAGGCTCTGCCGAGGACGAGATCCATGAGATGTTCCTCCTCTGGGCAAGCCCGGGTCCCAGATCCTGTTGTGCCTGTGAATAGGCTGCAGGGGGACGGTGAAGAGCAGCAACAGCTTTCAGGGCTGCCACCTTCCGTGTGGGACAAGGAGCCGGACGTGTGCCTTTTCGGAATCAGGCTCTGCCGAGGACGAGAGCCATGAGATGTTCCTCCTCTGGGCAAGCCCGGGTCCCAGATCCTGTTGTACCTGTGAATAGGCTGCAGGGGGACGGTGAAGACCAGCAACAGCTTTCAGGGCTGCCACCTTCCGTGTGGGACAAGGAGCCGGACGTGTGCCTTTTCGGAATCAGGCTCTGCCGAGGACGAGAGCCATGAGATGTTCCTCCTCTGGGCATGCCCGGGTCCTGAATCCTGTTGTGCCTCTGAATAGGCTGCAGGGGGACGGTGAAGACCAGCAACAGCTTTCAGGGCTGCCACCTTCCGTGTGGGACAAGGAGCCGGACGTGTGCCTTTTCGGAATCAGGCTCTGCCGAGGACGAGAGCCATGAGATGTTCCTCCTCTGGGCAAGCCCGGGTCCCAGATCCTGTTGTACCTGTGAATAGGCTGCAGGGGGACGGTGAAGACCAGCAACAGCTTTCAGGGCTGCCACCTTCCGTGTGGGACAAGGAGCCGGACGTGTGCCTTTTCGGAATCAGGCTCTGCCGAGGACGAGAGCCATGAGATGTTCCTCCTCTGGGCAAGCCCGGGTCCCAGATCCTGTTGTGCCTGTGAATAGGCTGCAGGGGGACGGTGAAGACCAGCAACAGCTTTCAGGGCTGCCACCTTCCGTGTGGGACAAGGAGCCGGACGTGTGCCTTTTCGGAATCAGGCTCTGCCGAGGACGAGAGCCATGAGATGTTCCTCCTCTGGGCATGCCCGGGTCCTGAATCCTGTTGTGCCTCTGAATAGGCTGCAGGGGGACGGTGAAGACCAGCAACAGCTTTCAGGGCTGCCACCTTCCGTGTGGGACAAGGAGCCGGACTTGTGCCCTTTCGGAATCAGGCTCTGCCGAGGACGAGAGCCATGAGATGTTCCTCCTCTGGGCATGCCCGGGTCCCAGATCCTGTTGTGCCTGTGAATAGGCTGCAGGGGGACGGTAAAGACCAGCAACAGCTTTCAGGGCTGCCACCTTCCGTGTGGGACAAGGAGCCGGACGTGTGCCTTTTCGGAATCAGGCTCTGCCGCGGACGAGAGCCATGAGATGTTCCTCCTCTCAGCAAGCCCAGGTCCCAGATCCTGTTGTACCTGTGAATAGGCTGCAGGGGGACGGTAAAGACCAGCAACAGCTTTCAGGGCTGCCACCTTCCGTGTGGGACAAGGAGCCGGACGTGTGCCTTTTCGGAATCAGGCTCTGCCGAGGAAGAGATCCATGAGATGTTCCTCCTCTGGGCATGCCCGGGTCCTGAATCCTGTTGTGCCTGTGAATAGGCTGCAGGGGGACGGTGAAGACCAGCAACAGCTTTCAGGGCTGCCACCTTCCGTGTGGGACAAGGAGCCAGACGTGTGCCTTTTCGGAATCAGGCTCTGCCGAGGACGAGAGCCATGAGATGTTCCTCCTCTGGGCAAGCCCGGGTCCCAGATCCTGTTGTGCCTGTGAATAGGCTGCAGGGGGACGGTGAAGACCAGCAACAGCTTTCAGGGCTGCCACCTTCCGTGTGGGACAAGGAGCCGGACGTGTGCCTTTTCGGAATCAGGCTCTGCCGAGGATGACAGCCATGAGATGTTCCTCCTCTGGGCAAGCCCGGGTCCCAGATCCTGTTGTACCTGTGAATAGGCTGCAGGGGGACGGTGAAGACCAGCAACAGCTTTCAGGGCTGCCACCTTCCGTGTGGGACAAGGAGCCGGACATGTACCTTTTCGGAATCAGGCTCTGCCGAGGACGAGAGCCATGAGATGTTCCTCCTCTGGGCAAGCCCGGGTCCCAGATCCTGTTGTACCTGTGAATAGGCTTCAGGGGGATGGTGAAGACCAGCAACAGCTTTCAGGGCTGCCACCTTCCGTGTGGGACAAGGAGCCGGACATGTGCCTTTTCGGAATCAGGCTCTGCCGAGGACGAGAGCCATGAGATGTTCCTCCTCTGGGCATGCCCGGGTCCTGAATCCTGTTGTGCCTGTGAATAGGCTGCAGGGGGACGGTGAAGACCAGCAACAGCTTTCAGGGCTGCCACCTTCCGTGTGGGACAAGGAGCCGGACGTGTGCCTTTTCGGAATCAGGCTCTGCCGAGGACGAGAGCCATGAGATGTTCCTCCTCTGGGCAAGCCCGGGTCCCAGATCCTGTTGTGCCTGTGAATAGGCTGCAGGGGGACGGTGAAGACCAGCAACAGCTTTCAGGGCTGCCACCTTCCGTGTGGGACAAGGAGGCGGACGTGTTCCTTTTCGGAATCAGGCTCTGCCGAGGACGAGATCCATTAGATGTTCCTCCTCTGGGCATGCCCAGGTCCCAGATCCTGTTGTGCCTGTGAATAGGATGCAGGGGGACGGTGAAGACCAGCAACAGCTTTCAGTGCTGCCACCTTCCGTGTGGGACAAGGAGCCGGATGTGTGCCTTTTCGGAAAGAGGCTCTGCCGAGGACGAGAGCCATGAGATGTTCCTCCTCTGGGCATGCCCGGGTCCCAGATCCTGTTGTACCTGTGAATAGGCTGCAGGGGGACGGTGAAGACCAGCAACAGCTTTCAGGGCTGCCACCTTCCGTGTGGGACAAGGAGCCGGACGTGTGCCTTTTCGGAATCAGGCTCTGCCGAGGACGAGAGCCATGAGATGTTCCTCCTCTGGGCAAGCCCAGGTCCCAGATCCTGTTGTGCCTGTGAATAGGCTGCAGGGGGACGGTGAAGACCAGCAACAGCTTTCAGGGCTGCCACCTTCCGTGTGGGACAAGGAGCCGGACGTGTGCCTTTTCGGAATCAGGCTCTGCCGAGGACGAGAGCCATGAGATGTTCCTCCTCTGGGCATGCCCGGGTCCTGAATCCTGTTGTGCCTGTGAATAGGCTGCAGGGGGACGGTGAAGACCAGCAACAGCTTTCAGGGCTGCCACCTTCCGTGTGGGACAAGGAGCCAGACGTGTGCCTTTTCGGAATCAGGCTCTGCCGAGGACGAGAGCCATGAGATGTTCCTCCTCTGGGCAAGCCCGGGTCCCAGATCCTGTTGTGCCTGTGAATAGGCTGCAGGGGGACGGTGAAGACCAGCAACAGCTTTCAGGGCTGCCACCTTCCGTGTGGGACAAGGAGCCGGACGTGTGCCTTTTCGGTATCAGGCTCTGCCGAGGATGACAGCCATGAGATGTTCCTCCTCTCAGCAAGCCCGGGTCCCAGATCCTGTTGTACCTGTGAATAGGCTGCAGGGGGACGGTGAAGACCAGCAACAGCTTTCAGGGCTGCCACCTTCCGTGTGGGACAAGGAGCCGGACATGTACCTTTTCGGAATCAGGCTCTGCCGAGGACGAGAGCCATGAGATGTTCCTCCTCTGGGCAAGCCCGGGTCCCAGATCCTGTTGTACCTGTGAATAGGCTTCAGGGGGATGGTGAAGACCAGCAACAGCTTTCAGGGCTGCCACCTTCCGTGTGGGACAAGGAGCCGGACATGTGCCTTTTCGGAATCAGGCTCTGCCGAGGACGAGAGCCATGAGATGTTCCTCCTCTGGGCATGCCCGGGTCCTGAATCCTGTTGTGCCTGTGAATAGGCTGCAGGGGGACGGTGAAGACCAGCAACAGCTTTCAGGGCTGCCACCTTCCGTGTGGGACAAGGAGCCGGACGTGTGCCTTTTCGGAATCAGGCTCTGCCGAGGACGAGAGCCATGAGATGTTCCTCCTCTGGGCAAGCCCGGGTCCCAGATCCTGTTGTGCCTGTGAATAGGCTGCAGGGGGACGGTGAAGACCAGCAACAGCTTTCAGGGCTGCCACCTTCCGTGTGGGACAAGGAGCCGGACGTGTGCCTTTTCGGAATCAGGCTCTGCCGAGGACGAGAGCCATGAGATGTTCCTCCTCTTGGCAAGCCCAGTTCCCAGATCCTGTTGTACCTGTGAATAGTCTGCAGGGGGACGGTGAAGACCAGCAACAGCTTTCAGGGCTGCCACCTTCCGTGTGGGACAAGGAGCCGGACGTGTGCCTTTTCGGAATCAGGCTCTGCCGAGGACGAGAGCCATGAGATGTTCCTCCTCTGGGCATGCCCGGGTCCCAGATCCTGTTGTGCCTGTGAATAGGCTGCAGGGGGACGGTGAAGACCAGCAACAGCTTTCAGGGCTGCCACCTTCCGTGTGGGACAAGGAGCCGGACTTGTGCCCTTTCGGAATCAGGCTCTGCCGAGGACGAGAGCCATGAGATGTTCCTCCTCTGGGCATGCCCGGGTCCCAGATCCTGTTGTGCCTGTGAATAGGCTGCAGGGGGACGGTGAAGACCAGCAACAGCTTTCAGGGCTGCCACCTTCCGTGTGGGACAAGGAGCCGGACGTGTGCCTTTTCGGAAAGAGGCTCTGCCGCGGACGAGAGCCATGAGATGTTCCTCCTCTCAGCACGCCCGGGTCCAGATCCTGTTGTACCTGTGAATAGGCTGCAGGGGGACGGTGAAGACCAGCAACAGCTTTCAGGGCTGCCACCTTCCGTGCGGGACAAGGAGCCTGACGTGTGCCTTTTCGGAATCAAGCTCTGCCGAGGACGAGAGCCATGAGATGTTCCTCCTCTGGGCATGCCCGGGTCCTGAATCCTGTTGTGCCTCTGAATAGGCTGCAGGGGGACGGTGAAGACCAGCAACAGCTTTCAGGGCTGCCACCTTCCGTGTGGGACAAGGAGCCGGACGTGTGCCTTTTCGGAATCAGGCTCTGCCGAGGACGAGAGCCATGAGATGTTCCTCCTCTGGGCATGCCCGGGTCCCAGATCCTGTTGTGCCTGTGAATAGGCTGCAGGGGGACGGTAAAGACCAGCAACAGCTTTCAGGGCTGCCACCTTCCGTGTGGGACAAGGAGCCGGACGTGTGCCTTTTCGGAAAGAGGCTCTGCCGAGGACGAGAGCCATGAGATGTTCCTCCTCTGGGCAAGCCCGGGTCCCAGATCCTGTTGTACCTGTGAATAGGCTGCAGGGGGACGGTGAAGACCAGCAACAGCTTTCAGGGCTGCCACCTTCCGTGTGGGACAAGGAGCCGGACGTGTGCCTTTTCGGAATCAGGCTCTGCCGAGGACGAGATCCATGAGATGTTCCTCCTCTGGGCAAGCCCGGGTCCCAGATCCTGTTGTGCCTGTGAATAGGCTGCAGGGGGACGGTGAAGAGCAGCAACAGCTTTCAGGGCTGCCACCTTCCGTGTGGGACAAGGAGCCGGACGTGTGCCTTTTCGGAATCAGGCTCTGCCGAGGACGAGAGCCATGAGATGTTCCTCCTCTGGGCAAGCCCGGGTCCCAGATCCTGTTGTACCTGTGAATAGGCTGCAGGGGGACGGTGAAGACCAGCAACAGCTTTCAGGGCTGCCACCTTCCGTGTGGGACAAGGAGCCGGACGTGTGCCTTTTCGGAATCAGGCTCTGCCGAGGACGAGAGCCATGAGATGTTCCTCCTCTGGGCATGCCCGGGTCCTGAATCCTGTTGTGCCTCTGAATAGGCTGCAGGGGGACGGTGAAGACCAGCAACAGCTTTCAGGGCTGCCACCTTCCGTGTGGGACAAGGAGCCGGACGTGTGCCTTTTCGGAATCAGGCTCTGCCGAGGACGAGATCCATGAGATGTTCCTCCTCTGGGCATGCCCGGGTCCCAGATCCTGTTGTGCCTGTGAATAGGCTGCAGGGGGACGGTAAAGACCAGCAACAGCTTTCAGGGCTGCCACCTTCCGTGTGGGACAAGGAGCCGGACGTGTGCCTTTTCGGAAAGAGGCTCTGCCGAGGACGAGAGCCATGAGATGTTCCTCCTCTGGGCAAGCCCGGGTCCCAGATCCTGTTGTACCTGTGAATAGGCTGCAGGGGGACGGTGAAGACCAGCAACAGCTTTCAGGGCTGCCACCTTCCGTGTGGGACAAGGAGCCGGACGTGTGCCTTTTCGGAATCAGGCTCTGCCGAGGACGAGAGCCATGAGATGTTCCTCCTCTGGGCAAGCCCGGGTCCCAGATCCTGTTGTGCCTGTGAATAGGCTGCAGGGGGACGGTGAAGACCAGCAACAGCTTTCAGGGCTGCCACCTTCCGTGTGGGACAAGGAGCCGGACGTGTGCCTTTTCGGAATCAGGCTCTGCCGAGGACGAGAGCCATGAGATGTTCCTCCTCTGGGCATGCCCGGGTCCTGAATCCTGTTGTGCCTCTGAATAGGCTGCAGGGGGACGGTGAAGACCAGCAACAGCTTTCAGGGCTGCCACCTTCCGTGTGGGACAAGGAGCCGGACTTGTGCCCTTTCGGAATCAGGCTCTGCCGAGGACGAGAGCCATGAGATGTTCCTCCTCTGGGCATGCCCGGGTCCCAGATCCTGTTGTGCCTGTGAATAGGCTGCAGGGGGACGGTAAAGACCAGCAACAGCTTTCAGGGCTGCCACCTTCCGTGTGGGACAAGGAGCCGGACGTGTGCCTTTTCGGAATCAGGCTCTGCCGCGGACGAGAGCCATGAGATGTTCCTCCTCTCAGCAAGCCCAGGTCCCAGATCCTGTTGTACCTGTGAATAGGCTGCAGGGGGACGGTAAAGACCAGCAACAGCTTTCAGGGCTGCCACCTTCCGTGTGGGACAAGGAGCCGGACGTGTGCCTTTTCGGAATCAGGCTCTGCCGAGGAAGAGATCCATGAGATGTTCCTCCTCTGGGCATGCCCGGGTCCTGAATCCTGTTGTGCCTGTGAATAGGCTGCAGGGGGACGGTGAAGACCAGCAACAGCTTTCAGGGCTGCCACCTTCCGTGTGGGACAAGGAGCCAGACGTGTGCCTTTTCGGAATCAGGCTCTGCCGAGGACGAGAGCCATGAGATGTTCCTCCTCTGGGCAAGCCCGGGTCCCAGATCCTGTTGTGCCTGTGAATAGGCTGCAGGGGGACGGTGAAGACCAGCAACAGCTTTCAGGGCTGCCACCTTCCGTGTGGGACAAGGAGCCGGACGTGTGCCTTTTCGGAATCAGGCTCTGCCGAGGATGACAGCCATGAGATGTTCCTCCTCTGGGCAAGCCCGGGTCCCAGATCCTGTTGTACCTGTGAATAGGCTTCAGGGGGATGGTGAAGACCAGCAACAGCTTTCAGGGCTGCCACCTTCCGTGTGGGACAAGGAGCCGGACATGTGCCTTTTCGGAATCAGGCTCTGCCGAGGACGAGAGCCATGAGATGTTCCTCCTCTGGGCATGCCCGGGTCCTGAATCCTGTTGTGCCTGTGAATAGGCTGTAGGGGGACGGTGAAGACCAGCAACAGCTTTCAGGGCTGCCACCTTCCGTGTGGGACAAGGAGCCGGACGTGTGCCTTTTCGGAATCAGGCTCTGCCGAGGACGAGAGCCATGAGATGTTCCTCCTCTGGGCAAGCCCGGGTCCCAGATCCTGTTGTGCCTGTGAATAGGCTGCAGGGGGACGGTGAAGACCAGCAACAGCTTTCAGGGCTGCCACCTTCCGTGTGGGACAAGGAGCCGGACGTGTGCCTTTTCGGAATCAGGCTCTGCCGAGGACGAGAGCCATGAGATGTTCCTCCTCTTGGCAAGCCCAGTTCCCAGATCCTGTTGTACCTGTGAATAGTCTGCAGGGGGACGGTGAAGACCAGCAACAGCTTTCAGGGCTGCCACCTTCCGTGTGGGACAAGGAGCCGGACGTGTGCCTTTTCGGAATCAGGCTCTGCCGAGGACGAGAGCCATGAGATGTTCCTCCTCTGGGCATGCCCGGGTCCCGAATCCTGTTGTGCCTGTGAATAGGCTGCAGGGGGACGGTGAAGACCAGCAACAGCTTTCAGGGCTGCCACCTTCCGTGTGGGACAAGGAGCCGGACTTGTGCCCTTTCGGAATCAGGCTCTGCCGAGGACGAGAGCCATGAGATGTTCCTCCTCTGGGCATGCCCGGGTCCCAGATCCTGTTGTGCCTGTGAATAGGCTGCAGGGGGACGGTGAAGACCAGCAACAGCTTTCAGGGCTGCCACCTTCCGTGTGGGACAAGGAGCCGGACGTGTGCCTTTTCGGAAAGAGGCTCTGCCGCGGACGAGAGCCATGAGATGTTCCTCCTCTCAGCACGCCCGGGTCCAGATCCTGTTGTACCTGTGAATAGGCTACAGGGGGACGGTGAAGACCAGCAACAGCTTTCAGGGCTGCCAACTTCCGTGCGGGACAAGGAGCCTGACGTGTGCCTTTTCGGAATCAAGCTCTGCCGAGGACGAGAGCCATGAGATGTTCCTCCTCTGGGCATGCCCGGGTCCTGAATCCTGTTGTGCCTCTGAATAGGCTGCAGGGGGACGGTGAAGACCAGCAACAGCTTTCAGGGCTGCCACCTTCCGTGTGGGACAAGGAGCCGGACGTGTGCCTTTTCGGAATCAGGCTCTGCCGAGGACGAGAGCCATGAGATGTTCCTCCTCTGGGCATGCCCGGGTCCTGTATCCTGTTGTGCCTGTGAATAGGCTGCAGGGGGACGGTGAAGACCAGCAACAGCTTTCAGGGCTGCCACCTTCCGTGTGGGACAAGGAGCCGGACGTGTGCCTTTTCGGAATCAGGCTCTGCCGAGGACGAGAGCCATGAGATGTTCCTCCTCTGGGCAAGCCCGGGTCCCAGATCCTGTTGTGCCTGTGAATAGGCTGCAGGGGGACGGTGAAGACCAGCAACAGCTTTCAGGGCTGCCACCTTCCGTGTGGGACAAGGAGCCGGACGTGTGCCTTTTCGGAATCAGGCTCTGCCGAGGACGAGAGCCATGAGATGTTCCTCCTCTTGGCAAGCCCAGGTCCCAGATCCTGTTGTACCTGTGAATAGTCTGCAGGGGGACGGTGAAGACCAGCAACAGCTTTCAGGGCTGCCACCTTCCGTGTGGGACAAGGAGCCGGACGTGTGCCTTTTCGGAATCAGGCTCTGCCGAGGACGAGAGCCATGAGATGTTCCTCCTCTGGGCATGCCCGGGTCCCAGATCCTGTTGTGCCTGTGAATAGGCTGCAGGGGGACGGTGAAGACCAGCAACAGCTTTCAGGGCTGCCACCTTCCGTGTGGGACAAGGAGCCGGACTTGTGCCCTTTCGGAATCAGGCTCTGCCGAGGACGAGAGCCATGAGATGTTCCTCCTCTGGGCATGCCCGGGTCCCAGATCCTGTTGTGCCTGTGAATAGGCTGCAGGGGGACGGTGAAGACCAGCAACAGCTTTCAGGGCTGCCACCTTCCGTGTGGGACAAGGAGCCGGACGTGTGCCTTTTCGGAAAGAGGCTCTGCCGCGGACGAGAGCCATGAGATGTTCCTCCTCTCAGCACGCCCGGGTCCAGATCCTGTTGTACCTGTGAATAGGCTACAGGGGGACGGTGAAGACCAGCAACAGCTTTCAGGGCTGCCAACTTCCGTGCGGGACAAGGAGCCTGACGTGTGCCTTTTCGGAATCAAGCTCTGCCGAGGACGAGAGCCATGAGATGTTCCTCCTCTGGGCATGCCCGGGTCCTGAATCCTGTTGTGCCTCTGAATAGGCTGCAGGGGGACGGTGAAGACCAGCAACAGCTTTCAGGGCTGCCACCTTCCGTGTGGGACAAGGAGCCGGACGTGTGCCTTTTCGGAATCAGGCTCTGCCGAGGACGAGAGCCATGAGATGTTCCTCCTCTGGGCATGCCCGGGTCCCAGATCCTGTTGTGCCTGTGAATAGGCTGCAGGGGGACGGTAAAGACCAGCAACAGCTTTCAGGGCTGCCACCTTCCGTGTGGGACAAGGAGCCGGACGTGTGCCTTTTCGGAAAGAGGCTCTGCCGAGGACGAGAGCCATGAGATGTTCCTCCTCTGGGCAAGCCCGGGTCCCAGATCCTGTTGTACCTGTGAATAGGCTGCAGGGGGACGGTGAAGACCAGCAACAGCTTTCAGGGCTGCCACCTTCCGTGTGGGACAAGGAGCCGGACGTGTGCCTTTTCGGAATCAGGCTCTGCCGAGGACGAGATCCATGAGATGTTCCTCCTCTGGGCAAGCCCGGGTCCCAGATCCTGTTGTGCCTGTGAATAGGCTGCAGGGGGACGGTGAAGAGCAGCAACAGCTTTCAGGGCTGCCACCTTCCGTGTGGGACAAGGAGCCGGACGTGTGCCTTTTCGGAATCAGGCTCTGCCGAGGACGAGAGCCATGAGATGTTCCTCCTCTGGGCAAGCCCGGGTCCCAGATCCTGTTGTACCTGTGAATAGGCTGCAGGGGGACGGTGAAGACCAGCAACAGCTTTCAGGGCTGCCACCTTCCGTGTGGGACAAGGAGCCGGACGTGTGCCTTTTCGGAATCAGGCTCTGCCGAGGACGAGAGCCATGAGATGTTCCTCCTCTGGGCATGCCCGGGTCCTGAATCCTGTTGTGCCTCTGAATAGGCTGCAGGGGGACGGTGAAGACCAGCAACAGCTTTCAGGGCTGCCACCTTCCGTGTGGGACAAGGAGCCGGACGTGTGCCTTTTCGGAATCAGGCTCTGCCGAGGACGAGATCCATGAGATGTTCCTCCTCTGGGCATGCCCGGGTCCCAGATCCTGTTGTGCCTGTGAATAGGCTGCAGGGGGACGGTGAAGACCAGCAACAGCTTTCAGGGCTGCCACCTTCCGTGTGGGACAAGGAGCCGGACGTGTGCCTTTTCGGAAAGAGGCTCTGCCGAGGACGAGAGCCATGAGATGTTCCTCCTCTGGGCAAGCCCGGGTCCCAGATCCTGTTGTACCTGTGAATAGGCTGCAGGGGGACGGTGAAGACCAGCAACAGCTTTCAGGGCTGCCACCTTCCGTGTGGGACAAGGAGCCGGACGTGTGCCTTTTCGGAATCAGGCTCTGCCGAGGACGAGAGCCATGAGATGTTCCTCCTCTGGGCAAGCCCGGGTCCCAGATCCTGTTGTGCCTGTGAATAGGCTGCAGGGGGACGGTGAAGACCAGCAACAGCTTTCAGGGCTGCCACCTTCCGTGTGGGACAAGGAGCCGGACGTGTGCCTTTTCGGAATCAGGCTCTGCCGAGGACGAGAGCCATGAGATGTTCCTCCTCTGGGCATGCCCGGGTCCTGAATCCTGTTGTGCCTCTGAATAGGCTGCAGGGGGACGGTGAAGACCAGCAACAGCTTTCAGGGCTGCCACCTTCCGTGTGGGACAAGGAGCCGGACTTGTGCCCTTTCGGAATCAGGCTCTGCCGAGGACGAGAGCCATGAGATGTTCCTCCTCTGGGCATGCCCGGGTCCCAGATCCTGTTGTGCCTGTGAATAGGCTGCAGGGGGACGGTAAAGACCAGCAACAGCTTTCAGGGCTGCCACCTTCCGTGTGGGACAAGGAGCCGGACGTGTGCCTTTTCGGAATCAGGCTCTGCCGCGGACGAGAGCCATGAGATGTTCCTCCTCTCAGCAAGCCCAGGTCCCAGATCCTGTTGTACCTGTGAATAGGCTGCAGGGGGACGGTAAAGACCAGCAACAGCTTTCAGGGCTGCCACCTTCCGTGTGGGACAAGGAGCCGGACGTGTGCCTTTTCGGAATCAGGCTCTGCCGAGGAAGAGATCCATGAGATGTTCCTCCTCTGGGCATGCCCGGGTCCTGAATCCTGTTGTGCCTGTGAATAGGCTGCAGGGGGACGGTGAAGACCAGCAACAGCTTTCAGGGCTGCCACCTTCCGTGTGGGACAAGGAGCCAGACGTGTGCCTTTTCGGAATCAGGCTCTGCCGAGGACGAGAGCCATGAGATGTTCCTCCTCTGGGCAAGCCCGGGTCCCAGATCCTGTTGTGCCTGTGAATAGGCTGCAGGGGGACGGTGAAGACCAGCAACAGCTTTCAGGGCTGCCACCTTCCGTGTGGGACAAGGAGCCGGACGTGTGCCTTTTCGGAATCAGGCTCTGCCGAGGATGACAGCCATGAGATGTTCCTCCTCTCAGCAAGCCCGGGTCCCAGATCCTGTTGTACCTGTGAATAGGCTGCAGGGGGACGGTGAAGACCAGCAACAGCTTTCAGGGCTGCCACCTTCCGTGTGGGACAAGGAGCCGGACATGTACCTTTTCGGAATCAGGCTCTGCCGAGGACGAGAGCCATGAGATGTTCCTCCTCTGGGCAAGCCCGGGTCCCAGATCCTGTTGTACCTGTGAATAGGCTTCAGGGGGATGGTGAAGACCAGCAACAGCTTTCAGGGCTGCCACCTTCCGTGTGGGACAAGGAGCCGGACATGTGCCTTTTCGGAATCAGGCTCTGCCGAGGACGAGAGCCATGAGATGTTCCTCCTCTGGGCATGCCCGGGTCCTGAATCCTGTTGTGCCTGTGAATAGGCTGCAGGGGGACGGTGAAGACCAGCAACAGCTTTCAGGGCTGCCACCTTCCGTGTGGGACAAGGAGCCGGACGTGTGCCTTTTCGGAATCAGGCTCTGCCGAGGACGAGAGCCATGAGATGTTCCTCCTCTGGGCAAGCCCGGGTCCCAGATCCTGTTGTGCCTGTGAATAGGCTGCAGGGGGACGGTGAAGACCAGCAACAGCTTTCAGGGCTGCCACCTTCCGTGTGGGACAAGGAGCCGGACGTGTGCCTTTTCGGAATCAGGCTCTGCCGAGGACGAGAGCCATGAGATGTTCCTCCTCTTGGCAAGCCCAGTTCCCAGATCCTGTTGTACCTGTGAATAGTCTGCAGGGGGACGGTGAAGACCAGCAACAGCTTTCAGGGCTGCCACCTTCCGTGTGGGACAAGGAGCCGGACGTGTGCCTTTTCGGAATCAGGCTCTGCCGAGGACGAGAGCCATGAGATGTTCCTCCTCTGGGCATGCCCGGGTCCCAGATCCTGTTGTGCCTGTGAATAGGCTGCAGGGGGACGGTGAAGACCAGCAACAGCTTTCAGGGCTGCCACCTTCCGTGTGGGACAAGGAGCCGGACTTGTGCCCTTTCGGAATCAGGCTCTGCCGAGGACGAGAGCCATGAGATGTTCCTCCTCTGGGCATGCCCGGGTCCCAGATCCTGTTGTGCCTGTGAATAGGCTGCAGGGGGACGGTGAAGACCAGCAACAGCTTTCAGGGCTGCCACCTTCCGTGTGGGACAAGGAGCCGGACGTGTGCCTTTTCGGAAAGAGGCTCTGCCGCGGACGAGAGCCATGAGATGTTCCTCCTCTCAGCACGCCCGGGTCCAGATCCTGTTGTACCTGTGAATAGGCTGCAGGGGGACGGTGAAGACCAGCAACAGCTTTCAGGGCTGCCAACTTCCGTGCGGGACAAGGAGCCTGACGTGTGCCTTTTCGGAATCAAGCTCTGCCGAGGACGAGAGCCATGAGATGTTCCTCCTCTGGGCATGCCCGGGTCCTGAATCCTGTTGTGCCTCTGAATAGGCTGCAGGGGGACGGTGAAGACCAGCAACAGCTTTCAGGGCTGCCACCTTCCGTGTGGGACAAGGAGCCGGACGTGTGCCTTTTCGGAATCAGGCTCTGCCGAGGACGAGAGCCATGAGATGTTCCTCCTCTGGGCATGCCCGGGTCCCAGATCCTGTTGTGCCTGTGAATAGGCTGCAGGGGGACGGTAAAGACCAGCAACAGCTTTCAGGGCTGCCACCTTCCGTGTGGGACAAGGAGCCGGACGTGTGCCTTTTCGGAAAGAGGCTCTGCCGAGGACGAGAGCCATGAGATGTTCCTCCTCTGGGCAAGCCCGGGTCCCAGATCCTGTTGTACCTGTGAATAGGCTGCAGGGGGACGGTGAAGACCAGCAACAGCTTTCAGGGCTGCCACCTTCCGTGTGGGACAAGGAGCCGGACGTGTGCCTTTTCGGAATCAGGCTCTGCCGAGGACGAGATCCATGAGATGTTCCTCCTCTGGGCAAGCCCGGGTCCCAGATCCTGTTGTGCCTGTGAATAGGCTGCAGGGGGACGGTGAAGACCAGCAACAGCTTTCAGGGCTGCCACCTTCCGTGTGGGACAAGGAGCCGGACGTGTGCCTTTTCGGAATCAGGCTCTGCCGAGGACGAGAGCAATGAGATGTTCCTCCTCTGGGCAAGCCCGGGTCCCAGATCCTGTTGTACCTGTGAATAGGCTGCAGGGGGACGGTGAAGACCAGCAACAGCTTTCAGGGCTGCCACCTTCCGTGTGGGACAAGGAGCCGGACGTGTGCCTTTTCGGAATCAGGCTCTGCCGAGGACGAGAGCCATGAGATGTTCCTCCTCTGGGCATGCCCGGGTCCTGAATCCTGTTGTGCCTCTGAATAGGCTGCAGGGGGACGGTGAAGACCAGCAACAGCTTTCAGGGCTGCCACCTTCCGTGTGGGACAAGGAGCCGGACGTGTGCCTTTTCGGAATCAGGCTCTGCCGAGGACGAGATCCATGAGATGTTCCTCCTCTGGGCATGCCCGGGTCCCAGATCCTGTTGAGCCTGTGAATAGGCTGCAGGGGGACGGTAAAGACCAGCAACAGCTTTCAGGGCTGCCACCTTCCGTGTGGGACAAGGAGCCGGACGTGTGCCTTTTCGGAAAGAGGCTCTGCCGAGGACGAGAGCCATGAGATGTTCCTCCTCTGGGCAAGCCCGGGTCCCAGATCCTGTTGTGCCTGTGAATAGGCTGCAGGGGGACGGTGAAGACCAGCAACAGCTTTCAGGGCTGCCACCTTCCGTGTGGGACAAGGAGCCGGACGTGTGCCTTTTCGGAATCAGGCTCTGCCGAGGACGAGAGCCATGAGATGTTCTTCCTCTGGGCAAGCCCGGGTCCCAGATCCTGTTGAGCCTGTGAATAGGCTGCAGGGGGACGGTGAAGACCAGCAACATCTTTCAGGGCTGCCACCTTCCGTGTGGGACAAGGAGCCAGACGTGTGCCTTTTCGGAATCAGGCTCTGCCGAGGACGAGAGCCATGAGATGTTCCTCCTCTGGGCAAGCCCAGGTCCCAGATCCTGTTGTGCCTGTGAATAGGCTGCAGGGGGACGGTGAAGACCAGCAACAGCTTTCAGGGCTGCCACCTTCCGTGTGGGACAAGGAGCCGGACGTGTGCCTTTTCGGAATCAGTCTCTGCCGAGGAAGAGATCCATCAGATGTTCCTCCTCTGGGCAAGCCCAGGTCCCAGATCCTGTTGTACCTGTGAATAGGCTGCAGGGGGACGGTGAAGACCAGCAACAGCTTTCAGGGCTGCCACCTTCCGTGTGGGACAAGGAGCCGGACGTGTGCCTTTTCGGAATCAGGCTCTACCGAGGACGAGAGCCATGAGATATTCCTCCTCTGGGCAAGCCCGGGTCCCAGATCCTGTTGTACCTGTGAATAGGCTGCAGGGGGACGGTGAAGACCAGCAACAGCATTCAGGGCTGCCACCTTCCATGTGGGACAAGGAGCCGGACGTGTGCCTTTTCGGAATCAGGCTCTGCCGAGGACGAGAGCCATGAGATGTTCCTCCTCTGGGCATGCCCGGGTCCTGAATCCTGTTGTGCCTGTGAATAGGCTGCAGGGGGACGGTGAAGACCAGCAACAGCTTTCAGGGCTGCCACCTTCCGTGTGGGACAAGGAGCCGGACGTGTGCCTTTTCGGAATCAGGCTCTGCCGAGGACGAGAGCCATGAGATGTTCCTCCTCTTGGCAAGCCCAGTTCCCAGATCCTGTTGTACCTGTGAATAGTCTGCAGGGGGACGGTGAAGACCAGCAACAGCTTTCAGGGCTGCCACCTTCCGTGTGGGACAAGGAGCCGGACGTGTGCCTTTTCGGAATCAGGCTCTGCCGAGGACGAGAGCCATGAGATGTTCCTCCTCTGGGCATGCCCGGGTCCCAGATCCTGTTGTGCCTGTGAATAGGCTGCAGGGGGACGGTGAAGACCAGCAACAGCTTTCAGGGCTGCCACCTTCCGTGTGGGACAAGGAGCCGGACTTGTGCCCTTTCGGAATCAGGCTCTGCCGAGGACGAGAGCCATGAGATGTTCCTCCTCTGGGCATGCCCGGGTCCCAGATCCTGTTGTGCCTGTGAATAGGCTGCAGGGGGACGGTGAAGACCAGCAACAGCTTTCAGGGCTGCCACCTTCCGTGTGGGACAAGGAGCCGGACGTGTGCCTTTTCGGAAAGAGGCTCTGCCGCGGACGAGAGCCATGAGATGTTCCTCCTCTCAGCACGCCCGGGTCCAGATACTGTTGTACCTGTGAATAGGCTGCAGGGGGACGGTGAAGACCAGCAACAGCTTTCAGGGCTGCCAACTTCCGTGCGGGACAAGGAGCCTGACGTGTGCCTTTTCGGAATCAAGCTCTGCCGAGGACGAGAGCCATGAGATGTTCCTCCTCTGGGCATGCCCGGGTCCTGAATCCTGTTGTGCCTCTGAATAGGCTGCAGGGGGACGGTGAAGACCAGCAACAGCTTTCAGGGCTGCCACCTTCCGTGTGGGACAAGGAGCCGGACGTGTGCCTTTTCGGAATCAGGCTCTGCCGAGGACGAGAGCCATGAGATGTTCCTCCTCTGGGCATGCCCGGGTCCCAGATCCTGTTGTGCCTGTGAATAGGCTGCAGGGGGATGGTAAAGACCAGCAACAGCTTTCAGGGCTGCCACCTTCCGTGTGGGACAAGGAGCCGGACGTGTGCCTTTTCGGAAAGAGGCTCTGCCGAGGACGAGAGCCATGAGATGTTCCTCCTCTGGGCAAGCCCGGGTCCCAGATCCTGTTGTACCTGTGAATAGGCTGCAGGGGGACGGTGAAGACCAGCAACAGCTTTCAGGGCTGCCACCTTCCGTGTGGGACAAGGAGCCGGACGTGTGCCTTTTCGGAATCAGGCTCTGCCGAGGACGAGATCCATGAGATGTTCCTCCTCTGGGCAAGCCCGGGTCCCAGATCCTGTTGTGCCTGTGAATAGGCTGCAGGGGGACGGTGAAGACCAGCAACAGCTTTCAGGGCTGCCACCTTCCGTGTGGGACAAGGAGCCGGACGTGTGCCTTTTCGGAATCAGGCTCTGCCGAGGACGAGAGCCATGAGATGTTCCTCCTCTGGGCAAGCCCGGGTCCCAGATCCTGTTGTACCTGTGAATAGGCTGCAGGGGGACGGTGAAGACCAGCAACAGCTTTCAGGGCTGCCACCTTCCGTGTGGGACAAGGAGCCGGACGTGTGCCTTTTCGGAATCAGGCTCTGCCGAGGACGAGAGCCATGAGATGTTCCTCCTCTGGGCATGCCCGGGTCCTGAATCCTGTTGTGGCTCTGAATAGCCTGCAGGGGGACGGTGAAGACCAGCAACAGCTTTCAGGGCTGCCACCTTCCGTGTGGGACAAGGAGCCGGACGTGTGCCTTTTCGGAATCAGGCTCTGCCGAGGACGAGATCCATGAGATGTTCCTCCTCTGGGCATGCCCGGGTCCCAGATCCTGTTGTGCCTGTGAATAGGCTGCAGGGGGACGGTAAAGACCAGCAACAGCTTTCAGGGCTGCCACCTTCCGTGTGGGACAAGGAGCCGGACGTGTGCCTTTTCGGAAAGAGGCTCTGCCGAGGACGAGAGCCATGAGATGTTCCTCCTCTGGGCATGCCCGGGTCCCAGATCCTGTTGTGCCTGTGAATAGGCTGCAGGGGGACGGTGAAGACCAGCAACAGCTTTCAGGGCTGCCACCTTCCGTGTGGGACAAGGAGCCGGACTTTTGCCCTTTCGGAATCAGGCTCTGCCGAGGACGAGAGCCATGAGATGTTCCTCCTCTGGGCATGCCCGGGTCCCAGATCCTGTTGTGCCTGTGAATAGGCTGCAGGGGGACGGTGAAGACCAGCAACAGCTTTCAGGGCTGCCACCTTCCGTGTGGGACAAGGAGCCGGACGTGTGCCTTTTCGGAAAGAGGCTCTGCCGCGGACGAGAGCCATGAGATGTTCCTCCTCTCAGCACGCCCGGGTCCAGATCCTGTTGTACCTGTGAATAGGCTGCAGGGGGACGGTGAAGACCAGCAACAGCTTTCAGGGCTGCCAACTTCCGTGCGGGACAAGGAGCCTGACGTGTGCCTTTTCGGAATCAAGCTCTGCCGAGGACGAGAGCCATGAGATGTTCCTCCTCTGGGCATGCCCGGGTCCTGAATCCTGTTGTGCCTCTGAATAGGCTGCAGGGGGACGGTGAAGACCAGCAACAGCTTTCAGGGCTGCCACCTTCCGTGTGGGACAAGGAGCCGGACGTGTGCCTTTTCGGAATCAGGCTCTGCCGAGGACGAGAGCCATGAGATGTTCCTCCTCTGGGCATGCCCGGGTCCCAGATCCTGTTGTGCCTGTGAATAGGCTGCAGGGGGACGGTAAAGACCAGCAACAGCTTTCAGGGCTGCCACCTTCCGTGTGGGACAAGGAGCCGGACGTGTGCCTTTTCGGAAAGAGGCTCTGCCGAGGACGAGAGCCATGAGATGTTCCTCCTCTGGGCAAGCCCGGGTCCCAGATCCTGTTGTACCTGTGAATAGGCTGCAGGGGGACGGTGAAGACCAGCAACAGCTTTCAGGGCTGCCACCTTCCGTGTGGGACAAGGAGCCGGACGTGTGCCTTTTCGGAATCAGGCTCTGCCGAGGACGAGATCCATGAGATGTTCCTCCTCTGGGCAAGCCCGGGTCCCAGATCCTGTTGTGCCTGTGAATAGGCTGCAGGGGGACGGTGAAGACCAGCAACAGCTTTCAGGGCTGCCACCTTCCGTGTGGGACAAGGAGCCGGACGTGTGCCTTTTCGGAATCAGGCTCTGCCGAGGACGAGAGCCATGAGATGTTCCTCCTCTGGGCAAGCCCGGGGCCCAGATCCTGTTGTACCTGTGAATAGGCTGCAGGGGGACGGTGAAGACCAGCAACAGCTTTCAGGGCTGCCACCTTCCGTGTGGGACAAGGAGCCGGACGTGTGCCTTTTCGGAATCAGGCTCTGCCGAGGACGAGAGCCATGAGATGTTCCTCCTCTGGGCATGCCCGGGTCCTGAATCCTGTTGTGGCTCTGAATAGGCTGCAGGGGGACGGTGAAGACCAGCAACAGCTTTCAGGGCTGCCACCTTCCGTGTGGGACAAGGAGCCGGACGTGTGCCTTTTCGGAATCAGGCTCTGCCGAGGACGAGATCCATGAGATGTTCCTCCTCTGGGCATGCCCGGGTCCCAGATCCTGTTGTGCCTGTGAATAGGCTGCAGGGGGACGGTAAAGACCAGCAACAGCTTTCAGGGCTGCCACCTTCCGTGTGGGACAAGGAGCCGGACGTGTGCCTTTTCGGAAAGAGGCTCTGCCGAGGACGAGAGCCATGAGATGTTCCTCCTCTGGGCAAGCCCGGGTCCCAGATCCTGTTGTACCTGTGAATAGGCTGCAGGGGGACGGTGAAGACCAGCAACAGCTTTCAGGGCTGCCACCTTCCGTGTGGGACAAGGAGCCGGACGTGTGCCTTTTCGGAATCAGGCTCTGCCGAGGACGAGAGCCATGAGATGTTCCTCCTCTGGGCAAGCCCGGGTCCCAGATCCTGTTGTGCCTGTGAATAGGCTGCAGGGGGACGGTGAAGACCAGCAACAGCTTTCAGGGCTGCCACCTTCCGTGTGGGACAAGGATCCGGACGTGTGCCTTTTCAGAATCAGGCTCTGCCGAGGACGAGAGCCATGAGATGTTCCTCCTCTGGGCATGCCCGGGTCCCAGATCCTGTTGTGCCTGTGAATAGGCTGCAGGGGGACGGTGAAGACCAGCAACAGCTTTCAGGGCTGCCACCTTCCGTGTGGGACAAGGAGCCGGACGTGTGCCTTTTCGGAATCAGGCTCTGCCGAGGACGAGAGCCATGAGATGTTCCTCCTCTGGGCAAGCCCGGGTCCCAGATCCTGTTGTACCTGTGAATAGGCTGCAGGGGGACGGTGAAGACCAGCAACAGCTTTCAGGGCTGCCACCTTCCGTGTGGGACAAGGAGCCGGACGTGTGCCTTTTCGGAATCAGGCTCTGCCGAGGACGAGAGCCATGAGATGTTCCTCCTCTGGGCATGCCCGGGTCCTGAATCCTGTTGTGGCTCTGAATAGGCTGCAGGGGGACGGTGAAGACCAGCAACAGCTTTCAGGGCTGCCACCTTCCGTGTGGGACAAGGAGCCGGACGTGTGCCTTTTCGGAATCAGGCTCTGCCGAGGACGAGATCCATGAGATGTTCCTCCTCTGGGCATGCCCGGGTCCTGAATCCTGTTGTGCCTGTGAATAGGCTGCAGGGGGACGGTAAAGACCAGCAACAGCTTTCAGGGCTGCCACCTTCCGTGTGGGACAAGGAGCCGGACGTGTGCCTTTTCGGAAAGAGGCTCTGCCGAGGACGAGAGCCATGAGATGTTCCTCCTCTGGGCAAGCCCGGGTCCCAGATCCTGTTGTACCTGTGAATAGGCTGCAGGGGGACGGTGAAGACCAGCAACAGCTTTCAGGGCTGCCACCTTCCGTGTGGGACAAGGAGCCGGACGTGTGCCTTTTCGGAATCAGGCTCTGCCGAGGACGAGAGCCATGAGATGTTCCTCCTCTGGGCAAGCCCGGGTCCCAGATCCTGTTGTGCCTGTGAATAGGCTGCAGGGGGACGGTGAAGACCAGCAACAGCTTTCAGGGCTGCCACCTTCCGTGTGGGACAAGGATCCGGACGTGTGCCTTTTCAGAATCAGGCTCTGCCGAGGACGAGAGCCATGAGATGTTCCTCCTCTGGGCATGCCCGGGTCCCAGATCCTGTTGTGCCTGTGAATAGGCTGCAGGGGGACGGTGAAGACCAGCAACAGCTTTCAGGGCTGCCACCTTCCGTGTGGGACAAGGAGCCGGACGTGTGCCTTTTCGGAATCAGGCTCTGCCGAGGACGAGAGCCATGAGATGTTCTTCCTCTGGGCAAGCCCGGGTCCCAGATCCTGTTGTGCCTGTGAATAGGCTGCAGGGGGACGGTGAAGACCAGCAACATCTTTCAGGGCTGCCACCTTCCGTGTGGGACAAGGAGCCGGACGTGTGCCTTTTCGGAATCAGTCTCTGCCGAGGAAGAGATCCATCAGATGTTCCTCCTCTGGGCAAGCCCAGGTCCCAGATCCTGTTGTACCTGTGAATAGGCTGCAGGGGGACGGTGAAGACCAGCAACAGCTTTCAGGGCTGCCACCTTCCGTGTGGGACAAGGAGCCGGACGTGTGCCTTTTCGGAATGAGGCTCTACCGAGGACGAGAGCCATGAGATATTCCTCCTCTGGGCAAGCCCGGGTCCCAGATCCTGTTGTACCTGTGAATAGGCTGCAGGGGGACGGTGAAGACCAGCAACAGCTTTCAGGGCTGCCACCTTCCATGTGGGACAAGGAGCCGGACGTGTGCCTTTTCGGAATCAGGCTCTGCCGAGGACGAGAGCCATGAGATGTTCCTCCTCTGGGCATGCCCGGGTCCTGAATCCTGTTGTGCCTGTGAATAGGCTGCAGGGGGACGGTGAAGACCAGCAACAGCTTTCAGGGCTGCCACCTTCCGTGTGGGACAAGGAGGCGGACGTGTTCCTTTTCGGAAAGAGGCTCTGCCGCGGACGAGATCCATTAGATGTTCCTCCTCTGGGCATGCCCAGGTCCCAGATCCTGTTGTGCCTGTGAATAGGATGCAGGGGGACGGTGAAGACCAGCAACAGCTTTCAGTGCTGCCACCTTCCGTGTGGGACAAGGAGCCGGATGTGTGCCTTTTCGGAAAGAGGCTCTGCCGAGGACGAGAGCCATGAGATGTTCCTCCTCTGGGCATGCCCGGGTCCCAGATCCTGTTGTACCTGTGAATAGGCTGCAGGGGGACGGTGAAGACCAGCAACATCTTTCAGGGCTGCCACCTTCCGTGTGGGACAAGGAGCCGGACGTGTGCCTTTTCGGAATCAGGCTCTGCCGAGGACGAGAGCCATGAGATGTTCCTCCTCTGGGCAAGCCCAGGTCCCAGATCCTGTTGTGCCTGTGAATAGGCTGCAGGGGGACGGTGAAGACCAGCAAGAGCTTTCAGGGCTGCCACCTTCCGTGTGGGACAAGGAGCCGGACGTGTGCCTTTTCGGAATCAGGCTCTGCCGAGGACGAGAGCCATGAGATGTTCCTCCTCTGGGCATGCCCGGGTCCTGAATCCTGTTGTGCCTCTGAATAGGCTGCAGGGGGACGGTGAAGACCAGCAACAGCTTTCAGGGCTGCCACCTTCCGTGTGGGACAAGGAGCCGGACTTGTGCCCTTTCGGAATCAGGCTCTGCCGAGGACGAGAGCCATGAGATGTTCCTCCTCTGGGCAAGCCCGGGTCCCAGATCCTGTTGTGCCTGTGAATAGGCTGCAGGGGGACGGTGAAGACCAGCAACAGCTTTCAGGGCTGCCACCTTCCGTGTGGGACAAGGAGCCGGACGTGTGCCTTTTCGGAATCAGGCTCTGCCGAGGATGACAGCCATGAGATGTTCCTCCTCTCAGCAAGCCCGGGTCCCAGATCCTGTTGTACCTGTGAATAGGCTGCAGGGGGACGGTGAAGACCAGCAACAGCTTTCAGGGCTGCCACCTTCCGTGTGGGACAAGGAGCCGGACATGTACCTTTTCGGAATCAGGCTCTGCCGAGGACGAGAGCCATGAGATGTTCCTCCTCTGGGCAAGCCCGGGTCCCAGATCCTGTTGTACCTGTGAATAGGCTTCAGGGGGATGGTGAAGACCAGCAACAGCTTTCAGGGCTGCCACCTTCCGTGTGGGACAAGGAGCCGGACATGTGCCTTTTCGGAATCAGGCTCTGCCGAGGACGAGAGCCATGAGATGTTCCTCCTCTGGGCATGCCCGGGTCCTGAATCCTGTTGTGCCTGTGAATAGGCTGCAGGGGGACGGTGAAGACCAGCAACAGCTTTCAGGGCTGCCACCTTCCGTGTGGGACAAGGAGCCGGACGTGTGCCTTTTCGGAATCAGGCTCTGCCGAGGACGAGAGCCATGAGATGTTCCTCCTCTGGGCAAGCCCAGGTCCCAGATCCTGTTGTGCCTGTGAATAGGCTGCAGGGGGACGGTGAAGACCAGCAACAGCTTTCAGGGCTGCCACCTTCCGTGTGGGACAAGGAGCCGGACGTGTGCCTTTTCGGAATCAGGCTCTGCCGAGGACGAGAGCCATGAGATGTTCCTCCTCTTGGCAAGCCCAGTTCCCAGATCCTGTTGTACCTGTGAATAGTCTGCAGGGGGACGGTGAAGACCAGCAACAGCTTTCAGGGCTGCCACCTTCAGTGTGGGACAAGGAGCCGGACGTGTGCCTTTTCGGAATCAGGCTCTGCCGAGGACGAGAGCCATGAGATGATCCTCCTCTGGGCATGCCCGGGTCCCAGATCCTGTTGTACCTGTGAATAGGCTGCAGGGGGACGGTGAAGACCAGCAACAGCTTTCAGGGCTGCCACCTTCCGTGTGGGACAAGGAGCCGGACTTGTGCCCTTTCGGAATCAGGCTCTGCCGAGGACGAGAGCCATGAGATGTTCCTCCTCTGGGCATGCCCGGGTCCCAGATCCTGTTGTGCCTGTGAATAGGCTGCAGGGGGACGGTGAAGACCAGCAACAGCTTTCAGGGCTGCCACCTTCCGTGTGGGACAAGGAGCCGGACGTGTGCCTTTTCGGAAAGAGGCTCTGCCGCGGACGAGAGCCATGAGATGTTCCTCCTCTCAGCACGCCCGGGTCCAGATCCTGTTGTACCTGTGAATAGGCTGCAGGGGGACGGTGAAGACCAGCAACAGCTTTCAGGGCTGCCAACTTCCGTGCGGGACAAGGAGCCTGACGTGTGCCTTTTCGGAATCAAGCTCTGCCGAGGACGAGAGCCATGAGATGTTCCTCCTCTGGGCATGCCCGGGTCCTGAATCCTGTTGTGCCTCTGAATAGGCTGCAGGGGGACGGTGAAGACCAGCAACAGCTTTCAGGGCTGCCACCTTCCGTGTGGGACAAGGAGCCGGACGTGTGCCTTTTCGGAATCAGGCTCTGCCGAGGACGAGAGCCATGAGATGTTCCTCCTCTGGGCATGCCCGGGTCCCAGATCCTGTTGTGCCTGTGAATAGGCTGCAGGGGGACGGTAAAGACCAGCAACAGCTTTCAGGGCTGCCACCTTCCGTGTGGGACAAGGAGCCGGACGTGTGCCTTTTCGGAAAGAGGCTCTGCCGAGGACGAGAGCCATGAGATGTTCCTCCTCTGGGCAAGCCCGGGTCCCAGATCCTGTTGTACCTGTGAATAGGCTGCAGGGGGACGGTGAAGACCAGCAACAGCTTTCAGGGCTGCCACCTTCCGTGTGGGACAAGGAGCCGGACGTGTGCCTTTTCGGAATCAGGCTCTGCCGGGACGAGATCCATGAGATGTTCCTCCTCTGGGCAAGCCCGGGTCCCAGATCCTGTTGTGCCTGTGAATAGGCTGCAGGGGGACGGTGAAGACCAGCAACAGCTTTCAGGGCTGCCACCTTCCGTGTGGGACAAGGAGCCGGACGTGTGCCTTTTCGGAATCAGGCTCTGCCGAGGACGAGAGCCATGAGATGTTCCTCCTCTGGGCAAGCCCGGGTCCCAGATCCTGTTGTACCTGTGAATAGGCTGCAGGGGGACGGTGAAGACCAGCAACAGCTTTCAGGGCTGCCACCTTCCGTGTGGGACAAGGAGCCGGACGTGTGCCTTTTCGGAATCAGGCTCTGCCGAGGACGAGAGCCATGAGATGTTCCTCCTCTGGGCATGCCCGGGTCCTGAATCCTGTTGTGGCTCTGAATAGGCTGCAGGGGGACGGTGAAGACCAGCAACAGCTTTCAGGGCTGCCACCTTCCGTGTGGGACAAGGAGCCGGACGTGTGCCTTTTCGGAATCAGGCTCTGCCGAGGACGAGATCCATGAGATGTTCCTCCTCTGGGCATGCCCGGGTCCTGAATCCTGTTGTGGCTCTGAATAGGCTGCAGGGGGACGGTGAAGACCAGCAACAGCTTTCAGGGCTGCCACCTTCCGTGTGGGACAAGGAGCCGGACGTGTGCCTTTTCGGAATCAGGCTCTGCCGAGGACGAGATCCATGAGATGTTCCTCCTCTGGGCATGCCCGGGTCCCAGATCCTGTTGTGCCTGTGAATAGGCTGCAGGGGGACGGTAAAGACCAGCAACAGCTTTCAGGGCTGCCACCTTCCGTGTGGGACAAGGAGCCGGACGTGTGCCTTTTCGGAAAGAGGCTCTGCCGAGGACGAGAGCCATGAGATGTTCCTCCTCTGGGCAAGCCCGGGTCCCAGATCCTGTTGTACCTGTGAATAGGCTGCAGGGGGACGGTGAAGACCAGCAACAGCTTTCAGGGCTGCCACCTTCCGTGTGGGACAAGGATCCGGACGTGTGCCTTTTCAGAATCAGGCTCTGCCGAGGACGAGAGCCATGAGATGTTCCTCCTCTGGGCATGCCCGGGTCCCAGATCCTGTTGTGCCTGTGAATAGGCTGCAGGGGGACGGTGAAGACCAGCAACAGCTTTCAGGGCTGCCACCTTCCGTGTGGGACAAGGAGCCGGACGTGTGCCTTTTCGGAATCAGGCTCTGCCGAGGACGAGAGCCATGAGATGTTCTTCCTCTGGGCAAGCCCGGGTCCCAGATCCTGTTGAGCCTGTGAATAGGCTGCAGGGGGACGGTGAAGACCAGCAACATCTTTCAGGGCTGCCACCTTCCGTGTGGGACAAGGAGCCAGACGTGTGCCTTTTCGGAATCAGGCTCTGCCGAGGACGAGAGCCATGAGATGTTCCTCCTCTGGGCAAGCCCAGGTCCCAGATCCTGTTGTGCCTGTGAATAGGCTGCAGGGGGACGGTGAAGACCAGCAAGAGCTTTCAGGGCTGCCACCTTCCGTGTGGGACAAGGAGCCGGACGTGTGCCTTTTCGGAATCAGTCTCTGCCGAGGAAGAGATCCATCAGATGTTCCTCCTCTGGGCAAGCCCAGGTCCCAGATCCTGTTGTACCTGTGAATAGGCTGCAGGGGGACGGTGAAGACCAGCAACAGCTTTCAGGGCTGCCACCTTCCGTGTGGGACAAGGAGCCGGACGTGTGCCTTTTCGGAATCAGGCTCTGCCGAGGACGAGAGCCATGAGATGTTCCTCCTCTGGGCATGCCCGGGTCCTGAATCCTGTTGTGCCTCTGAATAGGCTGCAGGGGGACGGTGAAGACCAGCAACAGCTTTCAGGGCTGCCACCTTCCGTGTGGGACAAGGAGCCGGACTTGTGCCCTTTCGGAATCAGGCTCTGCCGAGGACGAGAGCCATGAGATGTTCCTCCTCTGGGCATGCCCGGGTCCCAGATCCTGTTGTGCCTGTGAATAGGCTGCAGGGGGACGGTAAAGACCAGCAACAGCTTTCAGGGCTGCCACCTTCCGTGTGGGACAAGGAGCCGGACGTGTGCCTTTTCGGAATCAGGCTCTGCCGCGGACGAGAGCCATGAGATGTTCCTCCTCTCAGCAAGCCCAGGTCCCAGATCCTGTTGTACCTGTGAATAGGCTGCAGGGGGACGGTAAAGACCAGCAACAGCTTTCAGGGCTGCCACCTTCCGTGTGGGACAAGGAGCCGGACGTGTGCCTTTTCGGAATCAGGCTCTGCCGAGGAAGAGATCCATGAGATGTTCCTCCTCTGGGCATGCCCGGGTCCTGAATCCTGTTGTGCCTGTGAATAGGCTGCAGGGGGACGGTGAAGACCAGCAACAGCTTTCAGGGCTGCCACCTTCCGTGTGGGACAAGGAGCCAGACGTGTGCCTTTTCGGAATCAGGCTCTGCCGAGGACGAGAGCCATGAGATGTACCTCCTCTGGGCAAGCCCGGGTCCCAGATCCTGTTGTGCCTGTGAATAGGCTGCAGGGGGACGGTGAAGACCAGCAACAGCTTTCAGGGCTGCCACCTTCCGTGTGGGACAAGGAGCCGGACGTGTGCCTTTTCGGAATCAGGCTCTGCCGAGGATGACAGCCATGAGATGTTCCTCCTCTCAGCAAGCCCGGGTCCCAGATCCTGTTGTACCTGTGAATAGGCTGCAGGGGGACGGTGAAGACCAGCAACAGCTTTCAGGGCTGCCACCTTCCGTGTGGGACAAGGAGCCGGACATGTGCCTTTTCGGAATCAGGCTCTGCCGAGGACGAGAGCCATGAGATGTTCCTCCTCTGGGCAAGCCCGGGTCCCAGATCCTGTTGTACCTGTGAATAGGCTTCAGGGGGACGGTGAAGACCAGCAACAGCTTTCAGGGCTGCCACCTTCCGTGTGGGACAAGGAGCCGGACGTGTGCCTTTTCGGAATCAGGCTCTGCCGAGGACGAGAGCCATGAGATGTTCCTCCTCTGGGCATGCCCGGGTCCTGAATCCTGTTGTGCCTGTGAATAGGCTGCAGGGGGACGGTGAAGACCAGCAACAGCTTTCAGGGCTGCCACCTTCCGTGTGGGACAAGGAGCCGGACGTGTGCCTTTTCGGAATCAGGCTCTGCCGAGGACGAGAGCCATGAGATGTTCCTCCTCTGGGCAAGCCCGGGTCCCAGATCCTGTTGTGCCTGTGAATAGGCTGCAGGGGGACGGTGAAGACCAGCAACAGCTTTCAGGGCTGCCACCTTCCGTGTGGGACAAGGAGCCGGACGTGTGCCTTTTCGGAAAGAGGCTCTGCCGAGGACGAGATCCATGAGATGTTCCTCCTCTGGGCATGCCCGGGTCCCAGATCCTGTTGTGCCTGTGAATAGGCTGCAGGGGGACGGTGAAGACCAGCAACATCTTTCAGGGCTGCCACCTTCCGTGTGGGACAAGGAGCCGGACGTGTGCCTTTTCGGAATCAGGCTCTGCCGAGGACGAGAGCCATGAGATGTTCCTCCTCTTGGCAAGCCCAGGTCCCAGATCCTGTTGTACCTGTGAATAGTCTGCAGGGGGACGGTGAAGACCAGCAACAGCTTTCAGGGCTGCCACCTTCCGTGTGGGACAAGGAGCCGGACGTGTGCCTTTTCGGAATCAGGCTCTGCCGAGGACGAGAGCCATGAGATGTTCCTCCTCTGGGCAAGCCCGGGTCCCAGATCCTGTTGTACCTGTGAATAGGATGCAGGGGGACGGTGAAGACCAGCAACAGCTTTCAGGGCTGCCACCTTCCGTGTGGGACAAGGAGCCGGACGTGTGCCTTTTCGGAATAAGGCTATGCCGAGGACGAGAGCCATGAGATGTTCCTCCTCTGGGCAAGCCCGGGTCCTGAATCCTGTTGTGGCTCTGAATAGGCTGCAGGGGGACGGTGAAGACCAGCAACAGCTTTCAGGGCTGCCACCTTCCGTGTGGGACAAGGAGCCGGACGTGTGCCTTTTCGGAATCAGGCTCTGCCGAGGACGAGATCCATGAGATGTTCCTCCTCTGGGCATGCCCGGGTCCCAGATCCTGTTGTGCCTGTGAATAGGCTGCAGGGGGACGGTAAAGACCAGCAACAGCTTTCAGGGCTGCCACCTTCCGTGTGGGACAAGGAGCCGGACGTGTGCCTTTTCGGAAAGAGGCTATGGCGAGGACGAGAGCCATGAGATGTTCCTCCTCTGGGCAAGCCCGGGTCCCAGATCCTGTTGTACCTGTGAATAGGCTGCAGGGGGACGGTGAAGACCAGCAACAGCTTTCAGGGCTGCCACCTTCCGTGTGGGACAAGGAGCCGGACGTGTGCCTTTTCGGAATCAGGCTCTGCCGAGGACGAGAGCCATGAGATGTTCCTCCTCTGGGCAAGCCCGGGTCCCAGATCCTGTTGTGCCTGTGAATAGGCTGCAGGGGGACGGTGAAGACCAGCAACAGCTTTCAGGGCTGCCACCTTCCGTGTGGGACAAGGATCCGGACGTGTGCCTTTTCAGAATCAGGCTCTGCCGAGGACGAGAGCCATGAGATGTTCCTTCTCTGGGCATGCCCGGGTCCTGAATCCTGTTGTGCCTGTGAATAGGCTGCAGGGGGACGGTGAAGACCAGCAACAGCTTTCAGGGCTGCCACCTTCCGTGTGGGACAAGGAGCCGGACGTGTGCCTTTTCGGAATCAGGCTCTGCCGAGGACGAGAGCCATGAGATGTTCTTCCTCTGGGCATGCCCGGGTCCCAGATCCTGTTGAGCCTGTGAATAGGCTGCAGGGGGACGGTGAAGACCAGCAACATCTTTCAGGGCTGCCACCTTCCGTGTGGGACAAGGAGCCAGACGTGTGCCTTTTCGGAATCAGGCTCTGCCGAGGACGAGAGCCATGAGATGTTCCTCCTCTGGGCAAGCCCAGGTCCCAGATCCTGTTGTGCCTGTGAATAGGCTGCAGGGGGACGGTGAAGACCAGCAAGAGCTTTCAGGGCTGCCACCTTCCGTGTGGGACAAGGAGCCGGACGTGTGCCTTTTCGGAATCAGTCTCTGCCGAGGAAGAGATCCATTAGATGTTCCTCCTCTGGGCAAGCCCAGGTCCCAGATCCTGTTGTACCTGTGAATAGGCTGCAGGGGGACGGTGAAGACCAGCAACAGCTTTCAGGGCTGCCACCTTCCGTGTGGGACAAGGAGCCGGACGTGTGCCTTTTCGGAATCAGGCTCTACCGAGGACGAGAGCCATGAGATATTCCTCCTCGGGGCAAGCCCGGGTCCCAGATCCTGTTGTACCTGTGAATAGGCTGCAGGGGGACGGTGAAGACCAGCAACAGCTTTCAGGGCTGCCACCTTCCATGTGGGACAAGGAGCCGGACGTGTGCCTTTTCGGAATCAGGCTCTGCCGAGGACGAGAGCCATGAGATGTTCCTCCTCTGGGCATGCCCGGGTCCTGAATCCTGTTGTGCCTGTGAATAGGCTGCAGGGGGACGGTGAAGACCAGCAACAGCTTTCAGGGCTGCCACCTTCCGTGTGGGACAATGAGGCGGACGTGTTCCTTTTCGGAATCAGGCTCTGCCGAGGACGAGATCCATTAGATGTTCCTCCTCTGGGCATGCCCAGGTCCCAGATCCTGTTGTGCCTGTGAATAGGATGCAGGGGGACGGTGAAGACCAGCAACAGCTTTCAGTGCTGCCACCTTCCGTGTGGGACAAGGAGCCGGATGTGTGCCTTTTCGGAAAGAGGCTCTGCCGAGGACGAGAGCCATGAGATGTTCCTCCTCTGGGCATGCCCGGGTCCCAGATCCTGTTGTACCTGTGAATAGGCTGCAGGGGGACGGTGAAGACCAGCAACAGCTTTCAGGGCTGCCACCTTCCGTGTGGGACAAGGAGCCGGACGTGTGCCTTTTCGGAATCAGGCTCTGCCGAGGACGAGAGCCATGAGATGTTCCTCCTCTGGGCAAGCCCAGGTCCCAGATCCTGTTGTGCCTGTGAATAGGCTGCAGGGGGACGGTGAAGACCAGCAACAGCTTTCAGGGCTGCCACCTTCCGTGTGGGACAAGGAGCCGGACGTGTGCCTTTTCGGAATCAGGCTCTGCCGAGGACGAGAGCCATGAGATGTTCCTCCTCTGGGCATGCCCGGGTCCTGAATCCTGTTGTGCCTCTGAATAGGCTGCAGGGGGACGGTGAAGACCAGCAACAGCTTTCAGGGCTGCCACCTTCCGTGTGGGACAAGGAGCCGGACTTGTGCCCTTTCGGAATCAGGCTCTGCCGAGGACGAGAGCCATGAGATGTTCCTCCTCTGGGCATGCCCGGGTCCCAGATCCTGTTGTGCCTGTGAATAGGCTGCAGGGGGACGGTAAAGACCAGCAACAGCTTTCAGGGCTGCCACCTTCCGTGTGGGACAAGGAGCCGGACGTGTGCCTTTTCGGAATCAGGCTCTGCCGCGGACGAGAGCCATGAGATGTTCCTCCTCTCAGCAAGCCCAGGTCCCAGATCCTGTTGTACCTGTGAATAGGCTGCAGGGGGACGGTAAAGACCAGCAACAGCTTTCAGGGCTGCCACCTTCCGTGTGGGACAAGGAGCCGGACGTGTGCCTTTTCGGAATCAGGCTCTGCCGAGGAAGAGATCCATGAGATGTTCCTCCTCTGGGCATGCCCGGGTCCTGAATCCTGTTGTGCCTGTGAATAGGCTGCAGGGGGACGGTGAAGACCAGCAACAGCTTTCAGGGCTGCCACCTTCCGTGTGGGACAAGGAGCCAGACGTGTGCCTTTTCGGAATCAGGCTCTGCCGAGGATGACAGCCATGAGATGTTCCTCCTCTCAGCAAGCCCGGGTCCCAGATCCTGTTGTACCTGTGAATAGGCTGCAGGGGGACGGTGAAGACCAGCAACAGCTTTCAGGGCTGCCACCTTCCGTGTGGGACAAGGAGCCGGACATGTGCCTTTTCGGAATCAGGCTCTGCCGAGGACGAGAGCCATGAGATGTTCGTCCTCTGGGCAAGCCCGGGTCCCAGATCCTGTTGTACCTGTGAATAGGCTTCAGGGGGACGGTGAAGACCAGCAACAGCTTTCAGGGCTGCCACCTTCCGTGTGGGACAAGGAGCCGGACGTGTGCCTTTTCGGAATCAGGCTCTGCCGAGGACGAGAGCCATGAGATGTTCCTCCTCTGGGCATGCCCGGGTCCTGAATCCTGTTGTGCCTGTGAATAGGCTGCAGGGGGACGGTGAAGACCAGCAACAGCTTTCAGGGCTGCCACCTTCCGTGTGGGACAAGGAGCCGGACGTGTGCCTTTTCGGAATCAGGCTCTGCCGAGGACGAGAGCCATGAGATGTTCCTCCTCTGGGCAAGCCCGGGTCCCAGATCCTGTTGTACCTCTGAATAGGCTGCAGGGGGACGGTAAAGACCAGCAACAGCTTTCAGGGCTGCCACCTTCCGTGTGGGACAAGGAGCCGGACGTGTGCCTATTCGGAATCAGGCTCTGCCGCGGACGAGAGCCATGAGATGTTCCTCCTCTCAGCAAGCCCAGGTCCCAGATCCTGTTGTACCTGTGAATAGGCTGCAGGGGGACGGTAAAGACCAGCAACAGCTTTCAGGGCTGCCACCTTCCGTGTGGGACAAGGAGCCGGACGTGTGCCTTTTCGGAATCAGGCTCTGCCGAGGAAGAGATCCATGAGATGTTCCTCCTCTGGGCATGCCCGGGTCCCAGATCCTGTTGTGCCTGTGAATAGGCTGCAGGGGGACGGTGAAGACCAGCAACAGCTTTCAGGGCTGCCACCTTCCGTGTGGGACAAGGAGCCAGACGTGTGCCTTTTCGGAATCAGGCTCTGCCGAGGATGACAGCCATGAGATGTTCCTCCTCTCAGCAAGCCCGGGTCCCAGATCCTGTTGTACCTGTGAATAGGCTGCAGGGGGACGGTGAAGACCAGCAACAGCTTTCAGGGCTGCCACCTTCCGTGTGGGACAAGGAGCCGGACATGTGCCTTTTCGGAATCAGGCTCTGCCGAGGACGAGAGCCATGAGATGTTCCTCCTCTGGGCAAGCCCGGGTCCCAGATCCTGTTGTACCTGTGAATAGGCTTCAGGGGGACGGTGAAGACCAGCAACAGCTTTCAGGGCTGCCACCTTCCGTGTGGGACAAGGAGCCGGACGTGTGCCTTTTCGGAATCAGGCTCTGCCGAGGACGAGAGCCATGAGATGTTCCTCCTCTGGGCATGCCCGGGTCCTGAATCCTGTTGTGCCTGTGAATAGGCTGCAGGGGGACGGTGAAGACCAGCAACAGCTTTCAGGGCTGCCACCTTCCGTGTGGGACAAGGAGCCGGACGTGTGCCTTTTCGGAATCAGGCTCTGCCGAGGACGAGAGCCATGAGATGTTCCTCCTCTGGGCAAGCCCGGGTCCCAGATCCTGTTGTACCTCTGAATAGGCTGCAGGGGGACGGTAAAGACCAGCAACAGCTTTCAGGGCTGCCACCTTCCGTGTGGGACAAGGAGCCGGACGTGTGCCTATTCGGAATCAGGCTCTGCCGCGGACGAGAGCCATGAGATGTTCCTCCTCTCAGCAAGCCCAGGTCCCAGATCCTGTTGTACCTGTGAATAGGCTGCAGGGGGACGGTAAAGACCAGCAACAGCTTTCAGGGCTGCCACCTTCCGTGTGGGACAAGGAGCCGGACGTGTGCCTTTTCGGAATCAGGCTCTGCCGAGGACGAGAGCCATGAGATGTTCCTCCTCTGGGCATGCCCGGGTCCCAGATCCTGTTGTGCCTGTGAATAGGCTGCAGGGGGACGGTGAAGACCAGCAACAGCTTTCAGGGCTGCCACCTTCCGTGTGGGACAAGGAGCCAGACGTGTGCCTTTTCGGAATCAGGCTCTGCCGAGGATGACAGCCATGAGATGTTCCTCCTCTCAGCAAGCCCGGGTCCCAGATCCTGTTGTACCTGTGAATAGGCTGCAGGGGGACGGTGAAGACCAGCAACAGCTTTCAGGGCTGCCACCTTCCGTGTGGGACAAGGAGCCGGACGTGTGCCTTTTCGGAATCAGGCTCTGCCGAGGACGAGAGCCATGAGATGTTCCTCCTCTGGGCAAGCCCGGGTCCCAGATCCTGTTGTACCTGTGAATAGGCTGCAGGGGGACGGTGAAGACCAGCAACAGCTTTCAGGGCTGCCACCTTCCGTGTGGGACAAGGAGCCGGACGTGTGCCTTTTCGGAATCAGGCTCTGCCGAGGACGAGAGCCATGAGATGTTCCTCCTCTGGGCATGCCCGGGTCCTGAATCCTGTTGTGCCTGTGAATAGGCTGCAGGGGGACGGTGAAGACCAGCAACAGCTTTCAGGGCTGCCACCTTCCGTGTGGGACAAGGAGCCGGACGTGTGCCTTTTCGGAATCAGGCTCTGCCGAGGACGAGAGCCATGAGATGTTCCTCCTCTGGGCAAGCCCGGGTCCCAGATCCTGTTGTGCCTGTGAATAGGCTGCAGGGGGACGGTGAAGACCAGCAACAGCTTTCAGGGCTGCCACCTTCCGTGTGGGACAAGGAGCCGGACGTGTGCCTTTTCGGAAAGAGGCTCTGCCGAGGACGAGAGCCATGAGATGTTCCTCCTCTGGGCATGCCCGGGTCCCAGATCCTGTTGTGCCTGTGAATAGGCTGCAGGGGGACGGTGAAGACCAGCAACATCTTTCAGGGCTGCCACCTTCCGTGTGGGACAAGGAGCCGGACGTGTGCCTTTTCGGAATCAGGCTCTGCCGCGGACGAGAGCCATGAGATGTTCCTCCTCTTGGCAAGCCCAGGTCCCAGATCCTGTTGTACCTGTGAATAGGCTGCAGGGGGACGGTGAAGACCAGCAACAGCTTTCAGGGCTGCCAACTTCCGTGTGGGACAAGGAGCCGGACGTGTGCCTTTTCGGAATCAGGCTCTGCCGAGGACGAGAGCCATGAGATGTTCCTCCTCTGGGCATGCCCGGGTCCTGAATCCTGTTGTGCCTCTGAATAGGCTGCAGGGGGACGGTGAAGACCAGCAACAGCTTTCAGGGCTGCCACCTTCCGTGTGGGACAAGGAGCCGGACGTGTGCCTTTTCGGAATCAGGCTCTGCCGAGGACGAGAGCCATGAGATGTTCCTCCTCTGGGCAAGCCCGGGTCCCAGATCCTGTTGTGCCTGTGAATAGGCTGCAGGGGGACGGTGAAGACCAGCAACAGCTTTCAGGGCTGCCACCTTCCGTGTGGGACAAGGAGCCAGACGTGTGCCTTTTCGGAATCAGGCTCTGCCGAGGACGAGAGCCATGAGATGTTCCTCCTCTGGGCATGCCCAGGTCCCGAATCCTGTTTTGCCTGTGAATAGGCTGCAGGGGGACGGTGAAGACCAGCAACAGCTTTCAGGGCTGCCACCTTCCTTGTGGGACAAGGAGCCGGACGTGTGCCTTTTCGGAATCAGGCTCTGCCGAGGACGAGATCCATGAGATGTTCCTCCTCTGGGCATGCCCGGGTCCCAGATCCTGTTGTGCCTGTGAATAGGCTGCAGGGGGACGGTGAAGACCAGCAACATATTTCAGGGCTGCCACCTTCCGTGTGGGACAAGGAGCCGAATGTGTGCCTTTTCGGAAAGAGGCTCTGCCGAGGACGAGATCCATAAGATGTTCCTCCTCTGGGCAAGCCCAGGTCCCAGATCCTGTTGTGCCTGTGAATAGGCTGCAGGGGGACGGTGAAGACCAGCAACAGCTTTCAGGGCTGCCACCTTCCGTGTGGGACAAGGAGCCGGACGTGTGCCTTTTCGGAATCAGGCTCTGCCGAGGATGACAGCCATGAGATGTTCCTCCTCTCAGCAAGCCCGGGTCCCAGATCCTGTTGTACCTGTGAATAGGCTGCAGGGGGACGGTGAAGACCAGCAACAGCTTTCAGGGCTGCCACCTTCCGTGTGGGACAAGGAGCCGGACGTGTGCCTTTTCGGAATCAGGCTCTGCCGAGGACGAGAGCCATGAGATGTTCCTCCTCTGGGCAAGCCCGGGTCCCAGATCCTGTTGTACCTGTGAATAGGCTGCAGGGGGACGGTGAAGACCAGCAACAGCTTTCAGGGCTGCCACCTTCCGTGTGGGACAAGGAGCCGGACGTGTGCCTTTTCGGAATCAGGCTCTGCCGAGGACGAGAGCCATGAGATGTTCCTCCTCTGGGCAAGCCCGGGTCCCAGATCCTGTTGTACCTGTGAATAGGCTGCAGGGGGACGGTGAAGACCAGCAACAGCTTTCAGGGCTGCCACCTTCCGTGTGGGACAAGGAGCCGGACGTGTGCCTTTTCGGAATCAGGCTCTGCCGAGGACGAGAGCCATGAGATGTTCCTCCTCTGGGCATGCCCGGGTCCTGAATCCTGTTGTGCCTGTGAATAGGCTGCAGGGGGACGGTGAAGACCAGCAACAGCTTTCAGGGCTGCCACCTTCCGTGTGGGACAAGGAGCCGGACGTGTGCCTTTTCGGAATCAGGCTCTGCCGAGGACGAGAGCCATGAGATGTTCCTCCTCTGGGCAAGCCCGGGTCCCAGATCCTGTTGTGCCTGTGAATAGGCTGCAGGGGGACGGTGAAGACCAGCAACAGCTTTCAGGGCTGCCACCTTCCGTGTGGGACAAGGAGCCGGACGTGTGCCTTTTCGGAAAGAGGCTCTGCCGAGGACGAGAGCCATGAGATGTTCCTCCTCTGGGCATGCCCGGGTCCCAGATCCTGTTGTGCCTGTGAATAGGCTGCAGGGGGACGGTGAAGACCAGCAACATCTTTCAGGGCTGCCACCTTCCGTGTGGGACAAGGAGCCGGACGTGTGCCTTTTCGGAATCAGGCTCTGCCGCGGACGAGAGCCATGAGATGTTCCTCCTCTTGGCAAGCCCAGGTCCCAGATCCTGTTGTACCTGTGAATAGGCTGCAGGGGGACGGTGAAGACCAGCAACAGCTTTCAGGGCTGCCAACTTCCGTGTGGGACAAGGAGCCGGACGTGTGCCTTTTCGGAATCAGGCTCTGCCGAGGACGAGAGCCATGAGATGTTCCTCCTCTGGGCATGCCCGGGTCCTGAATCCTGTTGTGCCTCTGAATAGGCTGCAGGGGGACGGTGAAGACCAGCAACAGCTTTCAGGGCTGCCACCTTCCGTGTGGGACAAGGAGCCGGACGTGTGCCTTTTCGGAATCAGGCTCTGCCGAGGACGAGAGCCATGAGATGTTCCTCCTCTGGGCAAGCCCGGGTCCCAGATCCTGTTGTGCCTGTGAATAGGCTGCAGGGGGACGGTGAAGACCAGCAACAGCTTTCAGGGCTGCCACCTTCCGTGTGGGACAAGGAGCCAGACGTGTGCCTTTTCGGAATCAGGCTCTGCCGAGGACGAGAGCCATGAGATGTTCCTCCTCTGGGCATGCCCAGGTCCCGAATCCTGTTTTGCCTGTGAATAGGCTGCAGGGGGACGGTGAAGACCAGCAACAGCTTTCAGGGCTGCCACCTTCCTTGTGGGACAAGGAGCCGGACGTGTGCCTTTTCGGAATCAGGCTCTGCCGAGGACGAGATCCATGAGATGTTCCTCCTCTGGGCATGCCCGGGTCCCAGATCCTGTTGTGCCTGTGAATAGGCTGCAGGGGGACGGTGAAGACCAGCAACATATTTCAGGGCTGCCACCTTCCGTGTGGGACAAGGAGCCGAATGTGTGCCTTTTCGGAAAGAGGCTCTGCCGAGGACGAGATCCATAAGATGTTCCTCCTCTGGGCAAGCCCAGGTCCCAGATCCTGTTGTGCCTGTGAATAGGCTGCAGGGGGACGGTGAAGACCAGCAACAGCTTTCAGGGCTGCCACCTTCCGTGTGGGACAAGGAGCCGGACGTGTGCCTTTTCGGAATCAGGCTCTGCCGCGGACGAGAGCCATGAGATGTTCCTCCTCTCAGCAAGCCCAGGTCCCAGATCCTGTTGTACCTGTGAATAGGCTGCAGGGGGACGGTAAAGACCAGCAACAGCTTTCAGGGCTGCCACCTTCCGTGTGGGACAAGGAGCCGGACGTGTGCCTTTTCGGAATCAGGCTCTGCCGAGGAAGAGATCCATGAGATGTTCCTCCTCTGGGCATGCCCGGGTCCTGAATCCTGTTGTGCCTGTGAATAGGCTGCAGGGGGACGGTGAAGACCAGCAACAGCTTTCAGGGCTGCCACCTTCCGTGTGGGACAATGAGCCAGACGTGTGCCTTTTCGGAATCAGGCTCTGCCGAGGACGAGAGCCATGAGATGTACCTCCTCTGGGCAAGCCCGGGTCCCAGATCCTGTTGTGCCTGTGAATAGGCTGCAGGGGGACGGTGAAGACCAGCAACAGCTTTCAGGGCTGCCACCTTCCGTGTGGGACAAGGAGCCGGACGTGTGCCTTTTCGGAATCAGGCTCTGCCGAGGATGACAGCCATGAGATGTTCCTCCTCTCAGCAAGCCCGGGTCCCAGATCCTGTTGTACCTGTGAATAGGCTGCAGGGGGACGGTGAAGACCAGCAACAGCTTTCAGGGCTGCCACCTTCCGTGTGGGACAAGGAGCCGGACATGTGCCTTTTCGGAATCAGGCTCTGCCGAGGACGAGAGCCATGAGATGTTCCTCCTCTGGGCAAGCCCGGGTCCCAGATCCTGTTGTACCTGTGAATAGGCTTCAGGGGGACGGTGAAGACCAGCAACAGCTTTCAGGGCTGCCACCTTCCGTGTGGGACAAGGAGCCGGACGTGTGCCTTTTCGGAATCAGGCTCTGCCGAGGACGAGAGCCATGAGATGTTCCTCCTCTGGGCATGCCCGGGTCCTGAATCCTGTTGTGCCTGTGAATAGGCTGCAGGGGGACGGTGAAGACCAGCAACAGCTTTCAGGGCTGCCACCTTCCGTGTGGGACAAGGAGCCGGACGTGTGCCTTTTCGGAATCAGGCTCTGCCGAGGACGAGAGCCATGAGATGTTCCTCCTCTGGGCAAGCCCGGGTCCCAGATCCTGTTGTGCCTGTGAATAGGCTGCAGGGGGACGGTGAAGACCAGCAACAGCTTTCAGGGCTGCCACCTTCCGTGTGGGACAAGGAGCCGGACATGTGCCTTTTCGGAATCAGGCTCTGCCGAGGACGAGAGCCATGAGATGTTCCTCCTCTGGGCAAGCCCGGGTCCCAGATCCTGTTGTACCTGTGAATAGGCTGCAGGGGGACGGTGAAGACCAGCAACAGCTTTCAGGGCTGCCACCTTCCGTGTGGGACAAGGAGCCGGACGTGTGCCTTTTCGGAATCAGGCTCTGCCGAGGACGAGAGCCATGAGATGTTCCTCCTCTGGGCATGCCCGGGTCCTGAATCCTGTTGTGCCTGTGAATAGGCTGCAGGGGGACGGTGAAGACCAGCAACAGCTTTCAGGGCTGCCACCTTCCGTGTGGGACAAGGAGCCGGACGTGTGCCTTTTCGGAATCAGGCTCTGCCGAGGACGAGAGCCATGAGATGTTCCTCCTCTGGGCAAGCCCGGGTCCCAGATCCTGTTGTGCCTGTGAATAGGCTGCAGGGGGACGGTGAAGACCAGCAACAGCTTTCAGGGCTGCCACCTTCCGTGTGGGACAAGGAGCCGGACGTGTGCCTTTTCGGAAAGAGGCTCTGCCGAGGACGAGAGCCATGAGATGTTCCTCTTCTGGGCATGCCCGGGTCCCAGATCCTGTTGTGCCTGTGAATAGGCTGCAGGGGGACGGTGAAGACCAGCAACATCTTTCAGGGCTGCCACCTTCCGTGTGGGACAAGGAGCCTGACGTGTGCCTATTCGGAATCAGGCTCTGCCGCGGACGAGAGCCATGAGATGTTCCTCCTCTTGGCAAGCCCAGGTCCCAGATCCTGTTGTACCTGTGAATAGGCTGCAGGGGGACGGTGAAGACCAGCAACAGCTTTCAGGGCTGCCAACTTCCGTGTGGGACAAGGAGCCGGACGTGTGCCTTTTCGGAATCAGGCTCTGCCGAGGACGAGAGCCATGAGATGTTCCTCCTCTGGGCATGCCCGGGTCCTGAATCCTGTTGTGCCTCTGAATAGGCTGCAGGGGGACGGTGAAGACCAGCAACAGCTTTCAGGGCTGCCACCTTCCGTGTGGGACAAGGAGCCGGACGTGTGCCTTTTCGGAATCAGGCTCTGCCGAGGACGAGAGCCATGAGATGTTCCTCCTCTGGGCAAGCCCGGGTCCCAGATCCTGTTGTGCCTGTGAATAGGCTGCAGGGGGACGGTGAAGACCAGCAACAGCTTTCAGGGCTGCCACCTTCCGTGTGGGACAAGGATCCGGACGTGTGCCTTTTCGGAATCAGGCTCTGCCGAGGACGAGAGCCATGAGATGTTCCTCCTCTGGGCATGCCCAGGTCCCGAATCCTGTTTTGCCTGTGAATAGGCTGCAGGGGGACGGTGAAGACCAGCAACAGCTTTCAAGGCTGCCACCTTCCTTGTGGGACAAGGAGCCGGACGTGTGCCTTTTCGGAATCAGGCTCTGCCGAGGACGAGATCCATGAGATGTTCCTCTTCTGGGCATGCCCGGGTCCCAGATCCTGTTGTGCCTGTGAATAGGCTGCAGGGGGACGGTGAAGACCAGCAACATATTTCAGGGCTGCCACCTTCCGTGTGGGACAAGGAGCCGAATGTGTGCCTTTTCGGAAAGAGGCTCTGCCGAGGACGAGATCCATAAGATGTTCCTCCTCTGGGCAAGCCCAGGTCCCAGATCCTGTTGTGCCTGTGAATAGGCTGCAGGGGGACAGTGAAGACCAGCAACAGCTTTCAGGGCTGCCACCTTCCGTGTGGGACAAGGAGCCGGACGTGTGCCTTTTCGGAATCAGGCTCTACCAAGGACGAGAGCCATGAGATGTTCCTCCTCTGGGCAAGCCCGGGTCCCAGATCCTGTTGTACCTGTGAATAGGCTGCAGGGGGACGGTGAAGACCAGCAACATCTTTCAGGGCTGCCACCTTCCGTGTGGGACAAGGAGCCGGACGTGTGCCTTTTCGGAATCAGGCTCTGCCGAGGACGAGAGCCATGAGATGTTCCTCCTCTGGGCATGCCCGGGTCCTGAATCCTGTTGTGCCTGTGAATAGGCTGCAGGGGGACGGTGAAGACCAGCAACATATTTCAGGGCTGCCAACTTCCGTGTGGGACAAGGAGCCGGACGTGTGCCTATTCGGAATCAGGCTCTGCCGAGGACGAGATCCATAAGATGTTCCTCCTCTGTGCAAGCCCAGGTCCCAGATCCTGTTGTGCCTGTGAATAGGCTGCAGGGGGACGGTGAAGACCAGCAACAGCTTTCAGGGCTGCCACCTTCCGTGTGGGACAAGGAGCCGGACGTGTGCCTTTTCGGAATCAGGCTCTACCGAGGACGAGAGCCATGAGATGTTCCTCCTCTGGGCAAGCCCGGGTCCCAGATCCTGTTGTACCTGTGAATAGGCTGCAGGGGGACGGTGAAGACCAGCAACATCTTTCAGGGCTGCCACCTTCCGTGTGGGACAAGGAGCCGGACGTGTGCCTTTTCGGAATCAGGCTCTGCCGAGGACGAGAGCCATGAGATGTTCCTCCTCTGGGCATGCCCGGGTCCCAGATCCTGTTATGCCTGTGAATAGGCTGCAGGGGGACGGTGAAGACCAGCAACATCTTTCAGGGCTGCCACCTTCCGTGTGGGACAAGGAGCCGGACGTGTGCCTTTTCGGAATCAGGCTCTGCCGAGGAAGAGAGCCATGAGATGTTCCTCCTCTGGGCAAGCCCGGGTCCCAGATCCTGTTGTGCCTGTGAATAGGCTGCAGGGGGACGGTGAAGACCAGCAACAGCTTTCAGGGCTGCCACCTTCCGTGTGGGACAAGGAGCCGGACGTGTGTTTTTTCGGAATCAGGCTCTGCCGAGGACGAGAGCCATGAGATGTTCCTCCTCTCAGCAAGCACGGGTCCCAGATCCTATTGTACCTGTGAATAGGCTGCAGGGGGACGGTGAAGACCAGCAACAGCTTTCAGGGCTGCCACCTTCCGTGTGGGACAAGGAGCCGGACGTGTGCCTTTTTGGAATCAGGCTCTGCCGAGGAAGATATCCATGAGATGTTCCTCCTCTGGGCATGCCCAGGTCCCGAATCCTGTTGTGCCTGTGAATAGGATGCAGGGGGATGGTGAAGACCAGCAACAGCTTTCAGGGCTGCCACCTTCCGTGTGGGACAAGGAGCCGGACGTGTGCCTTTTCGGAATGAGGCTCTGCCGAGGACGAGAGCCATGAGATGTTCCTCATCTGGGCAAGCCCGGGGCCCAGATCCTGTTGTGCCTGTGAATAGGCTGCAGGGGGACGGTGAAGACCAGCAACATCTTTCAGGGCTGCCACCTTCCGTGTGGGACAAGGAGCCGGACGTGTGCCTTTTCGGAATCAAGCTCTGCCGAGGACGAGAGCCATGAGATGTTCCTCCTCTGGGCATGCCCGGGTCCCAGATCCTGTTGTGCCTGATAATAGGCTGCAGGGGGACGGTAAAGACCAGCAACAGCTTTCAGGGCTGCCACCTTCCGTGTGGGACAAGGAGCCGGACGTGTGCCTTTTCGGAAAGAGTCTCTGCCGAGGACGAGAGCCATGAGATGTTCCTCCTCTGGGCAAGCCCGGGTCCCAGATCCTGTTGTACCTGTGAATAGGCTGCAGGGGGACGGTGAAGACCAGCAACAGCTTTCAGGGCTGCCACCTTCCGTGTGGGACAAGGAGCCGGACGTGTGCCTTTTCGGAATCAGGCTCTGCCGAGGACGAGAGCCATGAGATGTTCCTCCTCTGGGCAAGCCCGGGTCCCAGATCCTGTTGTACCTGTGAATAGGCTGCAGGGGGATGGTGAAGACCAGCAACAGCTTTCAGGGCTGCCACCTTCCGTGTGGGACAAGGATCCGGACGTGTGCCTTTTCAGAATCAGGCTCTGCCGAGGACGAGAGCCATGAGATGTTCCTCCTCTGGGCATGCCCGGGTCCTGAATCCTGTTGTGCCTGTGAATAGGCTGCAGGGGGACGGTGAAGACCAGCAACAGCTTTCAGGGCTGCCACCTTCCTTGTGGGACAAGGAGCCGGACGTGTGCCTTTTCAGAATCAGGCTCTGCCGATGACGAGAGCCATGAGATGTTCCTCCTCTGGGCATGCCCAGGTCCCAGATCCTGTTGTGCCTGTGAATAGGCTGCAGGGGGACGGTGAAGACCAGCAACAGCTTTCAGGGCTGCCACCTTCCTTGTGGGACAAGGAGCCGGACGTGTGCCTTTTCGGAATCAGGCTCTGCCGAGGACGAGATCCATGAGATGTTCCTCCTCTGGGCATGCCCGGGTCCCAGATCCTGTTGTGCCTGTGAATAGGCTGCAGGGGGACGGTGAAGACCAGCAACATATTTCAGGGCTGCCAACTTCCGTGTCGGACAAGGAGCCGGACGTGTGCCTTTTCGGAATCAGGCTCTACCGAGGACGAGAGCCATGAGATGTTCCTCCTCTGGGCAAGCCCGGGTCCCAGATCCTGTTGTACCTGTGAATAGGCTGCAGGGGGACGGTGAAGACCAGCAACATCTTTCAGGGCTGCCACCTTCCGTGTGGGACAAGGAGCCGGACGTGTGCCTTTTCGGAATCAGGCTCTGCCGAGGACGAGAGCCATGAGATGTTCCTCCTCTGGGCATGCCCGGGTCCCAGATCCTGTTGTGCCTGTGAATAGGCTGCAGGGGGATGGTGAAGACCAGGAACAGCTTTCAGGGCTGCCACCTTCCGTGTGGGACAAGGAGCCGGACGTGTGCCTTTTCGGAAAGAGGCTCTGCCGAGGACGAGAGCCATGAGATGTTCCTCCTCTGGGCAAGCCCGGGTCCCAGATCCTGTTGTACCTGTGAATAGGCTGCAGGGGGACGGTGAAGACCAGCAACAGCTTTCAGGGCTGCCACCTTCCGTGTGGGACAAGGAGCCGGACGTGTGCCTTTTCGGAATCAGGCTCTGCCGAGGACGAGAGCCATAAGATGTTCCTCCTCTGGGCAAGCCCGGGTCCCAGATCCTGTTGTACCTGTGAATAGGCTGCAGGGGGATGGTGAAGACCAGCAACAGCTTTCAGGGCTGCCACCTTCCGTGTGGGACAAGGATCCGGACGTGTGCCTTTTCAGAATCAGGCTCTGCCGAGGACGAGAGCCATGAGATGTTCCTTCTCTGGGCATGCCCGGGTCCTGAATCCTGTTGTGCCTGTGAATAGGCTACAGGGGGACGGTGAAGACCAGCAACAGCTTTCAGGGCTGCCACCTTCCGTGTGGGACAAGGAGCCGGACGTGTGCCTTTTCAGAATCAGGCTCTGCCGAGGACGAGAGCCATGAGATGTTCCTCCTCTGGGCAAGCCCAGGTCCCAGATCCTGTTGTGCCTGTGAATAGGCTGCAGGGGGACGGTGAAGACCAGCAACAGCTTTCAGGGCTGCCACCTTCCGTGTGGGACAAGGAGCCGGACGTGTGCCTTTTCGGAATCAGTCTCTGCCGAGGAAGAGATCCATTAGATGTTCCTCCTCTGGGCAAGCCCAGGTCCCAGATCCTGTTGTGCCTGTGAATAGGCTGCAGGGGGACGGTGAAGACCAGCAACAGCTTTCAGGGCTGCCACCTTCCGTGTGGGACAAGGAGCCGGACGTATGCCTTTTCGGAATCAGGCTCTGCCGAGGACGAGAGCCATGAGATGTTCCTCCTCTGGGCAAGCCCGGGTCCCAGATCCTGTTGTGCCTGTGAATAGGCTGCAGGGGGACGGTGAAGACCAGCAACAGCTTTCAGGGCTGCCACCTTCCGTGTGGGACAAGGAGCCGGACGTGTGCCTTTTCGGAATCAGGCTCTGCCGAGGACGAGAGCCATGAGATGTTCCTCCTCTGGGCATGCCCGGGTCCTGAATCCTGTTGTGCCTCTGAATAGGCTGCAGGGGGACGGTGAAGACCAGCAACAGCTTTCAGGGCTGCCACCTTCCGTGTGGGACAAGGAGCCGGACGTGTGCCTTTTCGGAAAGAGGCTCTGCCGAGGACGAGATCCATTAGATGTTCCTCCTCTGGGCATGCCCGGGTCCCATATCCTGTTGTGCCTGTGAATAGGCTGCAGGGGGACGGTGAAGACCAGCAACAGCTTTCAGGGCTGCCAACTTCCGTGTGGGACAAGGAGCCGGACGTGTGCCTTTTCGGAATGAGGCTCTGCCGAAGACGAGAGCCATGAGATGTTCCTCCTCTGGGCATGCCCGGGTCCCAGATCCTGTTGTGCCTGTGAATAGGCTGCAGGGGGACGGTGAAGACCAGCAACAGCTTTCAGGGCTGCCAACTTCCGTGTGGGACAAGGAGCCGGACGTGTGCCTTTTCGGAATGAGGCTCTGCCGAAGACGAGAGCCATGAGATGTTCCTCCTCTGGGCATGCCCGGGTCCCAGATCCTGTTGTACCTGTGAATAGGCTGCAGGGGGACGGTGAAGACCAGCAACAGCTTTCAGGGCTGCCACCTTCCGTGTGGGACAAGGAGCCGGACGTGTGCCTTTTCGGAATCAGGCTCTGCCGAGGACGAGAGCCATGAGATGTTCCTCCTCTGGGCAAGCGCAGGTCCCAGATCCTGTTGTGCCTGTGAATAGGCTGCAGGGGGACGGTGAAGACCAGCAACAGCTTTCAGGGCTGCCACCTTCCGTGTGGGACAAGGAGCCGGACGTGTGCCTTTTCGGAATCAGGCTCTGCCGAGGACGAGAGCCATGAGATGTTCCTCCTCTGGACATGCCCGGGTCCCAGATCCTGTTGTGCCTGTGAATAGGCTGCAGGGGGATGGTGAAGACCAGCAACATCTTTCAGGGCTGCCACCTTCCGTGTGGGACAAGGAGCCGGACGTGTGCCTTTTCGGAATCAGGCTCTGCCGAGGACGAGAGCCATGAGATGTTCCTCCTCTGGGCATGCCCGGGTCCCAGATCCTGTTGTGCCTGTGAATAGGCTGCAGGGGGACGGTGAAGACCAGCAACATATTTCAGGGCTGCCAACTTCCGTGTGGGACAAGGAGCCGGACGTGTGCCTATTCGGAATCAGGCTCTGCCGATGACGAGATCCATGAGATGTTCCTCCTCTGGGCAAGCCCGGGTCCCAGATCCTGTTGTGCCTGTGAATAGGCTGCAGGGGGACGGTGAAGACCAGCAACAGCTTTCAGGGCTGCCACCTTCCGTGTGGGACAAGGAGCCGGACGTGTGCCTTTTCGGAATCAGGCTCTACCGAGGACGAGATCCATTAGATGTTCCTCCTCTGGGCAAGCCCGGGTCCCAGATCCTGTTGTACCTGTGAATAGGCTGCAGGGGGACGGTGAAGACCAGCAACATCTTTCAGGGCTGCCACCTTCCGTGTGGGACAAGGAGCCGGACGTGTGCCTTTTCGGAATCAGGCTCTGCCGAGGACGAGAGCCATGAGATGTTCCTCCTCTGGGCATGCCCGGGTCCCAGATCCTGTTGTGCCTGTGAATAGGCTGCAGGGGGACGGTGAAGACCAGCAACATCTTTCAGGGCTGCCACCTTCCGTGTGGGACAAGGAGCCGGACGTGTGCCTTTTCGGAATCAGGCTCTGCCGAGGAAGAGATCCATGAGATATTCCTCCTCTGGGCATGCCCAGGTCCCGAATCCTGTTGTGCCTGTGAATAGGATGCAGGGGGATGGTGAAGACCAGCAACAGCTTTCAGGGCTGCCACCTTCCGTGTGGGACAAGGAGCCGGACGTGTGCCTTTTCGGAATGAGGCTCTGCCGAGGACGAGAGCCATGAGATGTTCCTCATCTGGGCAAGCCCGGGTCCCAGATCCTGTTGTGCCTGTGAATAGGCTGCAGGGGGACGGTGAAGACCAGCAACATCTTTCAGGGCTGCCACCTTCCGTGTGGGACAAGGAGCCTGACGTGTGCCTTTTCGGAATCAAGCTCTGCCGAGGACGAGAGCCATGAGATGTTCCTCCTCTGGGCATGCCCGGGTCCCAGATCCTGTTGTGCCTGTGAATAGGCTGCAGGGGGACGGTAAAGACCAGCAACAGCTTTCAGGGCTGCCACCTTCCGTGTGGGACAAGGAGCCGGACGTGTGCCTTTTCGGAAAGAGGCTCTGCCGAGGACGAGAGCCATGAGATGTTCCTCCTCTGGGCAAGCCCGGGTCCCAGATCCTGTTGTACCTGTGAATAGGCTGCAGGGGGACGGTGAAGACCAGCAACAGCTTTCAGGGCTGCCACCTTCCGTGTGGGACAAGGAGCCGGACGTGTGCCTTTTCGGAATCAGGCTCTGCCGAGGACGAGAGCCATGAGATGTTCCTCCTCTGGGCAAGCCCGGGTCCCAGATCCTGTTGTACCTGTGAATAGGCTGCAGGGGGATGGTGAAGACCAGCAACAGCTTTCAGGGCTGCCACCTTCCGTGTGGGACAAGGATCCGGACGTGTGCCTTTTCAGAATCAGGCTCTGCCGAGGACGAGAGCCATGAGATGTTCCTCCTCTGGGCATGCCCGGGTCCTGAATCCTGTTGTGCCTGTGAATAGGCTGCAGGGGGACGGTGAAGACCAGCAACAGCTTTCAGGGCTGCCACCTTCCGTGTGGGACAAGGAGCCGGACGTGTGCCTTTTCAGAATCAGGCTCTGCCGAGGACGAGAGCCATGAGATGTTCCTCCTCTGGGCAAGCCCAGGTCCCAGATCCTGTTGTGCCTGTGAATAGGCTGCAGGGGGACGGTGAAGACCAGCAACAGCTTTCAGGGCTGCCACCTTCCGTGTGGGACAAGGATCCGGACGTGTGCCTTTTCAGAATCAGGCTCTGCCGAGGACGAGAGCCATGAGATGTTCCTCCTCTGGGCATGCCCGGGTCCTGAATCCTGTTGTGCCTGTGAATAGGCTGCAGGGGGACGGTGAAGACCAGCAACAGCTTTCAGGGCTGCCACCTTCCGTGTGGGACAAGGAGCCGGACGTGTGCCTTTTCAGAATCAGGCTCTGCCGAGGACGAGAGCCATGAGATGTTCCTCCTCTGGGCAAGCCCAGGTCCCAGATCCTGTTGTGCCTGTGAATAGGCTGCAGGGGGACGGTGAAGACCAGCAACAGCTTTCAGGGCTGCCACCTTCCGTGTGGGACAAGGAGCCGGACATGTGCCTTTTCGGAATCAGGCTCTGCCGAGGACGAGAGCCATGAGATGTTCCTCCTCTGGGCATGCCCAGGTCCCGAATCCTGTTTTGCCTGTGAATAGGCTGCAGGGGGACGGTGAAGACCAGCAACAGCTTTCAGGGCTGCCACCTTCCGTGTGGGACAAGGAGCCGGACATGTGCCTTTTCGGAATCAGGCTCTGCCGAGGACGAGAGCCATGAGATGTTCCTCCTCTGGGCAAGCGCAGGTCCCAGATCCTGTTGTGCCTGTGAATAGGCTGCAGGGGGACGGTGAAGACCAGCAACAGCTTTCAGGGCTGCCACCTTCCGTGTGGGACAAGGAGCCGGACGTGTGCCTTTTCGGAATCAGGCTCTGCCGAGGACGAGAGCCATGAGATGTTCCTCCTCTGGACATGCCCGGGTCCCAGATCCTGTTGTGCCTGTGAATAGGCTGCAGGGGGACGGTGAAGACCAGCAACATCTTTCAGGGCTGCCACCTTCCGTGTGGGACAAGGAGCCGGACGTGTGCCTTTTCGGAATCAGGCTCTGCCGAGGACGAGAGCCATGAGATGTTCCTCCTCTGGGCATGCCCGGGTCCCAGATCCTGTTGTGCCTGTGAATAGGCTGCAGGGGGACGGTGAAGACCAGCAACATATTTCAGGGCTGCCAACTTCCGTGTGGGACAAGGAGCCGGACGTGTGCCTATTCGGAATCAGGCTCTGCCGATGACGAGATCCATGAGATGTTCCTCCTCTGGGCAAGCCCGGGTCCCAGATCCTGTTGTGCCTGTGAATAGGCTGCAGGGGGACGGTGAAGACCAGCAACAGCTTTCAGGGCTGCCACCTTCCGTGTGGGACAAGGAGCCGGACGTGTGCCTTTTCGGAATCAGGCTCTACCGAGGACGAGAGCCATGAGATGTTCCTCCTCTGGGCAAGCCCGGGTCCCAGATCCTGTTGTACCTGTGAATAGGCTGCAGGGGGACGGTGAAGACCAGCAACATCTTTCAGGGCTGCCACCTTCCGTGTGGGACAAGGAGCCGGACGTGTGCCTTTTCGGAATCAGGCTCTGCCGAGGACGAGAGCCATGAGATGTTCCTCCTCTGGGCATGCCCGGGTCCCAGATCCTGTTGTGCCTGTGAATAGGCTGCAGGGGGACGGTGAAGACCAGCAACATCTTTCAGGGCTGCCACCTTCCGTGTGGGACAAGGAGCCGGACGTGTGCCTTTTCGGAATCAGGCTCTGCCGAGGAAGAGATCCATGAGATATTCCTCCTCTGGGCATGCCCAGGTCCCGAATCCTGTTGTGCCTGTGAATAGGATGCAGGGGGATGGTGAAGACCAGCAACAGCTTTCAGGGCTGCCACCTTCCGTGTGGGACAAGGAGCCGGACGTGTGCCTTTTCGGAATGAGGCTCTGCCGAGGACGAGAGCCATGAGATGTTCCTCATCTGGGCAAGCCCGGGTCCCAGATCCTGTTGTGCCTGTGAATAGGCTGCAGGGGGACGGTGAAGACCAGCAACATCTTTCAGGGCTGCCACCTTCCGTGTGGGACAAGGAGCCTGACGTGTGCCTTTTCGGAATCAAGCTCTGCCGAGGACGAGAGCCATGAGATGTTCCTCCTCTGGGCATGCCCGGGTCCCAGATCCTGTTGTGCCTGTGAATAGGCTGCAGGGGGACGGTAAAGACCAGCAACAGCTTTCAGGGCTGCCACCTTCCGTGTGGGACAAGGAGCCGGACGTGTGCCTTTTCGGAAAGAGGCTCTGCCGAGGACGAGAGCCATGAGATGTTCCTCCTCTGGGCAAGCCCGGGTCCCAGATCCTGTTGTACCTGTGAATAGGCTGCAGGGGGACGGTGAAGACCAGCAACAGCTTTCAGGGCTGCCACCTTCCGTGTGGGACAAGGAGCCGGACGTGTGCCTTTTCGGAATCAGGCTCTGCCGAGGACGAGAGCCATGAGATGTTCCTCCTCTGGGCAAGCCCGGGTCCCAGATCCTGTTGTACCTGTGAATAGGCTGCAGGGGGATGGTGAAGACCAGCAACAGCTTTCAGGGCTGCCACCTTCCGTGTGGGACAAGGATCCGGACGTGTGCCTTTTCAGAATCAGGCTCTGCCGAGGACGAGAGCCATGAGATGTTCCTCCTCTGGGCATGCCCGGGTCCTGAATCCTGTTGTGCCTGTGAATAGGCTGCAGGGGGACGGTGAAGACCAGCAACAGCTTTCAGGGCTGCCACCTTCCGTGTGGGACAAGGAGCCGGACGTGTGCCTTTTCAAAATCAGGCTCTGCCGAGGACGAGAGCCATGAGATGTTCCTCCTCTTGGCAAGCCCAGGTCCCAGATCCTGTTGTGCCTGTGAATAGGCTGCAGGGGGACGGTGAAGACCAGCAACAGCTTTCAGGGCTGCCACCTTCCGTGTGGGACAAGGAGCCGGACATGTGCCTTTTCGGAATCAGGCTCTGCCGAGGACGAGAGCCATGAGATGTTCCTCCTCTGGGCATGCCCAGGTCCCGAATCCTGTTTTGCCTGTGAATAGGCTGCAGGGGGACGGTGAAGACCAGCAACAGCTTTCAGGGCTGCCACCTTCCTTGTGGGACAAGGAGCCGGACGTGTGCCTTTTCGGAATCAGGCTCTGCCGAGGACGAGATCCATGAGATGTTCCTCCTCTGGGCATGCCCGGGTCCCAGATCCTGTTGTGCCTGTGAATAGGCTGCAGGGGGACGGTGAAGACCAGCAACATCTTTCAGGGCTGCCACCTTCCGTGTGGGACAAGGAGCCGGACGTGTGCCTTTTCGGAATCAGGCTCTGCCGAGGACGAGAGCCATGAGATGTTCCTCCTCTGGGCATGCCCGGGTCCTGTATCCTGTTGTGCCTGTGAATAGGCTGCAGGGGGACGGTGAAGACCAGCAACAGCTTTCAGGGCTGCCAACTTCCGTGTGGGACAAGGAGCCGGACGTGTGCCTTTTCGGAAACAGGCTCTGCCGAGGACGAGAGCCATGAGATGTTCCTCCTCTGGGCATGCCCGGGTCCCAGATCCTGTTGTACCTGTGAATAGGCTGCAGGGGGACGGTGAAGACCAGCAACAGCTTTCAGGGCTGCCACCTTCCGTGTGGGACAAGGAGCCGGACGTGTGCCTTTTCGGAATCAGGCTCTGCCGAGGACGAGAGCCATAAGATGTTCCTCCTCTGGGCAAGCCCGGGTCCCAGATCCTGTTGTACCTGTGAATAGGCTGCAGGGGGATGGTGAAGACCAGCAACAGCTTTCAGGGCTGCCACCTTCCGTGTGGGACAAGGATCCGGACGTGTGCCTTTTCAGAATCAGGCTCTGCCGAGGACGAGAGCCATGAGATGTTCCTTCTCTGGGCATGCCCGGGTCCTGAATCCTGTTGTGCCTGTGAATAGGCTACAGGGGGACGGTGAAGACCAGCAACAGCTTTCAGGGCTGCCACCTTCCGTGTGGGACAAGGAGCCGGACGTGTGCCTTATCAGAATCAGGCTCTGCCGAGGACGAGAGCCATGAGATGTTCCTCCTCTGGGCAAGCCCAGGTCCCAGATCCTGTTGTGCCTGTGAATAGGCTGCAGGGGGACGGTGAAGACCAGCAACAGCTTTCAGGGCTGCCACCTTCCGTGTGGGACAAGGAGCCGGACGTGTGCCTTTTCGGAATCAGTCTCTGCCGAGGAAGAGATCCATTAGATGTTCCTCCTCTGCGCAAGACCAGGTCCCAGATCCTGTTGTGCCTGTGAATAGGCTGCAGGGGGACGGTGAAGACCAGCAACAGCTTTCAGGGCTGCCACCTTCCGTGTGGGACAAGGAGCCGGACGTATGCCTTTTCGGAATCAGGCTCTGCCGAGGACGAGAGCCATGAGATGTTCCTCCTCTGGGCATGCCCAGGTCCCGAATCCTGTTTTGCCTGTGAATAGGCTGCAGGGGGACGGTGAAGACCAGCAACAGCTTTCAGGGCTGCCACCTTCCTTGTGGGACAAGGAGCCGGACGTGTGCCTTTTCGGAATCAGGCTCTGCCGAGGACGAGATCCATGAGATGTTCCTCCTCTGGGCATGCCCGGGTCCCAGATCCTGTTGTGCCTGTGAATAGGCTGCAGGGGGACGATGAAGACCAGCAACATATTTCAGGGCTGCCACCTTCCGTGTGGGACAAGGAGCCGGACGTGTGCCTTTTCGGAATCAGGCTCTGCCGAGGACGAGAGCCATGAGATGTTCCTCCTCTGGGCATGCCCGGGTCCCATATCCTGTTGTGCCTGTGAATAGGCTGCAGGGGGACGGTGAAGACCAGCAACAGCTTTCAGGGCTGCCAACTTCCGTGTGGGACAAGGAGCCGGACGTGTGCCTTTTCGGAATGAGGCTCTGCCGAGGACGAGAGCCATGAGATGTTCCTCCTCTGGGCATGCCCGGGTCCCAGATCCTGTTGTGCCTGTGAATAGGCTGCAGGGGGACGGTGAAGACCAGCAACAGCTTTCAGGGCTGCCACCTTCCGTGTGGGACAAGGAGCCGGACGTGTGCCTTTTCGGAATCAGGCTCTGCCGAGGACGAGAGCCATGAGATGTTCCTCCTCTGGGCATGCCCGGGTCCCAGATCCTGTTGTACCTGTGAATATGCTGCAGGGGGACGGTGAAGACCAGCAACATCTTTCAGGGCTGCCACCTTCCGTGTGGGACAAGGAGCCGGACGTGTGCCTTTTCGGAATCAGGCTCTGCCGAGGACGAGAGCCATGAGATGTTCCTCCTCTGGGCAAGCCCGGGTCCCTGATCCTGTTGTGCCTGTGAATAGGCTGCAGGGGGACGGTGAAGACCAGCAACAGCTTTCAGGGCTGCCACCTTCCGTGTGGGACAAGGAGCCGGACGTGTGCCTTTTCGGAATCAGGCTCTGCCGAGGACGAGAGCCATGAGATGTTCCTCCTCTGGACATGCCCGGGTCCCAGATCCTGTTGTGCCTGTGAATAGGCTGCAGGGGGACGGTGAAGACCAGCAACATCTTTCAGGGCTGCCACCTTCCGTGTGGGACAAGGAGCCGGACGTGTGCCTTTTCGGAATCAGGCTCTGCCGAGGACGAGAGCCATGAGATGTTCCTCCTCTGGGCATGCCCGGGTCCCAGATCCTGTTGTGCCTGTGAATAGGCTGCAGGGGGACGGTGAAGACCAGCAACATATTTCAGGGCTGCCAACTTCCGTGTGGGACAAGGAGCCGGACGTGTGCCTATTCGGAATCAGGCTCTGCCGATGACGAGATCCATGAGATGTTCCTCCTCTGGGCAAGCCCGGGTCCCAGATCCTGTTGTGCCTGTGAATAGGCTGCAGGGGGACGGTGAAGACCAGCAACAGCTTTCAGGGCTGCCACCTTCCGTGTGGGACAAGGAGCCGGACGTGTGCCTTTTCGGAATCAGGCTCTACCGAGGACGAGAGCCATGAGATGTTCCTCCTCTGGGCAAGCCCGGGTCCCAGATCCTGTTGTGCCTGTGAATAGGCTGCAGGGGGACGGTGAAGACCAGCAACATCTTTCAGGGCTGCCACCTTCCGTGTGGGACAAGGAGCCGGACGTGTGCCTTTTCGGAATCAGGCTCTTCCGAGGACGAGAGCCATGAGATGTTCCTCCTCTGGGCATGCCCGGGTCCCAGATCCTGTTGTGCCTGTGAATAGGCTGCAGGGGGACGGTGAAGACCAGCAACATCTTTCAGGGCTGCCACCTTCCGTGTGGGACAAGGAGCCGGACGTGTGCCTTTTCGGAATCAGGCTCTGCCGAGGAAGAGATCCATGAGATATTCCTCCTCTGGGCATGCCCAGGTCCCGAATCCTGTTGTGCCTGTGAATAGGATGCAGGGGGATGGTGAAGACCAGCAACAGCTTTCAGGGCTGCCACCTTCCGTGTGGGACAAGGAGCCGGACGTGTGCCTTTTCGGAATGAGGCTCTGCCGAGGACGAGAGCCATGAGATGTTCCTCATCTGGGCAAGCCCGGGTCCCAGATCCTGTTGTGCCTGTGAATAGGCTGCAGGGGGACGGTGAAGACCAGCAACATCTTTCAGGGCTGCCACCTTCCGTGTGGGACAAGGAGCCTGACGTGTGCCTTTTCGGAATCAAGCTCTGCCGAGGACGAGAGCCATGAGATGTTCCTCCTCTGGGCATGCCCGGGTCCCAGATCCTGTTGTGCCTGTGAATAGGCTGCAGGGGGACGGTAAAGACCAGCAACAGCTTTCAGGGCTGCCACCTTCCGTGTGGGACAAGGAGCCGGACGTGTGCCTTTTCGGAAAGAGGCTCTGCCGAGGACGAGAGCCATGAGATGTTCCTCCTCTGGGCAAGCCCGGGTCCCAGATCCTGTTGTACCTGTGAATAGGCTGCAGGGGGACGGTGAAGACCAGCAACAGCTTTCAGGGCTGCCACCTTCCGTGTGGGACAAGGAGCCGGACGTGTGCCTTTTCGGAATCAGGCTCTGCCGAGGACGAGAGCCATGAGATGTTCCTCCTCTGGGCAAGCCCGGGTCCCAGATCCTGTTGTACCTGTGAATAGGCTGCAGGGGGATGGTGAAGACCAGCAACAGCTTTCAGGGCTGCCACCTTCCGTGTGGGACAAGGATCCGGACGTGTGCCTTTTCAGAATCAGGCTCTGCCGAGGACGAGAGCCATGAGATGTTCCTCCTCTGGGCATGCCCGGGTCCTGAATCCTGTTGTGCCTGTGAATAGGCTGCAGGGGGACGGTGAAGACCAGCAACAGCTTTCAGGGCTGCCACCTTCCGTGTGGGACAAGGAGCCGGACGTGTGCCTTTTCAGAATCAGGCTCTGCCGAGGACGAGAGCCATGAGATGTTCCTCCTCTGGGCAAGCCCAGGTCCCAGATCCTGTTGTGCCTGTGAATAGGCTGCAGGGGGACGGTGAAGACCAGCAACAGCTTTCAGGGCTGCCACCTTCCGTGTGGGACAAGGAGCCGGACATGTGCCTTTTCGGAATCAGGCTCTGCCGAGGACGAGAGCCATGAGATGTTCCTCCTCTGGGCATGCCCAGGTCCCGAATCCTGTTTTGCCTGTGAATAGACTGCAGGGGGACGGTGAAGACCAGCAACAGCTTTCAGGGCTGCCACCTTCCTTGTGGGACAAGGAGCCGGACGTGTGCCTTTTCGGAATCAGGCTCTGCCGAGGACGAGATCCATGAGATGTTCCTCCTCTGGGCATGCCCGGGTCCCAGATCCTGTTGTGCCTGTGAATAGGCTGCAGGGGGACGGTGAAGACCAGCAACATCTTTCAGGGCTGCCACCTTCCGTGTGGGACAAGGAGCCGGACGTGTGCCTTTTCGGAATCAGGCTCTGCCGAGGACGAGAGCCATGAGATGTTCCTCCTCTGGGCATGCCCGGGTCCCATATCCTGTTGTGCCTGTGAATAGGCTGCAGGGGGACGGTGAAGACCAGCAACAGCTTTCAGGGCTGCCAACTTCCGTGTGGGACAAGGAGCCGGACGTGTGCCTTTTCGGAATGAGGCTCTGCCGAGGACGAGAGCCATGAGATGTTCCTCCTCTGGGCATGCCCGGGTCCCAGATCCTGTTGTACCTGTGAATAGGCTGCAGGGGGACGGTGAAGACCAGCAACAGCTTTCAGGGCTGCCACCTTCCGTGTGGGACAAGGAGCCGGACGTGTGCCTTTTCGGAATCAGGCTCTGCCGAGGACGAGAGCCATAAGATGTTCCTCCTCTGGGCAAGCCCGGGTCCCAGATCCTGTTGTACCTGTGAATAGGCTGCAGGGGGATGGTGAAGACCAGCAACAGCTTTCAGGGCTGCCACCTTCCGTGTGGGACAAGGATCCGGACGTGTGCCTTTTCAGAATCAGGCTCTGCCGAGGACGAGAGCCATGAGATGTTCCTTCTCTGGGCATGCCCGGGTCCTGAATCCTGTTGTGCCTGTGAATAGGCTACAAGGGGACGGTGAAGACCAGCAACAGCTTTCAGGGCTGCCACCTTCCGTGTGGGACAAGGAGCCGGACGTGTGCCTTTTCAGAATCAGGCTCTGCCGAGGACGAGAGCCATGAGATGTTCCTCCTCTGGACATGCCCGGGTCCCAGATCCTGTTGTGCCTGTGAATAGGCTGCAGGGGGACGGTGAAGACCAGCAACATCTTTCAGGGCTGCCACCTTCCGTGTGGGACAAGGAGCCGGACGTGTGCCTTTTCGGAATCAGGCTCTGCCGAGGACGAGATCCATGAGATGTTCCTCCTCTGGGCAAGCCCGGGTCCCAGATCCTGTTGTGCCTGTGAATAGGCTGCAGGGGGACGGTGAAGACCAGCAACAGCTTTCAGGGCTGCCACCTTCCGTGTGGGACAAGGAGCCGGACGTGTGCCTTTTCGGAATCAGGCTCTACCGAGGACGAGAGCCATGAGATGTTCCTCCTCTGGGCAAGCCCGGGTCCCAGATCCTGTTGTACCTGTGAATAGGCTGCAGGGGGACGGTGAAGACCAGCAACATCTTTCAGGGCTGCCACCTTCCGTGTGGGACAAGGAGCCGGACGTGTGCCTTTTCGGAATCAGGCTCTGCCGAGGACGAGAGCCATGAGATGTTCCTCCTCTGGGCATGCCCGGGTCCCAGATCCTGTTGTGCCTGTGAATAGGCTGCAGGGGGACGGTGAAGACCAGCAACATCTTTCAGGGCTGCCACCTTCCGTGTGGGACAAGGAGCCGGACGTGTGCCTTTTCGGAATCAGGCTCTGCCGAGGAAGAGATCCATGAGATATTCCTCCTCTGGGCATGCCCAGGTCCCGAATCCTGTTGTGCCTGTGAATAGGATGCAGGGGGATGGTGAAGACCAGCAACAGCTTTCAGGGCTGCCACCTTCCGTGTGGGACAAGGAGCCGGACGTGTGCCTTTTCGGAATGAGGCTCTGCCGAGGACGAGAGCCATGAGATGTTCCTCATCTGGGCAAGCCCGGGTCCCAGATCCTGTTGTGCCTGTGAATAGGCTGCAGGGGGACGGTGAAGACCAGCAACATCTTTCAGGGCTGCCACCTTCCGTGTGGGACAAGGAGCCTGACGTGTGCCTTTTCGGAATCAAGCTCTGCCGAGGACGAGAGCCATGAGATGTTCCTCCTCTGGGCATGCCCGGGTCCCAGATCCTGTTGTGCCTGTGAATAGGCTGCAGGGGGACGGTAAAGACCAGCAACAGCTTTCAGGGCTGCCACCTTCCGTGTGGGACAAGGAGCCGGACGTGTGCCTTTTCGGAAAGAGGCTCTGCCGAGGACGAGAGCCATGAGATGTTCCTCCTCTGGGCAAGCCCGGGTCCCAGATCCTGTTGTACCTGTGAATAGGCTGCAGGGGGACGGTGAAGACCAGCAACAGCTTTCAGGGCTGCCACCTTCCGTGTGGGACAAGGAGCCGGACGTGTGCCTTTTCAGAATCAGGCTCTGCCGAGGACGAGAGCCATGAGATGTTCCTCCTCTGGGCAAGCCCGGGTCCCAGATCCTGTTGTACCTGTGAATAGGCTGCAGGGGGATGGTGAAGACCAGCAACAGCTTTCAGGGCTGCCACCTTCCGTGTGGGACAAGGATCCGGACGTGTGCCTTTTCAGAATCAGGCTCTGCCGAGGACGAGAGCCATGAGATGTTCCTCCTCTGGGCATGCCCGGGTCCTGAATCCTGTTGTGCCTGTGAATAGGCTGCAGGGGGACGGTGAAGACCAGCAACAGCTTTCAGGGCTGCCACCTTCCGTGTGGGACAAGGAGCCGGACGTGTGCCTTTTCAGAATCAGGCTCTGCCGAGGACGAGAGCCATGAGATGTTCCTCCTCTGGGCAAGCCCAGGTCCCAGATCCTGTTGTGCCTGTGAATAGGCTGCAGGGGGACGGTGAAGACCAGCAACAGCTTTCAGGGCTGCCACCTTCCGTGTGGGACAAGGAGCCGGACATGTGCCTTTTCGGAATCAGGCTCTGCCGAGGACGAGAGCCATGAGATGTTCCTCCTCTGGGCATGCCCAGGTCCCGAATCCTGTTTTGCCTGTGAATAGGCTGCAGGGGGACGGTGAAGACCAGCAACAGCTTTCAGGGCTGCCACCTTCCTTGTGGGACAAGGAGCCGGACGTGTGCCTTTTCGGAATCAGGCTCTGCCGAGGACGAGATCCATGAGATGTTCCTCCTCTGGGCATGCCCGGGTCCCAGATCCTGTTGTGCCTGTGAATAGGCTGCAGGGGGACGGTGAAGACCAGCAACATCTTTCAGGGCTGCCACCTTCCGTGTGGGACAAGGAGCCGGACGTGTGCCTTTTCGGAATCAGGCTCTGCCGAGGACGAGAGCCATGAGATGTTCCTCCTCTGGGCATGCCCGGGTCCCATATCCTGTTGTGCCTGTGAATAGGCTGCAGGGGGACGGTGAAGACCAGCAACAGCTTTCAGGGCTGCCAACTTCCGTGTGGGACAAGGAGCCGGACGTGTGCCTTTTCGGAATGAGGCTCTGCCGAGGACGAGAGCCATGAGATGTTCCTCCTCTGGGCATGCCCGGGTCCCAGATCCTGTTGTACCTGTGAATAGGCTGCAGGGGGACGGTGAAGACCAGCAACAGCTTTCAGGGCTGCCACCTTCCGTGTGGGACAAGGAGCCGGACGTGTGCCTTTTCGGAATCAGGCTCTGCCGAGGACGAGAGCCATAAGATGTTCCTCCTCTGGGCAAGCCCGGGTCCTAGATCCTGTTGTACCTGTGAATAGGCTGCAGGGGGATGGTGAAGACCAGCAACAGCTTTCAGGGCTGCCACCTTCCGTGTGGGACAAGGATCCGGACGTGTGCCTTTTCAGAATCAGGCTCTGCCGAGGACGAGAGCCATGAGATGTTCCTTCTCTGGGCATGCCCGGGTCCTGAATCCTGTTGTGCCTGTGAATAGGCTACAGGGGGACGGTGAAGACCAGCAACAGCTTTCAGGGCTGCCACCTTCCGTGTGGGACAAGGAGCCGGACGTGTGCCTTTTCAGAATCAGGCTCTGCCGAGGACGAGAGCCATGAGATGTTCCTCCTCTGGGCAAGCCCAGGTCCCAGATCCTGTTGTGCCTGTGAATAGGCTGCAGGGGGACGGTGAAGACCAGCAACAGCTTTCAGGGCTGCCACCTTCCGTGTGGGACAAGGAGCCGGACGTGTGCCTTTTCGGAATCAGTCTCTGCCGAGGAAGAGATCCATTAGATGTTCCTCCTCTGCGCAAGCCCAGGTCCCAGATCCTGTTGTGCCTGTGAATAGGCTGCAGGGGGACGGTGAAGACCAGCAACAGCTTTCAGGGCTGCCACCTTCCGTGTGGGACAAGGAGCCGGACGTATGCCTTTTCGGAATCAGGCTCTGCCGAGGACGAGAGCCATGAGATGTTCCTCCTCTGGGCATGCCCAGGTCCCGAATCCTGTTTTGCCTGTGAATAGGCTGCAGGGGGACGGTGAAGACCAGCAACAGCTTTCAGGGCTGCCACCTTCCTTGTGGGACAAGGAGCCGGACGTGTGCCTTTTCGGAATCAGGCTCTGCCGAGGACGAGATCCATGAGATGTTCCTCCTCTGCGCATGCCCGGGTCCCAGATCCTGTTGTGCCTGTGAATAGGCTGCAGGGGGACGGTGAAGACCAGCAACATCTTTCAGGGCTGCCACCTTCCGTGTGGGACAAGGAGCCGGACGTGTGCCTTTTCGGAATCAGGCTCTGCCGAGGACGAGAGCCATGAGATGTTCCTCCTCTGGGCATGCCCGGGTCCCCTATCCTGTTGTGCCTGTGAATAGGCTGCAGGGGGACGGTGAAGACCAGCAACAGCTTTCAGGGCTGCCAACTTCCGTGTGGGACAAGGAGCCGGACGTGTGCCTTTTCGGAATGAGGCTCTGCCGAGGACGAGAGCCATGAGATGTTCCTCCTCTGGGCATGCCCGGGTCCCAGATCCTGTTGTGCCTGTGAATAGGCTGCAGGGGGACGGTGAAGACCAGCAACAGCTTTCAGGGCTGCCACCTTCCGTGTGGGACAAGGAGCCGGACGTGTGCCTTTTCGGAATCAGGCTCTGCCGAGGACGAGAGCCATGAGATGTTCCTCCTCTGGGCATGCCCGGGTCCCAGATCCTGTTGTACCTGTGAATATGCTGCAGGGGGACGGTGAAGACCAGCAACAGCTTTCAGGGCTGCCACCTTCCGTGTGGGACAAGGAGCCGGACGTGTGCCTTTTCGGAATCAGGCTCTGCCGAGGACGAGAGCCATGAGATGTTCCTCCTCTGGGCAAGCCCGGGTCCCAGATCCTGTTGTGCCTGTGAATAGGCTGCAGGGGGACGGTGAAGACCAGCAACAGCTTTCAGGGCTGCCACCTTCCGTGTGGGACAAGGAGCCGGACGTGTGCCTTTTCGGAATCAGGCTCTGCCGAGGACGAGAGCCATGAGATGTTCCTCCTCTGGACATGCCCGGGTCCCAGATCCTGTTGTGCCTGTGAATAGGCTGCAGGGGGACGGTGAAGACCAGCAACAGCTTTCAGGGCTGCCACCTTCCGTGTGGGACAAGGAGCCGGACGTGTGCCTATTCGGAATCAGGCTCTGCCGAGGACGAGAGCCATGAGATGTTCCTCCTCTGGGCATGCCCGGGTCCCAGATCCTGTTGTGCCTGTGAATAGGCTGCAGGGGGACGGTGAAGACCAGCAACAGATTTCAGGGCTGCCAACTTCCGTGTGGGACAAGGAGCCGGACGTGTGCCTATTCGGAATCAGGCTCTGCCGATGACGAGATCCATGAGATGTTCCTCCTCTGGGCAAGCCCGGGTCCCAGATCCTGTTGTGCCTGTGAATAGGCTGCAGGGGGACGGTGAAGACCAGCAACAGCTTTCAGGGCTGCCACCTTCCGTGTGGGACAAGGAGCCGGACGTGTGCCTTTTCGGAATCAGGCTCTACCGAGGACGAGAGCCATGAGATGTTCCTCCTCTGGGCAAGCCCGGGTCCCAGATCCTGTTGTACCTGTGAATAGGCTGCAGGGGGACGGTGAAGACCAGCAACATCTTTCAGGGCTGCCACCTTCCGTGTGGGACAAGGAGCCGGACGTGTGCCTTTTCGGAATCAGGCTCTGCCGAGGACGAGAGCCATGAGATGTTCCTCCTCTGGGCATGCCCGGGTCCCAGATCCTGTTGTGCCTGTGAATAGGCTGCAGGGGGACGGTGAAGACCAGCAACATCTTTCAGGGCTGCCACCTTCCGTGTGGGACAAGGAGCCGGACGTGTGCCTTTTCGGAATCAGGCTCTGCCGAAGAAGAGATCCATGAGATATTCCTCCTCTGGGCATGCCCAGGTCCCGAATCCTGTTGTGCCTGTGAATAGGATGCAGGGGGATGGTGAAGACCAGCAACAGCTTTCAGGGCTGCCACCTTCCGTGTGGGACAAGGAGCCGGACGTGTGCCTTTTCGGAATGAGGCTCTGCCGAGGACGAGAGCCATGAGATGTTCCTCATCTGGGCAAGCCCGGGTCCCAGATCCTGTTGTGCCTGTGAATAGGCTGCAGGGGGACGGTGAAGACCAGCAACAGCTTTCAGGGCTGCCACGTTCCGTGTGGGAGAAGGAGCCGGACGTGTGCCTTTTCGGAATCAGGCTCTGCCGAGGACGAGAGCCATGAGATGTTCCTCCTCTCAGCAAGTACGGGTCCCAGATCCTGTTGTGCCTGTGAATAGGCTGCAGGGGGACGGTGAAGACCAGCAACATATTTCAGGGCTGCCAACTTCCGTGTGGGACAAGGAGCCGGACGTGTGCCTATTCGGAATCAGGCTCTGCCGATGACGAGATCCATGAGATGTTCCTCCTCTGGGCAAGCCCGGGTCCCAGATCCTGTTGTGCCTGTGAATAGGCTGCAGGGGGACGGTGAAGACCAGCAACAGCTTTCAGGGCTGCCACCTTCCGTGTGGGACAAGGAGCCGGACGTGTGCCTTTTCGGAATCAGGCTCTACCGAGGACGAGAGCCATGAGATGTTCCTCCTCTGGGCAAGCCCGGGTCCCAGATCCTGTTGTACCTGTGAATAGGCTGCAGGGGGACGGTGAAGACCAGCAACATCTTTCAGGGCTGCCACCTTCCGTGTGGGACAAGGAGCCGGACGTGTGCCTTTTCGGAATCAGGCTCTGCCGAGGACGAGAGCCATGAGATGTTCCTCCTCTGGGCATGCCCGGGTCCCAGATCCTGTTGTGCCTGTGAATAGGCTGCAGGGGGACGGTGAAGACCAGCAACATCTTTCAGGGCTGCCACCTTCCGTGTGGGACAAGGTGCCGGACGTGTGCCTTTTCGGAATCAGGCTCTGCCGAGGAAGAGATCCATGAGATATTCCTCCTCTGGGCATGCCCAGGTCCCGAATCCTGTTGTGCCTGTGAATAGGATGCAGGGGGATGGTGAAGACCAGCAACAGCTTTCAGGGCTGCCACCTTCCGTGTGGGACAAGGAGCCGGACGTGTGCCTTTTCGGAATGAGGCTCTGCCGAGGACGAGAGCCATGAGATGTTCCTCATCTGGGCAAGCCCGGGTCCCAGATCCTGTTGTGCCTGTGAATAGGCTGCAGGGGGACGGTGAAGACCAGCAACATCTTTCAGGGCTGCCACCTTCCGTGTGGGACAAGGAGCCTGACGTGTGCCTTTTCGGAATCAAGCTCTGCCGAGGACGAGAGCCATGAGATGTTCCTCCTCTGGGCATGCCCGGGTCCCAGATCCTGTTGTGCCTGTGAATAGGCTGCAGGGGGACGGTAAAGACCAGCAACAGCTTTCAGGGCTGCCACCTTCCGTGTGGGACAAGGAGCCGGACGTGTGCCTTTTCGGAAAGAGGCTCTGCCGAGGACGAGAGCCATGAGATGTTCCTCCTCTGGGCAAGCCCGGGTCCCAGATCCTGTTGTACCTGTGAATAGGCTGCAGGGGGACGGTGAAGACCAGCAACAGCTTTCAGGGCTGCCACCTTCCGTGTGGGACAAGGAGCCGGACGTGTGCCTTTTCGGAATCAGGCTCTGCCGAGGACGAGAGCCATGAGATGTTCCTCCTCTGGGCAAGCCCGGGTCCCAGATCCTGTTGTACCTGTGAATAGGCTGCAGGGGGATGGTGAAGACCAGCAACAGCTTTCAGGGCTGCCACCTTCCGTGTGGGACAAGGATCCGGACGTGTGCCTTTTCAGAATCAGGCTCTGCCGAGGACGAGAGCCATGAGATGTTCCTCCTCTGGGCATGCCCGGGTCCTGAATCCTGTTGTGCCTGTGAATAGGCTGCAGGGGGACGGTGAAGACCAGCAACAGCTTTCAGGGCTGCCACCTTCCGTGTGGGACAAGGAGCCGGACGTGTGCCTTTTCAGAATCAGGCTCTGCCGAGGACGAGAGCCATGAGATGTTCCTCCTCTGGGCAAGCCCAGGTCCCAGATCCTGTTGTTCCTGTGAATAGGCTGCAGGGGGACGGTGAAGACCAGCAACAGCTTTCAGGGCTGCCACCTTCCGTGTGGGACAAGGAGCCGGACATGTGCCTTTTCGGAATCAGGCTCTGCCGAGGACGAGAGCCATGAGATGTTCCTCCTCTGGGCATGCCCAGGTCCCGAATCCTGTTTTGCCTGTGAATAGGCTGCAGGGGGACGGTGAAGACCAGCAACAGCTTTCAGGGCTGCCACCTTCCTTGTGGGACAAGGAGCCGGACGTGTGCCTTTTCGGAATCAGGCTCTGCCGAGGACGAGATCCATGAGATGTTCCTCCTCTGGGCATGCCCGGGTCCCAGATCCTGTTGTGCCTGTGAATAGGCTGCAGGGGGACGGTGAAGACCAGCAACATCTTTCAGGGCTGCCACCTTCCGTGTGGGACAAGGAGCCGGACGTGTGCCTTTTCGGAATCAGGCTCTGCCGAGGACGAGAGCCATGAGATGTTCCTCCTCTGGGCATGCCCGGGTCCCATATCCTGTTGTGCCTGTGAATAGGCTGCAGGGGGACGGTGAAGACCAGCAACAGGTTTCAGGGCTGCCAACTTCCGTGTGGGACAAGGAGCCGGACGTGTGCCTTTTCGGAATGAGGCTCTGCCGAGGACGAGAGCCATGAGATGTTCCTCCTCTGGGCATGCCCGGGTCCCAGATCCTGTTGTACCTGTGAATAGGCTGCAGGGGGACGGTGAAGACCAGCAACAGCTTTCAGGGCTGCCACCTTCCGTGTGGGACAAGGAGCCGGACGTGTGCCTTTTCGGAATCAGGCTCTGCCGAGGACGAGAGCCATAAGATGTTCCTCCTCTGGGCAAGCCCGGGTCCCAGATCCTGTTGTACCTGTGAATAGGCTGCAGGGGGATGGTGAAGACCAGCAACAGCTTTCAGGGCTGCCACCTTCCGTGTGGGACAAGGATCCGGACGTGTGCCTTTTCGGAATCAGGCTCTGCCGAGGACGAGAGCCATGAGATGTTCCTTCTCTGGGCATGCCCGGGTCCTGAATCCTGTTGTGCCTGTGAATAGGCTACAGGGGGACGGTGAAGACCAGCAACAGCTTTCAGGGCTGCCACCTTCCGTGTGGGACAAGGAGCCGGACGTGTGCCTTTTCAGAATCAGGCTCTGCCGAGGACGAGAGCCATGAGATGTTCCTCCTCTGGGCAAGCCCAGGTCCCAGATCCTGTTGTGCCTGTGAATAGGCTGCAGGGGGACGGTGAAGACCAGCAACAGCTTTCAGGGCTGCCACCTTCCGTGTGGGACAAGGAGCCGGACGTGTGCCTTTTCGGAATCAGTCTCTGCCGAGGAAGAGATCCATTAGATGTTCCTCCTCTGCGCAAGCCCAGGTCCCAGATCCTGTTGTGCCTGTGAATAGGCTGCAGGGGGACGGTGAAGACCAGCAACAGCTTTCAGGGCTGCCACCTTCCGTGTGGGACAAGGAGCGGGACGTATGCCTTTTCGGAATCAGGCTCTGCCGAGGACGAGAGCCATGAGATGTTCCTCCTCTGGGCATGCCCAGGTCCCGAATCCTGTTTTGCCTGTGAATAGGCTGCAGGGGGACGGTGAAGACCAGCAACAGCTTTCAGGGCTGCCACCTTCCTTGTGGGACAAGGAGCCGGACGTGTGCCTTTTCGGAATCAGGCTCTGCCGAGGACGAGATCCATGAGATGTTCCTCCTCTGGGCATGCCCGGGTCCCAGATCCTGTTGTGCCTGTGAATAGGCTGCAGGGGGACGGTGAAGACCAGCAACATCTTTCAGGGCTGCCACCTTCCGTGTGGGACAAGGAGCCGGACGTGTGCCTTTTCGGAATCAGGCTCTGCCGAGGACGAGAGCCATGAGATGTTCCTCCTCTGGGCATGCCCGGGTCCCATATCCTGTTGTGCCTGTGAATAGGCTGCAGGGGGACGGTGAAGACCAGCAACAGCTTTCAGGGCTGCCAACTTCCGTGTGGGACAAGGAGCCGGACGTGTGCCTTTTCGGAATGAGGCTCTGCCGAGGACGAGAGCCATGAGATGTTCCTCCTCTGGGCATGCCCGGGTCCCAGATCCTGTTGTACCTGTGAATAGGCTGCAGGGGGACGGTGAAGACCAGCAACAGCTTTCAGGGCTGCCACCTTCCGTGTGGGACAAGGAGCCGGACGTGTGCCTTTTCGGAATCAGGCTCTGCCGAGGACGAGAGCCATAAGATGTTCCTCCTCTGGGCAAGCCCGGGTCCCAGATCCTGTTGTACCTGTGAATAGGCTGCAGGGGGATGGTGAAGACCAGCAACAGCTTTCAGGGCTGCCACCTTCCGTGTGGGACAAGGATCCGGACGTGTGCCTTTTCAGAATCAGGCTCTGCCGAGGACGAGAGCCATGAGATGTTCCTTCTCTGGGCATGCCCGGGTCCTGTATCCTGTTGTGCCTCTGAATAGGCTACAGGGGGACGGTGAAGACCAGCAACAGCTTTCAGGGCTGCCACCTTCCGTGTGGGACAAGGAGCCGGACGTGTGCCTTTTCAGAATCAGGCTCTGCCGAGGACGAGAGCCATGAGATGTTCCTCCTCTGGGCAAGCCCAGGTCCCAGATCCTGTTGTGCCTGTGAATAGGCTGCAGGGGGACGGTGAAGACCAGCAACAGCTTTCAGGGCTGCCACCTTCCGTGTGGGACAAGGAGCCGGACGTGTGCCTTTTCGGAATCAGTCTCTGCCGAGGAAGAGATCCATTAGATGTTCCTCCTCTGCGCAAGCCCAGGTCCCAGATCCTGTTGTGCCTGTGAATAGGCTGCAGGGGGACGGTGAAGACCAGCAACAGCTTTCAGGGCTGCCACCTTCCGTGTGGGACAAGGAGCCGGACGTATGCCTTTTCGGAATCAGGCTCTGCCGAGGACGAGAGCCATGAGATGTTCCTCCTCTGGGCAAGCCCGGGTCCCAGATCCTGTTGTGCCTGTGAATAGGCTGCAGGGGGACGGTGAAGACCAGCAACAGCTTTCAGGGCTGCCACCTTCCGTGTGGGACAAGGAGCCGGACGTGTGCCTTTTCGGAATCAGGCTCTGTCGAGGACGAGAGCCATGAGATGTTCCTCCTCTGGGCATGCCCGGGTCCTGAATCCTGTTGTGCCTCTGAATAGGCTGCAGGGGGACGGTGAAGACCAGCAACAGCTTTCAGGGCTGCCACCTTCCGTGTGGGACAAGGAGCCGGACGTGTGCCTTTTCGGAAAGAGGCTCTGCCGAGGACGAGATCCATTAGATGTTCCTCCTCTGGGCATGCCCGGGTCCCATATCCTGTTGTGCCTGTGAATAGGCTGCAGGGGGACGGTGAAGACCAGCAACAGCTTTCAGGGCTGCCAACTTCCGTGTGGGACAAGGAGCCGGACGTGTGCCTTTTCGGAATGAGGCTCTGCCGAGGACGAGAGCCATGAGATGTTCCTCCTCTGGGCATGCCCGGGTCCCAGATCCTGTTGTACCTGTGAATAGGCTGCAGGGGGACGGTGAAGACCAGCAACAGCTTTCAGGGCTGCCACCTTCCGTGTGGGACAAGGAGCCGGACGTGTGCCTTTTCGGAATCAGGCTCTGCCGAGGACGAGAGCCATGAGATGTTCCTCCTCTGGGCAAGCCCAGGTCCCAGATCCTGTTGTGCCTGTGAATAGGCTGCAGGGGGACGGTGAAGACCAGCAACAGCTTTCAGGGCTGCCACCTTCCGTGTGGGACAAGGAGCCGGACGTGTGCCTTTTCGGAATCAGGCTCTGCCGAGGACGAGAGCCATGAGATGTTCCTCCTCTGGACATGCCCGGGTCCCAGATCCTGTTGTGCCTGTGAATAGGCTGCAGGGGGACGGTGAAGACCAGCAACAGCTTTCAGGGCTGCCACCTTCCGTGTGGGACAAGGAGCCGGACGTGTGCCTTTTCGGAATCAGGCTCTGCCGAGGACGAGAGCCATGAGATGTTCCTCCTCTGGGCATGCCCGGGTCCCAGATCCTGTTGTGCCAGTGAATAGGCTGCAGGGGGACGGTGAAGACCAGCAACATATTTCAGGGCTGCCAACTTCCGTGTGGGACAAGGAGCCGGACGTGTGCCTATTCGGAATCAGGCTCTGCCGATGACGAGATCCATAAGATGTTCCTCCTCTGTGCAAGCCCAGGTCCCAGATCCTGTTGTGCCTGTGAATAGGCTGCAGGGGGACGGTGAAGACCAGCAACAGCTTTCAGGGCTGCCACCTTCCGTGTGGGACAAGGAGCCGGACGTGTGCCTTTTCGGAATCAGGCTCTACCGAGGACGAGAGCCATGAGATGTTCCTCCTCTGGGCAAGCCCGGGTCCCAGATCCTGTTGTACCTCTGAATAGGCTGCAGGGGGACGGTGAAGACCAGCAACATCTTTCAGGGCTGCCACCTTCCGTGTGGGACAAGGAGCCGGACGTGTGCCTTTTCGGAATCAGGCTCTGCCGAGGACGAGAGCCATGAGATGTTCCTCCTCTGGGCATGCCCGGGTCCCAGATCCTGTTGTGCCTGTGAATAGGCTGCAGGGGGACGGTGAAGACCAGCAACATCTTTCAGGGCTGCCACCTTCCGTGTGGGACAAGGAGCCGGACGTGTGCCTTTTCGGAATCAGGCTCTGCCGAGGACGAGAGCCATGAGATGTTCCTCCTCTGGGCATGCCCAGGTCCCGAATCCTGTTGTGCCTGTGAATAGGATGCAGGGGGATGGTGAAGACCAGCAACAGCTTTCAGGGCTGCCACCTTCCGTGTGGGTCAAGGAGCCGGACGTGTGCCTTTTCGGAATCAGGCTCTGCCGAGGACGAGAGCCATGAGATGTTCCTCATCTGGGCAAGCCCGGGTCCCAGATCCTGTTGTGCCTGTGAATAGGCTGCAGGGGGACGGTGAAGACCAGCAACATCTTTCAGGGCTGCCACCTTCCGTGTGGGACAAGGAGCCTGACGTGTGCCTTTTCGGAATCAGGCTCTGCCGAGGACGAGAGCCATGAGATGTTCCTCCTCTGGGCATGCCCGGGTCCCAGATCCTGTTGTGCCTGTGAATAGGCTGCAGGGGGACGGTAAAGACCAGCAACAGCTTTCAGGGCTGCCACCTTCCGTGTGGGACAAGGAGCCGGACGTGTGCCTTTTCGGAAAGAGGCTCTGCCGAGGACGAGAGCCATGAGATGTTCCTCCTCTGGGCAAGCCCGGGTCCCAGATCCTGTTGTACCTGTGAATAGGCTGCAGGGGGATGGTGAAGACCAGCAACAGCTTTCAGGGCTGCTACCTTCCGTGTGGGACAAGGATCCGGACGTGTGCCTTTTCAGAATCAGGCTCTGCCGAGGACGAGAGCCATGAGATGTTCCTCCTCTGGGCATGCCCGGGTCCTGAATCCTGTTGTGCCTGTGAATAGGCTGCAGGGGAACGGTGAAGACCAGCAACAGCTTTCAGGGCTGCCACCTTCCGTGTGGGACAAGGAGCCGGACGTGTGCCTTTTCAGAATCAGGCTCTGCCGAGGACGAGAGCCATGAGATGTTCCTCCTCTGGGCAAGCCCAGGTCCCAGATCCTGTTGTGCCTGTGAATAGGCTGCAGGGGGACGGTGAAGACCAGCAACAGCTTTCAGGGCTGCCACCTTCCGTGTGGGACAAGGAGCCGGACGTGTGCCTTTTCGGAATCAGGCTCTGCCGAGGACGAGAGCCATGAGATGTTCCTCCTCTGGGCATGCCCAGGTCCCGAATCCTGTTTTGCCTGTGAATAGGCTGCAGGGGGACGGTGAAGACCAGCAACAGCTTTCAGGGCTGCCACCTTCCTTGTGGGACAAGGAGCCGGACGTGTGCCTTTTCGGAATCAGGCTCTGCCGAGGACGAGAGCCATGAGATGTTCCTCCTCTGGGCATGCCCGGGTCCCAGATCCTGTTGTGCCTGTGAATAGGCTGCAGGGGGACGGTGAAGACCAGCAACATCTTTCAGGGCTGCCACCTTCCGTGTGGGACAAGGAGCCGGACGTGTGCCTTTTCGGAATCAGGCTCTGCCGAGGACGAGAGCCATGAGATGTTCCTCCTCTGGGCATGCCCGGGTCCCATATCCTGTTGTGCCTGTGAATAGGCTGCAGGGGGACGGTGAAGACCAGCAACAGCTTTCAGGGCTGCCACCTTCCGTGTGGGACAAGGAGCCGGACGTGTGCCTTTTCGGAATGAGGCTCTGCCGAGGACGAGAGCCATGAGATGTTCCTCCTCTGGGCATGCCCGGGTCCCAGATCCTGTTGTACCTGTGAATAGGCTGCAGGGGGACGGTAAAGACCAGCAACAGCTTTCAGGGCTGCCACCTTCCGTGTGGGACAAGGAGCCGGACGTGTGCCTTTTCGGAATCAGGCTCTGCCGAGGACGAGAGCCATGAGATGTTCCTCCTCTGGGCAAGCCCAGGTCCCAGATCCTGTTGTGCCTGTGAATAGGCTGCAGGGGGACGGTGAAGACCAGCAACAGCTTTCAGGGCTGCCACCTTCCGTGTGGGACAAGGAGCCGGACGTGTGCCTTTTCGGAATCAGGCTCTGCCGAGGACGAGAGCCATGAGATGTTCCTCCTCTGGACATGCCCGGGTCCCAGATCCTGTTGTGCCTGTGAATAGGCTGCAGGGGGACGGTGAAGACCAGCAACAGCTTTCAGGGCTGCCACCTTCCGTGTGGGACAAGGAGCCGGACGTGTGCCTTTTCGGAATCAGGCTCTGCCGAGGACGAGAGCCATGAGATGTTCCTCCTCTGGGCATGCCCGGGTCCCAGATCCTGTTGTGCCTGTGAATAGGCTGCAGGGGGACGGTGAAGACCAGCAACATATTTCAGGGCTGCCACCTTCCGTGTGGGACAAGGAGCCGGACGTGTGCCTATTCGGAATCAGGCTCTGCCGAGGACTAGATCCATAAGATGTTCCTCCTCTGGGCATGCCCGGGTCCCAGATCCTGTTGTGCCTGTGAATAGGCTGCAGGGGGACGGTGAAGACCAGCAACAGCTTTCAGGGCTGCCACCTTCCGTGTGGGACAAGGAGCCGGACGTGTGCCTTTTCGGAATCAGGCTCTGCCGAGGACGAGAGCCATGAGATGTTCCTCCTCTGGGCATGCCCGGGTCCCAGCTCCTGTTGTGCCTGTGAATAGGCTGCAGGGGGACGGTGAAGACCAGCAACATCTTTCAGGGCTGCCACCTTCCGTGTGGGACAAGGAGCCGGACGTGTGCCTTTTCGGAATCAGGCTCTGCCGAGGAAGAGAGCCATGAGATGTTCCTCCTCTGGGCAAGCCCGGGTCCCAGATCCTGTTGTGCCTGTGAATAGGCTGCAGGGGGACGGTGAAGACCAGCAACAGCTTTCAGGGCTGCCACCTTCCGTGTGGGACAAGGAGCCGGACGTGTGCCTTTTCGGAATCAGGCTCTGCCGAGGACGAGAGCCATGAGATGTTCCTCCTCTGGGCATGCCCGGGTCCCAGATCCTGTTGTGCCTGTGAATAGGCTGCAGGGGGACGGTGAAGACCAGCAACAGCTTTCAGGGCTGCCACCTTCCGTGTGGGACAAGGAGCCGGACGTGTGCCTTTTCGGAATCAGGCTCTGCCGAGGATGAGAGCCATGAGATGTTCCTCCTCTCAGCAAGCACGGGTCCCATATCCTGTTGTACCTGTGAATAGGCTGCAGGGGGACGGTGAAGACCAGCAACAGCTTTCAGGGCTGCCACCTTCCGTGTGGGACAAGGAGCCGGACGTGTGCCTTTTCGGAATCAGGCTCTGCCGAGGAAGAGATCCATGAGATGTTCCTCCTCTGGGCATGCCCAGGTCCCGAATCCTGTTGTGCCTGTGAATAGGATGCAGGGGGATGGTGAAGACCAGCAACAGCTTTCAGGGCTGCCACCTTCCGTGTGGGTCAAGGAGCCGGACGTGTGCCTTTTCGGAATCAGGCTCTGCCGAGGACGAGAGCCATGAGATGTTCCTTCTCTGGGCATGCCCGGGTCCCAGATCCTGTTGTGCCTGTGAATAGGCTGCAGGGGGACGGTGAAGACCAGCAACATCTTTCAGGGCTGCCACCTTCCGTGTGGGACAAGGAGCCGGACGTGTGCCTTTTCGGAATCAGGCTCTGCCGAGGACGAGAGCCATGAGATGTTCCTCCTCTGGGCATGCCCAGGTCCCGAATCCTGTTGTGCCTGTGAATAGGATGCAGGGGGATGGTGAAGACCAGCAACAGCTTTCAGGGCTGCCACCTTCCGTGTGGGTCAAGGAGCCGGACGTGTGCCTTTTCGGAATCAGGCTCTGCCGAGGACGAGAGCCATGAGATGTTCCTCATCTGGGCAAGCCCGGGTCCCAGATCCTGTTGTGCCTGTGAATAGGCTGCAGGGGGACGGTGAAGACCAGCAACATCTTTCAGGGCTGCCACCTTCCGTGTGGGACAAGGAGCCTGACGTGTGCCTTTTCGGAATCAAGCTCTGCCGAGGACGAGAGCCATGAGATGTTCCTCCTCTGGGCATGCCCGGGTCCCAGATCCTGTTGTGCCTGTGAATAGGCTGCAGGGGGACGGTAAAGACCAGCAACAGCTTTCAGGGCTGCCACCTTCCGTGTGGGACAAGGAGCCGGACGTGTGCCTTTTCGGAAAGAGGCTCTGCCGAGGACGAGAGCCATGAGATGTTCCTCCTCTGGGCAAGCCCGGGTCCCAGATCCTGTTGTACCTGTGAATAGGCTGCAGGGGGATGGTGAAGACCAGCAACAGCTTTCAGGGCTGCTACCTTCCGTGTGGGACAAGGATCCGGACGTGTGCCTTTTCAGAATCAGGCTCTGCCGAGGACGAGAGCCATGAGATGTTCCTCCTCTGGGCATGCCCGGGTCCTGAATCCTGTTGTGCCTGTGAATAGGCTGCAGGGGAACGGTGAAGACCAGCAACAGCTTTCAGGGCTGCCACCTTCCGTGTGGGACAAGGAGCCGGACGTGTGCCTTTTCAGAATCAGGCTCTGCCGAGGACTAGATCCATAAGATGTTCCTCCTCTGGGCAAGCCCAGGTCCCAGATCCTGTTGTGCCTGTGAATAGGCTGCAGGGGGACGGTGAAGACCAGCAACAGCTTTCAGGGCTGCCACCTTCCGTGTGGGACAAGGAGCCGGACGTGTGCCTTTTCGGAATCAGGCTCTGCCGAGGACGAGAGCCATGAGATGTTCCTCCTCTGGGCATGCCCAGGTCCCGAATCCTGTTTTGCCTGTGAATAGGCTGCAGGGGGACGGTGAAGACCAGCAACAGCTTTCAGGGCTGCCACCTTCCTTGTGGGACAAGGAGCCGGACGTGTGCCTTTTCGGAATCAGGCTCTGCCGAGGACGAGAGCCATGAGATGTTCCTCCTCTGGGCATGCCCGGGTCCCAGATCCTGTTGTGCCTGTGAATAGGCTGCAGGGGGACGGTGAAGACCAGCAACATCTTTCAGGGCTGCCACCTTCCGTGTGGGACAAGGAGCCGGACGTGTGCCTTTTCGGAATCAGGCTCTGCCGAGGACGAGAGCCATGAGATGTTCCTCCTCTGGGCATGCCCGGGTCCCATATCCTGTTGTGCCTGTGAATAGGCTGCAGGGGGACGGTGAAGACCAGCAACAGCTTTCAGGGCTGCCAACTTCCGTGTGGGACAAGGAGCCGGACGTGTGCCTTTTCGGAATGAGGCTCTGCCGAGGACGAGAGCCATGAGATGTTCCTCCTCTGGGCATGCCCGGGTCCCAGATCCTGTTGTACCTGTGAATAGGCTGCAGGGGGACGGTAAAGACCAGCAACAGCTTTCAGGGCTGCCACCTTCCGTGTGGGACAAGGAGCCGGACGTGTGCCTTTTCGGAATCAGGCTCTGCCGAGGACGAGAGCCATGAGATGTTCCTCCTCTGGGCAAGCCCAGGTCCCAGATCCTGTTGTGCCTGTGAATAGGCTGCAGGGGGACGGTGAAGACCAGCAACAGCTTTCAGGGCTGCCACCTTCCGTGTGGGACAAGGAGCCGGACGTGTGCCTTTTCGGAATCAGGCTCTGCCGAGGACGAGAGCCATGAGATGTTCCTCCTCTGGACATGCCCGGGTCCCAGATCCTGTTGTGCCTGTGAATAGGCTGCAGGGGGACGGTGAAGACCAGCAACAGCTTTCAGGGCTGCCACCTTCCGTGTGGGACAAGGAGCCGGACGTGTGCCTTTTCGGAATCAGGCTCTGCCGAGGACGAGAGCCATGAGATGTTCCTCCTCTGGGCATGCCCGGGTCCCAGATCCTGTTGTGCCTGTGAATAGGCTGCAGGGGGACGGTGAAGACCAGCAACATATTTCAGGGCTGCCACCTTCCGTGTGGGACAAGGAGCCGGACGTGTGCCTATTCGGAATCAGGCTCTGCCGAGGACTAGATCCATAAGATGTTCCTCCTCTGGGCATGCCCGGGTCCCAGATCCTGTTGTGCCTGTGAATAGGCTGCAGGGGGACGGTGAAGACCAGCAACAGCTTTCAGGGCTGCCACCTTCCGTGTGGGACAAGGAGCCGGACGTGTGCCTTTTCGGAATCAGGCTCTGCCGAGGACGAGAGCCATGAGATGTTCCTCCTCTGGGCATGCCCGGGTCCCAGCTCCTGTTGTGCCTGTGAATAGGCTGCAGGGGGACGGTAAAGACCAGCAACATCTTTCAGGGCTGCCACCTTCCGTGTGGGACAAGGAGCCGGACGTGTGCCTTTTCGGAATCAGGCTCTGCCGAGGAAGAGAGCCATGAGATGTTCCTCCTCTGGGCAAGCCCGGGTCCCAGATCCTGTTGTGCCTGTGAATAGGCTGCAGGGGGACGGTGAAGACCAGCAACAGCTTTCAGGGCTGCCACCTTCCGTGTGGGACAAGGAGCCGGACGTGTGCCTTTTCGGAATCAGGCTCTGCCGAGGACGAGAGCCATGAGATGTTCCTCCTCTGGGCATGCCCGGGTCCCAGATCCTGTTGTGCCTGTGAATAGGCTGCAGGGGGACGGTGAAGACCAGCAACAGCTTTCAGGGCTGCCACCTTCCGTGTGGGACAAGGAGCCGGACGTGTGCCTTTTCGGAATCAGGCTCTGCCGAGGATGAGAGCCATGAGATGTTCCTCCTCTCAGCAAGCACGGGTCCCATATCCTGTTGTACCTGTGAATAGGCTGCAGGGGGACGGTGAAGACCAGCAACAGCTTTCAGGGCTGCCACCTTCCGTGTGGGACAAGGAGCCGGACGTGTGCCTTTTTGGAATCAGGCTCTGCCGAGGAAGAGATCCATGAGATGTTCCTCCTCTGGGCATGCCCAGGTCCCGAATCCTGTTGTGCCTGTGAATAGGATGCAGGGGGATGGTGAAGACCAGCAACAGCTTTCAGGGCTGCCACCTTCCGTGTGGGACAAGGAGCCGGACGTGTGCCTTTTCGGAATGAGGCTCTGCCGAGGACGAGAGCCATGAGATGTTCCTCATCTGGGCAAGCCCGGGTCCCAGATCCTGTTGTGCCTGTGAATAGGCTGCAGGGGGACGGTGAAGACCAGCAACAGCTTTCAGGGCTGCCACCTTCCGTGTGGGACAAGGAGCAGGACGTGTGCCTTTTCGGAATCAAGCTCTGCCGAGGACGAGAGCCATGAGATGTTCCTCCTCTGGGCATGCCCGGGTCCCAGATCCTGTTGTGCCTGTGAATAGGCTGCAGGGGGACGGTAAAGACCAGCAACAGCTTTCAGGGCTGCCACCTTCCGTGTGGGACAAGGAGCCGGACGTGTGCCTTTTCGGAAAGAGGCTCTGCCGAGGACGAGAGCCATGAGATGTTCCTCCTCTGGGCAAGCCCGGGTCCCAGATCCTGTTGTACCTGTGAATAGGCTGCAGGGGGACGGTGAAGACCAGCAACAGCTTTCAGGGCTGCCACCTTCCATGTGGGACAAGGAGCCGGACGTGTGCCTTTTCGGAATCAGTCTCTGCCGAGGACGAGAGCCATGAGATGTTCCTCCTCTGGGCAAGCCCGGGTCCCAGATCCTGTTGTGCCTGTGAATAGGCTGCAGGGGGACGGTGAAGACCAGCAACAGCTTTCAGGGCTGCCACCTTCCGTGTGGGACAAGGAGCCGGACGTGTGCCTTTTCGGAATCAGGCTCTGCCGAGGACGAGAGCCATGAGATGTTCCTCCTCTGGGCATGCCCGGGTCCCAGATCCTGTTGTGCCTGTGAATAGGCTGCAGGGGGACGGTGAAGACCAGCAACAGCTTTCAGGGCTGCCACCTTCCGTGTGGGACAAGGAGCCGGACGTGTGCCTTTTCGGAATCAGGCTCTGCCGAGGATGAGAGCCATGAGATGTTCCTCCTCTCAGCAAGCACGGGTCCCATATCCTGTTGTACCTGTGAATAGGCTGCAGGGGGACGGTGAAGACCAGCAACAGCTTTCAGGGCTGCCACCTTCCGTGTGGGACAAGGAGCCGGACGTGTGCCTTTTTGGAATCAGGATCTGCCGAGGAAGAGATCCATGAGATGTTCCTCCTCTGGGCATGCCCAGGTCCCGAATCCTGTTGTGCCTGTGAATAGGATGCAGGGGGATGGTGAAGACCAGCAACAGCTTTCAGGGCTGCCACCTTCCGTGTGGGACAAGGAGCCGGACGTGTGCCTTTTCGGAATGAGGCTCTGCCGAGGACGAGAGCCATGAGATGTTCCTCATCTGGGCAAGCCCGGGTCCCAGATCCTGTTGTGCCTGTGAATAGGCTGCAGGGGGACGGTGAAGACCAGCAACAGCTTTCAGGGCTGCCACCTTCCGTGTGGGACAAGGAGCAGGACGTGTGCCTTTTCGGAATCAAGCTCTGCCGAGGACGAGAGCCATGAGATGTTCCTCCTCTGGGCATGCCCGGGTCCCAGATCCTGTTGTGCCTGTGAATAGGCTGCAGGGGGACGGTAAAGACCAGCAACAGCTTTCAGGGCTGCCACCTTCCGTGTGGGACAAGGAGCCGGACGTGTGCCTTTTCGGAAAGAGGCTCTGCCGAGGACGAGAGCCATGAGATGTTCCTCCTCTGGGCAAGCCCGGGTCCCAGATCCTGTTGTACCTGTGAATAGGCTGCAGGGGGACGGTGAAGACCAGCAACAGCTTTCAGGGCTGCCACCTTCCGTGTGGGACAAGGAGCCGGACGTGTGCCTTTTCGGAATCAGTCTCTGCCGAGGACGAGAGCCATGAGATGTTCCTCCTCTGGGCAAGCCCGGGTCCCAGATCCTGTTGTGCCTGTGAATAGGCTGCAGGGGGACGGTGAAGACCAGCAACAGCTTTCAGGGCTGCCACCTTCCGTGTGGGACAAGGAGCCGGACGTGTGCCTTTTCGGAATCAGGCTCTGCCGAGGACGAGAGCCATGAGATGTTCCTCCTCTGGGCATGCCCGGGTCCCAGATCCTGTTGTGCCTGTGAATAGGCTGCAGGGGGACGGTGAAGACCAGCAACAGCTTTCAGGGCTGCCACCTTCCGTGTGGGACAAGGAGCCGGACGTGTGCCTTTTCGGAATCAGGCTCTGCCGAGGATGAGAGCCATGAGATGTTCCTCCTCTCAGCAAGCACGGGTCACATATCCTGTTGTACCTGTGAATAGGCTGCAGGGGGACGGTGAAGACCAGCAACAGCTTTCAGGGCTGCCACCTTCCGTGTGGGACAAGGAGCCGGACGTGTGCCTTTTTGGAATCAGGCTCTGCCGAGGAAGAGATCCATGAGATGTTCCTCCTCTGGGCATGCCCAGGTCCCGAATCCTGTTGTGCCTGTGAATAGGATGCAGGGGGATGGTGAAGACCAGCAACAGCTTTCAGGGCTGCCACCTTCCGTGTGGGACAAGGAGCCGGACGTGTGCCTTTTCGGAATGAGGCTCTGCCGAGGACGAGAGCCATGAGATGTTCCTCATCTGGGCAAGCCCGGGTCCCAGATCCTGTTGTGCCTGTGAATAGGCTGCAGGGGGACGGTGAAGACCAGCAACATCTTTCAGGGCTGCCACCTTCCGTGTGGGACAAGGAGCCTGACGTGTGCCTTTTCGGAATCAGGCTCTGCCGAGGACGAGAGCCATGAGATGTTCCTCCTCTGGGCATGCCCGGGTCCCAGATCCTGTTGTGCCTGTGAATAGGCTGCAGGGGGACGGTGAAGACCAGCAACAGCTTTCAGGGCTGCCACCTTCCGTGTGGGACAAGGAGCCGGACGTGTGCCTTTTCGGAATCAGGCTCTGCCGAGGACGAGAGCCATGAGATGTTCCTCCTCTGGGCAAGCCCGGGTCCCAGATCCTGTTGTACCTGTGAATAGGCTGCAGGGGGATGGTGAAGACCAGCAACAGCTTTCAGGGCTGCCACCTTCCGTGTGGGACAAGGAGCCGGACGTGTGCCTTTTCGGAATCAGGCTCTGCCGAGGACGAGAGCCATGAGATGTTCCTCCTCTGGGCATGCCCGGGTCCTGAATCCTGTTGTGGCTCTGAATAGGCTGCAGGGGGACGGTGAAGACCAGCAACAGCTTTCAGGGCTGCCACCTTCCGTGTGGGACAAGGAGCCGGACGTGTGCCTTTTCGGAATCAGGCTCTGCCGAGGACGAGAGCCATGAGATGTTCCTCCTCGGGGCATGCCCGGGTCCCAGATCCTGTTGTGCCTGTGAATAGGCTGCAGGGGGACGGTAAAGACCAGCAACAGCTTTCAGGGCTGCCACCTTCCGTGTGGGACAAGGAGCCGGACGTGTGCCTTTTCGGAAAGAGGCTCTGCCGAGGACGAGAGCCATGAGATGTTCCTCCTCTGGGCAAGCCCGGGTCCCAGATCCTGTTGTACCTGTGAATAGGCTGCAGGGGGACGGTGAAGACCAGCAACAGCTTTCAGGGCTGCCACCTTCCGTGTGGGACAAGGATCCGGACGTGTGCCTTTTCGGAATCAGGCTCTGCCGAGGACGAGAGCCATGAGATGTTCCTCCTCTGGGCAAGCCCGGGTCCCAGATCCTGTTGTACCTGTGAATAGGCTGCAGGGGGACGGTGAAGACCAGCAACAGCTTTCAGGGCTGCCACCTTCCGTGTGGGACAAGGATCCGGACGTGTGCCTTTTCAGAATCAGGCTATGCCGAGGACGAGAGCCATGAGATGTTCCTCCTCTGGGCATGCCCGGGTCCTGAATCCTGTTGTGGCTCTGAATAGGCTGCAGGGGGACGGTGAAGACCAGCAACAGCTTTCAGGGCTGCCACCTTCCGTGTGGGACAAGGAGCCGGACGTGTGCCTTTTCGGAATCAGGCTCTGCCGAGGACGAGAGCCATGAGATGTTCCTCCTCTGGGCATGCCCGGGTCCCAGATCCTGTTGTGCCTGTGAATAGGCTGCAGGGGGACGGTAAAGACCAGCAACAGCTTTCAGGGCTGCCACCTTCCGTGTGGGACAAGGAGCCGGACGTGTGCCTTTTCGGAAAGAGGCTCTGCCGAGGACGAGAGCCATGAGATGTTCCTCCTCTGGGCAAGCCCGGGTCCCAGATCCTGTTGTACCTGTGAATAGGCTGCAGGGGGACGGTGAAGACCAGCAACAGCTTTCAGGGCTGCCACCTTCCGTGTGGGACAAGGAGCCGGACGTGTGCCTTTTCGGAATCAGGCTCTGCCGAGGACGAGAGCCATGAGATGTTCCTCCTCTGGGCAAGCCCGGGTCCCAGATCCTGTTGTGCCTGTGAATAGGCTGCAGGGGGACGGTGAAGACCAGCAACAGCTTTCAGGGCTGCCACCTTCCGTGTGGGACAAGGATCCGGACGTGTGCCTTTTCAGAATCAGGCTCTGCCGAGGACGAGAGCCATGAGATGTTCCTTCTATGGGCATGCCCGGGTCCTGAATCCTGTTGTGCCTGTGAATAGGCTGCAGGGGGACGGTGAAGACCAGCAACAGCTTTCAGGGCTGCCACCTTCCGTGTGGGACAAGGAGCCAGACGTGTGCCTTTTCGGAATCAGGCTCTGCCGAGGACGAGAGCCATGAGATGTTCCTCCTCTGGGCAAGCCCAGGTCCCAGATCCTGTTGTGCCTGTGAATAGGCTGCAGGGGGACGGTGAAGACCAGCAACAGCTTTCAGGGCTGCCACCTTCCGTGTGGGACAAGGAGCCGGACGTGTGCCTTTTCGGAAAGAGGCTCTGCCGAGGACGAGAGCCATGAGATGTTCCTCCTCTGGGCAAGCCCGGGTCCCAGATCCTGTTGTACCTGTGAATAGGCTGCAGGGGGACGGTGAAGACCAGCAACAGCTTTCAGGGCTGCCACCTTCCGTGTGGGACAAGGAGCCGGACGTGTGCCTTTTCGGAATCAGGCTCTGCCGAGGACGAGAGCCATGAGATGTTCCTCCTCTGGGCATGCCCGGGTCCTGAATCCTGTTGTGGCTCTGAATAGGCTGCAGGGGGACGGTGAAGACCAGCAACAGCTTTCAGGGCTGCCACCTTACGTGTGGGACAAGGAGCCGGACGTGTGCCTTTTCGGAATCAGGCTCTGCCGAGGACGAGAGCCATGAGATGTTCCTCCTCTGGGCATGCCCGGGTCCCAGATCCTGTTGTGCCTGTGAATAGGCTGCAGGGGGACGGTAAAGACCAGCAACAGCTTTCAGGGCTGCCACCTTCCGTGTGGGACAAGGAGCCGGACGTGTGCCTTTTCGGAATCAGTCTCTGCCGAGGACGAGAGCCATGAGATGTTCCTCCTCTTGGCAAGCCCAGGTCCCAGATCCTGTTGTGCCTGTGAATAGGCTGCAGGGGGACGGTGAAGACCAGCAACAGCTTTCAGGGCTGCCACCTTCCGTGTGGGACAAGGAGCCGGACGTGTGCCTTTTCGGAATCAGGCTCTGCTGAGGACGAGAGCCATGAGATGTTCCTCCTCTGGGCATGCCCGGGTCCTGAATCCTGTTGTGCCTCTGAATAGGCTGCAGGGGGACGGTGAAGACCAGCAACAGCTTTCAGGGCTGCCACCTTCCGTGTGGGACAAGGAGCCGGACTTGTGCCCTTTCGGAATCAGGCTCTGCCGAGGACGAGAGCCATGAGATGTTCCTCCTCTGGGCATGCCCGGGTCCCAGATCCTGTTGTGCCTGTGAATAGGCTGCAGGGGGACGGTTAAGACCAGCAACAGCTTTCAGGGCTGCCACCTTCCGTGTGGGACAAGGAGCCGGACGTGTGCCTTTTCGGAATCAGGCTCTGCCGAGGACGAGAGCCATGAGATGTTCCTCCTCTGGGCATGCCCGGGTCCTGAATCCTGTTGTGGCTCTGAATAGGCTGCAGGGGGACGGTGAAGACCAGCAACAGCTTTCAGGGCTGCCACCTTCCGTGTGGGACAAGGAGCCGGACGTGTGCCTTTTCGGAATCAGGCTCTGCCGAGGACGAGAGCCATGAGATGTTCCTCCTCGGGGCATGCCCGGGTCCCAGATCCTGTTGTGCCTGTGAATAGGCTGCAGGGGGACGGTAAAGACCAGCAACAGCTTTCAGGGCTGCCACCTTCCGTGTGGGACAAGGAGCCGGACGTGTGCCTTTTCGGAAAGAGGCTCTGCCGAGGACGAGAGCCATGAGATGTTCCTCCTCTGGGCAAGCCCGGGTCCCAGATCCTGTTGTACCTGTGAATAGGCTGCAGGGGGACGGTGAAGACCAGCAACAGCTTTCAGGGCTGCCACCTTCCGTGTGGGACAAGGAGCCGGACGTGTGCCTTTTCGGAATCAGGCTCTGCCGAGGACGAGAGCCATGAGATGTTCCTCCTCTGGGCAAGCCCGGGTCCCAGATCCTGTTGTACCTGTGAATAGGCTGCAGGGGGACGGTGAAGACCAGCAACAGCTTTCAGGGCTGCCACCTTCCGTGTGGGACAAGGATCCGGACGTGTGCCTTTTCAGAATCAGGCAATGCCGAGGACGAGAGCCATGAGATGTTCCTCCTCTGGGCATGCCCGGGTCCTGAATCCTGTTGTGGCTCTGAATAGGCTGCAGGGGGACGGTGAAGACCAGCAACAGCTTTCAGGGCTGCCACCTTCCGTGTGGGACAAGGAGCCGGACGTGTGCCTTTTCGGAATCAGGCTCTGCCGAGGACGAGAGCCATGAGATGTTCCTCCTCTGGGCATGCCCGGGTCCCAGATCCTGTTGTGCCTGTGAATAGGCTGCAGGGGGACGGTAAAGACCAGCAACAGCTTTCAGGGCTGCCACCTTCCGTGTGGGACAAGGAGCCGGACGTGTGCCTTTTCGGAAAGAGGCTATGCCGAGGACGAGAGCCATGAGATGTTCCTCCTCTGGGCAAGCCCGGGTCCCAGATCCTGTTGTACCTGTGAATAGGCTGCAGGGGGACGGTGAAGACCAGCAACAGCTTTCAGGGCTGCCACCTTCCGTGTGGGACAAGGAGCCGGACGTGTGCCTTTTCGGAATCAGGCTCTGCCGAGGACGAGAGCCATGAGATGTTCCTCCTCTGGGCAAGCCCGGGTCCCAGATCCTGTTGTACCTGTGAATAGGCTGCAGGGGGACGGTGAAGACCAGCAACAGCTTTCAGGGCTGCCACCTTCCGTGTGGGACAAGGATCCGGACGTGTGCCTTTTCAGAATCAGGCTATGCCGAGGACGAGAGCCATGAGATGTTCCTCCTCTGGGCATGCCCGGGTCCTGAATCCTGTTGTGGCTCTGAATAGGCTGCAGGGGGACGGTGAAGACCAGCAACAGCTTTCAGGGCTGCCACCTTCCGTGTGGGACAAGGAGCCGGACGTGTGCCTTTTCGGAATCAGGCTCTGCCGAGGACGAGAGCCATGAGATGTTCCTCCTCTGGGCATGCCCGGGTCCCAGATCCTGTTGTGCCTGTGAATAGGCTGCAGGGGGACGGTTAAGACCAGCAACAGCTTTCAGGGCTGCCACCTTCCGTGTGGGACAAGGAGCCGGACGTGTGCCTTTTCGGAATCAGGCTCTACCGAGGACGAGAGCCATGAGATGTTCCTCCTCTGGGCAAGCCCGGGTCCCAGATCCTGTTGTACCTGTGAATAGGCTGCAGGGGGACGGTGAAGACCAGCAACATCTTTCAGGGCTGCCACCTTCCGTGTGGGACAAGGAGCCGGACGTGTGCCTTTTCGGAATCAGGCTCTGCCGAGGACGAGATCCATGAGATGTTCCTCCTCTGGGCATGCCCAGGTCCCAGATCCTGTTGTGCCTGTGAATAGGCTGCAGGGGGACGGTGAAGACCAGCAACAGCTTTCAGGGCTGCCACCTTCCGTGTGGGACAAGGAGCCGGACGTGTGCCTTTTCGGAATCAGGCTCTGCCGAGGACGAGAGCCATGAGATGTTCCTCCTCTGGGCAAGCCCGGGTCCCAGATCCTGATGTGCCTGTGAATAGGCTGCAGGGGGACGGTGAAGACCAGCAACAGCTTTCAGGGCTGCCACCTTCCGTGTGGGACAAGGAGCCGGTCGTGTGCCTTTTCGGAATCAGGCTCTGCCGAGGACGAGAGCCATGAGATGTTACTCCTCTGGGCATGCCCGGGTCCCAGATCCTGTTGTGCCTGTGAATAGGCTGCAGGGGGACGGTGAAGACCAGCAACAGCTTTCAGGGCTGCCACCTTCCGTGTGGGACAAGGAGCCGGACGTGTGCCTTTTCGGAATCAGGCTCTGCCGAGGACGAGATCCATGAGATGTTCCTCCTCTCAGCAAGCACGGGTCCCATATTCTGTTGTACCTGTGAATAGGCTGCAGGGGGACGGTGAAGACCAGCAACAGCTTTCAGGGCTGCCACCTTCCGTGTGGGACAAGGAGCCGGACGTGTGCCTTTTTGGAATCAGGCTCTGCCGAGGAAGAGATCCATTAGATGTTCCTCCTCTGGGCATGCCCAGGTCCCGAATCCTGTTGTGCCTGTGAATAGGATGCAGGGGGATGGTGAAGACCAGCAACAGCTTTCAGGGCTGCCACCTTCCGTGTGGGACAAGGAGCCGGACGTGTGCCTTTTCGGAATGAGGCTCTGCCGAGGACGAGAGCCATGAGATGTTCCTCCTCTGGGCAAGCCCGGGTCCCAGATCCTGTTGTGCCTGTGAATAGGCTGCAGGGGGACGGTGAAGACCAGCAACAGCTTTCAGGGCTGCCACCTTCCGTGTGGGACAAGGAGCCTGACGTGTGCCTTTTCGGAATCAGGCTCTGCCGAGGACGAGAGCCATGAGATGTTCCTCCTCTGGGCATGCCCGGGTCCTGAATCCTGTTGTGCCTCTGAATAGGCTGCAGGGGGACGGTGAAGACCAGCAACAGCTTTCAGGGCTGCCACCTTCCGTGTGGGACAAGGAGCCGGACGTGTGCCTTTTCGGAATCAGGCTCTGCCGAGGACGAGAGCCATGAGATGTTCCTCCTCTGGGCATGCCCGGGTCCCAGATCCTGTTGTGCCTGTGAATAGGCTGCAGGGGGACGGTGAAGACCAGCAACAGCTTTCAGGGCTGCCACCTTCCGTGTGGGACAAGGAGCCGGACGTGTGCCTTTTCGGAATCAGGCTCTGCCGAGGAAGAGATCCATTAGATGTTCCTCCTCTGGGCAAGCCCAGGTCCCTAATCCTGTTGTGCCTGTGAATAGGCTGCAGGGGGACGGTGAAGACCAGCAACAGCTTTCAGGGCTGCCACCTTCCGTGTGGGACAAGGAGCCGGACGTGTGCCTTTTCGGAATCAGGCTCTGCCGAGGACGAGAGCCATGAGATGTTCCTCCTCTGGGCATGCCCGGGTCCTGAATCCTGTTGTGGCTCTGAATAGGCTGCAGGGGGACGGTGAAGACCAGCAACAGCTTTCAGGGCTGCCACCTTCCGTGTGGGACAAGAAGCCGGACGTGTGCCTTTTCGGAATCAGGCTCTGCCGAGGACGAGAGCCATGAGATGTTCCTCCTCTGGGCATGCCCGGGTCCCAGATCCTGTTGTGCCTGTGAATAGGCTGCAGGGGGACGGTGAAGACCAGCAACAGCTTTCAGGGCTGCCACCTTCCGTGTGGGACAAGGAGCCGGACGTGTGCCTTTTCGGAATCAGGCTCTGCCGAGGACGAGAGCCATGAGATGTTCCTCCTCTGGGCAAGCCCGGGTCCCAGATCCTGTTGTGCCTGTGAATAGGCTGCAGGGGGACGGTGAAGACCAGCAACAGCTTTCAGGGCTGCCACCTTCCGTGTGGGACAAGGAGCCGGACGTGTGCCTTTTTGGAATCAGGCTCTGCCGAGGAAGAGATCCATGAGATGTTCCTCCTCTGGGCATGCCCAGGTCCCGAATCCTGTTGTGCCTGTGAATAGGCTGCAGGGGGACGGTGAAGACCAGCAACAGCTTTCAGGGCTGCCACCTTCCGTGTGGGACAAGGAGCCGGACGTGTGCCTTTTCGGAATCAGGCTCTGCCGAGGACGAGAGCCATGAGATGTTCCTCCTCTGGGCAAGCCCGGGTCCCAGATCCTGATGTGCCTGTGAATAGGCTGCAGGGGGACGGTGAAGACCAGCAACAGCTTTCAGGGCTGCCACCTTCCGTGTGGGACAAGGAGCCGGTCGTGTGCCTTTTCGGAATCAGGCTCTGCCGAGGACGAGAGCCATGAGATGTTACTCCTCTGGGCATGCCCGGGTCCCAGATCCTGTTGTGCCTGTGAATAGGCTGCAGGGGGACGGTGAAGACCAGCAACAGCTTTCAGGGCTGCCACCTTCCGTGTGGGACAAGGAGCCGGACGTGTGCCTTTTCGGAATCAGGCTCTGCCGAGGACGAGATCCATGAGATGTTCCTCCTCTCAGCAAGCACGGGTCCCATATTCTGTTGTACCTGTGAATAGGCTGCAGGGGGACGGTGAAGACCAGCAACAGCTTTCAGGGCTGCCACCTTCCGTGTGGGACAAGGAGCCGGACGTGTGCCTTTTTGGAATCAGGCTCTGCCGAGGAAGAGATCCATTAGATGTTCCTCCTCTGGGCATGCCCAGGTCCCGAATCCTGTTGTGCCTGTGAATAGGATGCAGGGGGATGGTGAAGACCAGCAACAGCTTTCAGGGCTGCCACCTTCCGTGTGGGACAAGGAGCCGGACGTGTGCCTTTTCGGAATGAGGCTCTGCCGAGGACGAGAGCCATGAGATGTTCCTCCTCTGGGCAAGCCCGGGTCCCAGATCCTGTTGTGCCTGTGAATAGGCTGCAGGGGGACGGTGAAGACCAGTAACAGCTTTCAGGGCTGCCACCTTCCGTGTGGGACAAGGAGCCGGACGTGTGCCTTTTCGGAAAGAGGCTATGCCGAGGACGAGAGCCATGAGATGTTCCTCCTCTGGGCAAGCCCAGGTCCCAGATCCTGTTGAACCTGTGAATAGGCTGCAGGGGGACGGTGAAGACCAGCAACAGCTTTCAGGGCTGCCACCTTCCGTGTGGGACAAGGAGCCGGACGTGTGCCTTTTCGGAATCAGGCTCTGCCGAGGACGAGAGCCATGAGATGTTCCTCCTCTGGGCAAGCCCGGGTCCCAGATCCTGTTGTACCTGTGAATAGGCTGCAGGGGGACGGTGAAGACCAGCAACAGCTTTCAGGGCTGCCACCTTCCGTGTGGGACAAGGATCCGGACGTGTGCCTTTTCAGAATCAGGCTATGCCGAGGACGAGAGCCATGAGATGTTCCTCCTCTGGGCATGCCCGTGTCCTGAATCCTGTTGTGGCTCTGAATAGGCTGCAGGGGGACGGTGAAGACCAGCAACAGCTTTCAGGGCTGCCACCTTCCGTGTGGGACAAGGAGCCGGACGTGTGCCTTTTCGGAATCAGGCTCTGCCGAGGACGAGAGCCATGAGATGTTCCTCCTCTGGGCATGCCCGGGTCCCAGATCCTGTTGTGCCTGTGAATAGGCTGCAGGGGGACGGTAAAGACCAGCAACAGCTTTCAGGGCTGCCACCTTCCGTGTGGGACAAGGAGCCGGACGTGTGCCTTTTCGGAATCAGGCTCTACCGAGGACGAGAGCCATGAGATGTTCCTCCTCTGGGCAAGCCCGGGTCCCAGATCCTGTTGTACCTGTGAATAGGCTGCAGGGGGACGGTGAAGACCAGCAACATCTTTCAGGGCTGCCACCTTCCGTGTGGGACAAGGAGCCGGACGTGTGCCTTTTCGGAATCAGGCTCTGCCGAGGACGAGATCCATGAGATGTTCCTCCTCTGGGCATGCCCAGGTCCCAGATCCTGTTGTGCCTGTGAATAGGCTGCAGGGGGACGGTGAAGACCAGCAACATCTTTCAGGGCTGCCACCTTCCGTGTGGGACAAGGAGCCGGACGTGTGCCTTTTCGGAATCAGGCTCTGCCGAGGACGAGAGCCATGAGATGTTCCTCCTCTGGGCAAGCCCGGGTCCCAGATCCTGATGTGCCTGTGAATAGGCTGCAGGGGGACGGTGAAGACCAGCAACAGCTTTCAGGGCTGCCACCTTCCGTGTGGGACAAGGAGCCGGTCGTGTGCCTTTTCGGAATCAGGCTCTGCCGAGGACGAGAGCCATGAGATGTTACTCCTCTGGGCATGCCCGGGTCCCAGATCCTGTTGTGCCTGTGAATAGGCTGCAGGGGGACGGTGAAGACCAGCAACAGCTTTCAGGGCTGCCACCTTCCGTGTGGGACAAGGAGCCGGACGTGTGCCTTTTCGGAATCAGGCTCTGCCGAGGACGAGATCCATGAGATGTTCCTCCTCTCAGCAAGCACGGGTCCCATATTCTGTTGTACCTGTGAATAGGCTGCAGGGGGACGGTGAAGACCAGCAACAGCTTTCAGGGCTGCCACCTTCCGTGTGGGACAAGGAGCCGGACGTGTGCCTTTTTGGAATCAGGCTCTGCCGAGGAAGAGATCCATTAGATGTTCCTCCTCTGGGCATGCCCAGGTCCCGAATCCTGTTGTGCCTGTGAATAGGATGCAGGGGGATGGTGAAGACCAGCAACAGCTTTCAGGGCTGCCACCTTCCGTGTGGGACAAGGAGCCGGACGTGTGCCTTTTCGGAATGAGGCTCTGCCGAGGACGAGAGCCATGAGATGTTCCTCCTCTGGGCAAGCCCGGGTCCCAGATCCTGTTGTGCCTGTGAATAGGCTGCAGGGGGACGGTGAAGACCAGCAACAGCTTTCAGGGCTGCCACCTTCCGTGTGGGACAAGGAGCCTGACGTGTGCCTTTTCGGAATCAGGCTCTGCCGAGGACGAGAGCCATGAGATGTTCCTCCTCTGGGCATGCCCGGGTCCTGAATCCTGTTGTGCCTCTGAATAGGCTGCAGGGGGACGGTGAAGACCAGCAACAGCTTTCAGGGCTGCCACCTTCCGTGTGGGACAAGGAGCCGGACGTGTGCCTTTTCGGAATCAGGCTCTGCCGAGGACGAGAGCCATGAGATGTTCCTCCTCTGGGCATGCCCGGGTCCCAGATCCTGTTGTGCCTGTGAATAGGCTGCAGGGGGACGGTGAAGACCAGCAACAGCTTTCAGGGCTGCCACCTTCCGTGTGGGACAAGGAGCCGGACGTGTGCCTTTTCGGAATCAGGCTCTGCCGAGGAAGAGATCCATTAGATGTTCCTCCTCTGGGCAAGCCCAGGTCCCTAATCCTGTTGTGCCTGTGAATAGGCTGCAGGGGGACGGTGAAGACCAGCAACAGCTTTCAGGGCTGCCACCTTCCGTGTGGGACAAGGAGCCGGACGTGTGCCTTTTCGGAATCAGGCTCTGCCGAGGACGAGAGCCATGAGATGTTCCTCCTCTGGGCATGCCCGGGTCCCAGATCCTGTTGTGCCTGTGAATAGGCTGCAGGGGGACGGTGAAGACCAGCAACAGCTTTCAGGGCTGCCACCTTCCGTGTGGGACAAGGAGCCGGACGTGTGCCTTTTCGGAATCAGGCTCTGCCGAGGACGAGAGCCATGAGATGTTCCTCCTCTGGGCAAGCCCGGGTCCCAGATCCTGTTGTGCCTGTGAATAGGCTGCAGGGGGACGGTGAAGACCAGCAACAGCTTTCAGGGCTGCCACCTTCCGTGTGGGACAAGGAGCCGGACGTGTGCCTTTTTGGAATCAGGCTCTGCCGAGGAAGAGATCCATGAGATGTTCCTCCTCTGGGCATGCCCAGGTCCCGAATCCTGTTGTGCCTGTGAATAGGCTGCAGGGGGACGGTGAAGACCAGCAACAGCTTTCAGGGCTGCCACCTTCCGTGTGGGACAAGGAGCCGGACGTGTGCCTTTTCGGAATCAGGCTCTGCCGAGGACGAGAGCCATGAGATGTTCCTCCTCTGGGCATGCCCGGGTCCTGAATCCTGTTGTGGCTCTGAATAGGTTGCAGGGGGACGGTGAAGACCAGCAACAGCTTTCAGGGCTGCCACCTTCCGTGTGGGACAAGGAGCCGGACGTGTGCCTTTTCGGAAAGAGGCTCTGCCGAGGACGAGATCCATGAGATGTTCCTCCTCTGGGCATGCCCAGGTCCCAGATCCTGTTGTGCCTGTGAATAGGCTGCAGGGGGACGGTGAAGACCAGCAACATCTTTCAGGGCTGCCACCTTCCGTGTGGGACAAGGAGCCGGACGTGTGCCTTTTCGGAATCAGGCTCTGCCGAGGACGAGAGCCATGAGATGTTCCTCCTCTGGGCAAGCCCGGGTCCCAGATCCTGATGTGCCTGTGAATAGGCTGCAGGGGGACGGTGAAGACCAGCAACAGCTTTCAGGGCTGCCACCTTCCGTGTGGGACAAGGAGCCGGTCGTGTGCCTTTTCGGAATCAGGCTCTGCCGAGGACGAGAGCCATGAGATGTTACTCCTCTGGGCATGCCCGGGTCCCAGATCCTGTTGTGCCTGTGAATAGGCTGCAGGGGGACGGTGAAGACCAGCAACAGCTTTCAGGGCTGCCACCTTCCGTGTGGGACAAGGAGCCTGACGTGTGCCTTTTCGGAATCAGGCTCTGCCGAGGACGAGAGCCATGAGATGTTCCTCCTCTGGGCATGCCCGGGTCCTGAATCCTGTTGTGCCTCTGAATAGGCTGCAGGGGGACGGTGAAGACCAGCAACAGCTTTCAGGGCTGCCACCTTCCGTGTGGGACAAGGAGCCGGACGTGTGCCTTTTCGGAATCAGGCTCTGCCGAGGACGAGAGCCATGAGATGTTCCTCCTCTGGGCATGCCCGGGTCCCAGATCCTGTTGTGCCTGTGAATAGGCTGCAGGGGGACGGTGAAGACCAGCAACAGCTTTCAGGGCTGCCACCTTCCGTGTGGGACAAGGAGCCGGACGTGTGCCTTTTCGGAATCAGGCTCTGCCGAGGACGAGAGCCATGAGATGTTCCTCCTCTGGGCAAGCCCGGGTCCCAGATCCTGTTGTGCCTGTGAATAGGCTGCAGGGGGACGGTGAAGACCAGCAACAGCTTTCAGGGCTGCCACCTTCCGTGTGGGACAAGGAGCCGGACGTGTGCCTTTTTGGAATCAGGCTCTGCCGAGGAAGAGATCCATGAGATGTTCCTCCTCTGGGCATGCCCAGGTCCCGAATCCTGTTGTGCCTGTGAATAGGCTGCAGGGGGACGGTGAAGACCAGCAACAGCTTTCAGGGCTGCCACCTTCCGTGTGGGACAAGGAGCCGGACGTGTGCCTTTTCGGAATCAGGCTCTGCCGAGGACGAGAGCCATGAGATGTTCCTCCTCTGGGCATGCCCGGGTCCTGAATCCTGTTGTGGCTCTGAATAGGTTGCAGGGGGACGGTGAAGACCAGCAACAGCTTTCAGGGCTGCCACCTTCCGTGTGGGACAAGGAGCCGGACGTGTGCCTTTTCGGAATCAGGCTCTGCCGAGGACGAGAGCCATGAGATGTTCCTCCTCTGGGCATGCCCGGGTCCCAGATCCTGTTGTGCCTGTGAATAGGCTGCAGAGGGACGGTGAAGACCAGCAACAGCTTTCAGGGCTGCCACCTTCCGTGTGGGACAAGGAGCCGGACGTGTGCCTTTTTGGAATCAGGCTCTGCCGAGGAAGAGATCCATGAGATGTTCCTCCTCTGGGCATGCCCAGGTCCCGAATCCTGTTGTGCCTGTGAATAGGCTGCAGGGGGACGGTGAAGACCAGCAACAGCTTTCAGGGCTGCCACCTTCCGTGTGGGACAAGGAGCCGGACGTGTGCCTTTTCGGAATCAGGCTCTGCCGAGGACGAGAGCCATGAGATGTTCCTCCTCTGGGCATGCCCGGGTCCTGAATCCTGTTGTGGCTCTGAATAGGTTGCAGGGGGACGGTGAAGACCAGCAACAGCTTTCAGGGCTGCCACCTTCCGTGTGGGACAAGGAGCCGGACGTGTGCCTTTTCGGAAAGAGGCTCTGCCGAGGACGAGATCCATGAGATGTTCCTCCTCTGGGCATGCCCAGGTCCCAGATCCTGTTGTGCCTGTGAATAGGCTGCAGGGGGACGGTGAAGACCAGCAACATCTTTCAGGGCTGCCACCTTCCGTGTGGGACAAGGAGCCGGACGTGTGCCTTTTCGGAATCAGGCTCTGCCGAGGACGAGAGCCATGAGATGTTCCTCCTCTGGGCAAGCCCGGGTCCCAGATCCTGATGTGCCTGTGAATAGGCTGCAGGGGGACGGTGAAGACCAGCAACAGCTTTCAGGGCTGCCACCTTCCGTGTGGGACAAGGAGCCGGTCGTGTGCCTTTTCGGAATCAGGCTCTGCCGAGGACGAGAGCCATGAGATGTTACTCCTCTGGGCATGCCCGGGTCCCAGATCCTGTTGTGCCTGTGAATAGGCTGCAGGGGGACGGTGAAGACCAGCAACAGCTTTCAGGGCTGCCACCTTCCGTGTGGGACAAGGAGCCGGACGTGTGCCTTTTCGGAATCAGGCTCTGCCGAGGACGAGATCCATGAGATGTTCCTCCTCTCAGCAAGCACGGGTCCCATATTCTGTTGTACCTGTGAATAGGCTGCAGGGGGACGGTGAAGACCAGCAACAGCTTTCAGGGCTGCCACCTTCCGTGTGGGACAAGGAGCCGGACGTGTGCCTTTTTGGAATCAGGCTCTGCCGAGGAAGAGATCCATTAGATGTTCCTCCTCTGGGCATGCCCAGGTCCCGAATCCTGTTGTGCCTGTGAATAGGATGCAGGGGGATGGTGAAGACCAGCAACAGCTTTCAGGGCTGCCACCTTCCGTGTGGGACAAGGAGCCGGACGTGTGCCTTTTCGGAATGAGGCTCTGCCGAGGACGAGAGCCATGAGATGTTCCTCCTCTGGGCAAGCCCGGGTCCCAGATCCTGTTGTGCCTGTGAATAGGCTGCAGGGGGACGGTGAAGACCAGCAACAGCTTTCAGGGCTGCCACCTTCCGTGTGGGACAAGGAGCCTGACGTGTGCCTTTTCGGAATCAGGCTCTGCCGAGGACGAGAGCCATGAGATGTTCCTCCTCTGGGCATGCCCGGGTCCTGAATCCTGTTGTGCCTCTGAATAGGCTGCAGGGGGACGGTGAAGACCAGCAACAGCTTTCAGGGCTGCCACCTTCCGTGTGGGACAAGGAGCCGGACGTGTGCCTTTTCGGAATCAGGCTCTGCCGAGGACGAGAGCCATGAGATGTTCCTCCTCTGGGCATGCCCGGGTCCCAGATCCTGTTGTGCCTGTGAATAGGCTGCAGGGGGACGGTGAAGACCAGCAACAGCTTTCAGGGCTGCCACCTTCCGTGTGGGACAAGGAGCCGGTCGTGTGCCTTTTCGGAATCAGGCTCTGCCGAGGACGAGAGCCATGAGATGTTACTCCTCTGGGCATGCCCGGGTCCCAGATCCTGTTGTGCCTGTGAATAGGCTGCAGGGGGACGGTGAAGACCAGCAACAGCTTTCAGGGCTGCCACCTTCCGTGTGGGACAAGGAGCCGGACGTGTGCCTTTTCGGAATCAGGCTCTGCCGAGGACGAGATCCATGAGATGTTCCTCCTCTCAGCAAGCACGGGTCCCATATTCTGTTGTACCTGTGAATAGGCTGCAGGGGGACGGTGAAGACCAGCAACAGCTTTCAGGGCTGCCACCTTCCGTGTGGGACAAGGAGCCGGACATGTGCCTTTTTGGAATCAGGCTCTGCCGAGGAAGAGATCCATTAGATGTTCCTCCTCTGGGCATGCCCAGGTCCCGAATCCTGTTGTGCCTGTGAATAGGATGCAGGGGGATGGTGAAGACCAGCAACAGCTTTCAGGGCTGCCACCTTCCGTGTGGGACAAGGAGCCGGACGTGTGCCTTTTCGGAATGAGGCTCTGCCGAGGACGAGAGCCATGAGATGTTCCTCCTCTGGGCAAGCCCGGGTCCCAGATCCTGTTGTGCCTGTGAATAGGCTGCAGGGGGACGGTGAAGACCAGCAACAGCTTTCAGGGCTGCCACCTTCCGTGTGGGACAAGGAGCCTGACGTGTGACTTTTCGGAATCAGGCTCTGCCGAGGACGAGAGCCATGAGATGTTCCTCCTCTGGGCATGCCCGGGTCCTGAATCCTGTTGTGCCTCTGAATAGGCTGCAGGGGGACGGTGAAGACCAGCAACAGCTTTCAGGGCTGCCACCTTCCGTGTGGGACAAGGAGCCGGACGTGTGCCTTTTCGGAATCAGGCTCTGCCGAGGACGAGAGCCATGAGATGTTCCTCCTCTGGGCATGCCCGGGTCCCAGATCCTGTTGTGCCTGTGAATAGGCTGCAGGGGGACGGTGAAGACCAGCAACAGCTTTCAGGGCTGCCACCTTCCGTGTGGGACAAGGAGCCGGACGTGTGCCTTTTCGGAATCAGGCTCTGCCGAGGACGAGAGCCATGAGATGTTCCTCCTCTGGGCAAGCCCGGGTCCCAGATCCTGTTGTGCCTGTGAATAGGCTGCAGGGGGACGGTGAAGACCAGCAACAGCTTTCAGGGCTGCCACCTTCCGTGTGGGACAAGGAGCCGGACGTGTGCCTTTTTGGAATCAGGCTCTGCCGAGGAAGAGATCCATGAGATGTTCCTCCTCTGGGCATGCCCAGGTCCCGAATCCTGTTGTGCCTGTGAATAGGCTGCAGGGGGACGGTGAAGACCAGCAACAGCTTTCAGGGCTGCCACCTTCCGTGTGGGACAAGGAGCCGGACGTGTGCCTTTTCGGAATCAGGCTCTGCCGAGGACGAGAGCCATGAGATGTTCCTCCTCTGGGCATGCCCGGGTCCTGAATCCTGTTGTGGCTCTGAATAGGTTGCAGGGGGACGGTGAAGACCAGCAACAGCTTTCAGGGCTGCCACCTTCCGTGTGGGACAAGGAGCCGGACGTGTGCCTTTTCGGAATCAGGCTCTGCCGAGGACGAGAGCCATGAGATGTTCCTCCTCTGGGCATGCCCAGGTCCCAGATCCTGTTGTGCCTGTGAATAGGCTGCAGGGGGACGGTGAAGACCAGCAACATCTTTCAGGGCTGCCACCTTCCGTGTGGGACAAGGAGCCGGACGTGTGCCTTTTCGGAATCAGGCTCTGCCGAGGACGAGAGCCATGAGATGTTCCTCCTCTGGGCAAGCCCGGGTCCCAGATCCTGATGTGCCTGTGAATAGGCTGCAGGGGGACGGTGAAGACCAGCAACAGCTTTCAGGGCTGCCACCTTCCGTGTGGGACAAGGAGCCGGTCGTGTGCCTTTTCGGAATCAGGCTCTGCCGAGGACGAGAGCCATGAGATGTTACTCCTCTGGGCATGCCCGGGTCCCAGATCCTGTTGTGCCTGTGAATAGGCTGCAGGGGGACGGTGAAGACCAGCAACAGCTTTCAGGGCTGCCACCTTCCGTGTGGGACAAGGAGCCGGACGTGTGCCTTTTCGGAATCAGGCTCTGCCGAGGACGAGATCCATGAGATGTTCCTCCTCTCAGCAAGCACGGGTCCCATATTCTGTTGTACCTGTGAATAGGCTGCAGGGGGACGGTGAAGACCAGCAACAGCTTTCAGGGCTGCCACCTTCCGTGTGGGACAAGGAGCCGGACGTGTGCCTTTTTGGAATCAGGCTCTGCCGAGGAAGAGATCCATTAGATGTTCCTCCTCTGGGCATGCCCAGGTCCCGAATCCTGTTGTGCCTGTGAATAGGATGCAGGGGGATGGTGAAGACCAGCAACAGCTTTCAGGGCTGCCACCTTCCGTGTGGGACAAGGAGCCGGACGTGTGCCTTTTCGGAATGAGGCTCTGCCGAGGACGAGAGCCATGAGATGTTCCTCCTCTGGGCAAGCCCGGGTCCCAGATCCTGTTGTGCCTGTGAATAGGCTGCAGGGGGACGGTGAAGACCAGCAACAGCTTTCAGGGCTGCCACCTTCCGTGTGGGACAAGGAGCCTGACGTGTGCCTTTTCGGAATCAGGCTCTGCCGAGGACGAGAGCCATGAGATGTTCCTCCTCTGGGCATGCCCGGGTCCTGAATCCTGTTGTGCCTCTGAATAGGCTGCAGGGGGACGGTGAAGACCAGCAACAGCTTTCAGGGCTGCCACCTTCCGTGTGGGACAAGGAGCCGGACGTGTGCCTTTTCGGAATCAGGCTCTGCCGAGGACGAGAGCCATGAGATGTTCCTCCTCTGGGCATGCCCGGGTCCCAGATCCTGTTGTGCCTGTGAATAGGCTGCAGGGGGACAGTGAAGACCAGCAACAGCTTTCAGGGCTGCCACCTTCCGTGTGGGACAAGGAGCCGGACGTGTGCCTTTTCGGAATCAGGCTCTGCCGAGGACGAGAGCCATGAGATGTTCCTCCTCTGGGCAAGCCCGGGTCCCAGATCCTGTTGTGCCTGTGAATAGGCTGCAGGGGGACGGTGAAGACCAGCAACAGCTTTCAGGGCTGCCACCTTCCGTGTGGGACAAGGAGCCGGACGTGTGCCTTTTTGGAATCAGGCTCTGCCGAGGAAGAGATCCATGAGATGTTCCTCCTCTGGGCATGCCCAGGTCCCGAATCCTGTTGTGCCTGTGAATAGGCTGCAGGGGGACGGTGAAGACCAGCAACAGCTTTCAGGGCTGCCACCTTCCGTGTGGGACAAGGAGCCGGACATGTGCCTTTTCGGAATCAGGCTCTGCCGAGGACGAGAGCCATGAGATGTTCCTCCTCTGGGCATGCCCGGGTCCTGAATCCTGTTGTGGCTCTGAATAGGTTGCAGGGGGACGGTGAAGACCAGCAACAGCTTTCAGGGCTGCCACCTTCCGTGTGGGACAAGGAGCCGGACGTGTGCCTTTTCGGAATCAGGCTCTGCCGAGGACGAGAGCCATGAGATGTTCCTCCTCTGGGCATGCCCGGGTCCTGAATCCTGTTGTGGCTCTGAATAGGCTGCAGGGGGACGGTGAAGACCAGCAACAGCTTTCAGGGCTGCCACCTTCCGTGTGGGACAAGGAGCCGGACGTGTGCCTTTTCGGAATCAGGCTCTGCCGAGGACGAGAGCCATGAGATGTTCCTCCTCTGGGCATGCCCGGGTCCCAGATCCTGTTGTACCTGTGAATAGGCTGCAGGGGGACGGTGAAGACCAGCAACAGCTTTCAGGGCTGCCACCTTCCGTGTGGGACAAGGAGCCGGACGTGTGCCTTTTCGGAATCAGGCTCTGCCGAGGACGAGAGCCATGAGATGTTCCTCCTCTGGGCAAGCCCGGGTCCCAGATCCTGTTGTGCCTGTGAATAGGCTGCAGGGGGACGGTGAAGACCAGCAACAGCTTTCAGGGCTGCCACCTTCCGTGTGGGACAAGGAGCCGGACGTGTGCCTTTTTGGAATCAGGCTCTGCCGAGGAAGAGATCCATGAGATGTTCCTCCTCTGGGCATGCCCAGGTCCCGAATCCTGTTGTGCCTGTGAATAGGCTGCAGGGGGACGGTGAAGACCAGCAACAGCTTTCAGGGCTGCCACCTTCCGTGTGGGACAAGGAGCCGGACGTGTGCCTTTTCGGAATCAGGCTCTGCCGAGGACGAGAGCCATGAGATGTTCCTCCTCTGGGCATGCCCGGGTCCTGAATCCTGTTGTGGCTCTGAATAGGTTGCAGGGGGACGGTGAAGACCAGCAACAGCTTTCAGGGCTGCCACCTTCCGTGTGGGACAAGGAGCCGGACGTGTGCCTTTTCGGAATCAGGCTCTGCCGAGGACGAGAGCCATGAGATGTTCCTCCTCTGGGCATGCCCGGGTCCCAGATCCTGTTGTGCCTGTGAATAGGCTGCAGGGGGACGGTAAAGACAAGCAACAGCTTTCAGGGCTGCCACCTTCCGTGTGGGACAAGGAGCCGGACGTGTGCCTTTTCGGAATCAGGCTCTGCCGAGGACGAGAGCCATGAGATGTTCCTCCTCTGGGCAAGCCCGGGTCCCAGATCCTGTTGTGCCTGTGAATAGGCTGCAGGGGGACGGTGAAGACCAGCAACAGCTTTCAGGGCTGCCACCTTCCGTGTGGGACAAGGAGCCGGACGTGTGCCTTTTTGGAATCAGGCTCTGCCGAGGAAGAGATCCATTAGATGTTCCTCCTCTGGGCATGCCCAGGTCCCGAATCCTGTTGTGCCTGTGAATAGGCTGCAGGGGGACGGTGAAGACCAGCAACAGCTTTGAGGGCTGCCACCTTCCGTGTGGGACATGGATCCGGACGTGTGCCTTTTCGGAATCAGGCTCTGCCGAGGACGAGAGCCATGAGATGTTCCTTCTCTGGGCATGCCCGGGTCCTGAATCCTGTTGTGCCTGTGAATAGGCTGCAGGGGGACGGTGAAGACCAGCAACAGCTTTCAGGGCTGCCACCTTCCGTGTGGGACAAGGAGCCGGACGTGTGCCTTTTCGGAATCAGGCTCTGCCGCGGACGAGAGCCATGAGATGTTCCTCCTCTGGGCATGCCCGGGTCCCAGATCCTGTTGTACCTGTGAATAGGCTGCAGGGGGACGGTGAAGACCAGCAACAGCTTTCAGGGCTGCCACCTTCCGTGTGGGACAAGGAGCCGGACGTGTGCCTTTTCGGAATCAGGCTCTGCCGAGGACGAGAGCCATGAGATGTTCCTCCTCTGGGCATGCCCGGGTCCCAGATCCTGTTGTGCCTGTGAATAGGCTGCAGGGGGACGGTGAAGACCAGCAACATATTTCAGGGCTGCCACCTTCCGTGTGGGACAAGGAGCCGGACGTGTGCCTTTTCGGAATCAGGCTCTGCCGAGGACGATATCCATAAGATGTTCCTCCTCTGTGCAAGCCCAGGTCCCAGATCCTGTTGTGCCTGTGAATAGGCTGCAAGGGGACGGTGAAGACCAGCAACAGCTTTCAGGGCTGCCACCTTCCGTGTGGGACAAGGAGCCGGACGTGTGCCTTTTCGGAATCAGGCTCTACCGAGGACGAGAGCCATGAGATGTTCCTCCTCTGGGCAAGCCCAGGTCCCAGATCCTGTTGTGCCTGTGAATAGGCTGCAGGGGGACGGTGAAGACCAGCAACAGCTTTCAGGGCTGCCACCTTCCGTGTGGGACAAGGAGCCGGACGTGTGCCTTTTCGGAATCAGGCTCTGCCGAGGACGAGAGCCATGAGATGTTCCTCCTCTGGGCATGCCCGGGTCCCAGATCCTGTTGTGCCTGTGAATAGGCTGCAGGGGGACGGTGAAGACCAGCAACAGCTTTCAGGGCTGCCACCTTCCGTGTGGGACAAGGAGCCGGACGTGTGCCTTTTCGGAATCAGGCTCTGCCGAGGACGAGAGCCATGAGATGTTCCTCCTCTGGGCAAGCCCGGGTCCCAGATCCTGTTGTGCCTGTGAATAGGCTGCAGGGGGACGGTGAAGACCAGCAACAGTTTTCAGGGCTGCCACCTTCCGTGTGGGACAAGGAGCCGGACGTGTGCCCTTTCGGAATCAGGCTCTGCCGAGGACGAGAGCCATGAGATGTTCCTCCTCTCAGCAAGCACGGGTCCCATATTCTGTTGTACCTGTGAATAGGCTGCAGGGGGACGGTGAAGACCAGCAACAGCTTTCAGGGCTGCCACCTTCCGTGTGGGACAAGGAGCCGGACGTGTGCCTTTTTGGAATCAGGCTCTGCCGAGGAAGAGATCCATGAGATGTTCCTCCTCTGGGCATGCCCAGGTCCCGAATCCTGTTGTGCCTGTGAATAGGCTGCAGGGGGACGGTGAAGACCAGCAACAGCTTTCAGGGCTGCCACCTTCCGTGTGGGACAAGGAGCCGGACGTGTGCCTTTTCGGAATCAGGCTCTGCCGAGGACGAGAGCCATGAGATGTTCCTCCTCTGGGCAAGCCCGGGTCCCAGATCCTGTTGTGCCTGTGAATAGGCTGCAGGGGGACGGTGAAGACCAGCAACAGCTTTCAGGGCTGCCACCTTCCTTGTGTGACAAGGAGCCGGACGTGTGCCTTTTCGGAAAGAGGCTCTGCCGCGGACGAGAGCCATGAGATGTTCCTCCTCTGGGCAAGCCCGGGTCCCAGATCCTGTTGTACCTGTGAATAGGTTGCAGGGGGACGGTGAAGACCAGCAACAGCTTTCAGGGCTGCCACCTTCCGTGTGGGACAAGGAGCCGGACGTGTGCCTTTTCGGAATCAGGCTCTGCCGAGGACGAGAGCCATGAGATGTTCCTTCTCTGGGCATGCCCGGGTCCTGAATCCTGTTGTGCCCGTGAATAGGCTGCAGGGGGACGGTGAAGACCAGCAACAGCTTTCAGGGCTGCCACCTTCCGTGTGGGACAAGGAGCCGGACGTGTGCCTTTTCGGAATCAGGCTCTGCCGAGGACGAGAGCCATGAGATGTTCTTCCTCTGGGCATGCCCGGGTCCCAGATCCTGTTGAGCCTGTGAATAGGCTGCAGGGGGACGGTGAAGACCAGCAACATCTTTCAGGGCTGCCACCTTCCGTGTGGGACAAGGAGCCAGACGTGTGCCTTTTCGGAATCAGGCTCTGCCGAGGACGAGAGCCATGAGATGTTCCTCCTCTGGGCAAGCCCAGGTCCCAGATCCTGTTGTGCCTGTGAATAGGCTGCAGGGGGACGGTGAAGACCAGCAACAGCTTTCAGGGCTGCCACCTTCCGTGTGGGACAAGGAGCCGGACGTGTGCCTTTTCGGAATCAGTCTCTGCCGAGGAAGAGAGCCATGAGATATTCCTCCTCTGGGCAAGCCCGGGTCCCAGATCCTGTTGTACCTGTGAATAGGCTGCAGGGGGACGGTGAAGACCAGCAACAGCTTTCAGGGCTGCCACCTTCCGTGTGGGACAAGGAGCCGGACGTGTGCCTTTTCGGAATCAGGCTCTGCCGAGGACGAGAGCCATGAGATGTTCCTCCTCTGGGCATGCCCGGGTCCTGAATCCTGTTGTGCCTGTGAATAGGCTGCAGGGGGACGGTGAAGACCAGCAACAGCTTTCAGGGCTGCCACCTTCCGTGTGGGACAAGGAGCCGGACGTGTGCCTTTTCGGAATCAGGCTCTGCCGAGGACGAGATCCATTAGATGTTCCTCCTCTGGGCATGCCCAGGTCCCGAATCCTGTTGTGCCTGTGAATAGGATGCAGGGGGACGGTGAAGACCAGCAAAAGCTTTCAGGGCTGCCACCTTCCGTGTGGGACAAGGAGCCGGACGTGTGCCTTTTCGGAATCAGGCTCTGCCGAGGACGAGAGCCATGAGATGTTCCTCCTCTGGGCAAGCCCAGGTCCCAGATCCTGTTGTGCCTGTGAATAGGCTGCAGGGGGACGGTGAAGACCAGCAACAGCTTTCAGGGCTGCCACCTTCCGTGTGGGACAAGGAGCCGGACGTGTGCCTTTTCGGAATCAGGCTCTGCCGAGGACGAGAGCCATGAGATGTTCCTCCTCTGGGCATGCCCGGGTCCTGAATCCTGTTGTGCCTCTGAATAGGCTGCAGGGGGACGGTGAAGACCAGCAACAGCTTTCAGGGCTGCCACCTTCCGTGTGGGACAAGGAGCCGGACTTGTGCCCTTTCGGAATCAGGCTCTGCCGAGGACGAGAGCCATGAGATGTTCCTCCTCTGGGCATGCCCGGGTCCCAGATCCTGTTGTGCCTGTGAATAGGCTGCAGGGGGACGGTAAAGACCAGCAACAGCTTTCAGGGCTGCCACCTTCCGTGTGGGACAAGGAGCCGGACGTGTGCCTTTTCGGAATCAGGCTCTGCCGAGGACGAGAGCCATGAGATGTTCCTCCTCTGGGCATGCCCGGGTCCCAGATCCTGTTGTACCTGTGAATAGGCTGCAGGGGGACGGTAAAGACCAGCAACAGCTTTCAGGGCTGCCACCTTCCGTGTGGGACAAGGAGCCGGACGTGTGCCTTTTCGGAAAGAGGCTCTGCCGAGGACGAGAGCCATGAGATGTTCCTCCTCTGGGCATGCCCGGGTCCCAGATCCTGTTGTACCTGTGAATAGGCTGCAGGGGGACGGTGAAGACCAGCAACAGCTTTCAGGGCTGCCACCTTCCGTGTGGGACAAGGAGCCGGACGTGTGCCTTTTCGGAATCAGGCTCTGCCGAGGACGAGAGCCATGAGATGTTCCTCCTCTGGGCAAGCCCGGGTCCCAGATCCTGTTGTACCTGTGAATAGGCTGCAGGGGGACGGTGAAGACCAGCAACAGCTTTCAGGGCTGCCACCTTCCGTGTGGGACAAGGATCCGGACGTGTGCCTTTTCAGAATCAGGCTCTACCGAGGACGAGAGCCATGAGATGTTCCTCCTCTGGGCAAGCCCGGGTCCCAGATCCTGTTGTGCCTGTGAATAGGCTGCAGGGGGACGGTGAAGACCAGCAACAGCTTTCAGGGCTGCCACCTTCCGTGTGGGACAAGGAGCCGGACGTGTGCCTTTTCGGAATCAGGATCTGCCGAGGACGAGAGCCATGAGATGTTCTTCCTCTGGGCATGCCCGGGTCCCAGATCCTGTTGAGCCTGTGAATAGGCTGCAGGGGGACGGTGAAGACCAGCAACATCTTTCAGGGCTGCCACCTTCCGTGTGGGACAAGGAGCCAGACGTGTGCCTTTTCGGAATCGGGCTCTGCCGAGGACGAGAGCCATGAGATGTTCCTCCTCTGGGCAAGCCCAGGTCCCAGATCCTGTTGTGCCTGTGAATAGGCTGCAGGGGGACGGTGAAGACCAGCAACAGCTTTCAGGGCTGCCACCTTCCGTGTGGGACAAGGAGCCGGACGTGTGCCTTTTCGGAATCAGGATCTGCCGAGGAAGAGATCCATTAGATGTTCCTCCTCTGGGCAAGCCCAGGTCCCAGATCCTGTTGTACCTGTGAATAGGCTGCAGGGGGACGGTGAAGACCAGCAACAGCTTTCAGGGCTGCCACCTTCCGTGTGGGACAAGGAGCCGGACGTGTGCCTTTTCGGAATCAGGCTCTACCGAGGACGAGAGCCATGAGATATTTCTCCTCTGGGCAAGCCCGGGTCCCAGATCCTGTTGTACCTGTGAATAGGCTGCAGGGGGACGGTGAAGACCAGCAACAGCTTTCAGGGCTGCCACCTTCCGTGTGGGACAAGGAGCCGGACGTGTGCCTTTTCGGAATCAGGCTCTGCCGAGGACGAGAGCCATGAGATGTTCCTCCTCTGGGCATGCCCGGGTCCTGAATCCTGTTGTGCCTGTGAATAGGCTGCAGGGGGACGGTGAAGACCAGCAACAGCTTTCAGGGCTGCCACCTTCCGTGTGGGACAAGGAGCCGGACGTGTGCCTTTTCGGAATCAGGCTCTGCCGAGGACGAGAGCCATGAGATGTTCCTCCTCTGGGCATGCCCGGGTCCTGAATCCTGTTGTGGCTCTGAATAGGTTGCAGGGGGACGGTGAAGACCAGCAACAGCTTTCAGGGCTGCCACCTTCCGTGTGGGACAAGGAGCCGGACGTGTGCCTTTTCGGAATCAGGCTCTGCCGAGGACGAGAGCCATGAGATGTTCCTCCTCTGGGCATGCCCGGGTCCCAGATCCTGTTGTGCCTGTGAATAGGCTGCAGGGGGACGGTAAAGACAAGCAACAGCTTTCAGGGCTGCCACCTTCCGTGTGGGACAAGGAGCCGGACGTGTGCCTTTTCGGAATCAGGCTCTGCCGAGGACGAGAGCCATGAGATGTTCCTCCTCTGGGCAAGCCCGGGTCCCAGATCCTGTTGTGCCTGTGAATAGGCTGCAGGGGGACGGTGAAGACCAGCAACAGCTTTCAGGGCTGCCACCTTCCGTGTGGGACAAGGAGCCGGACGTGTGCCTTTTTGGAATCAGGCTCTGCCGAGGAAGAGATCCATTAGATGTTCCTCCTCTGGGCATGCCCAGGTCCCGAATCCTGTTGTGCCTGTGAATAGGCTGCAGGGGGACGGTGAAGACCAGCAACAGCTTTGAGGGCTGCCACCTTCCGTGTGGGACATGGATCCGGACGTGTGCCTTTTCGGAATCAGGCTCTGCCGAGGACGAGAGCCATGAGATGTTCCTTCTCTGGGCATGCCCGGGTCCTGAATCCTGTTGTGCCTGTGAATAGGCTGCAGGGGGACGGTGAAGACCAGCAACAGCTTTCAGGGCTGCCACCTTCCGTGTGGGACAAGGAGCCGGACGTGTGCCTTTTCGGAATCAGGCTCTGCCGCGGACGAGAGCCATGAGATGTTCCTCCTCTGGGCATGCCCGGGTCCCAGATCCTGTTGTACCTGTGAATAGGCTGCAGGGGGACGGTGAAGACCAGCAACAGCTTTCAGGGCTGCCACCTTCCGTGTGGGACAAGGAGCCGGACGTGTGCCTTTTCGGAATCAGGCTCTGCCGAGGACGAGAGCCATGAGATGTTCCTCCTCTGGGCATGCCCGGGTCCCAGATCCTGTTGTGCCTGTGAATAGGCTGCAGGGGGACGGTGAAGACCAGCAACATATTTCAGGGCTGCCACCTTCCGTGTGGGACAAGGAGCCGGACGTGTGCCTTTTCGGAATCAGGCTCTGCCGAGGACGAGATCCATAAGATGTTCCTCCTCTGTGCAAGCCCAGGTCCCAGATCCTGTTGTGCCTGTGAATAGGCTGCAGGGGGACGGTGAAGACCAGCAACAGCTTTCAGGGCTGCCACCTTCCGTGTGGGACAAGGAGCCGGACGTGTGCCTTTTCGGAATCAGGCTCTACCGAGGACGAGAGCCATGAGATGTTCCTCCTCTGGGCAAGCCCAGGTCCCAGATCCTGTTGTGCCTGTGAATAGGCTGCAGGGGGACGGTGAAGACCAGCAACAGCTTTCAGGGCTGCCACCTTCCGTGTGGGACAAGGAGCCGGACGTGTGCCTTTTCGGAATCAGGCTCTGCCGAGGACGAGAGCCATGAGATGTTCCTCCTCTGGGCATGCCCGGGTCCCAGATCCTGTTGTGCCTGTGAATAGGCTGCAGGGGGACGGTGAAGACCAGCAACATCTTTCAGGGCTGCCACCTTCCGTGTGGGACAAGGAGCCGGACGTGTGCCTTTTCGGAATCAGGCTCTGCCGAGGACGAGAGCCATGAGATGTTCCTCCTCTGGGCAAGCCCGGGTCCCAGATCCTGTTGTGCCTGTGAATAGGCTGCAGGGGGACGGTGAAGACCAGCAACAGTTTTCAGGGCTGCCACCTTCCGTGTGGGACAAGGAGCCGGACTTGTGCCCTTTCGGAATCAGGCTCTGCCGAGGACGAGAGCCATGAGATGTTCCTCCTCTCAGCAAGCACGGGTCCCATATTCTGTTGTACCTGTGAATAGGCTGCAGGGGGACGGTGAAGACCAGCAACAGCTTTCAGGGCTGCCACCTTCCGTGTGGGACAAGGAGCCGGACGTGTGCCTTTTTGGAATCAGGCTCTGCCGAGGAAGAGATCCATGAGATGTTCCTCCTCTGGGCATGCCCAGGTCCCGAATCCTGTTGTGCCTGTGAATAGGCTGCAGGGGGACGGTGAAGACCAGCAACAGCTTTCAGGGCTGCCACCTTCCGTGTGGGACAAGGAGCCGGACGTGTGCCTTTTCGGAATCAGGCTCTGCCGAGGACGAGAGCCATGAGATGTTCCTCCTCTGGGCAAGCCCGGGTCCCAGATCCTGTTGTGCCTGTGAATAGGCTGCAGGGGGACGGTGAAGACCAGCAACAGCTTTCAGGGCTGCCACCTTCCTTGTGGGACAAGGAGCCGGACGTGTGCCTTTTCGGAAAGAGGCTCTGCCGCGGACGAGAGCCATGAGATGTTCCTCCTCTGGGCAAGCCCGGGTCCCAGATCCTGTTGTACCTGTGAATAGGTTGCAGGGGGACGGTGAAGACCAGCAACAGCTTTCAGGGCTGCCACCTTCCGTGTGGGACAAGGAGCCGGACGTGTGCCTTTTCGGAATCAGGCTCTGCCGAGGACGAGAGCCATGAGATGTTCCTTCTCTGGGCATGCCCGGGTCCTGAATCCTGTTGTGCCCGTGAATAGGCTGCAGGGGGACGGTGAAGACCAGCAACAGCTTTCAGGGCTGCCACCTTCCGTGTGGGACAAGGAGCCGGACGTGTGCCTTTTCGGAATCAGGCTCTGCCGAGGACGAGAGCCATGAGATGTTCTTCCTCTGGGCATGCCCGGGTCCCAGATCCTGTTGAGCCTGTGAATAGGCTGCAGGGGGACGGTGAAGACCAGCAACATCATTCAGGGCTGCCACCTTCCGTGTGGGACAAGGAGCCAGACGTGTGCCTTTTCGGAATCAGGCTCTGCCGAGGACGAGAGCCATGAGATGTTCCTCCTCTGGGCAAGCCCAGGTCCCAGATCCTGTTGTGCCTGTGAATAGGCTGCAGGGGGACGGTGAAGACCAGCAACAGCTTTCAGGGCTGCCACCTTCCGTGTGGGACAAGGAGCCGGACGTGTGCCTTTTCGGAATCAGTCTCTGCCGAGGAAGAGAGCCATGAGATATTCCTCCTCTGGGCAAGCCCGGGTCCCAGATCCTGTTGTACCTGTGAATAGGCTGCAGGGGGACAGTGAAGACCAGCAACAGCTTTCAGGGCTGCCACCTTCCGTGTGGGACAAGGAGCCGGACGTGTGCCTTTTCGGAATCAGGCTCTGCCGAGGACGAGAGCCATGAGATGTTCCTCCTCTGGGCATGCCCGGGTCCTGAACCCTGTTGTGCCTGTGAATAGGCTGCAGGGGGACGGTGAAGACCAGCAACAGCTTTCAGGGCTGCCACCTTCCGTGTGGGACAAGGAGCCGGACGTGTGCCTTTTCGGAATCAGGCTCTGCCGAGGACGAGATCCATTAGATGTTCCTCCTCTGGGCATGCCCAGGTCCCGAATCCTGTTGTGCCTGTGAATAGGATGCAGGGGGACGGTGAAGACCAGCAAAAGCTTTCAGGGCTGCCACCTTCCGTGTGGGACAAGGAGCCGGACGTGTGCCTTTTCGGAATCAGGCTCTGCCGAGGACGAGAGCCATGAGATGTTCCTCCTCTGGGCAAGCCCAGGTCCCAGATCCTGTTGTGCCTGTGAATAGGCTGCAGGGGGACGGTGAAGACCAGCAACAGCTTTCAGGGCTGCCACCTTCCGTGTGGGACAAGGAGCCGGACGTGTGCCTTTTCGGAATCAGGCTCTGCCGAGGACGAGAGCCATGAGATGTTCCTCCTCTGGGCATGCCCGGGTCCTGAATCCTGTTGTGCCTCTGAATAGGCTGCAGGGGGACGGTGAAGACCAGCATCAGCTTTCAGGGCTGCCACCTTCCGTGTGGGACAAGGAGCCGGACTTGTGCCCTTTCGGAATCAGGCTCTGCCGAGGACGAGAGCCATGAGATGTTCCTCCTCTGGGCATGCCCGGGTCCCAGATCCTGTTGTGCCTGTGAATAGGCTGCAGGGGGACGGTAAAGACCAGCAACAGCTTTCAGGGCTGCCACCTTCCGTGTGGGACAAGGAGCCGGACGTGTGCCTTTTCGGAATCAGGCTCTGCCGAGGACGAGAGCCATGAGATGTTCCTCCTCTGGGCATGCCCGGGTCCCAGATCCTGTTGTACCTGTGAATAGGCTGCAGGGGGACGGTAAAGACCAGCAACAGCTTTCAGGGCTGCCACCTTCCGTGTGGGACAAGGAGCCGGACGTGTGCCTTTTCGGAAAGAGGCTCTGCCGAGGACGAGAGCCATGAGATGTTCCTCCTCTGGGCATGCCCGGGTCCCAGATCCTGTTGTACCTGTGAATAGGCTGCAGGGGGACGGTGAAGACCAGCAACAGCTTTCAGGGCTGCCACCTTCCGTGTGGGACAAGGAGCCGGACGTGTGCCTTTTCGGAATCAGGCTCTGCCGAGGACGAGAGCCATGAGATGTTCCTCCTCTGGGCAAGCCCGGGTCCCAGATCCTGTTGTACCTGTGAATAGGCTGCAGGGGGACGGTGAAGACCAGCAACAGCTTTCAGGGCTGCCACCTTCCGTGTGGGACAAGGAGGCGGACGTGTGCCTTTTCAGAATCAGGCTCTACCGAGGACGAGAGCCATGAGATGTTCCTCCTCTGGGCAAGCCCGGGTCCCAGATCCTGTTGTGCCTGTGAATAGGCTGCAGGGGGACGGTGAAGACCAGCAACAGCTTTCAGGGCTGCCACCTTCCGTGTGGGACAAGGAGCCGGACGTGTGCCTTTTCGGAATCAGGATCTGCCGAGGACGAGAGCCATGAGATGTTCTTCCTCTGGGCATGCCCGGGTCCCAGATCCTGTTGAGCCTGTGAATAGGCTGCAGGGGGACGGTGAAGACCAGCAACATCTTTCAGGGCTGCCACCTTCCGTGTGGGACAAGGAGCCAGACGTGTGCCTTTTCGGAATCGGGCTCTGCCGAGGACGAGAGCCATGAGATGTTCCTCCTCTGGGCAAGCCCAGGTCCCAGATCCTGTTGTGCCTGTGAATAGGCTGCAGGGGGACGGTGAAGACCAGCAACAGCTTTCAGGGCTGCCACCTTCCGTGTGGGACAAGGAGCCGGACGTGTGCCTTTTCGGAATCAGGATCTGCCGAGGAAGAGATCCATTAGATGTTCCTCCTCTGGGCAAGCCCAGGTCCCAGATCCTGTTGTACCTGTGAATAGGCTGCAGGGGGACGGTGAAGACCAGCAACAGCTTTCAGGGCTGCCACCTTCCGTGTGGGACAAGGAGCCGGACGTGTGCCTTTTCGGAATCAGGCTCTACCGAGGACGAGAGCCATGAGATATATCTCCTCTGGGCAAGCCCGGGTCCCAGATCCTGTTGTACCTGTGAATAGGCTGCAGGGGGACGGTGAAGACCAGCAACAGCTTTCAGGGCTGCCACCTTCCGTGTGGGACAAGGAGCCGGACGTGTGCCTTTTCGGAATCAGGCTCTGCCGAGGACGAGAGCCATGAGATGTTCCTCCTCTGGGCATGCCCGGGTCCTGAATCCTGTTGTGCCTGTGAATAGGCTGCAGGGGGACGGTGAAGACCAGCAACAGCTTTCAGGGCTGCCACCTTCCGTGTGGGACAAGGAGCCGGACGTGTGCCTTTTCGGAATCAGGCTCTGCCGAGGACGAGATCCATTAGATGTTCCTCCTCTGGGCATGCCCAGGTCCCGAATCCTGTTGTGCCTGTGAATAGGCTGCAGGGGGACGGTGAAGACCAGCAACAGCTTTCAGGGCTGCCACCTTCCGTGTGGGACAAGGAGCCGGACGTGTGCCTTTTCGGAAAGAGGCTCTGCCGAGGACGAGAGCCATGAGATGTTCCTCCTCTGGGCAAGCCCAGGTCCCAGATCCTGTTGTGCCTGTGAATAGGCTGCAGGGGGACGGTGAAGACCAGCAACAGCTTTCAGGGCTGCCACCTTCCGTGTGGGACATGGAGCCGGACGAGTGCCTTTTCGGAATCAGGCTCTGCCGAGGACGAGAGCCATGAGATGTTCCTCCTCTGGGCATGCCCGGGTCCTGAATCCTGTTGTGCCTCTGAATAGGCTGCAGGGGGACGGTGAAGACCAGCAACAGCTTTCAGGGCTGCCACCTTCCGTGTGGGACAAGGAGCCGGACGTGTGCCTTTTCGGAATCAGGCTCTGCCGAGGACGAGATCCATTAGATGTTCCTCCTCTGGGCATGCCCAGGTCCCGAATCCTGTTGTGCCTGTGAATAGGATGCAGGGGGACGGTGAAGACCAGCAAAAGCTTTCAGGGCTGCCACCTTCCGTGTGGGACAAGGAGCCGGACGTGTGCCTTTTCGGAAAGAGGCTCTGCCGAGGACGAGAGCCATGAGATGTTCCTCCTCTGGGCATGCCCGGGTCCCAGATCCTGTTGTACCTGTGAATAGGCTGCAGGGGCACGGTGAAGACCAGCAACAGCTTTCAGGGCTGCCACCTTCCGTGTGGGACAAGGAGCCGGACGTGTGCCTTTTCGGAATCAGGCTCTGCCGAGGACGAGAGCCATGAGATGTTCCTCCTCTGGGCAAGCCCAGGTCCCAGATCCTGTTGTGCCTGTGAATAGGCTGCAGGGGGACGGTGAAGACCAGCAACAGCTTTCAGGGCTGCCACCTTCCGTGTGGGACAAGGAGCCGGACGTGTGCCTTTTCGGAATCAGGCTCTGCCGAGGACGAGAGCCATGAGATGTTCCTCCTCTGGGCATGCCCGGGTCCTGAATCCTGTTGTGCCTCTGAATAGGCTGCAGGGGGACGGTGAAGACCAGCAACAGCTTTCAGGGCTGCCACCTTCCGTGTGGGACAAGGAGCCGGACTTGTGCCCTTTCGGAATCAGGCTCTGCCGAGGACGAGAGCCATGAGATGTTCCTCCTCTGGGCATGCCCGGGTCCCAGATCCTGTTGTGCCTGTGAATAGGCTGCAGGGGGACGGTGAAGACCAGCAACAGCTTTCAGGGCTGCCACCTTCCGTGTGGGACAAGGAGCCGGACGTGTGCCTTTTCGGAATCAGGCTCTGCCGAGGAAGAGATCCATGAGATGTTCCTCCTCTGGGCATGCCCAGGTCCCGAATCCTGTTGTGCCTGTGAATAGGCTGCAGGGGGACGGTGAAGACCAGCAACAGCTTTCAGGGCTGCCACCTTCCGTGTGGGACAAGGAGCCGGACGTGTGCCTTTTCGGAATCAGGCTCTACCGAGGACGAGAGCCATGAGATATTCCTCCTCTGGGCAAGCCCGGGTCCCAGATCCTGTTGTACCTGTGAATAGGCTGCAGGGGGACGGTGAAGACCAGCAACAGCTTTCAGGGCTGCCACCTTCCGTGTGGGACAAGGAGCCGGACGTGTGCCTTTTCGGAATCAGGCTCTGCCGAGGACGAGAGCCATGAGATGTTCCTCCTCTGGGCATGCCCGGGTCCTGAATCCTGTTGTGCCTGTGAATAGGATGCAGGGGGACGGTGAAGACCAGCAACAGCTTTCAGGGCTGCCACCTTCCGTGTGGGACAAGGAGCCGGACGTGTGCCTTTTCGGAATCAGGCTCTGCCGAGGACGAGATCCATTAGATGTTCCTCCTCTGGGCATGCCCAGGTCCTGAATCCTGTTGTGCCTGTGAATAGGCTGCAGGGGGACGGTGAAGACCAGCAACAGCTTTCAGGGCTGCCACCTTCCGTGTGGGACAAGGAGCCGGACGTGTGCCTTTTCGGAAAGAGGCTCTGCCGAGGACGAGAGCCATGAGATGTTCCTCCTCTGGGCAAGCCCAGGTCCCAGATCCTGTTGTGCCTGTGAATAGGCTGCAGGGGGACGGTGAAGACCAGCAACAGCTTTCAGGGCTGCCACCTTCCGTGTGGGACAAGGAGCCGGACGTGTGCCTTTTCGGAATCAGGCTCTGCCGAGGACGAGAGCCATGAGATGTTCCTCCTCTGGGCATGCCCGGGTCCTGAATCCTGTTGTGCCTCTGAATAGGCTGCAGGGGGACGGTGAAGACCAGCAACAGCTTTCAGGGCTGCCACCTTCCGTGTGGGACAAGGAGCCGGACTTGTGCCCTTTCGGAATCAGGCTCGGCCGAGGACGAGAGCCATGAGATGTTCCTCCTCTGGGCATGCCCGGGTCCCAGATCCTGTTGTGCCTGTGAATAGGCTGCAGGGGGACGGTAAAGACCAGCAACAGCTTTCAAGGGCTGCCACCTTCCGTGTGGGACAAGGAGCCGGACGTGTGCCTTTTCGGAAAGAGGCTCTGCCGCGGACGAGAGCCATGAGATGTTCCTCCTCTCAGCAAGCCCGGGTCCCATATCCTGTTGTACCTGTGAATAGGCTGCAGGGGGACGGTGAAGACCAGCAACAGCTTTCAGGGCTGCCACCTTCCGTGTGGGACAAGGAGCCGGACGTGTGCCTTTTTGGAATCAGGCTCTGCCGAGGAAGAGATCCATTAGATGTTCCTCCTCTGGGCATGCCCAGGTCCCGAATCCTGTTGTGCCTGTGAATAGGATGCAGGGGGATGGTGAAGACCAGCAACAGCTTTCAGGGCTGCCACCTTCCGTGTGGGACAAGGAGCCGGACGTGTGCCTTTTCGGAATCAGGCTCTGCCGAGGACGAGAGCCATGAGATGTTCCTCCTCTGGGCAAGCCCGGGTCCCAGATCCTGTTGTGCCTGTGAATAGGCTGCAGGGGGACGGTGAAGACCAGCAACAGCTTTCAGGGCTGCCACCTTCCGTGTGAGACAAGGAGCCTGACGTGTGCCTTTTCGGAATCAGGCTCTGCCGAGGACGAGAGCCATGAGATGTTCCTCCTCTGGGCATGCCCGGGTCCTGAATCCTGTTGTGCCTCTGAATAGGCTGCAGGGGGACGGTGAAGACCAGCAACAGCTTTCAGGGCTGCCACCTTCCGTGTGGGACAAGGAGCCGGACGTGTGCCTTTTCGGAATCAGGCTCTGCCGAGGACGAGAGCCATGAGATGTTCCTCCTCTGGGCATGCCCGGGTCCCAGATCCTGTTGTGCCTGTGAATAGGCTGCAGGGGGACGGTAAAGACCAGCAACAGCTTTCAGGGCTGCCACCTTCCGTGTGGGACAAGGAGCCGGACGTGTGCCTTTTCGGAAAGAGGCTCTGCCGAGGACGAGAGCCATGAGATGTTCCTCCTCTGGGCAAGCCCGGGTCCCAGATCCTGTTGTACCTGTGAATAGGCTGCAGGGGGACGGTGAAGACCAGCAACAGCTTTCAGGGCTGCCACCTTCCGTGTGGGACAAGGAGCCGGACGTGTGCCTTTTCGGAATCAGGCTCTGCCGAGGACGAGAGCCATGAGATGTTCCTCCTCTGGGCAAGCCCAGGTCCCAGATCCTGTTGTGCCTGTGAATAGGCTGCAGGGGGACGGTGAAGACCAGCAACAGCTTTCAGGGCTGCCACCTTCCGTGTGGGACAAGGAGCCGGACGTGTGCCTTTTCGGAATCAGGCTCTACCGAGGACGAGAGCCATGAGATGTTCCTCCTCTGGGCAAGCCCGGGTCCCAGATCCTGTTGTACCTGTGAATAGGCTGCAGGGGGACGGTGAAGACCAGCAACAGCTTTCAGGGCTGCCACCTTCCGTGTGGGACAAGGAGCCGGACGTGTGCCTTTTTGGAATCAGGCTCTGCCGAGGAAGAGATCCATTAGATGTTCCTCCTCTGGGCATGCCCAGGTCCCGAATCCTGTTGTGCCTGTGAATAGGATGCAGGGGGATGGTGAAGACCAGCAACAACTTTCAGGGCTGCCACCTTCCGTGTGGGACAAGGAGCCGGACGTGTGCCTTTTCGGAATGAGGCTCTGCCGAGGACGAGAGCCATGAGATGTTCCTCCTCTGGGCAAGCCCGGGTCCCAGATCCTGTTGTGCCTGTGAATAGGCTGCAGGGGGACGGTGAAGACCAGCAACAGCTTTCAGGGCTGCCACCTTCCGTGTGGGACAAGGAGCCTGACGTGTGCCTTTTCGGAATCAGGCTCTGCCGAGGACGAGAGCCATGAGATGTTCCTCCTCTGGGCATGCCCGGGTCCTGAATCCTGTTGTGCCTCTGAATAGGCTGCAGGGGGACGGTGAAGACCAGCAACAGCTTTCAGGGCTGCCACCTTCCGTGTGGGACAAGGAGCCGGACGTGTGCCTTTTCGGAATCAGGCTCTGCCGAGGACGAGAGCCATGAGATGTTCCTCCTCTGGGCATGCCCGGGTCCCAGATCCTGTTGTGCCTGTGAATAGGCTGCAGGGGGACGGTAAAGACCAGCAACAGCTTTCAGGGCTGCCACCTTCCGTGTGGGACAAGGAGCCGGACGTGTGCCTTTTCGGAAAGAGGCTCTGCCGAGGACGAGAGCCATGAGATGTTCCTCCTCTGGGCAAGCCCGGGTCCCAGATCCTGTTGTACCTGTGAATAGGCTGCAGGGGGACGGTGAAGACCAGCAACAGCTTTCAGGGCTGCCACCTTCCGTGTGGGACAAGGAGCCGGACGCGTGCCTTTTCGGAATCAGGCTCTGCCGAGGACGAGAGCCATGAGATGTTCCTCCTCTGGGCAAGCCCAGGTCCCAGATCCTGTTGTGCCTGTGAATAGGCTGCAGGGGGACGGTGAAGACCAGCAACAGCTTTCAGGGCTGCCACCTTCCGTGTGGGACAAGGAGCCGGACGTGTGCCTTTTCGGAATCAGGCTCTACCGAGGACGAGAGCCATGAGATGTTCCTCCTCTGGGCAAGCCCGGGTCCCAGATCCTGTTGTACCTGTGAATAGGCTGCAGGGGGACGGTGAAGACCAGCAACAGCTTTCAGGGCTGCCACCTTCCGTGTGGGACAAGGAGCCGGACGTGTGCCTTTTCGGAAAGAGGCTCTGCCGAGGACGAGAGCCATGAGATGTTCCTCCTCTGGGCATGCCCAGGTCCCGAACCCTGTTGTGCCTGTGAATAGGATGCAGGGGGACGGTGAAGACCAGCAAAAGCTTTCAGGGCTGCCACCTTCCGTGTGGGACAAGGAGCCGGACGTGTGCCTTTTCGGAAAGAGGCTCTGCCGAGGACGAGAGCCATGAGATGTTCCTCCTCTGGGCATGCCCGGGTCCCAGATCCTGTTGTACCTGTGAATAGGCTGCAGGGGCACGGTGAAGACCAGCAACAGCTTTCAGGGCTGCCACCTTCCGTGTGGGACAAGGAGCCGGACGTGTGCCTTTTCGGAATCAGGCTCTGCCGAGGACGAGAGCCATGAGATGTTCCTCCTCTGGGCAAGCCCAGGTCCCAGATCCTGTTGTGCCTGTGAATAGGCTGCAGGGGGACGGTGAAGACCAGCAACAGCTTTCAGGGCTGCCACCTTCCGTGTGGGACAAGGAGCCGTACGTGTGCCTTTTCGGAATCAGGCTCTGCCGAGGACGAGAGCCATGAGATGTTCCTCCTCTGGGCATGCCCGGGTCCTGAATCCTGTTGTGCCTCTGAATAGGCTGCAGGGGGACGGTGAAGACCAGCAACAGCTTTCAGGGCTGCCACCTTCCGTGTGGGACAAGGAGCCGGACTTGTGCCCTTTCGGAATCAGGCTCTGCCGAGGACGAGAGCCATGAGATGTTCCTCCTCTGGGCATGCCCGGGTCCCAGATCCTGTTGTGCCTGTGAATAGGCTGCAGGGGGACGGTAAAGACCAGCAACAGCTTTCAGGGCTGCCACCTTCCGTGTGGGACAAGGAGCCGGACGTGTGCCTTTTCGGAATCAGGCTCTGCCGAGGACGAGAGCCATGAGATGTTCCTCCTCTGGGCATGCCCGGGTCCCAGATCCTGTTGTACCTGTGAATAGGCTGCAGGGGGACGGTAAAGACCAGCAACAGCTTTCAGGGCTGCCACCTTCCGTGTGGGACAAGGAGCCGGACGTGTGCCTTTTCGGAAAGAGGCTCTGCCGAGGACGAGAGCCATGAGATGTTCCTCCTCTGGGCAAGCCCGGGTCCCAGATCCTGTTGTACCTGTGAATAGGCTGCAGGGGCACGGTGAAGACCAGCAACAGCTTTCAGGGCTGCCACCTTCCGTGTGGGACAAGGAGCCGGACGTGTGCCTTTTCGGAATCAGGCTCTGCCGAGGACGAGAGCCATGAGATGTTCCTCCTCTGGGCAAGCCCGGGTCCCAGATCCTGTTGTACCTGTGAATAGGCTGCAGGGGGACGGTGAAGACCAGCAAAAGCTTTCAGGGCTGCCACCTTCCGTGTGGGACAAGGATCCGGACGTGTGCCTTTTCAGAATCAGGCTCTGCCGAGGACGAGAGCCATGAGATGTTCCTCCTCTGGGCATGCCCGGGTCCTGAATCCTGTTGTGCCTGTGAATAGGCTGCAGGGGGACGGTGAAGACCAGCAACAGCTTTCAGGGCTGCCACCTTCCGTGTGGGACAAGGAGCCGGACTTGTGCCTTTTCGGAATCAGGATCTGCCGAGGACGAGAGCCATGAGATGTTCTTCCTCTGGGCATGCCCGGGTCCCAGATCCTGTTGAGCCTGTGAATAGGCTGCAGGGGGACGGTGAAGACCAGCAACATCTTTCAGGGCTGCCACCTTCCGTGTGGGACAAGGAGCCAGACGTGTGCCTTTTCGGAATCGGGCTCTGCCGAGGACGAGAGCCATGAGATGTTCCTCCTCTGGGCAAGCCCAGGTCCCAGATCCTGTTGTGCCTGTGAATAGGCTGCAGGGGGACGGTGAAGACCAGCAACAGCTTTCAGGGCTGCCACCTTCCGTGTGGGACAAGGAGCCGGACGTGTGCCTTTTCGGAATCAGGCTCTGCCGAGGAAGAGATCCATTAGATGTTCCTCCTCTGGGCAAGCCCAGGTCCCAGATCCTGTTGTACCTGTGAATAGGCTGCAGGGGGACGGTGAAGACCAGCAACAGCTTTCAGGGCTGCCACCTTCCGTGTGGGACAAGGAGCCGGACGTGTGCCTTTTCGGAATCAGGCTCTACCGAGGACGAGAGCCATGAGATATTCCTCCTCTGGGCAAGCCCGGGTCCCAGATCCTGTTGTACCTGTGAATAGGCTGCAGGGGGACGGTGAAGACCAGCAACAGCTTTCAGGGCTGCCACCTTCCGTGTGGGACAAGGAGCCGGACGTGTGCCTTTTCGGAATCAGGCTCTGCCGAGGACGAGAGCCATGAGATGTTCCTCCTCTGGGCATGCCCGGGTCCTGAATCCTGTTGTGCCTGTGAATAGGATGCAGGGGGACGGTGAAGACCAGCAACAGCTTTCAGGGCTGCCACCTTCCGTGTGGGACAAGGAGCCGGACGTGTGCCTTTTCGGAATCAGGCTCTGCCGAGGACGAGATCCATTAGATGTTCCTCCTCTGGGCATGCCCAGGTCCCGAATCCTGTTGTGCCTGTGAATAGGCTGCAGGGGGACGGTGAAGACCAGCAACAGCTTTCAGGGCTGCCACCTTCCGTGTGGGACAAGGAGCCGGACGTGTGCCTTTTCGGAAAGAGGCTCTGCCGAGGACGAGAGCCATGAGATGTTCCTCCTCTGGGCAAGCCCAGGTCCCAGATCCTGTTGTGCCTGTGAATAGGCTGCAGGGGGACGGTGAAGACCAGCAACAGCTTTCAGGGCTGCCACCTTCCGTGTGGGACAAGGAGCCGGACGTGTGCCTTTTCGGAATCAGGCTCTGCCGAGGACGAGAGCCATGAGATGTTCCTCCTCTGGGCATGCTCGGGTCCTGAATCCTGTTGTGCCTCTGAATAGGCTGCAGGGGGACGGTGAAGACCAGCAACAGCTTTCAGGGCTGCCACCTTCCGTGTGGGACAAGGAGCCGGACTTGTGCCCTTTCGGAATCAGGCTCGGCAGAGGACGAGAGCCATGAGATGTTCCTCCTCTGGGCATGCCCGGGTCCCAGATCCTGTTGTGCCTGTGAATAGGCTGCAGGGGGACGGTAAAGACCAGCAACAGCTTTCAAGGGCTGCCACCTTCCGTGTGGGACAAGGAGCCGGACGTGTGCCTTTTCGGAAAGAGGCTCTGCCGCGGACGAGAGCCATGAGATGTTCCTCCTCTCAGCAAGCCCGGGTCCCATATCCTGTTGTACCTGTGAATAGGCTGCAGGGGGACGGTGAAGACCAGCAACAGCTTTCAGGGCTGCCACCTTCCGTGTGGGACAAGGAGCCGGACGTGTGCCTTTTTGGAATCAGGCTCTGCCGAGGAAGAGATCCATTAGATGTTCCTCCTCTGGGCATGCCCAGGTCCCGAATCCTGTTGTGCCTGTGAATAGGATGCAGGGGGATGGTGAAGACCAGCAACAGCTTTCAGGGCTGCCACCTTCCGTGTGGGACAAGGAGCCGGACGTGTGCCTTTTCGGAATGAGGCTCTGCCGAGGACGAGAGCCATGAGATGTTCCTCCTCTGGGCAAGCCCGGGTCCCAGATCCTGTTGTGCCTGTGAATAGGCTGCAGGGGGACGGTGAAGACCAGCAACAGCTTTCAGGGCTGCCACCTTCCGTGTGAGACAAGGAGCCTGACGTGTGCCTTTTCGGAATCAGGCTCTGCCGAGGACGAGAGCCATGAGATGTTCCTCCTCTGGGCATGCCCGGGTCCTGAATCCTGTTGTGCCTCTGAATAGGCTGCAGGGGGACGGTGAAGACCAGCAACAGCTTTCAGGGCTGCCACCTTCCGTGTGGGACAAGGAGCCGGACGTGTGCCTTTTCGGAATCAGGCTCTGCCGAGGACGAGAGCCATGAGATGTTCCTCCTCTGGGCATGCCCGGGTCCCAGATCCTGTTGTGCCTGTGAATAGGCTGCAGGGGGACGGTAAAGACCAGCAACAGCTTTCAGGGCTGCCACCTTCCGTGTGGGACAAGGAGCCGGACGTGTGCCTTTTCGGAAAGAGGCTCTGCCGAGGACGAGAGCCATGAGATGTTCCTCCTCTGGGCAAGCCCGGGTCCCAGATCCTGTTGTACCTGTGAATAGGCTGCAGGGGGACGGTGAAGACCAGCAACAGCTTTCAGGGCTGCCACCTTCCGTGTGGGACAAGGAGCCGGACGTGTGCCTTTTCGGAATCAGGCTCTGCCGAGGACGAGAGCCATGAGATGTTCCTCCTCTGGGCAAGCCCAGGTCCCAGATCCTGTTGTGCCTGTGAATAGGCTGCAGGGGGACGGTGAAGACCAGCAACAGCTTTCAGGGCTGCCACCTTCCGTGTGGGACAAGGAGCCGGACGTGTGCCTTTTCGGAATCAGGCTCTACCGAGGACGAGAGCCATGAGATGTTCCTCCTCTGGGCAAGCCCGGGTCCCAGATCCTGTTGTACCTGTGAATAGGCTGCAGGGGGACGGTGAAGACCAGCAACAGCTTTCAGGGCTGCCACCTTCCGTGTGGGACAAGGAGCCGGACGTGTGCCTTTTCGGAATCAGGCTCTGCCGAGGACGAGAGCCATGAGATGTTCCTCCTCTGGGCATGCCCGGGTCCTGAATCCTGTTGTGCCTGTGAATAGGCTGCAGGGGGACGGTGAAGACCAGCAACAGCTTTCAGGGCTGCCACCTTCCGTGTGGGACAAGGAGCCGGACGTGTGCCTTTTCGGAATCAGGCTCTGCTGAGGACGAGATCCATTAGATGTTCCTCCTCTGGGCATGCCCAGGTCCCGAATCCTGTTGTGCCTGTGAATAGGCTGCAGGGGGATGGTGAAGACCAGCAACAGCTTTCAGGGCTGCCACCTTCCGTGTGAGACAAGGAGCCGGAGGTGTGCCTTTTAGGAATGAGGCTCTGCCGAGGACGAGAGCCATGAGATGTTCCTCCTCTGGGCATGCCCGGGTCCCAGATCCTGTTGTACCTGTGAATAGGCTGCAGGGGGACGGTGAAGACCAGCAACAGCTTTCAGGGCTGCCACCTTCCGTGTGGGACAAGGAGCCGGACGTGTGCCTTTTCGGAATCAGGCTCTGCCGAGGACGAGATCCATGAGATGTTCCTCCTCTGGGCAAGCCCGGGTCCCAGATCCTGTTGTACCTGTGAATAGGCTGCAGGGGGACGGTGAAGACCAGCAACAGCTTTCAGGGCTGCCACCTTCCGTGTGGGACAAGGATCCGGACGTGTGCCTTTTCAGAATCAGGCTCTGCCGAGGACGAGAGCCATGAGATGTTCCTTCTCTGGGCATGCCCGGGTCCTGACTCCTGTTGTGCCTGTGAATAGGCTGCAGGGGGACGGTGAAGACCAGCAACAGCTTTCAGGGCTGCCACCTTCCGTGTGGGACAAGGAGCCGGACGTGTGCCTTTTCGGAATCAGGCTCTGCCGAGGACGAGAGCCATGAGATGTTCTTCCTCTGGGCATGCCCGGGTCCCAGATCCTGTTGAGCCTGTGAATAGGCTGCAGGGGGACGGTGAAGACCAGCAACATCTTTCAGGGCTGCCACCTTCCGTGTGGGACAAGGAGCCAGACGTGTGCCTTTTCGGAATCAGGCTCTGCCGAGGACGAGAGCCATGAGATGTTCCTCCTCTGGGCAAGCCCAGGTCCCAGATCCTGTTGTGCCTGTGAATAGGCTGCAGGGGGACGGTGAAGACCAGCAACAGCTTTCAGGGCTGCCACCTTCCGTGTGGGACAAGGAGCCGGACGTGTGCCTTTTCGGAATCAGGCTCTGCCGAGGACGAGATCCATTAGATGTTCCTCCTCAGGGCAAGCCCAGGTCCCAGATCCTGTTGTACCTGTGAATAGGCTGCAGGGGGACGGTGAAGACCAGCAACAGCTTTCAGGGCTGCCACCTTCCGTGTGGGACAAGGAGCCGGACGTGTGCCTTTTCGGAATCAGGCTCTGCCGAGGACGAGAGCCATGAGATGTTCCTCCTCTGGGCATGCCCGGGTCCTGAATCCTGTTGTGCCTGTGAATAGGCTGCAGGGGGACGGTGAAGACCAGCAACAGCTTTCAGGGCTGCCACCTTCCGTGTGGGACAAGGAGCCGGACGTGTGCCTTTTCGGAATCAGGCTCTGCCGAGGACGAGATCCATTAGATGTTCCTCCTCTGGGCATGCCCAGGTCCCGAATCCTGTTGTGTCTGTGAATAGGATGCAGGGGGACGGTGAAGACCAGCAACAGCTTTCAGGGCTGCCACCTTCCGTGTGGGACAAGGAGCCGGACGTGTGCCTTTTCGGAAAGAGGCTCTGCCGAGGACGAGAGCCATGAGATGTTCCTCCTCTGGGCAAGCCCGGGTCCCAGATCCTGTTGTACCTGTGAATAGGCTGCAGGGGGACGGTGAAGACCAGCAACAGCTTTCAGGGCTGCCACCTTCCGTGTGGGACAAGGAGCCGGACGTGTGCCTTTTCGGAATCAGGCTCTGCCGAGGACGAGAGCCATGAGATGTTCCTCCTCTGGGCAAGCCCAGGTCCCAGATCCTGTTGTGCCTGTGAATAGGCTGCAGGGGGACGGTGAAGACCAGCAACAGCTTTCAGGGCTGCCACCTTCCGTGTGGGACAAGGAGCCGGACGTGTGCCTTTTCGGAAAGAGGCTCTGCCGAGGACGAGAGCCGTGAGATGTTCCTCCTCTGGGCATGCCCGGGTCCTGAATCCTGTTGTGCCTCTGAATAGGCTGCAGGGGGACGGTGAAGACCAGCAACAGCTTTCAGGGCTGCCACCTTCCGTGTGGGACAAGGAGCCGGACGTGTGCCTTTACGGAATCAGGCTCTGCCGAGGACGAGAGCCATGAGATGTTCCTCCTCTGGGCATGCCCGGGTCCCAGATCCTGTTGTGCCTGTGAATAGGCTGCAGGGGGACGGTGAAGACCAGCAACATATTTCAGGGCTGCCAACTTCCTTGTGGGACAAGGAGCCGAACGTGTGCCTTTTTGGAATCAGGCTCTGCCGAGGAAGAGATCCATTAGATGTTCCTCCTCTGGGCATGCCCAGGTCCCGAATCCTGTTGTGCCTCTGAATAGGCTGCAGGGGGACGGTGAAGACCAGCAACAGCTTTCAGGGCTGCCACCTTCCGTGTGGGACAAGGAGCCGGACGTGTGCCTTTTCGGAATCAGGCTCTGCCGAGGACGAGAGCCATGAGATGTTCCTCCTCTGGGCATGCCCGGGTCCTGAATCCTGTTGTGCCTCTGAATAGGCTGCAGGGGGACGGTGAAGACCAGCAACAGCTTTCAGGGCTGCCACCTTCCGTGTGGGACAAGGAGCCGGACGTGTGCCCTTTCGGAATCAGGCTCTGCCGAGGACGAGAGCCATGAGATGTTCCTCCTCTGGGCATGCCCGGGTCCCAGATCCTGTTGTGCCTGTGAATAGGCTGCAGGGGGACGGTAAAGACCAGCAACAGCTTTCAGGGCTGCCACCTTCCGTGTGGGACAAGGAGCCGGACGTGTGCCTTTTCGGAATCAGGCTCTGCCGCGGACGAGAGCCATGAGATGTTCCTCCTCTCAGCAAGCCCGGGTCCCAGATCCTGTTGTACCTGTGAATAGGCTGCAGGGGGACGGTGAAGACCAGCAACAGCTTTCAGGGCTGCCACCTTCCGTGTGGGACAAGGAGCCGGACGTGTGCCTTTTCAGAATCAGGCTCTGCCGAGGACGAGAGCCATGAGATGTTCCTTCTCTGGGCATGCCCGGGTCCTGAATCCTGTTGTGCCTGTGAATAGGCTGCAGGGGGACGGTGAAGACCAGCAACAGCTTTCAGGGCTGCCACCTTCCGTGTGGGACAAGGAGCCGGACGTATGCCTTTTCGGAATCAGGCTCTGCCGAGGACGAGAGCCATGAGATGTTCTTCCTCTGGGCATGCCCGGGTCCTAAATCCTGTTGTGCCTGTGAATAGGCTGCAGGGGGACGGTGAAGACCAGCAACAGCTTTCAGGGCTGCCACCTTCCGTGTGGGACAAGGAGCCGGACGTGTGCCTTTTCGGAATCAGGCTCTGCCGAGGACGAGATCCATTAGATGTTCCTCCTCTGGGCATACCCAGGTCCCGAATCCTGTTGTGCCTGTGAATAGGATGCAGGGGGACGGTGAAGACCAGCAACAGCTTTCAGGGCTGCCACCTTCCGTGTGGGACAAGGAGCCGGACGTGTGCCTTTTCGGAAAGAGGCTCTGCCGAGGACGAGAGCCATGAGATGTTCCTCCTCTGGGCAAGCCCGGGTCCCAGATCCTGTTGTACCTGTGAATAGGCTGCAGGGGGACGGTGAAGACCAGCAACAGCTTTCAGGGCTGCCACCTTCCGTGTGGGACAAGGAGCCGGACGTGTGCCTTTTCAGAATCAGGCTCTGCCGAGGACGAGAGCCATGAGATGTTCCTCATCTGGGCATGCCCGGGTCCCAGATCCTGTTGTGCCTGTGAATAGGCTGCAGGGGGACGGTGAAGACCAGCAACAGCTTTCAGGGCTGCCACCTTCCGTGTGGGACAAGGAGCCGGACGTGTGCCTTTTCGGAATCAGGCTCTGCCGAGGACGAGAGCCATGAGATGTTCCTCCTCTGGGCAAGCCCGGGTCCCAGATCCTGTTGTGCCTGTGAATAGGCTGCAGGGGGACGGTGAAGACCAGCAACAGCTTTCAGGGCTGCCACCTTCCGTGTGGGACAAGGAGCCGGACGTGTGCCTTTTCAGAATCAGGCTCTGCCGAGGACGAGAGCCATGAGATGTTCCTCCTCTGGGCAAGCCCGGGTCCCAGATCCTGTTGTGCCTGTGAATAGGCTGCAGGGGGACGGTGAAGACCAGCAACAGCTTTCAGGGCTGCCACCTTCCGTGTGGGACAAGGAGCCGGACGTGTGCCTTTTCGGAATCAGGCTCTGCCGAGGAAGAGATCCATGAGATGTTCCTCCTCTGGGCATGCCCGGGTCCCTTATCCTGTTGTGCCTGTGAATAGGCTGCAGGGGGACGGTGAAGACCAGCAACAGCTTTCAGGGCTGCCACCTTCCGTGTGGGACAAGGAGCCGGACGTGTGCCTTTTCGGAATCAGGCTCTGCCGAGGACGAGAGCCATGAGATGTTCCTCCTCTGGGCATGCCCGGGTCCTGAATCCTGTTGTGGCTCTGAATAGGCTGCAGGGGGACGGTGAAGACCAGCAACAGCTTTCAGGGCTGCCACCTTCCGTGTGGGACAAGGAGCCGGACGTGTGCCTTTTCGGAATCAGGCTCTGCCGAGGACGAGAGCCATGAGATGTTCCTCCTCTGGGCATGCCCGGGTCCCAGATCCTGTTGTACCTGTGAATATGCTGCAGGGGGACGGTGAAGACCAGCAACAGCTTTCAGGGCTGCCACCTTCCGTGTGGGACAAGGAGCCGGACGTGTGCCTTTTCGGAATCAGGCTCTGCCGAGGACGAGAGCCATGAGATGTTCCTCCTCTGGGCAAGCCCGGGTCCCAGATCCTGTTGTGCCTGTGAATAGGCTGCAGGGGGACGGTGAAGACCAGCAACAGCTTTCAGGGCTGCCACCTTCCGTGTGGGACAAGGAGCCGGACGTGTGCCTTTTTGGAATCAGGCTCTGCCGAGGAAGAGATCCATGAGATGTTCCTCCTCTGGGCATGCCCAGGTCCCGAATCCTGTTGTGCCTGTGAATAGGCTGCAGGGGGACGGTGAAGACCAGCAACAGCTTTCAGGGCTGCCACCTTCCGTGTGGGACAAGGAGCCGGACGTGTGCCTTTTCGGAATCAGGCTCTGCCGAGGACGAGAGCCATGAGATGTTCCTCCTCTGGGCATGCCCGGGTCCTGAATCCTGTTGTGGCTCTGAATAGGCTGCAGGGGGATGGTGAAGACCAGCAACAGCTTTCAGGGCTGCCACCTTCCGTGTGGGACAAGGAGCCGGACGTGTGCCTTTTCGGAATCAGGCTCTGCCGAGGACGAGAGCCATGAGATGTTCCTCCTCTGGGCATGCCCGGGTCCCAGATCCTGTTGTGCCTGTGAATAGGCTGCAGGGGGACGGTAAAGACCAGCAACAGCTTTCAGGGCTGCCACCTTCCGTGTGGGACAAGGAGCCGGACGTGTGCCTTTTCGGAAAGAGGCTCTGCCGAGGACGAGAGCCATGAGATGTTCCTCCTCTGGGCAAGCCCGGGTCCCAGATCCTGTTGTGCCTGTGAATAGGCTGCAGGGGGACGGTGAAGACCAGCAACAGCTTTCAGGGCTGCCACCTTCCGTGTGGGACAAGGAGCCGGACGTGTGCCTTTTCAGAATCAGGCTCTGCCGAGGACGAGAGCCATGAGATGTTCCTCATCTGGGCATGCCCGGGTCCCAGATCCTGTTGTGCCTGTGAATAGGCTGCAGGGGGACGGTGAAGACCAGCAACAGCTTTCAGGGCTGCCACCTTCCGTGTGGGACAAGGAGCCGGACGTGTGCCTTTTCGGAATCAGGCTCTGCCGAGGACGAGAGCCATGAGATGTTCCTCCTCTGGGCAAGCCCGGGTCCCAGATCCTGTTGTGCCTGTGAATAGGCTGCAGGGGGACGGTGAAGACCAGCAACAGCTTTCAGGGCTGCCACCTTCCGTGTGGGACAAGGAGCCGGACGTGTGCCTTTTCAGAATCAGGCTCTGCCGAGGACGAGAGCCATGAGATGTTCCTCCTCTGGGCAAGCCCGGGTCCCATATCCTGTTGTGCCTGTGAATAGGCTGCAGGGGGACGGTGAAGACCAGCAACAGCTTTCAGGGCTGCCACCTTCCGTGTGGGACAAGGAGCCGGACGTGTGCCTTTTCGGAATCAGGCTCTGCCGAGGAAGAGATCCATGAGATGTTCCTCCTCTGGGCATGCCCGGGTCCCTTATCCTGTTGTGCCTGTGAATAGGCTGCAGGGGGACGGTGAAGACCAGCAACAGCTTTCAGGGCTGCCACCTTCCGTGTGGGACAAGGAGCCGGACGTGTGCCTTTTCGGAATCAGGCTCTGCCGAGGACGAGAGCCATGAGATGTTCCTCCTCTGGGCATGCCCGGGTCCTGAATCCTGTTGTGGCTCTGAATAGGCTGCAGGGGGACGGTGAAGACCAGCAACAGCTTTCAGGGCTGCCACCTTCCGTGTGGGACAAGGAGCCGGACGTGTGCCTTTTCGGAATCAGGCTCTGCCGAGGACGAGAGCCATGAGATGTTCCTCCTCTGGGCATGCCCGGGTCCCAGATCCTGTTGTACCTGTTAATATGCTGCAGGGGGACGGTGAAGACCAGCAACAGCTTTCAGGGCTGCCACCTTCCGTGTGGGACAAGGAGCCGGACGTGTGCCTTTTCGGAATCAGGCTCTGCCGAGGACGAGAGCCATGAGATGTTCCTCCTCTGGGCAAGCCCGGGTCCCAGATCCTGTTGTGCCTGTGAATAGGCTGCAGGGGGACGGTGAAGACCAGCAACAGCTTTCAGGGCTGCCACCTTCCGTGTGGGACAAGGAGCCGGACGTGTGCCTTTTTGGAATCAGGCTCTGCCGAGGAAGAGATCCATGAGATGTTCCTCCTCTGGGCATGCCCAGGTCCCGAATCCTGTTGTGCCTGTGAATAGGCTGCAGGGGGACGGTGAAGACCAGCAACAGCTTTCAGGGCTGCCACCTTCCGTGTGGGACAAGGAGCCGGACGTGTGCCTTTTCGGAATCAGGCTCTGCCGAGGACGAGAGCCATGAGATGTTCCTCCTCTGGGCATGCCCGGGTCCTGAATCCTGTTGTGGCTCTGAATAGGCTGCAGGGGGATGGTGAAGACCAGCAACAGCTTTCAGGGCTGCCACCTTCCGTGTGGGACAAGGAGCCGGACGTGCGCCTTTTCGGAATCAGGCTCTGCCGAGGACGAGAGCCATGAGATGTTCCTCCTCTGGGCATGCCCGGGTCCCAGATCCTGTTGTGCCTGTGAATAGGCTGCAGGGGGACGGTAAAGACCAGCAACAGCTTTCAGGGCTGCCACCTTCCGTGTGGGACAAGGAGCCGGACGTGTGCCTTTTCGGAAAGAGGCTCTGCCGAGGACGAGAGCCATGAGATGTTCCTCCTCTGGGCAAGCCCGGGTCCCAGATCCTGTTGTGCCTGTGAATAGGCTGCAGGGGGACGGTGAAGACCAGCAACAGCTTTCAGGGCTGCCACCTTCCGTGTGGGACAAGGAGCCGGACGTGTGCCTTTTTGGAATCAGGCTCTGCCGAGGAAGAGATCCATTAGATGTTCCTCCTCTGGGCATGCCCAGGTCCCGAATCCTGTTGTGCCTGTGAATAGGCTGCAGGGGGACGGTGAAGACCAGCAACATCTTTCAGGGCTGCCACCTTCCGTGTGGGACAAGGATCCGGACGTGTGCCTTTTCGGAATCAGGCTCTGCCGAGGACGAGAGCCATGAGATGTTCCTTCTCTGGGCATGCCCGGGTCCTGAATCCTGTTGTGCCTGTGAATAGGCTGCAGGGGGACGGTGAAGACCAGCAACAGCTTTCAGGGCTGCCACCTTCCGTGTGGGACAAGGAGCCGGACGTGTGCCTTTTCGGAATCAGGCTCTGCCGAGGACGAGAGCCATGAGATGTTCTTCCTCTGGGCATGCCCGGGTCCCAGATCCTGTTGAGCCTGTGAATAGGCTGCAGGGGGACGGTGAAGACCAGCAACAGCTTTCAGGGCTGCCACCTTCCGTGTGGGACAAGGATCTAGACGTGTGCCTTTTCGGAATCAGGCTCTGCCGAGGACGAGAGCCATGAGATGTTCCTCCTCTGGGCAAGCCCAGGTCCCAGATCCTGTTGTGCCTGTGAATAGGCTGCAGGGGGACGGTGAAGACCAGCAACAGCTTTCAGGGCTGCCACCTTCCGTGTGGGACAAGGAGGCGGACGTGTGCCTTTTCGGAATCAGTCTCTGCCGAGGAAGAGATCCATTAGATGTTCCTCCTCTGGGCAAGCCCAGGTCCCAGATCCTGTTGTACCTGTGAATAGGCTGCAGGGGGACGGTGAAGACCAGCAACAGCTTTCAGGGCTGCCACCTTCCGTGTGGGACAAGGAGCCGGACGTGTGCCTTTTCGGAATCAGGCTCTGCCGAGGACGAGAGCCATGAGATGTTCCTCCTCTGGGCATGCCCGGGTCCTGAATCCTGTTGTGCCTCTGAATAGGCTGCAGGGGGACGGTGAAGACCAGCAACAGCTTTCAGGGCTGCCACCTTCCGTGTGGGACAAGGAGCCGGACTTGTGCCCTTTCGGAATCAGGCTCTGCCGAGGACGAGAGCCATGAGATGTTCCTCCTCTGGGCATGCCCGGGTCCCAGATCCTGTTGTGCCTGTGAATAGGCTGCAGGGGGACGGTGAAGACCAGCAACAGCTTTCAGGGCTGCCACCTTCCGTGTGGGACAAGGAGCCGGACGTGTGCCTTTTCGGAATCAGGCTCTGCCGCGGACGAGAGCCATGAGATGTTCCTCCTCTCAGCAAGCCCGGGTCCCAGATCCTGTTGTACCTGTGAATAGGCTGCAGGGGGACGGTGAAGACCAGCAACAGCTTTCAGGGCTGCCACCTTCCGTGTGGGACAAGGAGCCGGACGTGTGCCTTTTCGGAATCAGGCTCTGCCGAGGACGAGAGCCATGAGATGTTCCTCCTCTGGGCATGCCCGGGTCCCAGATCCTGTTGTGCCTGTGAATAGGCTGCAGGGGGACGGTGAAGACCAGCAACATATTTCAGGGCTGCCAACTTCCGTGTGGGACAAGGAGCCGGACGTGTGCCTTTTCGGAATCAGGCTCTGCCGAGGACGAGATCCATAAGATGTTCCTCCTCTGTGCAAGCCCAGGTCCCAGATCCTGTTGTGCCTGTGAATAGGCTGCAGGGGGACGGTGAAGACCAGCAACAGCTTTCAGGGCTGCCACCTTCCGTGTGGGACAAGGAGCCGGACGTGTGCCTTTTCGGAATCAGGCTCTGCCGAGGACGAGAGCCATGAGATGTTCCTCCTCTGGGCATGCCCGGGTCCCATATCCTGTTGTGCCTCTGAATAGGCTGCAGGGGGACGGTGAAGACCAGCAACAGCTTTCAGGGCTGCCACCTTCCGTGTGGGACAAGGAGCCGGACGTGTGCCTTTTCGGAATCAGGCTCTGCCGAGGACGAGAGCCATGAGATGTTCCTCCTCTGGGCAAGCCCGGGTCCCAGATCCTGTTGTGCCTGTGAATAGGCTGCAGGGGGACGGTGAAGACCAGCAACAGTTTTCAGGGCTGCCACCTTCCGTGTGGGACAAGGAGCCGGACGTGTGCCTTTTCGGAATCAGGCTCTGCCGAGGACGAGAGCCATGAGATGTTCCTCCTCTGGGCATGCCCGGGTCCCAGATCCTGTTGTGCCTGTGAATAGGCTGCAGGGGGACGGTGAAGACCAGCAACAGCTTTCAGGGCTGCCACCTTCCGTGTGGGACAAGGAGCCGGACGTGTGCCTTTTCGGAATCAGGCTCTGCCGAGGATGAGAGCCATGAGATGTTCCTCCTCTCAGCAAGCACGGGTCCCATATTCTGTTGTACCTGTGAATAGGCTGCAGGGGGACGGTGAAGACCAGCAACAGCTTTCAGGGCTGCCACCTTCCGTGTGGGACAAGGAGCCGGACGTGTGCCTTTTTGGAATCAGGCTCTGCCGAGGAAGAGATCCATTAGATGTTCCTCCTCTGGGCATGCCCAGGTCCCGAATCCTGTTGTGCCTGTGAATAGGATGCAGGGGGATGGTGAAGACCAGCAACAGCTTTCAGGGCTGCCACCTTCCGTGTGGGACAAGGAGCCGGACGTGTGCCTTTTCGGAATGAGGCTCTGCCGAGGACGAGAGCCATGAGATGTTCCTCCTCTGGGCAAGCCCGGGTCCCAGATCCTGTTGTGCCTGTGAATAGGCTGCAGGGGGACGGTGAAGACCAGCAACAGCTTTCAGGGCTGCCACCTTCCGTGTGGGACAAGGAGCCGGACGTGTGCCTTTTCGGAATCAGGCTCTGCCGAGGAAGAGATCCATTAGATGTTCCTCCTCTGGGCATGCCCAGGTCCCTTATCCTGTTGTGCCTGTGAATAGGCTGCAGGGGGACGGTGAAGACCAGCAACAGCTTTCAGGGCTGCCACCTTCCGTGTGGGACAAGGAGCCGGACGTGTGCCTTTTCGGAATCAGGCTCTGCCGAGGACGAGAGCCATGAGATGTTCCTCCTCTGGGCATGCCCGGGTCCTGAATCCTGTTGTGGCTCTGAATAGGCTGCAGGGGGACGGTGAAGACCAGCAACAGCTTTCAGGGCTGCCACCTTCCGTGTGGGACAAGGAGCCGGACGTGTGCCTTTTCGGAATCAGGCTCTGCCGAGGACGAGAGCCATGAGATGTTCCTCCTCTGGGCATGCCCGGGTCCCAGATCCTGTTGTACCTGTGAATATGCTGCAGGGGGACGGTGAAGACCAGCAACAGCTTTCAGGGCTGCCACCTTCCGTGTGGGACAAGGAGCCGGACGTGTGCCTTTTCGGAATCAGGCTCTGCCGAGGACGAGAGCCATGAGATGTTCCTCCTCTGGGCAAGCCCGGGTCCCAGATCCTGTTGTGCCTGTGAATAGGCTGCAGGGGGACGGTGAAGACCAGCAACAGCTTTCAGGGCTGCCACCTTCCGTGTGGGACAAGGAGCCGGACGTGTGCCTTTTTGGAATCAGGCTCTGCCGAGGAAGAGATCCATGAGATGTTCCTCCTCTGGGCATGCCCAGGTCCCGAATCCTGTTGTGCCTGTGAATAGGCTGCAGGGGGACGGTGAAGACCAGCAACAGCTTTCAGGGCTGCCACCTTCCGTGTGGGACAAGGAGCCGGACGTGTGCCTTTTCGGAATCAGGCTCTGCCGAGGACGAGAGCCATGAGATGTTCCTCCTCTGGGCATGCCCGGGTCCTGAATCCTGTTGTGGCTCTGAATAGGCTGCAGGGGGATGGTGAAGACCAGCAACAGCTTTCAGGGCTGCCACCTTCCGTGTGGGACAAGGAGCCGGACGTGCGCCTTTTCGGAATCAGGCTCTGCCGAGGACGAGAGCCATGAGATGTTCCTCCTCTGGGCATGCCCGGGTCCCAGATCCTGTTGTGCCTGTGAATAGGCTGCAGGGGGACGGTAAAGACCAGCAACAGCTTTCAGGGCTGCCACCTTCCGTGTGGGACAAGGAGCCGGACGTGTGCCTTTTCGGAAAGAGGCTCTGCCGAGGACGAGAGCCATGAGATGTTCCTCCTCTGGGCAAGCCCGGGTCCCAGATCCTGTTGTGCCTGTGAATAGGCTGCAGGGGGACGGTGAAGACCAGCAACAGCTTTCAGGGCTGCCACCTTCCGTGTGGGACAAGGAGCCGGACGTGTGCCTTTTTGGAATCAGGCTCTGCCGAGGAAGAGATCCATTAGATGTTCCTCCTCTGGGCATGCCCAGGTCCCGAATCCTGTTGTGCCTGTGAATAGGCTGCAGGGGGACGGTGAAGACCAGCAACATCTTTCAGGGCTGCCACCTTCCGTGTGGGACAAGGATCCGGACGTGTGCCTTTTCGGAATCAGGCTCTGCCGAGGACGAGAGCCATGAGATGTTCCTTCTCTGGGCATGCCCGGGTCCTGAATCCTGTTGTGCCTGTGAATAGGCTGCAGGGGGACGGTGAAGACCAGCAACAGCTTTCAGGGCTGCCACCTTCCGTGTGGGACAAGGATCTAGACGTGTGCCTTTTCGGAATCAGGCTCTGCCGAGGACGAGAGCCATGAGATGTTCCTCCTCTGGGCAAGCCCAGGTCCCAGATCCTGTTGTGCCTGTGAATAGGCTGCAGGGGGACGGTGAAGACCAGCAACAGCTTTCAGGGCTGCCACCTTCCGTGTGGGACAAGGAGGCGGACGTGTGCCTTTTCGGAATCAGTCTCTGCCGAGGAAGAGATCCATTAGATGTTCCTCCTCTGGGCAAGCCCAGGTCCCAGATCCTGTTGTACCTGTGAATAGGCTGCAGGGGGACGGTGAAGACCAGCAACAGCTTTCAGGGCTGCCACCTTCCGTGTGGGACAAGGAGCCGGACGTGTGCCTTTTCGGAATCAGGCTCTGCCGAGGACGAGAGCCATGAGATGTTCCTCCTCTGGGCATGCCCGGGTCCTGAATCCTGTTGTGCCTCTGAATAGGCTGCAGGGGGACGGTGAAGACCAGCAACAGCTTTCAGGGCTGCCACCTTCCGTGTGGGACAAGGAGCCGGACTTGTGCCCTTTCGGAATCAGGCTCTGCCGAGGACGAGAGCCATGAGATGTTCCTCCTCTGGGCATGCCCGGGTCCCAGATCCTGTTGTGCCTGTGAATAGGCTGCAGGGGGACGGTGAAGACCAGCAACAGCTTTCAGGGCTGCCACCTTCCGTGTGGGACAAGGAGCCGGACGTGTGCCTTTTCGGAATCAGGCTCTGCCGCGGACGAGAGCCATGAGATGTTCCTCCTCTCAGCAAGCCCGGGTCCCAGATCCTGTTGTACCTGTGAATAGGCTGCAGGGGGACGGTGAAGACCAGCAACAGCTTTCAGGGCTGCCACCTTCCGTGTGGGACAAGGAGCCGGACGTGTGCCTTTTCGGAATCAGGCTCTGCCGAGGACGAGAGCCATGAGATGTTCCTCCTCTGGGCATGCCCGGGTCCCAGATCCTGTTGTGCCTGTGAATAGGCTGCAGGGGGACGGTGAAGACCAGCAACATATTTCAGGGCTGCCAACTTCCGTGTGGGACAAGGAGCCGGACGTGTGCCTTTTCGGAATCAGGCTCTGCCGAGGACGAGATCCATAAGATGTTCCTCCTCTGTGCAAGCCCAGGTCCCAGATCCTGTTGTGCCTGTGAATAGGCTGCAGGGGGACGGTGAAGACCAGCAACAGCTTTCAGGGCTGCCACCTTCCGTGTGGGACAAGGAGCCGGACGTGTGCCTTTTCGGAATCAGGCTCTGCCGAGGACGAGAGCCATGAGATGTTCCTCCTCTGGGCATGCCCGGGTCCCATATCCTGTTGTGCCTCTGAATAGGCTGCAGGGGGACGGTGAAGACCAGCAACAGCTTTCAGGGCTGCCACCTTCCGTGTGGGACAAGGAGCCGGACGTGTGCCTTTTCGGAATCAGGCTCTGCCGAGGACGAGAGCCATGAGATGTTCCTCCTCTGGGCAAGCCCGGGTCCCAGATCCTGTTGTGCCTGTGAATAGGCTGCAGGGGGACGGTGAAGACCAGCAACAGTTTTCAGGGCTGCCACCTTCCGTGTGGGACAAGGAGCCGGACGTGTGCCTTTTCGGAATCAGGCTCTGCCGAGGACGAGAGCCATGAGATGTTCCTCCTCTGGGCATGCCCGGGTCCCAGATCCTGTTGTGCCTGTGAATAGGCTGCAGGGGGACGGTGAAGACCAGCAACAGCTTTCAGGGCTGCCACCTTCCGTGTGGGACAAGGAGCCGGACGTGTGCCTTTTCGGAATCAGGCTCTGCCGAGGATGAGAGCCATGAGATGTTCCTCCTCTCAGCAAGCACGGGTCCCATATTCTGTTGTACCTGTGAATAGGCTGCAGGGGGACGGTGAAGACCAGCAACAGCTTTCAGGGCTGCCACCTTCCGTGTGGGACAAGGAGCCGGACGTGTGCCTTTTTGGAATCAGGCTCTGCCGAGGAAGAGATCCATTAGATGTTCCTCCTCTGGGCATGCCCAGGTCCCGAATCCTGTTGTGCCTGTGAATAGGATGCAGGGGGATGGTGAAGACCAGCAACAGCTTTCAGGGCTGCCACCTTCCGTGTGGGACAAGGAGCCGGACGTGTGCCTTTTCGGAATGAGGCTCTGCCGAGGACGAGAGCCATGAGATGTTCCTCCTCTGGGCAAGCCCGGGTCCCAGATCCTGTTGTGCCTGTGAATAGGCTGCAGGGGGACGGTGAAGACCAGCAACAGCTTTCAGGGCTGCCACCTTCCGTGTGGGACAAGGAGCCGGACGTGTGCCTTTTCGGAATCAGGCTCTGCCGAGGACGAGAGCCATGAGATGTTCCTCCTCTGGGCATGCCCGGGTCCTGAATCCTGTTGTGCCTCTGAATAGGCTGCAGGGGGACGGTGAAGACCAGCAACAGCTTTCAGGGCTGCCACCTTCCGTGTGGGACAAGGAGCCGGACGTGTGCCTTTTCGGAATCAGGCTCTGCCGAGGACGAGAGCCATGAGATGTTCCTCCTCTGGGCATGCCCGGGTCCCAGATCCTGTTGTGCCTGTGAATAGGCTGCAGGGGGACGGTGAGGACCAGCAACATATTTCAGGGCTGCCACCTTCCGTGTGGGACAAGGAGCCGGACGTGTGCCTTTTCGGAATGAGGCTCTGCCGAGGACGAGAGCCATGAGATGTTCCTCCTCTGGGCAAGCCCGGGTCCCAGATCCTGTTGTACCTGTGAATAGGCTGCAGGGGGACGGTGAAGACCAGCAACAGCTTTCAGGGCTGCCACCTTCCGTGTGGGACAAGGAGCCGGACGTGTGCCTTTTCGGAATCAGGCTCTGCCGAGGACGAGAGCCATGAGATGTTCCTCATCTGGGCATGCCCGGGTCCCAGATCCTGTTGTGCCTGTGAATAGGCTGCAGGGGGACGGTGAAGACCAGCAACAGCTTTCAGGGCTGCCATCTTCCGTGTGGGACAAGGAGCCGGACGTGTGCCTTTTCGGAAAGAGGTTCTGCCGAGGACGAGAGCCATGAGATGTTCCTCCTCTGGGCAAGCCCGGGTCCCAGATCCTGTTGTGCCTGTGAATAGGCTGCAGGGGGACGGTGAAGACCAGCAACAGCTTTCAGGGCTGCCACCTTCCGTGTGGGACAAGGAGCCGGACGTGTGCCTTTTCGGAATCAGGCTCTGCCGAGGACGAGAGCCATGAGATGTTCCTCCTCTGGGCATGCCCGGGTCCCAGATCCTGTTGTGCCTGTGAATAGGCTGCAGGGGGACGGTGAAGACCAGCAACAGCTTTCAGGGCTGCCACCTTCCGTGTGGGACAAGGAGCCGGACGTGTGCCTTTTCGGAAAGAGGCTCTGCCGAGGACGAGAGCCATGAGATGTTCCTCCTCTGGGCAAGCCCGGGTCCCAGATCCTGTTGTGCCTGTGAATAGGCTGCAGGGGGACGGTGAAGACCAGCAACAGCTTTCAGGGCTGCCACCTTCCGTGTGGGACAAGGAGCCGGACGTGTGCCTTTTCGGAAAGAGGCTCTGCCGAGGACGAGAGCCATGAGATGTTCTTCCTCTGGGCATGCCCGGGTCCCAAATCCTGTTGAGCCTGTGAATAGGCTGCAGGGGGACGGTGAAGACCAGCAACATCTTTTAGGGCTGCCACCTTCCGTGTGGGACAAGGAGCCAGACGTGTGCCTTTTCGGAATCAGGCTCTGCCGAGGACGAGAGCCATGAGATGTTCCTCCTCTGGGCAAGCCCAGGTCCCAGATCCTGTTGTGCCTGTGAATAGGCTGCAGGGGGACGGTGAAGACCAGCAACAGCTTTCAGGGCTGCCACCTTCCGTGTGGGACAAGGAGCCGGACGTGTGCCTTTTCGGAATCAGTCTCTGCCGAGGAAGAGAGCCATGAGATATTCCTCCTCTGGGCAAGCCCGGGTCCCAGATCCTGTTGTACCTGTGAATAGGCTGCAGGGGGACGGTGAAGACCAGCAACAGCTTTCAGGGCTGCCACCTTCCGTGTGGGACAAGGAGCCGGACGTGTGCCTTTTCGGAATCAGGCTCTGCCGAGGACGAGAGCCATGAGATGTTCCTCCTCTGGGCATGCCCGGGTCCTGAATCCTGTTGTGCCTGTGAATAGGCTGCAGGGGGACGGTGAAGACCAGCAACAGCTTTCAGGGCTGCCACCTTCCGTGTGGGACAAGGAGCCGGACGTGTGCCTTTTCGGAATCAGGCTCTGCCGAGGACGAGATCCATTAGATGTTCCTCCTCTGGGCATGCCCAGGTCCCGAATCCTGTTGTGCCTGTGAATAGGCTGCAGGGCCACGGTGAAGACCAGCAACAGCTTTCAGGGCTGCCACCTTCCGTGTGGGACAAGGAGCCGGACGTGTGCCTTTTCGGAATCAGGCTCTGCCGAGGACGAGAGCCATGAGATGTTCCTCCTCTGGGCAAGCCCAGGTCCCAGATCCTGTTGTGCCTCTGAATAGGCTGCAGGGGGACGGTGAAGACCAGCAACAGCTTTCAGGGCTGCCACCTTCCGTGTGGGACAAGGAGCCGGACTTGTGCCCTTTCGGAATCAGGCTCTGCCGAGGACGAGAGCCATGAGATGTTCCTCCTCTGGGCATGCCCGGGTCCCAGATCCTGTTGTGCCTGTGAATAGGCTGCAGGGGGACGGTAAAGACCAGCAACAGCTTTCAGGGCTGCCACCTTCCGTGTGGGACAAGGAGCCGGACGTGTGCCTTTTCGGAATCAGGCTCTGCCGAGGACGAGAGCCATGAGGTGTTCCTCCTCTGGGCATGCCCGGGTCCCAGATCCTGTTGTACCTGTGAATAGGCTGCAGGGGGACGGTAAAGACCAGCAACAGCTTTCAGGGCTGCCACCTTCCGTGTGGGACAAGGAGCCGGACGTGTGCCTTTTCGGAATGAGGCTCTGCCGAGGACGAGAGCCATGAGATGTTCCTCCTCTGGGCAAGCCCGGGTCCCAGATCCTGTTGTACCTGTGAATAGGCTGCAGGGGGACGGTGAAGACCAGCAACAGCTTTCAGGGCTGCCACCTTCCGTGTGGGACAAGGAGCCGGACGTGTGCCTTTTCGGAATCAGGCTCTGCCGAGGACGAGAGCCATGAGATGTTCCTCCTCTGGGCAAGCCCGGGTCCCAGATCCTGTTGTACCTGTGAATAGGCTGCAGGGGGACGGTGAAGACCAGCAACAGCTTTCAGGGCTGCCACCTTCCGTGTGGGACAAGGATCCGGACGTGTGCCTTTTCAGAATCAGGCTCTGCCGAGGACGAGAGCCATGAGATGTTCCTTCTCTGGGCATGCCCGGGTCCTGAATCCTGTTGTGCCTGTGAATAGGCTGCAGGGGGACGGTGAAGACCAGCAACAGCTTTCAGGGCTGCCACCTTCCGTGTGGGACAAGGAGCCGGACGTGTGCCTTTTCGGAATCAGGATCTGCCGAGGACGAGAGCCATGAGATGTTCTTCCTCTGGGCATGCCCGGGTCCCAGATCCTGTTGAGCCTGTGAATAGGCTGCAGGGGGACGGTGAAGACCAGCAACAGCTTTCAGGGCTGCCACCTTCCGTGTGGGACAAGGAGCCAGACGTGTGCCTTTTCGGAATCGGGCTCTGCCGAGGACGAGAGCCATGAGATGTTCCTCCTCTGGGCAAGCCCAGGTCCCAGATCCTGTTGTGCCTGTGAATAGGCTGCAGGGGGACGGTGAAGACCAGCAACAGCTTTCAGGGCTGCCACCTTCCGTGTGGGACAAGGAGCCGGACGTGTGCCTTTTCGGAATCAGGCTCTGCCGAGGAAGAGATCCATTAGATGTTCCTCCTCTGGGCAAGCCCAGGTCCCAGATCCTGTTGTACCTGTGAATAGGCTGCAGGGGGACGGTGAAGACCAGCAACAGCTTTCAGGGCTGCCACCTTCCGTGTGGGACAAGGAGCCGGACGTGTGCCTTTTCGGAATCAGGCTCTACCGAGGACGAGAGCCATGAGATATTCCTCCTCTGGGCAAGCCCGGGTCCCAGATCCTGTTGTACCTGTGAATAGGCTGCAGGGGGACGGTGAAGACCAGCAACAGCTTTCAGGGCTGCCACCTTCCGTGTGGGACAAGGAGCCGGACGTGTGCCTTTTCGGAATCAGGCTCTGCCGAGGACGAGAGCCATGAGATGTTCCTCCTCTGGGCATGCCCGGGTCCTGAATCCTGTTGTGCCTGTGAATAGGCTGCAGGGGGACGGTGAAGACCAGCAACAGCTTTCAGGGCTGCCACCTTCCGTGTGGGACAAGGAGCCGGACGTGTGCCTTTTCGGAATCAGGCTCTGCCGAGGACGAGAGCCATGAGATGTTCCTCCTCTGGGCATGCCCAGGTCCCGAATCCTGTTGTGCCTGTGAATAGGCTGCAGGGGGACGGTGAAGACCAGCAACAGCTTTCAGGGCTGCCACCTTCCGTGTGGGACAAGGAGCCGGACGTGTGCCTTTTCGGAAAGAGGCTCTGCCGAGGACGAGAGCCATGAGATGTTCCTCCTCTGGGCAAGCCCAGGTCCCAGATCCTGTTGTGCCTGTGAATAGGCTGCAGGGGGACGGTGAAGACCAGCAACAGCTTTCAGGGCTGCCACCTTCCGTGTGGGACAAGGAGCCGGACGTGTGCCTTTTCGGAATCAGGCACTGCCGAGGACGAGAGCCATGAGATGTTCCTCCTCTGGGCATGCTCGGGTCCTGAATCCTCTTGTGCCTCTGAATAGGCTGCAGGGGGACGGTGAAGACCAGCAACAGCTTTCAGGGCTGCCACCTTCCGTGTGGGACAAGGAGCCGGACTTGTGCCCTTTCGGAATCAGGCTCTGCCGAGGACGAGAGCCATGAGATGTTCCTCCTCTGGGCATGCCCGGGTCCCAGATCCTGTTGTGCCTGTGAATAGGCTGCAGGGGGACGGTAAAGACCAGCAACAGCTTTCAAGGGCTGCCACCTTCCGTGTGGGACAAGGAGCCGGACGTGTGCCTTTTCGGAAAGAGGCTCTGCCGCGGACGAGAGCCATGAGATGTTCCTCCTCTCAGCAAGCCCGGGTCCCATATCCTGTTGTACCTGTGAATAGGCTGCAGGGGGACGGTGAAGACCAGCAACAGCTTTCAGGGCTGCCACCTTCCGTGTGGGACAAGGAGCCGGACGTGTGCCTTTTTGGAATCAGGCTCTGCCGAGGAAGAGATCCATTAGATGTTCCTCCTCTGGGCATGCCCAGGTCCCAGATCCTGTTGTGCCTGTGAATAGGATGCAGGGGGATGGTGAAGACCAGCAACAGCTTTCAGGGCTGCCACCTTCCGTGTGGGACAAGGAGCCGGACGTGTGCCTTTTCGGAATCAGGCTCTGCCGAGGAAGAGATCCATTAGATGTTCCTCCTCTGGGCAAGCCGAGGTCCCAGATCCTGTTGTACCTGTGAATAGGCTGCAGGGGGACGGTGAAGACCAGCAACAGCTTTCAGGGCTGCCACCTTCCGTGTGGGACAAGGAGCCGGACGTGTGCCTTTTCGAAATCAGGCTCTGCCGAGGACGAGAGCCATGAGATATTCCTCCTCTGGGCAAGCCCGGGTCCCAGATCCTGTTGTACCTGTGAATAGTCTGCAGGGGGACGGTGAAGACCAGCAACATCTTTCAGGGCTGCCACCTTCCGTGTGGGACAAGGAGCCGGACGTGTGCCTTTTCGGAATCAGGCTCTGCCGAGGACGAGAGCCATGAGATGTTCCTCCTCTGGGCATGCCCGGGTCCTGAATCCTGTTGTGCCTGTGAATAGGCTGCAGGGGGACGGTGAAGACCAGCAACAGCTTTCAGGGCTGCCACCTTCCGTGTGGGACAAGGAGCCGGACGTGTGCCTTTTCGGAATCAGGCTCTGCCGAGGACGAGAGCCATGAGATGTTCCTCCTCTGGGCATGCCCAGGTCCCGAATCCTGTTGTGCCTGTGAATAGGCTGTAGGGGGACGGTGAAGACCAGCAACAGCTTTCAGGGCTGCCACCTTCCGTGTGGGACAAGGAGCCGGACGTGTGCCTTTTCGGAAAGAGGCTCTGCCGAGGACGAGAGCCATGAGATGTTCCTCCTCTGGGCAAGCCCAGGTCCCAGATCCTGTTGTGCCTGTGAATAGGCTGCAGGGGGACGGTGAAGACCAGCAACAGCTTTCAGGGCTGCCACCTTCCGTGTGGGACAAGGAGCCGGACGTGTGCCTTTTCGGAATCAGGCTCTGCCGAGGACGAGAGCCATGAGATGTTCCTCCTCTGGGCATGCTCGGGTCCTGAATCCTGTTGTGCCTCTGAATAGGCTGCAGGGGGACGGTGAAGACCAGCAACAGCTTTCAGGGCTGCCACCTTCCGTGTGGGACAAGGAGCCGGACTTGTGCCCTTTCGGAATCAGGCTCTGCCGAGGACGAGAGCCATGAGATGTTCCTCCTCTGGGCATGCCCGGGTCCCAGATCCTGTTGTGCCTGTGAATAGGCTGCAGGGGGACGGTAAAGACCAGCAACAGCTTTCAAGGGCTGCCACCTTCCGTGTGGGACAAGGAGCCGGACGTGTGCCTTTTCGGAAAGAGGCTCTGCCGCGGACGAGAGCCATGAGATGTTCCTCCTCTCAGCAAGCCCGGGTCCCAGATCCTGTTGTGCCTGTGAATAGGCTGCAGGGGGACGGTAAAGACCAGCAACAGCTTTCAGGGCTGCCACCTTCCGTGTGGGACAAGGAGCCGGACGTGTGCCTTTTCGGAAAGAGGCTCTGCCGAGGACGAGAGCCATGAGATGTTCCTCCTCTGGGCAAGCCCGGGTCCCAGATCCTGTTGTACCTGTGAATAGGCTGCAGGGGGACGGTGAAGACCAGCAACAGCTTTCAGGGCTGCCACCTTCCGTGTGGGACAAGGAGCCGGACGTGTGCCTTTTCGGAATCAGGCTCTGCCGAGGACGAGAGCCATGAGATGTTCCTCCTCTGGGCAAGCCCAGGTCCCAGATCCTGTTGTGCCTGTGAATAGGCTGCAGGGGGACGGTGAAGACCAGCAACAGCTTTCAGGGCTGCCACCTTCCGTGTGGGACAAGGAGCCGGACGTGTGCCTTTTCGGAAAGAGGCTCTGCCGAGGACGAGAGCCATGAGATGTTCCTCCTCTGGGCATGCCCGGGTCCCAGATCCTGTTGTACCTGTGAATAGGCTGCAGGGGGACGGTAAAGACCAGCAACAGCTTTCAGGGCTGCCACCTTCCGTGTGGGACAAGGAGCCGGACGTGTGCCTTTTCGGAATCAGGCTCTGCCGAGGACGAGAGCCATGAGATGTTCCTCCTCTGGGCAAGCCCAGGTCCCAGATCCTGTTGTGCCTGTGAATAGGCTGCAGGGGGACGGTGAAGACCAGCAACAGCTTTCAGGGCTGCCACCTTCCGTGTGGGACAAGGAGCCGGACGTGTGCCTTTTCGGAATCAGGCTCTACCGAGGACGAGAGCCATGAGATATTCCTCCTCTGGGCAAGCCCGGGTCCCAGATCCTGTTGTACCTGTGAATAGGCTGCAGGGGGACGGTGAAGACCAGCAACAGCTTTCAGGGCTGCCACCTTCCGTGTGGGACAAGGAGCCGGACGTGTGCCTTTTCGGAATCAGGCTCTGCCGAGGACGAGAGCCATGAGATGTTCCTCCTCTGGGCATGCCCGGGTCCTGAATCCTGTTGTGCCTGTGAATAGGCTGCAGGGGGACGGTGAAGACCAGCAACAGCTTTCAGGGCTGCCACCTTCCGTGTGGGACAAGGAGCCGGACGTGTGCCTTTTCGGAATCAGGCTCTGCCGAGGACGAGAGCCATGAGATGTTCCTCCTCTGGGCATGCCCAGGTCCCGAATCCTGTTGTGCCTGTGAATAGGCTGCAGGGGGACGGTGAAGACCAGCAACAGCTTTCAGGGCTGCCACCTTCCGTGTGGGACAAGGAGCCGGACGTGTGCCTTTTCGGAAAGAGGCTCTGCCGAGGACGAGAGCCATGAGATGTTCCTCCTCTGGGCAAGCCCAGGTCCCAGATCCTGTTGTGCCTGTGAATAGGCTGCAGGGGGACGGTGAAGACCAGCAACAGCTTTCAGGGCTGCCACCTTCCGTGTGGGACAAGGAGCCGGACGTGTGCCTTTTCGGAATCAGGCACTGCCGAGGACGAGAGCCATGAGATGTTCCTCCTCTGGGCATGCTCGGGTCCTGAATCCTCTTGTGCCTCTGAATAGGCTGCAGGGGGACGGTGAAGACCAGCAACAGCTTTCAGGGCTGCCACCTTCCGTGTGGGACAAGGAGCCGGACTTGTGCCCTTTCGGAATCAGGCTCTGCCGAGGACGAGAGCCATGAGATGTTCCTCCTCTGGGCATGCCCGGGTCCCAGATCCTGTTGTGCCTGTGAATAGGCTGCAGGGGGACGGTAAAGACCAGCAACAGCTTTCAAGGGCTGCCACCTTCCGTGTGGGACAAGGAGCCGGACGTGTGCCTTTTCGGAAAGAGGCTCTGCCGCGGACGAGAGCCATGAGATGTTCCTCCTCTCAGCAAGCCCGGGTCCCATATCCTGTTGTACCTGTGAATAGGCTGCAGGGGGACGGTGAAGACCAGCAACAGCTTTCAGGGCTGCCACCTTCCGTGTGGGACAAGGAGCCGGACGTGTGCCTTTTTGGAATCAGGCTCTGCCGAGGAAGAGATCCATTAGATGTTCCTCCTCTGGGCATGCCCAGGTCCCAGATCCTGTTGTGCCTGTGAATAGGATGCAGGGGGATGGTGAAGACCAGCAACAGCTTTCAGGGCTGCCACCTTCCGTGTGGGACAAGGAGCCGGACGTGTGCCTTTTCGGAATCAGGCTCTGCCGAGGAAGAGATCCATTAGATGTTCCTCCTCTGGGCAAGCCGAGGTCCCAGATCCTGTTGTACCTGTGAATAGGCTGCAGGGGGACGGTGAAGACCAGCAACAGCTTTCAGGGCTGCCACCTTCCGTGTGGGACAAGGAGCCGGACGTGTGCCTTTTCGAAATCAGGCTCTGCCGAGGACGAGAGCCATGAGATATTCCTCCTCTGGGCAAGCCCGGGTCCCAGATCCTGTTGTACCTGTGAATAGTCTGCAGGGGGACGGTGAAGACCAGCAACATCTTTCAGGGCTGCCACCTTCCGTGTGGGACAAGGAGCCGGACGTGTGCCTTTTCGGAATCAGGCTCTGCCGAGGACGAGAGCCATGAGATGTTCCTCCTCTGGGCATGCCCGGGTCCTGAATCCTGTTGTGCCTGTGAATAGGCTGCAGGGGGACGGTGAAGACCAGCAACAGCTTTCAGGGCTGCCACCTTCCGTGTGGGACAAGGAGCCGGACGTGTGCCTTTTCGGAATCAGGCTCTGCCGAGGACGAGAGCCATGAGATGTTCCTCCTCTGGGCATGCCCAGGTCCCGAATCCTGTTGTGCCTGTGAATAGGCTGTAGGGGGACGGTGAAGACCAGCAACAGCTTTCAGGGCTGCCACCTTCCGTGTGGGACAAGGAGCCGGACGTGTGCCTTTTCGGAAAGAGGCTCTGCCGAGGACGAGAGCCATGAGATGTTCCTCCTCTGGGCAAGCCCAGGTCCCAGATCCTGTTGTGCCTGTGAATAGGCTGCAGGGGGACGGTGAAGACCAGCAACAGCTTTCAGGGCTGCCACCTTCCGTGTGGGACAAGGAGCCGGACGTGTGCCTTTTCGGAATCAGGCTCTGCCGAGGACGAGAGCCATGAGATGTTCCTCCTCTGGGCATGCTCGGGTCCTGAATCCTGTTGTGCCTCTGAATAGGCTGCAGGGGGACGGTGAAGACCAGCAACAGCTTTCAGGGCTGCCACCTTCCGTGTGGGACAAGGAGCCGGACTTGTGCCCTTTCGGAATCAGGCTCTGCCGAGGACGAGAGCCATGAGATGTTCCTCCTCTGGGCATGCCCGGGTCCCAGATCCTGTTGTGCCTGTGAATAGGCTGCAGGGGGACGGTAAAGACCAGCAACAGCTTTCAAGGGCTGCCACCTTCCGTGTGGGACAAGGAGCCGGACGTGTGCCTTTTCGGAAAGAGGCTCTGCCGCGGACGAGAGCCATGAGATGTTCCTCCTCTCAGCAAGCCCGGGTCCCAGATCCTGTTGTGCCTGTGAATAGGCTGCAGGGGGACGGTAAAGACCAGCAACAGCTTTCAGGGCTGCCACCTTCCGTGTGGGACAAGGAGCCGGACGTGTGCCTTTTCGGAAAGAGGCTCTGCCGAGGACGAGAGCCATGAGATGTTCCTCCTCTGGGCAAGCCCGGGTCCCAGATCCTGTTGTACCTGTGAATAGGCTGCAGGGGGACGGTGAAGACCAGCAACAGCTTTCAGGGCTGCCACCTTCCGTGTGGGACAAGGAGCCGGACGTGTGCCTTTTCGGAATCAGGCTCTGCCGAGGACGAGAGCCATGAGATGTTCCTCCTCTGGGCAAGCCCAGGTCCCAGATCCTGTTGTGCCTGTGAATAGGCTGCAGGGGGACGGTGAAGACCAGCAACAGCTTTCAGGGCTGCCACCTTCCGTGTGGGACAAGGAGCCGGACGTGTGCCTTTTCGGAAAGAGGCTCTGCCGAGGACGAGAGCCATGAGATGTTCCTCCTCTGGGCATGCCCGGGTCCCAGATCCTGTTGTACCTGTGAATAGGCTGCAGGGGGACGGTAAAGACCAGCAACAGCTTTCAGGGCTGCCACCTTCCGTGTGGGACAAGGAGCCGGACGTGTGCCTTTTCGGAATCAGGCTCTGCCGAGGACGAGAGCCATGAGATGTTCCTCCTCTGGGCAAGCCCAGGTCCCAGATCCTGTTGTGCCTGTGAATAGGCTGCAGGGGGACGGTGAAGACCAGCAACAGCTTTCAGGGCTGCCACCTTCCGTGTGGGACAAGGAGCCGGACGTGTGCCTTTTCGGAATCAGGCTCTGCCGAGGACGAGAGCCATGAGATGTTCCTCCTCTGGGCATGCCCGGGTCCTGAATCCTGTTGTGCCTCTGAATAGGCTGCAGGGGGACGGTGAAGACCAGCAACAGCTTTCAGGGCTGCCACCTTCCGTGTGGGACAAGGAGCCGGACGTGTGCCTTTACGGAATCAGGCTCTGCCGAGGACGAGAGCCATGAGATGTTCCTCCTCTGGGCAAGCCCGGGTCCCAGATCCTGTTGTACCTGTGAATAGGCTGCAGGGGGACGGTGAAGACCAGCAACAGCTTTCAGGGCTGCCACCTTCCGTGTGGGACAAGGAGCCGGACGTGTGCCTTTTTGGAATCAGGCTCTGCCGAGGAAGAGATCCATTAGATGTTCCTCCTCTGGGCATGCCCAGGTCCCGAATCCTGTTGAGCCTGTGAATAGGCTGCAGGGGGACGGTGAAGACCAGCAACAGCTTTCAGGGCTGCCACCTTCCGTGTGGGACAAGGAGCCGGACGTGTGCCTTTTCGGAATCAGGCTCTGCCGAGGACGAGAGCCATGAGATGTTCCTCCTCTGGGCATGCCCGGGTCCTGAATCCTGTTGTGCCTCTGAATAGGCTGCAGGGGGACGGTGAAGACCAGCAACAGCTTTCAGGGCTGCCACCTTCCGTGTGGGACAAGGAGCCGGACGTGTGCCCTTTCGGAATCAGGCTCTGCCGAGGACGAGAGCCATGAGATGTTCCTCCTCTGGGCATGCCCGGGTCCCAGATCCTGTTGTGCCTGTGAATAGGCTGCAGGGGGACGGTAAAGACCAGCAACAGCTTTCAGGGCTGCCACATTCCGTGTGGGACAAGGAGCCGGACGTGTGCCTTTTCGGAATCAGGCTCTGCCGCGGACGAGAGCCATGAGATGTTCCTCTTCTCAGCAAGCCCGGGTCCCAGATCCTGTTGTACCTGTGAATAGGCTGCAGGGGGACGGTGAAGACCAGCAACAGCTTTCAGGGCTGCCACCTTCCGTGTGGGACAAGGATCCGGACGTGTGCCTTTTCAGAATCAGGCTCTGCCGAGGACGAGAGCCATGAGATGTTCCTTCTTTGGGCATGCCCGGGTCCTGAATCCTGTTGTGCCTGTGAATAGGCTGCAGGGGGACTTTGAAGACCAGCAACAGCTTTCAGGGCTGCCACCTTCCGTGTGGGACAAGGAGCCGGACGTATGCCTTTTCGGAATCAGGCTCTGCCGAGGACGAGAGCCATGAGATGTTCTTCCTCTGGGCATGCCCGGGTCCCAGATCCTGTTGAGCCTGTGAATAGGCTGCAGGGGGACGGTGAAGACCAGCAACATCTTTCAGGGCTGCCACCTTCCGTGTGGGACAAGGAGCCAGACGTGTGCCTTTTCGGAATCAGGCTCTGCCGAGGACGAGAGCCATGAGATGTTCCTCCTCTGGGCAAGCCCAGGTCCCAGATCCTGTTGTGCCTGTGAATAGGCTGCAGGGGGACGGTGAAGACCAGCAACAGCTTTCAGGGCTGCCACCTTCCGTGTGGGACAAGGAGCCGGACGTGTGCCTTTTCGGAATCAGTCTCTGCCGAGGAAGAGATCCATTAGATGTTCCTCCTCTGGGCAAGCCCAGGTCCCAGATCCTGTTGTGCCTGTGAATAGGCTGCAGGGGGATGGTGAAGACCAGCAACAGCTTTCAGGGCTGCCACCTTCCGTGTGGGACAAGGAGCCGGACGTGTGCCTTTTCGGAATCAGGCTCTGCCGAGGACGAGATCCATTAGATGTTCCTCCTCTGGGCATACCCAGGTCCCGAATCCTGTTGTGCCTGTGAGTAGGATGCAGGGGGACGGTGAAGACCAGCAACAGCTTTCAGGGCTGCCACCTTCCGTGTGGGACAAGGAGCCGGACGTGTGCCTTTTCGGAAAGAGGCTCTGCCGAGGACGAGAGCCATGAGATGTTCCTCCTCTGGGCATGCCCGGGTCCCAGATCCTGTTGTACCTGTGAATAGGCTGCAGGGGCACGGTGAAGACCAGCAACAGCTTTCAGGGCTGCCACCTTCCGTGTGGGACAAGGAGCCGGACGTGTGCCTTTTCGGAATCAGGCTCTGCCGAGGACGAGAGCCATGAGATGTTCCTCCTCTGGGCAAGCCCAGGTCCCAGATCCTGTTGTGCCTGTGAATAGGCTGCAGGGGGACGGTGAAGACCAGCAACAGCTTTCAGGGCTGCCACCTTCCGTGTGGGACAAGGAGCCGGACGTGTGCCTTTTCGGAATCAGGCTCTGCCGAGGACGAGAGCCATGAGATGTTCCTCCTCTGGGCATGCCCGGGTCCTGAATCCTGTTGTGCCTGTGAATAGGCTGCAGGGGGACGGTGAAGACCAGCAACAGCTTTCAGGGCTGCCACCTTCCGTGTGGGACAAGGAGCCGGACGTGTGCCTTTACGGAATCAGGCTCTGCCGAGGACGAGAGCCATGAGATGTTCCTCCTCTGGGCAAGCCCGGGTCCCAGATCCTGTTGTACCTGTGAATAGGCTGCAGGGGCACGGTGAAGACCAGCAACAGCTTTCAGGGCTGCCACCTTCCGTGTGGGACAAGGAGCCGGACGTGTGCCTTTTTGGAATCAGGCTCTGCCGAGGAAGAGATCCATTAGATGTTCCTCCTCTGGGCATGCCCAGGTCCCGAATCCTGTTGTGCCTGTGAATAGGCTGCAGGGGGACGGTGAAGACCAGCAACAGCTTTCAGGGCTGCCACCTTCCGTGTGGGACAAGGAGCCGGACGTGTGCCTTTTCGGAATCAGGCTCTGCCGAGGACGAGAGCCATGAGATGTTCCTCCTCTGGGCATGCCCGGGTCCTGAATCCTGTTGTGCCTGTGAATAGGCTGCAGGGGGACGGTGAAGACCAGCAACAACTTTCAGGGCTGCCACCTTCCGTGTGGGACAAGGAGCCGGACGTGTGCCCTTTCGGAATCAGGCTCTGCCGAGGACGAGAGCCATGAGATGTTCCTCCTCTGGGCATGCCCGGGTCCCAGATCCTGTTGTGCCTGTGAATAGGCTGCAGGGGGACGGTAAAGACCAGCAACAGCTTTCAGGGCTGCCACCTTCCGTGTGGGACAAGGAGCCGGACGTGTGCCTTTTCGGAAAGAGGCTCTGCCGCGGACGAGAGCCATGAGATGTTCCTCCTCTCAGCAAGCCCGGGTCCCAGATCCTGTTGTACCTGTGAATAGGCTGCAGGGGGACGGTGAAGACCAGCAACAGCTTTCAGGGCTGCCACCTTCCGTGTGGGACAAGGAGCCGGACGTGTGCCTTTTCGGAATCAGGCTCTGCCGAGGACGAGAGCCATGAGATGTTCCTCCTCTGGGCATGCCCGGGTCCCAGATCCTGTTGTGCCTGTGAATAGGCTGCAGGGGGACGGTGAAGACCAGCAACAGCTTTCAGGGCTGCCAACTTCCGTGTGGGACAAGGAGCCGGACGTGTGCCTTTTCGGAATCAGGCTCTGCCGAGGACGAGATCCATAAGATGTTCCTCCTCTGTGCAAGCCCAGGTCCCAGATCGTGTTGTGCCTGTGAATAGGCTGCAGGGGGACGGTGAAGACCAGCAACAGCTTTCAGGGCTGCCACCTTCCGTGTGGGACAAGGAGCCGGACGTGTGCCTTTTCGGAATCAGGCTCTACCGAGGACGAGAGCCATGAGATGTTCCTCCTCTGGGCAAGCCCGGGTCCCTGATCCTGTTGTACCTGTGAATAGGCTGCAGGGGGACGGTGAAGACCAGCAACATCTTTCAGGGCTGCCACCTTCCGTGTGGGACAAGGAGCTGGACGTGTGCCTTTTCGGAATCAGGCTCTGCCGAAGACGAGAGCCATGAGATGTTCTTCCTCTGGGCATGCCCGGGTCCCAGATCCTGTTGTACCTGTGAATAGGCTGCAGGGGGACGGTGAAGACCAGCAACATCTTTCAGGGCTGCCACCTTCCATGTGGGACAAGGAGCCGGACGTGTGCCTTTTCGGAATCAGGCTCTGCCGAGGACGAGAGCCATGAGATGTTCCTCCTCTGGGCAAGCCCGGGTCCCAGATCCTGTTGTGCCTGTGAATAGGCTGCAGGGGGACGGTGAAGACCAGCAACAGCTTTCAGGGCTGCCACCTTCCGTGTGGGACAAGGAGCCGGACGTGTGCCTTTTCGGAATCAGGCTCTGCCGAGGACGAGAGCCATTAGATGTTCCTCCTCTGGGCATGCCCGGGTCCCAGATCCTGTTGTGCCTGTGAATAGGCTGCAGGGGGACGGTGAAGACCAGCAACAGCTTTCAGGGCTGCCACCTTCCGTGTGGGACAAGGAGCCGGACGTGTGCCTTTTCGGAATCAGGCTCTGCCGAGGACGAGAGCCATTAGATGTTCCTCCTCTGGGCATGCCCGGGTCCCAGATCCTGTTGTGCCTGTGAATAGGCTGCAGGGGGACGGTAAAGACCAGCAACAGCTTTCAGGGCTGCCACCTTCCGTGTGGGACAAGGAGCCGGACGTGTGCCTTTTCGGAATCAGGCTCTGCCGAGGACGAGAGCCATGAGATGTTCCTCCTCTGGGCAAGCCCGGGTCCCAGATCCTGTTGTACCTGTGAATAGGCTGCAGGGGGACGGTGAAGACCAGCAACAGCTTTCAGGGCTGCCACCTTCCGTGTGGGACAAGGAGCCGGACGTGTGCCTTTTCGGAATCAGGCTCTGCCGAGGACGAGAGCCATGAGATGTTCTTCCTCTGGGCATGCCCGTGTCCCAGATCCTGTTGAGCCTGTGAATAGGCTGCAGGGGGACGGTGAAGACCAGCAACAGCTTTCAGGGCTGCCACCTTCCGTGTGGGACAAGGAGCCAGACGTGTGCCTTTTCGGAATCAGGCTCTGCTGAGGACGAGAGCCATGACATGTTCCTCCTCTCAGCAAGCCCGGGTCCCAGATCCTGTTGTGCCTGTGAATAGGCTGCAGGGGGACGGTGAAGACCAGCAACATCTTTCAGGGCTGCCACCTTCCGTGTGGGACAAGGAGCCGGACGTGTGCCTTTTTGGAATCAGGCTCTGCCGAGAAAGAGATCCATTAGATGTTCCTCCTCTGGGCATGCCCAGGTCCCGAATCCTGTTGTGCCTGTGAATAGGATGCAGGGGGATGGTGAAGACCAGCAACAGCTTTCAGGGCTGCCACCTTCCGTGTGGGACAAGGAGCCGGACGTGTGCCTTTTCGGAAAGAGGCTCTGCCGAGGACGAGAGACATGAGATGTTCCTCCTCTGGGCATGCCCGGGTCCTGAATCCTGTTGTACATGTGAATAGGCTGCAGGGGGACGGTAAACACCAGCAACAGCTTTCAGGGCTGCCACCTTCCGTGTGGGACAAGGAGCCGGACGTGTGCCTTTTCGGAATCAGGCTCTGCCGAGGACGAGAGCCATGAGATGTTCCTCCTCTGGGCAAGCCCAGGTCCCAGATCCTGTTGTGCCTGTGAATAGGCTGCAGGGGGACGGTGAAGACCAGCAACAGCTTTCAGGGCTGCCACCTTCCGTGTGGGACAATGAGCCGGACGTGTGCCTTTTCGGAATCAGGCTCTGCCGAGGACGAGAGCCATGAGATGTTCCTCCTCTGGGCATGCCCGGGTCCTGAATCCTGTTGTGCCTCTGAATAGGATGCAGGGGGACGGTGAAGACCAGCAACAGCTTTCAGGGCTGCCACCTTCCGTGTGGGACAAGAGCCGGACGTGTGCCTTTACGGAATCAGGCTCTGCCGAGGACGAGAGCCATGAGATGTTCCTCCTCTGGGCAAGCCCGGGTCCCAGCTCCTGTTGTACCTGTGAATAGGCTGCAGGGGGACGGTGAAGACCAGCAACAGCTTTCAGGGCTGCCACCTTCCGTGTGGGACAAGGAGCCGGACGTGTGCCTTTTTGGAATCAGGCTCTGCCGAGGAAGAGATCCATTAGATGTTCCTCCTCTGGGCATGCCCAGGTCCCGAATCCTGTTGTGCCTGTGAATAGGCTGCAGGAGGACGGTGAAGACCAGCAACAGCTTTCAGGGCTGCCACCTTCCGTGTGGGACAAGGAGCCGGACGTGTGCCTTTTCGGAATCAGGCTCTGCCGAGGACGAGAGCCATGAGATGTTCCTCCTCTGGGCATGCCCGGGTCCTGAATCCTGTTGTGCCTCTGAATAGGCTGCAGGGGGACGGTGAAGACCAGCAACAGCTTTCAGGGCTGCCACCTTCCGTGTGGGACAAGGAGCCGGACGTGTGCCCTTTCGGAATCAGGCTCTGCCGAGGACGAGAGCCATGAGATGTTCCTCCTCTGGGCATGCCCGGGTCCCAGATCCTGTTTGTGCCTGTGAATAGGCTGCAGGGGGACGGTAAAGACCAGCAACAGCTTTCAGGGCTGCCACATTCCGTGTGGGACAAGGAGCCGGACGTGTGCCTTTTCGGAATGAGGCTCTGCCGAGGACGAGAGCCATGAGATGTTCCTCCTCTGGCCAAGCCCGGGTCCCAGATCCTGTTGTGCCTGTGAATAGGCTGCAGGGGGACGGTGAAGACCAGCAACAGCTTTCAGGGCTGCCACCTTCCGTGTGGGACAAGGATCCGGACGTGTGCCTTTTCAGAATCAGGCTCTGCCGAGGACGAGAGCCATGAGATGTTCCTTCTCTGGGCATGCCCGGGTCCTGAATCCTGTTGTGCCTGTGAATAGGCTGCAGGGGGACTTTGAAGACCAGCAACAGCTTTCAGGGCTGCCACCTTCCGTGTGGGACAAGGAGCCGGACGTATGCCTTTTCGGAATCAGGCTCTGCCGAGGACGAGAGCCATGAGATGTTCTTCCTCTGGGCATGCCCGGGTCCCAGATCCTGTTGAGCCTGTGAATAGGCTGCAGGGGGACGGTGAAGACCAGCAACATCTTTCAGGGCTGCCACCTTCCGTGTGGGACAAGGAGCCAGACGTGTGCCTTTTCGGAATCAGGCTCTGCCGAGGACGAGAGCCATGAGATGTTCCTCCTCTGGGCAAGCCCAGGTCCCAGATCCTGTTGTGCCTGTGAATAGGCTGCAGGGGGACGGTGAAGACCAGCAACAGCTTTCAGGGCTGCCACCTTCCGTGTGGGACAAGGAGCCGGACGTGTGCCTTTTCGGAATCAGGCTCTGCCGAGGACGAGAGCCATGAGATGTTCCTCCTCTGGGCATGCCCGGGTCCTGAATCCTGTTGTGCCTCTGAATAGGCTGCAGGGGGACGGTGAAGACCAGCAACAGCTTTCAGGGCTGCCACCTTCCGTGTGGGACAAGGAGCCGGACGTGTGCCCTTTCGGAATCAGGCTCTGCCGAGGACGAGAGCCATGAGATGTTCCTCCTCTGGGCATGCCCGGGTCCCAGATCCTGTTTGTGCCTGTGAATAGGCTGCAGGGGGACGGTAAAGACCAGCAACAGCTTTCAGGGCTGCCACATTCCGTGTGGGACAAGGAGCCGGACGTGTGCCTTTTCGGAATGAGGCTCTGCCGAGGACGAGAGCCATGAGATGTTCCTCCTCTGGCCAAGCCCGGGTCCCAGATCCTGTTGTGCCTGTGAATAGGCTGCAGGGGGACGGTGAAGACCAGCAACAGCTTTCAGGGCTGCCACCTTCCGTGTGGGACAAGGATCCGGACGTGTGCCTTTTCAGAATCAGGCTCTGCCGAGGACGAGAGCCATGAGATGTTCCTCCTCTGGGCAAGCCCAGGTCCCAGATCCTGTTGTGCCTGTGAATAGGCTGCAGGGGGACGGTGAAGACCAGCAACAGCTTTCAGGGCTGCCACCTTCCGTGTGGGACAAGGAGCCGGACGTGTGCCTTTTCGGAATCAGGCTCTGCCGAGGAAGAGATCCATTAGATGTTCCTCCTCTGGGCAAGCCCAGGTCCCAGATCCTGTTGTACCTGTGAATAGGCTGCAGGGGGACGGTGAAGACCAGCAACAGCTTTCAGGGCTGCCACCTTCCGTGTGGGACAAGGAGCCGGACGTGTGCCTTTTCGGAATCAGGCTCTGCCGAGGACGAGAGCCATGAGATGTTCCTCCTCTGGGCATGCCCGGGTCCTAAATCCTGTTGTGCCTGTGAATAGGCTGCAGGGGGACGGTGAAGACCAGCAACAGCTTTCAGGGCTGCCACCTTCCGTGTGGGACAAGGAGCCGGACGTGTGCCTTTACGGAATCAGGCTCTGCCGAGGACGAGAGCCATGAGATGTTCCTCCTCTGGGCAAGCCCGGGTCCCAGATCCTGTTGTACCTGTGAATAGGCTGCAGGGGCACGGTGAAGACCAGCAACAGCTTTCAGGGCTGCCACCTTCCGTGTGGGACAAGGAGCCGGACGTGTGCCTTTTTGGAATCAGGCTCTGCCGAGGAAGAGATCCATTAGATGTTCCTCCTCTGGGCATGCCCAGGTCCCGAATCCTGTTGTGCCTGTGAATAGGCTGCAGGGGGACGGTGAAGACCAGCAACAGCTTTCAGGGCTGCCACCTTCCGTGTGGGACAAGGAGCCGGACGTGTGCCTTTTCGGAATCAGGCTCTGCCGAGGACGAGAGCCATGAGATGTTCCTCCTCTGGGCATGCCCGGGTCCTGAATCCTGTTGTGCCTCTGAATAGGCTGCAGGGGGACGGTGAAGACCAGCAACAACTTTCAGGGCTGCCACCTTCCGTGTGGGACAAGGAGCCGGACGTGTGCCCTTTCGGAATCAGGCTCTGCCGAGGACGAGAGCCATGAGATGTTCCTCCTCTGGGCAAGCCCGGGTCCCAGATCCTGTTGTGCCTGTGAATAGGCTGCAGGGGGACGGTAAAGACCAGCAACAGCTTTCAGGGCTGCCACCTTCCGTGTGGGACAAGGAGCCGGACGTGTGCCTTTTCGGAAAGAGGCTCTGCCGCGGACGAGAGCCATGAGATGTTCCTCCTCTCAGCAAGCCCGGGTCCCAGATCCTGTTGTACCTGTGAATAGGCTGCAGGGGGACGGTGAAGACCAGCAACAGCTTTCAGGGCTGCCACCTTCCGTGTGGGACAAGGAGCCGGACATGTGCCTTTTCGGAATCAGGCTCTGCCGAGGACGAGAGCCATGAGATGTTCCTCCTCTGGGCATGCCCGGGTCCCAGATCCTGTTGTGCCTGTGAATAGGCTGCAGGGGGACGGTGAAGACCAGCAACATATTTCAGGGCTGCCAACTTCCGTGTGGGACAAGGAGCCGGACGTGTGCCTTTTCGGAATCAGGCTCTGCCGAGGACGAGATCCATAAGATGTTCCTCCTCTGTGCAAGCCCAGGTCCCAGATCGTGTTGTGCCTGTGAATAGGCTGCAGGGGGACGGTGAAGACCAGCAACAGCTTTCAGGGCTGCCACCTTCCGTGTGGGACAAGGAGCCGGACGTGTGCCTTTTCGGAATCAGGCTCTACCGAGGACGAGAGCCATGAGATGTTCCTCCTCTGGGCAAGCCCGGGTCCCTGATCCTGTTGTACCTGTGAATAGGCTGCAGGGGGACGGTGAAGACCAGCAACATCTTTCAGGGCTGCCACCTTCCGTGTGGGACAAGGAGCTGGACGTGTGCCTTTTCGGAATCAGGCTCTGCCGAGGACGAGAGCCATGAGATGTTCTTCCTCTGGGCATGCCCGGGTCCCAGATCCTGTTGTACCTGTGAATAGGCTGCAGGGGGACGGTGAAGACCAGCAACATCTTTCAGGGCTGCCACCTTCCGTGTGGGACAAGGAGCCGGACGTGTGCCTTTTCGGAATCAGGCTCTGCCGAGGACGAGAGCCATGAGATGTTCCTCCTCTGGGCAAGCCCGGGTCCCAGATCCTGTTGTGCCTGTGAATAGGCTGCAGGGGGACGGTGAAGACCAGCAACAGCTTTCAGGGCTGCCACCTTCCGTGTGGGACAAGGAGCCGGACGTGTGCCTTTTCGGAATCAGGCTCTGCCGAGGACGAGAGCCATTAGATGTTCCTCCTCTGGGCATGCCCGGGTCCCAGATCCTGTTGTGCCTGTGAATAGGCTGCAGGGGGACGGTGAAGACCAGCAACAGCTTTCAGGGCTGCCACCTTCCGTGTGGGACAAGGAGCCGGACGTGTGCCTTTTCGGAATCAGGCTCTGCCGAGGACGAGAGCCATTAGATGTTCCTCCTCTGGGCATGCCCGGGTCCCAGATCCTGTTGTGCCTGTGAATAGGCTGCAGGGGGACGGTAAAGACCAGCAACAGCTTTCAGGGCTGCCACCTTCCGTGTGGGACAAGGAGCCGGACGTGTGCCTTTTCGGAATCAGGCTCTGCCGTGGACGAGAGCCATGAGATGTTCCTCCTCTGGGCAAGCCCGGGTCCCAGATCCTGTTGTACCTGTGAATAGGCTGCAGGGGGACGGTGAAGACCAGCAACAGCTTTCAGGGCTGCCACCTTCCGTGTGGGACAAGGAGCCGGACGTGTGCCTTTTCGGAATCAGGCTCTGCCGAGGACGAGAGCCATGAGATGTTCTTCCTCTGGGCATGCCCGGGTCCCAGATCCTGTTGAGCCTGTGAATAGGCTGCAGGGGGACGGTGAAGACCAGCAACAGCTTTCAGGGCTGCCACCTTCCGTGTGGGACAAGGAGCCAGACGTGTGCCTTTTCGGAATCAGGCTCTGCCGAGGACGAGAGCCATGAGATGTTCCTCCTCTCAGCAAGCCCGGGTCCCAGATCCTGTTGTGCCTGTGAATAGGCTGCAGGGGGACGGTGAAGACCAGCAACAGCTTTCAGGGCTGCCACCTTCCGTGTGGGACAAGGAGCCGGACGTGTGCCTTTTTGGAATCAGGCTCTGCCGAGGAAGAGATCCATTAGATGTTCCTCCTCTGGGCATGCCCAGGTCCCGAATCCTGTTGTGCCTGTGAATAGGATGCAGGGGGATGGTGAAGACCAGCAACAGCTTTCAGGGCTGCCACCTTCCGTGTGGGACAAGGAGCCGGACGTGTGCCTTTTCGGAATCAGACTCTGCCGAGGACGAGAGCCATGAGATGTTCCTCCTCTGGGCATGCCCGGGTCCTGAATCCTGTTGTGCCTCTGAATAGGCTGCAGGGGGACGGTAAAGACCAGCAACAGCTTTCAGGGCTGCCAACTTCCGTGTGGGACAAGGAGCCGGACGTGTGCCTTTTCGGAATCAGGCTCTGCCGAGGACGAGAGCCATGAGATGTTCCTCCTCTGGGCAAGCCCGGGTCCCAGATCCTGTTGTACCTGTGAATAGGCTGCAGGGGGACTGTGAAGACCAGCAACAGCTTTCAGGGCTGCCACCTTCCGTGTGGGACAAGGATCCGGACGTGTGCCTTTTCAGAATCAGGCTCTGCCGAGGAAGAGATCCATGAGATGTTCCTTCTCTGGGCATGCCCGGGTCCTGAATCCTGTTGTGCCTGTGAATAGTCTGCAGGGGGACGGTGAAGACCAGCAACAGCTTTCAGGGCTGCCACCTTCCGTGTGGGACAAGGAGCCGGACGTGTGCCTTTTCGGAATCAGGCTCTGCCGAGGACGAGAGCCATGAGATGTTCCTCCTCTGGGCAAGCCCGGGTCCCAGATCCTGTTGTGCCTGTGAATAGGCTGCAGGGGGATGGTGAAGACCAGCAACAGCTTTCAGGGCTGCCACCTTCCGTGTGGGACAAGGAGCCGGACGTGTGCCTTTTTGGAATCAGGCTCTGCCGAGGAAGAGATCCATTAGATGTTCCTCCTCTGGGCATGCCCAGGTCCCGAATCCTGTTGTGCCTGTGAATAGGATGCAGGGGGATGGTGAAGACCAGCAACAGCTTTCAGGGCTGCCACCTTCCGTGTGGGACAAGGAGCCGGACGTGTGCCTTTTCGGAATCAGACTCTGCCGAGGACGAGAGCCATGAGATGTTCCTTCTCTGGGCATGCCCGGGTCCTGAATCCTGTTGTGCCTCTGAATAGGCTGCAGGGGGACGGTAAAGACCAGCAACAGCTTTCAGGGCTGCCAACTTCCGTGTGGGACAAGGAGCCGGACGTGTGCCTTTTCGGAATCAGGCTCTGCCGAGGACGAGAGCCATGAGATGTTCCTCCTCTGGGCAAGCCCGGGTCCCAGATCCTGTTGTACCTGTGAATAGGCTGCAGGGGGACTGTGAAGACCAGCAACAGCTTTCAGGGCTGCCACCTTCCGTGTGGGACAAGGATCCGGACGTGTGCCTTTTCAGAATCAGGCTCTGCCGAGGAAGAGATCCATGAGATGTTCCTTCTCTGGGCATGCCCGGGTCCTGAATCCTGTTGTGCCTGTGAATAGTCTGCAGGGGGACGGTGAAGACCAGCAACAGCTTTCAGGGCTGCCACCTTCCGTGTGGGACAAGGAGCCGGACGTGTGCCTTTTCGGAATCAGGCTCTGCCGAGGACGAGAGCCATGAGATGTTCCTCCTCTGGGCAAGCCCGGGTCCCAGATCCTGTTGTGCCTGTGAATAGGCTGCAGGGGGACGGTGAAGACCAGCAACAGCTTTCAGGGCTGCCACCTTCCGTGTGGGACAAGGAGCCGGACGTGTGCCTTTTCGGAATCAGGCTCTGCCGAGGACGAGAGCCATTAGATGTTCCTCCTCTGGGCATGCCCGGGTCCTAGATCCTGTTGTGCCTGTGAATAGGCTGCAGGGGGACGGTGAAGACCAGCAACAGCTTTCAGGGCTGCCACCTTCCGTGTGGGACAAGGAGCCGGACGTGTGCCTTTTCGGAATCAGGCTCTGCCAAGGATGAGAGCCATGAGATGTTCCTCCTCTCAGCAAGCACGGGTCCCAGATCCTGTTGTACCTGTGAATAGGCTGCAGGGGGACGGTGAAGACCAGCAACAGCTTTCAGGGCTGCCACCTTCCGTGTGGGACAAGGAGCCGGACGTGTGCCTTTTTGGAATCAGGCTCTGCCGAGGAAGAGATCCATTAGATGTTCCTCCTCTGGGCATGCCCAGGTCCCAGATCCTGTTGTGCCTCTGAATAGGATGCAGGGGGACGGTGAAGACCAGCAACAGCTTTCAGGGCTGCAACCTTCCGTGTGGGACAAGGAGCCGGACGTGTGCCTTTTCGGAATCAGGCTCTGCCGAGGACGAGAGCCATGAGATGTTCCTCCTCTGGGCAAGCCCGGGTCCCAGATCCTGTTGTGCCTGTGAATAGGCTGCAGGGGGACGGTGAAGACCAGCAACAGCTTTCAGGGATGCCACCTTCCGTGTGGGACAAGGAGCCGGACGTGTGCCTTTTCGGAATCAGGCTCTGCCGAGGACGAGAGCCATGAGATGTTCCTCCTCTGGGCATGCCCGGGTCCCCGATCCTGTTGTGCCTGTGAATAGGCTGCAGGGGGACGGTAAAGACCAGCAACAGCTTTCAGGGCTGCCAACTTCCGTGTGGGACAAGGAGCCGGACGTGTGCCTTTTCGGAATCAGGCTCTGCCGAGGACGAGAGCCATGAGATGTTCCTCCTCTGGGCAAGCCCGGGTCCCAGATCCTGTTGTGCCTGTGAATAGGCTGCAGGGGGACGGTGAAGACCAGCAACATCTTTCAGGGCTGCCACCTTCCGTGTGGGACAAGGAGCCGGACGTGTGCCTTTTCGGACTCAGGCTCTGCCGAGGAAGAGATCCATGAGATGTTCCTCCTCTGGGCATGCCCAGGTCCCGAATCCTGTTGTGCCTGTGAATAGGCTGCAGGGGGACGGTGAAGACCAGCAACAGCTTTCAGGGCTGACACCTTCCGTGTGGGACAAGGAGCCGGACGTGTGCCTTTTCGGAATCAGGCTCTGCCGAGGACGAGAGCCATGAGATGTTCTTCCTCTGGGCATGCCCGGGTCCTGAATCCTGTTGTGCCTCTGAATAGGCTGCAGGGGGACGGTGAAGACCAGCAACAGCTTTCAGGGCTGCCAACTTCCGTGTGGGACAAGGAGCCGGACGTGTGCCTTTTCGGAATGAGGCTCTGCCGAGGACGAGAGCCATGAGATGTTCCTCCTCTGGGCAAGCCCGGGTCCCAGATCCTGTTGTGCCTGTGAATAGGCTGCAGGGGGACGGTGAAGACCAGCAACAGCTTTCAGGGCTGCCACCTTCCGTGTGGGACAAGGAGCCAGACGTGTGCCTTTTCGGAATCACGCTCTGCCGAGGAAGAGATCCATGAGATGTTCCTCCTCTGGGCAAGCCCAGGTCCCAGATCCTGTTGTACCTCTGAATAGGCTGCAGGGGGACGGTGAAGACCAGCAACAGCTTTCAGGGCTGCCACCTTCCGTGTGGGACAAGGAGCCGGACGTGTGCCTTTTCGGAATCAGGCTCTGCCGAGGACGAGAGCCATGAGATGTTCCTCCTCTGGGCAAGCCCGGGTCCCAGATCCTGTTGTGCCTGTGAATAGGCTGCAGGGGGACGGTGAAGACCAGCAACAGCTTTCAGGGCTGCCACCTTCCGTGTGGGACAAGGAGCCGGACGTGTGCCTTTTCGGAATCAGGCTCTGCCGAGGAAGAGATCCATGAGATGTTCCTCCTCTGGGCATGCCCAGGTCCCGAATCCTGTTGTGCCTGTGAATAGGCTGCAGGGGGACGGTGAAGACCAGCAACAGCTTTCAGGGCTGACACCTTCCGTGTGGGACAAGGAGCCGGACGTGTGCCTTTTCGGAATCAGGCTCTGCCGAGGACGAGAGCCATGAGATGTTCTTCCTCTGGGCATGCCCGGGTCCCAGATCCTGTTGTACCTCTGAATAGGCTGCAGGGGGACGGTGAAGACCAGCAACAGCTTTCAGGGCTGCCACCTTCCGTGTGGGACAAGGAGCCGGACGTGTGCCTTTTCGGAATCAGGCTCTGCCGAGGACGAGAGCCATGAGATGTTCCTCCTCTGGGCAAGCCCGGGTCCCAGATCCTGTTGTGCCTGTGAATAGGCTGCAGGGGGACGGTGAAGACCAGCAACATCTTTCAGGGCTGCCACCTTCCGTGTGGGACAAGGAGCCGGACGTGTGCCTTTTCGGACTCAGGCTCTGCCGAGGACGAGAGCCATGAGATGTTCCTCCTCTGGGCATGCCCAGGTCCCATATCCTGTTGTGCCTGTGAATAGGCTGCAGGGGGACGGTGAAGACCAGCAACAGCTTTCAGGGCTGACACCTTCCGTGTGGGACAAGGAGCCGGACGTGTGCCTTTTCGGAATCAGGCTCTGCCGAGGACGAGAGCCATGAGATGTTCCTCCTCTGGGCATGCCCGGGTCCCAGATCCTGTTGTGCCCGTGAATAGGCTGCAGGGGGACGGTGAAGACCAGCAACATCTTTCAGGGCTGCCACCTTCCGTGTGGGACAAGGAGCCGGACGTGTGCCTTTTCGGAATCAGGCTCTGCCGAGGAAGAGATCCATGAGATGTTCCTCCTCTGGGCATGCCCAGGTCCCGAATCCTGTTGTGCCTGTGAATAGGCTGCAGGGGGACGGTGAAGACCAGCAACATCTTTCAGGGCTGCCACCTTCCGTGTGGGACAAGGAGCCGGACGTGTGCCTTTTCGGAATCAGGCTCTGCCGAGGACGAGAGCCATGAGATGTTCCTCCTCTGGGCAAGCCCAGGTCCCAGATCCTGTTGAACCTGTGAATAGGCTGCAGGGGGACGTTGAAGACCAGCAACAGCTTTCAGGGCTGCCACCTTCCGTGTGGGACAAGGAGCAGGACGTGTGCCTTTTCGGAATCAGGCTCTGCCGAGGACGAGAGCCATGAGATGTTCCTCCTCTCAGCAAGCCCGGGTCCCAGATCCTGTTGTACCTCTGAATAGGCTGCAGGGGGACGGTGAAGACCAGCAACAGCTTTCAGGGCTGCCACCTTCCGTGTGGGACAAGGAGCCGGACGTGTGCCTTTTCGGAATCAGGCTCTGCCGAGGACGAGAGCCATGAGATGTTCCTCCTCTGGGCAAGCCCAGGTCCCAGATCCTGTTGTGCCTGTGAATAGGCTGCAGGGGGACGGTGAAGACCAGCAACAGCTTTCAGGGCTGCCACCTTCCGTGTGGGACAAGGAGCCGGACGTGTGCCTTTTCGGAATCAGGCTCTGCCGAGGAAGAGATCCATTAGATGTTCCTCCTCTGGGCATGCCCAGGTCCCATATCCTGTTGTGCCTGTGAATAGGCTGCAGGGGGACGGTAAAGACCAGCAACAGCTTTCAGGGCTGCCACCTTCCGTGTGGGACAAGGAGCCGGACGTGTGCCTTTTCGGAATCAGGCTCTGCCGAGGACGAGAGCCATGAGATGTTCCTCCTCTGGGCATGCCCGGGTCCCAGATCCTGTTGTGCCCGTGAATAGGCTGCAGGGGGACGGTGAAGACCAGCAACATCTTTCAGGGCTGCCACCTTCCGTGTGGGACAAGGAGCCGGACGTGTGCCTTTTTGGAATCAGGCTCTGCCGAGGAAGAGATCCATGAGATGTTCCTCCTCTGGGCATGCCCAGGTCCCAGATCCTGTTGTGCCTCTGAATAGGATGCAGGGGGACGGTGAAGACCAGCAACAGCTTTCAGGGCTGCAACCTTCCGTGTGGGACAAGGAGCCGGACGTGTGCCTTTTCGGAATCAGGCTCTGCCGAGGACGAGAGCCATGAGATGTTCCTCCTCTGGGCAAGCCCGGGTCCCAGATCCTGTTGTGCCTGTGAATAGGCTGCAGGGGGACGGTGAAGACCAGCAACAGCTTTCAGGGATGCCACCTTCCGTGTGGGACAAGGAGCCGGACGTGTGCCTTTTCGGAATCAGGCTCTGCCGAGGACGAGAGCCATGAGATGTTCCTCCTCTGGGCATGCCCGGGTCCCAGATCCTGTTGTGCCTGTGAATAGGCTGCAGGGGGACGGTAAAGACCAGCAACAGCTTTCAGGGCTGCCAACTTCCGTGTGGGACAAGGAGCCGGACGTGTGCCTTTTCGGAATCAGGCTCTGCCGAGGACGAGAGCCATGAGATGTTCCTCCTCTGGGCAAGCCCGGGTCCCAGATCCTGTTGTGCCTGTGAATAGGCTGCAGGGGGACGGTGAAGACCAGCAACAACTTTCAGGGCTGCCACCTTCCGTGTGGGACAAGGAGCCGGACGTGTGCCTTTTCGTAATCAGGCTCTACCGAGGACGAGAGCCATGAGATGTTCCTCCTCTGGGCAAGCCCAGGTCCCAGATCCTGTTGTACCTCTGAATAGGCTGCAGGGGGACGGTGAAGACCAGCAACAGCTTTCAGGGCTGCCACCTTCCGTGTGGGACAAGGAGCCGGACGTGTGCCTTTTCGGAATCAGGCTCTGCCGAGGACGAGATCCATGAGATGTTCCTCCTCTGGGCAAGCCCGGGTCCCAGATCCTGTTGTGCCTGTGAATAGGCTGCAGGGGGACGGTGAAGACCAGCAACAGCTTTCAGGGCTGCCACCTTCCGTGTGGGACAAGGAGCCGGACGTGTGCCTTTTCGGACTCAGGCTCTGCCGAGGAAGAGATCCATGAGATGTTCCTCCTCTGGGCATGCCCAGGTCCCGAATCCTGTTGTGCCTGTGAATAGGCTGCAGGGGGACGGTGAAGACCAGCAACAGCTTTCAGGGCTGCCACCTTCCGTGTGGGACAAGGAGCCGGACGTGTGCCTTTTCGGAATCAGGCTCTGCCGAGGACGAGAGCCATGAGATGTTCTTCCTCTGGGCATGCCCGGGTCCCAGATCCTGTTGTACCTCTGAATAGGCTGCAGGGGGACGGTGAAGACCAGCAACAGCTTTCAGGGCTGCCACCTTCCGTGTGGGACAAGGAGCCGGACGTGTGCCTTTTCGGAATCAGGCTCTGCCGAGGACGAGAGCCATGAGATGTTCCTCCTCTGGGCAAGCCCGGGTCCCAGATCCTGTTGTGCCTGTGAATAGGCTGCAGGGGGACGGTGAAGACCAGCAACAGCTTTCAGGGCTGCCACCTTCCGTGTGGGACAAGGAGCCGGACGTGTGCCTTTTCGGACTCAGGCTCTGCCGAGGAAGAGATCCATGAGATGTTCCTCCTCTGGGCATGCCCAGGTCCCGAATCCTGTTGTGCCTGTGAATAGGCTGCAGGGGGACGGTGAAGACCAGCAACAGCTTTCAGGGCTGACACCTTCCGTGTGGGACAAGGAGCCGGACGTGTGCCTTTTCGGAATCAGGCTCTGCCGAGGACGAGAGCCATGAGATGTTCTTCCTCTGGGCATGCCCGGGTCCCAGATCCTGTTGAGCCTGTGAATAGGCTGCAGGGGGACGGTGAAGACCAGCAACATCTTTCAGGGCTGCCACCTTCCGTGTGGGACAAGGAGCCGGACGTGTGCCTTTTCGGAATCAGGCTCTGCCGAGGACGAGAGCCATGAGATGTTCCTCCTCTGGGCAAGCCCAGGTCCCAGATCCTGTTGTGCCTGTGAATAGGCTGCAGGGGGACGGTGAAGACCAGCAACAGCTTTCAGGGCTGCCACCTTCCGTGTGGGACAAGGAGCCGGACGTGTGCCTTTTTGGAATCAGGCTCTGCCGAGGAAGAGATCCATTAGATGTTCCTCCTCTGGGCATGCCCAGGTCCCATATCCTGTTGTGCCTGTGAATAGGCTGCAGGGGGACGGTGAAGACCAGCAACAGCTTTCAGGGCTGCCACCTTCCGTGTGGGACAAGGAGCCGGACGTGTGCCTTTTCGGAATCAGGCTCTGCCGAGGACGAGAGCCATGAGATGTTCCTCCTCTGGGCATGCCCGGGTCCCAGATCCTGTTGTGCCCGTGAATAGGCTGCAGGGGGACGGTGAAGACCAGCAACATCTTTCAGGGCTGCCACCTTCCGTGTGGGACAAGGAGCCGGACGTGTGCCTTTTCGGAATCAGGCTCTGCCGAGGAAGAGATCCATGAGATGTTCCTCCTCTGGGCATGCCCAGGTCCCGAATCCTGTTGTGCCTGTGAATAGGCTGCAGGGGGACGGTGAAGACCAGCAACAGCTTTCAGGGCTGCCACCTTCCGTGTGGGACAAGGAGTCGGACGTGTGCCTTTTCGGAATCAGGCTCTGCTGAGGACGAGATCCATGAGATGTTCCTCCTCTGGGCATGCCCGGGTCCCAGATCCTGTTGTGCCTGTGAATAGGCTGCAGGGGGACGGTGAAGACCAGCAACATCTTTCAGGGCTGCCAACTTCCGTGTGGGACAAGGAGCCGGACGTGTGCCTTTACGGAATCAGGCTCTGCCGAGGACGAGAGCCATGAGATGTTCCTCCTCTGGGCAAGCCCAGGTCCCAGATCCTGTTGTGCCTGTGAATAGGCTGCAGGGGGACGGTGAAGACCAGCAACAACTTTCAGGGCTGACACCTTCCGTGTGGGACAAGGAGCCGGACGTGTGCCTTTTCGGAATCAGGCTCTGCCGAGGACGAGAGCCATGAGATGTTCCTCCTCTGGGCATGCCCGGGTCCCAGATCCTGTTGTGCCCGTGAATAGGCTGCAGGGGGACGGTGAAGACCAGCAACATCTTTCAGGGCTGCCACCTTCCGTGTGGGACAAGGAGCCGGACGTGTGCCTTTTCGGAATCAGGCTCTGCCGAGGACGAGAGCCATGAGATGTTCCTCCTCTCAGCAAGCCCAGGTCCCAGATCCTGTTGAACCTGTGAATAGGCTGCAGGGGGACGTTGAAGACCAGCAACAGCTTTCAGGGCTGCCACCTTCCGTGTGGGACAAGGAGCAGGACGTGTGCCTTTTCGGAATCAGGCTCTGCCGAGGACGAGAGCCATGAGATGTTCCTCCTCTCAGCAAGCCCGGGTCCCAGATCCTGTTGTGCCCGTGAATAGGCTGCAGGGGACGGTGAAGACCAGCAACAACTTTCAGGGCTGACACCTTCCGTGTGGGCCAAGGAGCCGGACGTGTGCCTTTTCGGAATCAGGCTCTACCGAGGACGAGAGCCATGAGATGTTCCTCCTCTGGGCAAGCCCGGGTCCCAGATCCTGTTGTGCCTGTGAATAGGCTGCAGGGGGACGGTGAAGACCAGCAACAGCTTTCAGGGCTGCCACCTTCCGTGTGGGACAAGGAGCCGGACGTGTGCCTTTTCGGAATCAGGCTCTGCCGAGGAAGAGATCCATGAGATGTTCCTCCTCTGGGCATGCCCAGGTCCCGAATCCTGTTGTGCCTGTGAATAGGCTGCAGGGGGACGGTGAAGACCAGCAACAGCTTTCAGGGCTGCCACCTTCCGTGTGGGACAAGGAGCCGGACGTGTGCCTTTTCGGAATCAGGCTCTACCGAGGACGAGAGCCATGAGATGTTCCTCCTCTGGGCAAGCCCAGGTCCCAGATCCTGTTGAACCTGTGAATAGGCTGCAGGGGGACGTTGAAGACCAGCAACAGCTTTCAGGGCTGCCACCTTCCGTGTGGGACAAGGAGCAGGACGTGTGCCTTTTCGGAATCAGGCTCTGCCGAGGACGAGAGCCATGAGATGTTCCTCCTCTGGGCAAGCCCGGGTCCCAGATCCTGTTGTGCCTGTGAATAGGCTGCAGGGGGACGGTGAAGACCAGCAACAACTTTCAGGGCTGACACCTTCCGTGTGGGCCAAGGAGCCGGACGTGTGCCTTTTCGGAATCAGGCTCTACCGAGGACGAGAGCCATGAGATGTTCCTCCTCTGGGCAAGCCCGGGTCCCATATCCTGTTGTGCCTGTGAATAGGCTGCAGGGGGACGGTGAAGACCAGCAACAGCTTTCAGGGCTGCCACCTTCCGTGTGGGACAAGGAGCCGGACGTGTGCCTTTTCGGAATCAGGCTCTACCGAGGACGAGAGCCATGAGATGTTCCTCCTCTGGGCAAGCCCAGGTCCCAGATCCTGTTGAACCTGTGAATAGGCTGCAGGGGGACGTTGAAGACCAGCAACAGCTTTCAGGGCTGCCACCTTCCGTGTGGGACAAGGAGCAGGACGTGTGCCTTTTCGGAATCAGGCTCTGCCGAGGACGAGAGCCATGAGATGTTCCTCCTCTCAGCAAGCCCGGGTCCCAGATCCTGTTGTGCCTGTGAATAGGCTGCAGGGGGACGGTGAAGACCAGCAACAGCTTTCAGGGCTGCCACCTTCCGTGTGGGACAAGGAGCCGGACGTGTGCCTTTTCGGACTCAGGCTCTGCCGAGGAAGAGATCCATGAGATGTTCCTCCTCTGGGCATGCCCAGGTCCCGAATCCTGTTGTGCCTGTGAATAGGCTGCAGGGGGACGGTGAAGACCAGCAACAGCTTTCAGGGCTGACACCTTCCGTGTGGGACAAGGAGCCGGACGTGTGCCTTTTCGGAATCAGGCTCTGCCGAGGACGAGAGCCATGAGATGTTCTTCCTCTGGGCATGCCCGGGTCCCAGATCCTGTTGAGCCTGTGAATAGGCTGCAGGGGGACGGTGAAGACCAGCAACATCTTTCAGGGCTGCCACCTTCCGTGTGGGACAAGGAGCCAGACGTGTGCCTTTTCGGAATCAGGCTCTGCCGAGGACGAGAGCCATGAGATGTTCCTCCTCTGGGCAAGCCCAGGTCCCAGATCCTGTTGTGCCTGTGAATAGGCTGCAGGGGGACGGTGAAGACCAGCAACAGCTTTCAGGGCTGCCACCTTCCGTGTGGGACAAGGAGCCGGACGTGTGCCTTTTTGGAATCAGGCTCTGCCGAGGAAGAGATCCATTAGATGTTCCTCCTCTGGGCATGCCCAGGTCCCATATCCTGTTGTGCCTGTGAATAGGCTGCAGGGGGACGGTGAAGACCAGCAACATCTTTCAGGGCTGCCACCTTCCGTGTGGGACAAGGAGCCAGACGTGTGCCTTTTCGGAATCAGGCTCTGCCGAGGACGAGAGCCATGAGATGTTCCTTCTCTGGGCATGCCCGGGTCCCAGATCCTGTTGTGCCCGTGAATAGGCTGCAGGGGGACGGTGAAGACCAGCAACATCTTTCAGGGCTGCCACCTTCCGTGTGGGCCAAGGAGCCGGACGTGTGCCTTTTCGGAATCAGGCTCTGCCGAGGAAGAGATCCATGAGATGTTCCTCCTCTGGGCATGCCCAGGTCCCGAATCCTGTTGTGCCTGTGAATAGGCTGCAGGGGGACGGTGAAGACCAGCAACAGCTTTCAGGGCTGCCACCTTCCGTGTGGGACAAGGAGTCGGACGTGTGCCTTTTCGGAATCAGGCTCTGCAGAGGACGAGATCCATGAGATGTTCCTCCTCTGGGCATGCCCGGGTCCCAGATCCTGTTGTGCCTGTGAATAGGCTGCAGGGGGACGGTGAAGACCAGCAACATCTTTCAGGGCTGCCAACTTCCGTGTGGGACAAGGAGCCGGACGTGTGCCTTTACGGAATCAGGCTCTGCCGAGGACGAGAGCCATGAGATGTTCCTCCTCTGGGCAAGCCCAGGTCCCAGATCCTGTTGTGCCTGTGAATAGGCTGCAGGGGGACGGTGAAGACCAGCAACAACTTTCAGGGCTGACACCTTCCGTGTGGGACAAGGAGCCGGACGTGTGCCTTTTCGGAATCAGGCTCTGCCGAGGACGAGAGCCATGAGATGTTCCTCCTCTGGGCATGCCCGGGTCCCAGATCCTGTTGTGCCCGTGAATAGGCTACAGGGGGACGGTGAAGACCAGCAACATCTTTCAGGGCTGCCACCTTCCGTGTGGGACAAGGAGCCGGACGTGTGCCTTTTCGGAATCAGGCTCTACCGAGGACGAGAGCCATGAGATGTTCCTCCTCTCAGCAAGCCCAGGTCCCAGATCCTGTTGAACCTGTGAATAGGCTGCAGGGGGACGTTGAAGACCAGCAACAGCTTTCAGGGCTGCCACCTTCCGTGTGGGACAAGGAGCAGGACGTGTGCCTTTTCGGAATCAGGCTCTGCCGAGGACGAGAGCCATGAGATGTTCCTCCTCTCAGCAAGCCCGGGTCCCAGATCCTGTTGTGCCTGTGAATAGGCTGCAGGGGGACGGTGAAGACCAGCAACAACTTTCAGGGCTGACACCTTCCGTGTGGGCCAAGGAGCCGGACGTGTGCCTTTTCGGAATCAGGCTCTACCGAGGACGAGAGCCATGAGATGTTCCTCCTCTGGGCAAGCCCGGGTCCCAGATCCTGTTGTGCCTGTGAATAGGCTGCAGGGGGACGGTGAAGACCAGCAACAGCTTTCAGGGCTGCCACCTTCCGTGTGGGACAAGGAGCCGGACGTGTGCCTTTTCGGAATCAGGCTCTGCCGAGGAAGAGATCCATGAGATGTTCCTCCTCTGGGCATGCCCAGGTCCCGAATCCTGTTGTGCCTGTGAATAGGCTGCAGGGGGACGGTGAAGACCAGCAACAGCTTTCAGGGCTGCCACCTTCCGTGTGGGACAAGGAGCCGGACGTGTGCCTTTTCGGAATCAGGCTCTACCGAGGACGAGAGCCATGAGATGTTCCTCCTCTGGGCAAGCCCAGGTCCCAGATCCTGTTGAACCTGTGAATAGGCTGCAGGGGGACGTTGAAGACCAGCAACAGCTTTCAGGGCTGCCACCTTCCGTGTGGGACAAGGAGCAGGACGTGTGCCTTTTCGGAATCAGGCTCTGCCGAGGACGAGAGCCATGAGATGTTCCTCCTCTGGGCAAGCCCGGGTCCCAGATCCTGTTGTGCCTGTGAATAGGCTGCAGGGGGACGGTGAAGACCAGCAACAACATTCAGGGCTGACACCTTCCGTGTGGGCCAAGGAGCCGGACGTGTGCCTTTTCGGAATCAGGCTCTACCGAGGACGAGAGCCATGAGATGTTCCTCCTCTGGGCAAGCCCGGGTCCCATATCCTGTTGTGCCTGTGAATAGGCTGCAGGGGGACGGTGAAGACCAGCAACAGCTTTCAGGGCTGCCACCTTCCGTGTGGGACAAGGAGCCGGACGTGTGCCTTTTCGGAATCAGGCTCTGCCGAGGAAGAGATCCATGAGATGTTCCTCCTCTGGGCATGCCCAGGTCCCGAATCCTGTTGTGCCTGTGAATAGGCTGCAGGGGGACGGTGAAGACCAGCAACAGCTTTCAGGGCTGCCACCTTCCGTGTGGGACAAGGAGTCGGACGTGTGCCTTTTCGGAATCAGGCTCTGCTGAGGACGAGATCCATGAGATGTTCCTCCTCTGGGCATGCCCGGGTCCCAGATCCTGTTGTGCCTGTGAATAGGCTGCAGGGGGACGGTGAAGACCAGCAACATCTTTCAGGGCTGCCAACTTCCGTATGGGACAAGGAGCCGGACGTGTGCCTTTACGGAATCAGGCTCTGCCGAGGACGAGAGCCATGAGATGTTCCTCCTCTGGGCATGCCCGGGTCCCAGATCCTGTTGTGCCCGTGAATAGGCTGCAGGGGGACGGTGAAGACCAGCAACAGCTTTCAGGGCTGCCACCTTCCGTGTGGGACAAGGAGCCGGACGTGTGCCTTTTCGGAATCAGGCTCTTCCGAGGACGAGAGCCATGAGATGTTCCTCCTCTGGGCAAGCCCAGGTCCCAGATCCTGTTGAACCTGTGAATAGGCTGCAGGGGGACGTTGAAGACCAGCAACAGCTTTCAGGGCTGCCACCTTCCGTGTGGGACAAGGAGCAGGACGTGTGCCTTTTCGGAATCAGGCTCTGCCGAGGACGAGAGCCATGAGATGTTCCTCCTCTCAGCAAGCCCGGGTCCCAGATCCTGTTGTGCCTGTGAATAGGCTGCAGGGGGACGGTGAAGACCAGCAACAGCTTTCAGGGCTGCCACCTTCCGTGTGGGACAAGGAGCCGGACGTGTGCCTTTTTGGAATCAGGCTCTGCCGAGGAAGAGATCCATTAGATGTTCCTCCTCTGGGCATGCCCAGGTCCCATATCCTGTTGTGCCTGTGAATAGGCTGCAGGGGGACGGTAAAGACCAGCAACAGCTTTCAGGGCTGCCACCTTCCGTGTGGGACAATGAGCCGGACGTGTGCCTTTTCGGAATCAGGCTCTGCCGAGGACGAGAGCCATGAGATGTTCCTCCTCTGGGCATGCCCGGGTCCCAGATCCTGTTGTGCCCGTGAATAGGCTGCAGGGGGACGGTGAAGACCAGCAACATCTTTCAGGGCTGCCACCTTCCGTGTGGGACAAGGAGCCGGACGTGTGCCTTTTCGGAATCAGGCTCTGCCGAGGAAGAGATCCATGAGATGTTCCTCCTCTGGGCATGCCCAGGTCCCGAATCCTGTTGTGCCTGTGAATAGGCTGCAGGGGGACGGTGAAGACCAGCAACAGCTTTCAGGGCTGCCACCTTCCGTGTGGGACAAGGAGTCGGACGTGTGCCTTTTCGGAATCAGGCTCTGCTGAGGACGAGAGCCATGAGATGTTCCTCCTCTGGGCATGCCCGGGTCCCAGATCCTGTTGTGCCTGTGAATAGGCTGCAGGGGGACGGTGAAGACCAGCAACATCTTTCAGGGCTGCCACCTTCCGTGTGGGACAAGGAGCCGGACGTGTGCCTTTTCGGAATCAGGCTCTGCCGAGGAAGAGATCCATGAGATGTTCCTCCTCTGGGCATGCCCAGGTCCCGAATCCTGTTGTGCCTGTGAATAGGCTGCAGGGGGACGGTGAAGACCAGCAACAGCTTTCAGGGCTGCCACCTTCCGTGTGGGACAAGGAGTCGGACGTGTGCCTTTTCGGAATCAGGCTCTGCTGAGGACGAGATCCATGAGATGTTCCTCCTCTGGGCATGCCCGGGTCCCAGATCCTGTTGTGCCTGTGAATAGGCTGCAGGGGAACGGTGAAGACCAGCAACATCTTTCAGGGCTGCCAACTTCCGTGTGGGACAAGGAGCCGGACGTGTGCCTTTACGGAATCAGGCTCTGCCGAGGACGAGAGCCATGAGATGTTCCTCCTCTGGGCAAGCCCAGGTCCCAGATCCTGTTGTGCCTGTGAATAGGCTGCAGGGGGACGGTGAAGACCAGCAACAACTTTCAGGGCTGCCACCTTCCGTGTGGGCCAAGGAGCCGGACGTGTGCCTTTTCGGAATCAGGCTCTACCGAGGACGAGAGCCATGAGATGTTCCTCCTCTGGGCAAGCCCGGGTCCCAGATCCTGTTGTGCCTGTGAATAGGCTGCAGGGGGACGGTGAAGACCAGCAACATCTTTCAGGGCTGCCACCTTCCGTGTGGGACAAGGAGCCGGACGTGTGCCTTTTCGGAATCAGGCTCTGCCGAGGAAGAGATCCATGAGATGTTCCTCCTCTGGGCATGCCCAGGTCCCGAATCCTGTTGTGCCTGTGAATAGGCTGCAGGGGGACGGTGAAGACCAGCAACAGCTTTCAGGGCTGCCACCTTCCGTGTGGGACAAGGAGTCGGACGTGTGCCTTTTCGGAATCAGGCTCTGCTGAGGACGAGATCCATGAGATGTTCCTCCTCTGGGCATGCCCGGGTCCCAGATCCTGTTGTGCCTGTGAATAGGCTGCAGGGGGACGGTGAAGACCAGCAACATCTTTCAGGGCTGCCAACTTCCGTATGGGACAAGGAGCCGGACGTGTGCCTTTTCGGAATCAGGCTCTGCCGAGGACGAGAGCCATGAGATGTTCCTCCTCTGGGCATGCCCGGGTCCCAGATCCTGTTGTGCCCGTGAATAGGCTGCAGGGGGACGGTGAAGACCAGCAACATCTTTCAGGGCTGCCACCTTCCGTGTGGGACAAGGAGCCGGACGTGTGCCTTTTCGGAATCAGGCTCTACCGAGGACGAGAGCCATGAGATGTTCCTCCTCTGGGCAAGCCCAGGTCCCAGATCCTGTTGAACCTGTGAATAGGCTGCAGGGGGACGTTGAAGACCAGCAACAGCTTTCAGGGCTGCCACCTTCCGTGTGGGACAAGGAGCAGGACGTGTGCCTTTTCGGAATCAGGCTCTGCCGAGGACGAGAGCCATGAGATGTTCCTCCTCTCAGCAAGCCCGGGTCCCAGATCCTGTTGTGCCTGTGAATACGCTGCAGGGGGACGGTGAAGACCAGCAACAGCTTTCAGGGCTGCCACCTTCCGTGTGGGACAAGGAGCCGGACGTGTGCCTTTTTGGAATCAGGCTCTGCCGAGGAAGAGATCCATTAGATGTTCCTCCTCTGGGCATGCCCAGGTCCCATATCCTGTTGTGCCTGTGAATAGGCTGCAGGGGGACGGTAAAGACCAGCAACAGCTTTCAGGGCTGCCACCTTCCGTGTGGGACAAGGAGCCGGACGTGTGCCTTTTCGGAATCAGGCTCTGCCGAGGACGAGAGCCATGAGATGTTCCTCCTCTGGGCATGCCCGGGTCCCAGATCCTGTTGTGCCCGTGAATAGGCTGCAGGGGGACGGTGAAGACCAGCAACATCTTTCAGGGCTGCCACCTTCCGTGTGGGACAAGGAGCCGGACGTGTGCCTTTTCGGAATCAGGCTCTGCCGAGGAAGAGATCCATGAGATGTTCCTCCTCTGGGCATGCCCAGGTCCCGAATCCTGTTGTGCCTGTGAATAGGCTGCAGGGGGACGGTGAAGACCAGCAACAGCTTTCAGGGCTGCCACCTTCCGTGTGGGACAAGGAGTCGGACGTGTGCCTTTTCGGAATCAGGCTCTGCTGAGGACGAGATCCATGAGATGTTCCTCCTCTGGGCATGCCCGGGTCCCAGATCCTGTTGTGCCTGTGAATAGGCTGCAGGGGGACGGTGAAGACCAGCAACATCTTTCAGGGCTGCCACCTTCCGTGTGGGACAAGGAGCCGGACGTGTGCCTTTACGGAATCAGGCTCTGCCGAGGACGAGAGCCATGAGATGTTCCTCCTCTGGGCAAGCCCAGGTCCCAGATCCTGTTGTGCCTGTGAATAGGCTGCAGGGGGACGGTGAAGACCAGCAACAACTTTCAGGGCTGCCACCTTCCGTGTGGGCCAAGGAGCCGGACGTGTGCCTTTTCGGAATCAGGCTCTACCGAGGACGAGAGCCATGAGATGTTCCTCCTCTGGGCAAGCCCGGGTCCCAGATCCTGTTGTGCCTGTGAATAGGCTGCAGGGGGACGGTGAAGACCAGCAACAGCTTTCAGGGCTGCCACCTTCCGTGTGGGACAAGGAGCCGGACGTGTGCCTTTTCGGAATCAGGCTCTGCCGAGGAAGAGATCCATGAGATGTTCCTCCTCTGGGCATGCCCAGGTCCCGAATCCTGTTGTGCCTGTGAATAGGCTGCAGGGGGACGGTGAAGACCAGCAACAGCTTTCAGGGCTGCCACCTTCCGTGTGGGACAAGGAGTCGGACGTGTGCCTTTTCGGAATCAGGCTCTGCTGAGGACGAGATCCATGAGATGTTCCTCCTCTGGGCATGCCCGGGTCCCAGATCCTGTTGTGCCTGTGAATAGGCTGCAGGGGGACGGTGAAGACCAGCAACATCTTTCAGGGCTGCCAACTTCCGTATGGGACAAGGAGCCGGACGTGTGCCTTTACGGAATCAGGCTCTGCAGAGGACGAGAGCCATGAGATGTTCCTCCTCTGGGCAAGCCCATGTCCCAGATCCTGTTGTGCCTGTGAATAGGCTGCAGGGGGACGGTGAAGACCAGCAACAGCTTTCAGGGCTGCCACCTTCCGTGTGGGACAAGGAGCCGGACGTGTGCCTTTTCGGAATCAGGCTCTACCGAGGACGAGAGCCATGAGATGTTCCTCCTCTGGGCAAGCCCGGGTCCCAGATCCTGTTGTACCTCTGAATAGGCTGCAGGGGGACGGTGAAGACCAGCAACAGCTTTCAGGGCTGCCACCTTCCGTGTGGGACAAGGAGCCGGACGTGTGTTTTTTCGGAATCAGGCTCTGCCGAGGACGAGAGCCATGAGATGTTCCTCCTCTGGGCAAGCCCGGGTCCCAGATCCTGTTGTGCCTGTGAATAGGCTGCAGGGGGACGGTGAAGACCAGCAACAGCTTTCAGGGCTGCCACCTTCCGTGTGGGACAAAGAGCCGGACGTGTGCCTTTTCGGAATCAGGCTCTGCCGAGGACGAGAGCCATGAGATGTTCCTCCTCTGGGCATGCCCAGGTCCCGAATCCTGTTGTGCCTGTGAATAGGCTGCAGGGGGACGGTGAAGACCAGCAACAGCTTTCAGGGCTGCCACCTTCCGTGTGGAACAAGGAGCCAGACGTGTGCCTTTTCGGAATCAGGCTCTGCCGAGGACGAGAGCCATGAGATGTTCCTCCTCTGGGCAAGCCCAGGTCCCAGATCCTGTTGTGCCTGTGAATAGGCTGCAGGGGGACGGTGAAGACCAGCAACAGCTTTCAGGGCTGCCACCTTCCGTGTGGGACAAGGAGCCGGACGTGTGCCTTTTTGGAATCAGGCTCTGCCGAGGAAGAGATCCATGAGATGTTCCTCCTCTGGGCATGCCCAGGTCCCATATCCTGTTGTGCCTGTGAATAGGCTGCAGGGGGACGGTAAAGACCAGCAACAGCTTTCAGGGCTGCCACCTTCCGTGTGGGACAAGGAGCCGGACGTGTGCCTTTTCGGAATCAGGCTCTACCGAGGACGAGAGCCATGAGATGTTCCTCCTCTGGGCAAGCCCAGGTCCCAGATCCTGTTGAACCTGTGAATAGGCTGCAGGGGGACGGTGAAGACCAGCAACATCTTTCAGGGCTGCCACCTTCCGTGTGGGACAAGGAGCCGGACGTGTGCCTTTTCGGAATCAGGCTCTGCCGAGGACGAGAGCCATGAGATGTTCCTCCTCTCAGCAAGCCCGGGTCCCAGATCCTGTTGTACCTGTGAATAGGCTGCAGGGGGACGGTGAAGACCAGCAACAGCTTTCAGGGCTGCCACCTTCCGTGTGGGACAAGGAGCCGGACGTGTGCCTTTTTGGAATCAGGCTCTGCTGAGGAAGAGATCCATTAGATGTTCCTCCTCTGGGCATGCCCAGGTCCCATATCCTGTTGTGCCTGTGAATAGGCTGCAGGGGGACGGTAAAGACCAGCAACAGCTTTCAGGGCTGCCACCTTCCGTGTGGGACAAGGAGCCGGACGTGTGCCTTTTCGGAATCAGGCTCTGCCGAGGACGAGAGCCATGAGATGTTCCTCCTCTCAGCAAGCCCGGGTCCCAGATCCTGTTGTACCTGTGAATAGGCTGCAGGGGGACGGTGAAGACCAGCAACAGCTTTCAGGGCTGCCACCTTCCGTGTGGGACAAGGAGCCGGACGTGTGTCTTTTCGGAATCAGGCTCTGCCGAGGACGAGAGCCATGAGATGTTCCTCCTCTGGGCAAGCCCGGGTCCCAGATCCTGTTGTGCCTGTGAATAGGCTGCAGGGGGACGGTGAAGACCAGCAACAGCTTTCAGGGCTGCCACCTTCCGTGTGGGACAAGGAGCCGGACGTGTGCCTTTTCAGAATCAGGCTCTGCCGAGGAAGAGATCCATTAGATGTTCCTCCTCTGGGCATGCCCAGGTCCCGAATCCTGTTGTGCCTGTGAATAGGCTGCAGGGGGACGGTGAAGACCAGCAACAGCTTTCAGGGCTGCCACCTTCCGTGTGGGACAAGGAGCCGGACGTGTGCCTTTTCGTAATCAGGCTCTGCCGAGGACGAGATCCATGAGATGTTCCTCCTCTGGGCATGCCCGGGTCCCAGATCCTGTTGTACCTGTGAATAGGCTGCAGGGGGACGGTGAAGACCAGCAACATCTTTCAGGGCTGCCAACTTCCGTGTGGGACAAAGAGCCGGACGTGTGCCTTTACGGAATCAGGCTCTGCCGAGGACGAGAGCCATGAGATGTTCCTCCTCTGGGCAAGCCCAGGTCCCAGATCCTGTTGTGCCTGTGAATAGGCTGCAGGGGGACGGTGAAGACCAGCAACAACTTTCAGGGCTGCCACCTTCCGTGTGGGCCAAGGAGCCGGACGTGTGCCTTTTCGGAATCAGGCTCTACCGAGGACGAGAGCCATGAGATGTTCCTCCTCTGGGCAAGCCCGGGTCCCAGATCCTGTTGTGCCTGTGAATAGGCTGCAGGGGGACGGTGAAGACCAGCAACATCTTTCAGGGCTGCCACCTTCCGTGTGGGACAAGGAGCCGGACGTGTGCCTTTTCGGAATCAGGCTCTGCCGAGGACGAGAGCCATGAGATGTTCCTCCTCTGGGCATGCCCGGGTCCCAGATCCTGTTGTGCCTGTGAATAGGCTGCAGGGGGACGGTGAAGACCAGCAACATCTTTCAGGGCTGCCAACTTCCGTGTGGGACAATGAGCCGGATGTGTTCCTTTACGGAATCAGGCTCTGCCGAGGACGAGAGCCATGAGATGTTCCTCCTCTGGGCAAGCCCAGGTCCCAGATCCTGTTGTGCCTGTGAATAGGCTGCAGGGGGACTGTGAAGACCAGCAACAACTTTCAGGGCTGCCACCTTCCGTGTGGGACAAGGAGCCGGACGTGTGCCTTTTCGGAATCAGGCTCTACCGAGGACGAGAGCCATGAGATGTTCCTCCTCTGGGCAAGCCCAGGTCCCAGATCCTGTTGTACCTCTGAATAGGCTGCAGGGGGACGGTGAAGACCAGCAACAGCTTTCAGGGCTGCCACCTTCCGTGTGGGACTAGGAGCCGGACGTGTGCCTTTTCAGAATCAGGCTCTGCCGAGGAAGAGAGCCATGAGATGTTCCTTCTCTGGGCATGCCCGGGTCCTGAATCCTGTTGTCCCTCTGAATAGGCTGCAGGGGGACGGTGAACACCAGCAACAGCTTTCACGGCTGCCAACTTCCGTGTGGGACAAGGAGCCGGACGTGTGCCTTTTCGGAATGAGGCTCTGCCGAGGACGAGAGCCATGAGATGTTCCTCCTCTGGGCAAGCCCGGGTCCCAGATCCTGTTGTGCCTGTGAATAGGCTGCAGGGCGACGGTGAAGACCAGCAACAGCTTTCAGGGCTGCCACCTTCCGTGTGGGACAAGGAGCCAGACGTGTGCCTTTTCGGAATCACGCTCTGCCGAGGAAGAGATCCATGAGATGTTCCTCCTCTGGGCATGCCCAGGTCCCGAATCCTGTTGTGCCTGTGAATAGGCTGCAGGAGGACGGTGA